>NW_017728923.1:6530197-6535197 GCF_001723895.1 Crocodylus porosus | reverse complement strand
AAAGGCCTGGCCCTGCCCCCTTCCGGTCATGTGACCACCTGGTTGTCCTGGCAACCAGGCACCTGAGCTGCCTGGGTGATTGACAGCTCTGCCAATCACCCTCTCAATCACGGAGCACCTCTGTGACTCCGTGACAGAGGGACATGACAGAGGAGTCCTGGATCCACTGAAGGAGGCAGCACACTGGCCCAGCAGAACAGCTGGGCAAGGAGGATGGTATCAAGGGACTTTGGGAGCCATAGATACCAGACCTGTGAGTGGGGGCGGGCCGAGACTGCGCACCCAAACTGTTCCTTTTTTTTTTCTCTCTCTCTTAAATTGTTTTAAGCTTTGCAGAGCTCCGGAGCAGAAAAGAGGTCGTAAGCAGCTTTCTCAGGGCAGGAGAAGCCTAAGCAGCACAACAGGCAGCAGTGTAAGAAAGGAAGACCCAGCACTTTGACCAGGGTCAGCCCGATGTCCTGGGGGTGTCTTGCATGGGAAGAGGCTGTGTGACGAGCAAGGAGGGGAAGAGGCAGATGGAGACAGTTGAAGAGCGATCTGACAATCCAATACCAAGTTGTCCTAAGGATTGGTGCATAGCCAGGGTGTAGGGGAGGTGGAGCCCCGAGAGTGCCCAGTAAGGGCAGTGCCCAACCCATGTGGAGCGATGAGAAGGAACCCCGATACTGAAGGAAGAGATCAAGTTGTGGCAGGTGAGTACTGGGGCTTCCTTTGGGGTGAAAAGGACCCGGTGCCAAGGCTGCCGGAACACACCCTGTGGCCAGCACTGGGTGCACGCTCCAAAGTGGCAAAAGAGTGCCTCCATGAGGCGAGATGGGTGCAAAGTGGTGCATTGGCTTGGAATCTTCAAAGGGACCCACCAGAAGTCAACGACATCATGATGCAGCCAGCAACAATGGCCCCTCCCGACGTCCTGAGCCAGAACCTGCAGGCTCTCACACAAATACTAGGCGCACAACAACAAATGATGGACCAGCAACAAGATTGGCTGCACCACAGTTTAGCATCCTTCAAGATGCCCAAAATGACCTGGGACATTTTGTACAGAAGTGTACATCGAAGCATTCCAGCAGCATGCCCTTATGACTGGATTGGATAAAGGATATTGGGCCAGCCAGCTGGGGGCACTTGTCATAGGTAAAGCACAGGTGGCATACTGAGCCCTAGCCCAGGGAGCAGCTTGGAATTATGAGTGGGTTAAGGCTGCCATTTTATACAGGCTCAAGATCAATCCGGAGTACTATCGGAAGCATTTCCAAGCCGAAATGGCTCTGGATCCTGATGCAATTGCTTCGAGATCTGCTGAATAAGTGGGTGAGCCTGGCTACTCATGGCCAAGATGCATTGGCTGTCCAAATACTTCTGGAACAATTCCAGAATGACCTAAATGAGTGCACCCAATGATGGGTCTGCCAGCACTCACCAGCCAACTGTGAAGAGGCCCTAAGACTGGCTGAAGCCTTCATGGCATCTGAAACAGTGTACAGCTGGAAGAAGCCAGCACTGAGCCTGAGGAACTCTCACCCACGTAAGGCCAAGAAGAGGCGAAACCCTAGCAGGAGTGGACCAAGGGAGATGGTCTGCTTCTGATGTGGGAGAACAGGGCACTTTTCACATGAGTGCCCAAGCAGCCTCACAGAGCACTGGAGGCCGAACAGTTCCCCAAAGGGGCAGGCAGAAAGACAAAAAGAAATAGATGCCAGTGAACTGAACCTATGCCTCTGGGGGAGACAACGGCATATGGAGCCACCCAGTCATGAGAGCATGGGTGGGGAACCACCCTGTCAAGGCCATGCTGGTGTGCCCAGTCTTTTTATTGTGGGCTGATCTTGTCCTGCCCCAAATGGGCAGCAAAGCAATGCCAGTGAGGATGGCTTGCCTCCATGGTGAGACAGAAAAGGTTGAACGCTGGTGGATCCGACTTCAAGCCATGGTGTAACCGCCGGGCCTCAACCAGTTGCTCTCTTGCCACTCTCGCTCGGGACATTGATGTTACTTGCCTCACAGACTCGCACCTCTGTCTGAGCTGGTAACCTCTGCCCGAATCCTTGACCCCGTGCTCGCCTGCCACGACTCGTTGACCTCAGTGTCCAGGACCAGTCATCAAGAGTGCTTGTAGACCCGAGGTTTCTCCTGGCAGTCACTCACAGGGCTCCACCACCCCTACACCCTGGCCTCACGCCTCCTGTGTAGCTGTTTCAAAATAGTTGGTGTCTCACTCCTGGGACCCTCGACTGGAACCTACACAAGCCCCTCAGCCCTACCTAGCCACCATGAGGGCTTACTGCCCTCAGATACCCCGGAGCTTGGGGGAAGAACAAAATCACAAGAAAAGAAAAAAAGAAGCTCCAACTCAAAACTAGGCGTACTGCCCCTTCAACTACCCCCCCCCGCTCCCTTCCTGCACTTCAACAGAACACTGGCTGCCACATCCCCTTAGGCACTCAGCTCACTGGCTGCTCTAAGGCACTTCCCGATCCAGCGACGATGCTCTTCCCCGCTGCAGCTCTTCTTGAGCCCCTCGCAGTCTCTCTCTCCCTGGACAGACTTCTTCGGCTGTTCTTCCCACTGATCTTGCAAGGTGATCCTGATGTTCCTCCACCGCCTTTCTACAGTGTCGCCAGGATCATCCTCTTCTCTCCTTCAGCTCCTGTCCTGGCCATTCCTCTTCTTCCGTTCCCAAGTCCCAGCTTGTCCAAGCTGCGGGGACCTCTGAGGCTGTGCTCTCTCCTTCTCCCCTCAGCTCTGCAGCGTGTACCTCCATTTTTAACCCCGCTGGCCGGCGTTTAGCGATGACGTCATCAGCTGGCTGCAGCTTGATAAACAGGCGGCTGACGAGCTGTGTGGGTGCTGCCTTCTGATCCTCACACGCTGTCTCTGGAGTTGCTGGTAAGTTCACTTCTGTGTCTTGCACCCCGGGATATGTGGAACATTGGAGGACCTGCTAATCGGAGTGGCCCCATGCCTGACATGTGATATGTTGCTGGGGCGAGATTGGACCCCGATCTATGATGTCTTGGAAAGGATGCAGGATGCTGAGGATGGATGGCAACAGCTCAGGGACCACAACGGGTGGCTTGGGGAGTTTGAAGATGACAGGGAGTTGGCGGAGGACACAGAAGAAGTGGATCTGTGCAATGTGGCCAGTGGGCTGCAGTTCAGGGAAACACAAGAAGAAGATGAGGAATTCCAAGCAATCCGGATGTGAATCCTCAAAACCAGGAATGACCAGCCAGAGACTGCTGCAGGGTTGGTCTGGTAGATTATGAGGTCCACAGGCCAGGGCATCAATGGGAAAGGTAGATCTACCACATAAACCTCCTGCAAGAGTGGTGAGAGCCTGAAGGATGGACCACATTTATGTAGGGTGAAGTGGAAGACCTAGGACCACAGGGGTTAGCGAGAGAAGAGCCAAAAGCCTGACTGGAAAACCAAGTCCAGATAAGCAAGTAACTGTCAGCCCTTCAGAAGGCAGAAGTGAAGGTGATGGTGTGGAACTTTAGAGACATCTTTCCCAAAGACGCAGGATGGGCCTCAGGAGCTTGTCATACAACAAACCCACTCCAGGAGCAATAGTATGGGAGAGATGGCGGCTTGTGCCCTACCACCTCCTTGGAGATCTGCGAGGAGATTAAGATGTTAGAGAAGGGGGTGATACGACCGTTAAGGTGTCCCAGCAGCCAGCAGAAGTTTCGGGATTGAGAGTGTGGTTGGGGGGTAGAAAGGTAAGAAAGGTTTATTGACTTAACAAAAACACAACTACTAAGTTGTAGTTCTGGTATACTAAGACAGATAATGACAGACGATAATAATTCACATCAGTAACTTATCAGCAGTCCCCTTTGAAGCCTGATGTATGACAAGTTTCTCTTTCCACAAAGCTCAGCAAAGTCAGGTGTTCCCGATCAGCACTGTCCGAGAGGTACTGAGAAGGACCCTGGTATTCACTCCTTGGGCTCCTTGAGATCCCCAGGCCCACTGATCCAGGTCAACAGCTAATTAGTAGTTGCTTTCACTGAGCTGTATCTTCCTTCTAAATGATTTCCAGATGTGTCAGCCAATATATAACTTCTGAGCTATGCTGATAACTTACAGCCATTCAGATTTTTTTTACTTTAACTGTCTTTAGACTGACCAATAGCAGTACAAGCTTTGCATTCTTCTGATAAGGTTAATTTTAACTGTGCCACAGGGCCTACCATCACTTCTATAAGGCTTTGCTAAATTTACTAGCCTCATACTTCATAAAAGGCCTTACTACATCTTAGACATTAATTATTTCATAGATTTCATAGACATTAGGGCTGGAAGGGACCTCGGAAAATCATTGAGTCCAGCCCCCTGCCTGAAGGGCAGGAAGTCAACTGGGGTCATAGGATCCCAGCAAGATAAGCAGCCAATTTTTTCTTGAAGGTGTTCAATGTAGGTGCTTGAACCGCTTCCGATGGCAGGCTATTCCAGACCTTGGGGGAAATTATTATAGTAAAGAAATTCTTCCTTATGTCCAGCCTGAAACGGTCTTGCAGTAGTTCATAACCATTCAGTCTCATTATCCCTTGGGGTGCTCTGGTGAAGAAACATTCCCCCAGATACTGGTGGTCACCCTGATAAACTTATAGATGGCCATCAGATCACACCTGAGCTTGTGCTTTTCCAGGCTAAAGAGCCTCATAGCTCTCAGCCTGTCGTCATATGGTTTGTTGACCTCTGATCATGAGCATGGCTCTTCTCTGCACCCTCTCAAGCTTCTCCACATCCTTTTTGAATTGTGGGACCCAAAACTGGACGCAGTACTCCAGCTGCAGCCTTACCAAGGCCGAGTACAAGGGGAGAATGACGTCCAAGGTAAGTGATGGGGGACGGGGCATTGCTGAGACTAGGGGGTCAGTGGGCACAACCGTTGGAGGCCTCAAATGCCTCTACACGAATGCTCGAAGTATGGGGAAGAAGCAGGAGGAACTCGCCCTCCTCCTAGCTGTCACCAGCCCTGACATAGTAGG
>NW_017728923.1:6411529-6506759 GCF_001723895.1 Crocodylus porosus | reverse complement strand
AGCCTTCCCGATGACACCAGTGCCGCAGTCTTTGGTTCACTGCGTGGATCCTCCTCTCCCTCCTCAGCCCATAGCCCGAGACTGGGAGGATCGACAAAAACACCACCTGAGCTCCCAGATCCTTGTCAACCGGGGGCCCGATCCTGGCGGGGCCAAGCCGGGCTGGAGTTCCAGGAGCCCGGGCAAAATTCCGGCTTCGTCCTGGAATCACTCAGAAATGGCTCTTTGCATGCTTCTTTTTCTTCTGCTGATGTAAAGATTTGTACATTCTGGACAAATATTTGGGAAATGGAATAATCTAATAATATTGTTTTACAAGTTTGTAGTCTCCCTAGAAATTATATGCACAGTTGTGAAGGTCTGCACATAAAATGTGTATATTTATATAGGAAGACAAAGAATTATAATAAAATCATCTGATATATGTAATATGTATTGCATACAAAACCCCCTCTATGTTAAAACCTAGGTGTAAATTCAAGCACTCTACAGTTAGAAAATGGTTGATTCTTAATTTCTTAATTGTGTCTATTTGTGATTCAGTTTCATGTATTTAATGAACAGAAGTTTTGAGGAAAAAATAAGTAACCCTGTCATTAAAGTTTGTATTATAAAGCATAAACAGAGTAAGGTCAAATTAAGATTGCCCATGCTACTTTTATAGATGGCATTTTCTATTATTTGACTTTTGTGTGCCAATGAGAAATGTCTTTCCTCGTAGCCCTAGGAATAGGAACTCTTTCTCCTGATCTATGCAGCTGATCAGGCGAGTTTTGGGAACGGGAAATCTTGTTTAGGGGAGGAGAAATGGGCAAGATGAAGGCTTGTTACATGTTCACTGTTTATTTCTTACAAAGAGCTTTCCGTGTTTTAACACACCATCCTTTCCTTTGCTGAGGGAATATTTCACAGGAAGGAAATACCTCCAGAAGAGTCAGACACATACAAGGAAGTTTTGGAAAAAAACACGTTGGAGCTTTTGGGATCTCCACATACTGGAAGATTTTTGTGTAAGGACAATAATAAGCCAACTGGCCTCTTTCTAACATCACAGATGGATCATGGATTGTTAAATAATAGAATCAGCATGAGCTAGATAGGGTTCTAGTGATAGCAGAGCTGTATTAGCATGGCATGTCACTTGAGCTAATTTTAAGCTAGCACAGGTATTTCTACACAGCAGGACACTGATGCATGTAGCCATTCTCACAGTGATAGGATAAAATGCTTTTGTGAATAATTCCTAAAATAATTGAAAGAGAGGCTGTTCTTTGGGATTTCCATACATGATATAGGTCAGTCTTTCTCAACCTTTTCAGACTAAAGGGACCCCTCATCAGACTCAAGTCAGAAAATGCCACCTCTTAGCTTTCCCTTGTTTTTTGACCACAGCAAAATAATTGAGCAATCTTTCTGCTGCAAAGAACTCCGAAAAACCACAGTGAGTCAGAATGTTTTTGACATCATGGATTCCTACTGTATTTACTTGAATTCAAGATGAGCCCCTCCCCACCCATTTAACATGCAGGGAAAAAAGTCCTTCACATTGGATTTGAGTACAAGGTGGATGGGGGACAGGTGACTGCTGCAGGTATGACTCTGGCCCCAATCAGGGGTTGGAGTTAAAGCCACAGCCACTCCCACCCCCCTGCTGCCTCTTCCCCTTTGCCTGCCACCTCCTGCAGCCTCTGACCCCTCCCCCTTCTCACCACTGCTGCCTACCCTTTGGCTCCAGCTCCAGCAGGTCTCTGACATCACTCAGTCCATTTTTTTTTCCTGGCACAAAATCTGAAATTCTCCACAGGACTCACAAGATGGAAGAACATGAAAGTGGTTGGAGAGCTCAGCTGGGGAAAAAAAAAACAGGTAAAATTTGGCTCCAGACATCTTTGCTTTCCATAACGGGGTTTTCCTGCCCCATTCTACCCTCAGAGGTCAGATGGTTCAACCTGCTGGCTGTTTACTGTACAGGATTTGCTTCCTTTCCCACCATAACCCCAACTTCCCTGGAGCAGGTCAGCCACTGTTCAAACTCTGGAGCTTGCAGGTGTTAGTCTGTATGTGAATACATCCAGCTCCCTGTGTTGGTGTAGAGTGTAATTGAGGGAACACCCCAAAAAAACACCCACAAGCAGCTCTCTCTGCTCAAGGCCAACTAAACAAGTATCTGATGGTCTGAAATTAGGAGCCAAAGAAAATCACAGAATCATAGAAAATTTGGGTTGGAAGGTACCTCAGGACGTCATCTAGTTCAATTCCTTGCTCAAAACAAGACCAGCCCCAACTAGATCATCCCAAACTTTGTTAAGCTGAGTCTTAAAAACCTCCAACAATGGAGATTCCACCACCTCTCTAGGTAACCACCCTCATAGTGAGAAAGTTTTTCCTAATATCCAGCCTAAACCTCTGTCGCTGCAGCTTGAGCCCATTGCTCCTTGTTGTCATCTATCACTGCTGAGTACAATCTAGCTCCATCCTCTTTGGAACCGCCCTTCAGGTCGTTAAAGGCTGCTATCAAAGACCAGCTCAGTCACCTCTTCTGCAGACTAAATAAACCCAGTTCCCTCAGCTTCTCATAAGCCATGTGCCCCAGCCCCTGAACCATATTCATTGCCCTGTGCTGGACTCCAACTTGTCCACATCCTTTCTGTAGTGGCGGGGTCCCAAAACTAAACACAGTACTCCAGATGTGGCCTTACCAGTGCAGAACAGAGCAGAATATTTTCATTGGCTGCCAACTAGATCCGTGGATCTCAATCTTTTTTGTACCAGGACCCATTTGTAAACATTATTGGCCAGTCCTGACCCAGTGCCCCATATTCCCGACCTGCTGCCCCCCAGGTCCCCAGTGTGTGGGGCAGGGGGTGGGTGTGCAGGACAGAGAAGGGTGTGTGGAACATGGAGGGCCCCAGGCAGCTCCTTGGAGGCTGGAACTCTGATAGTCTGCAAGGGTCATGTTTTCCCACAATTTTCTCCTTTAATGGAGAATCCATTTTTAAAGTATATTGATCCATCTTTAAAGTTTGTTTGCGACCCTTTTATATAGCCTTGTGACCCACTTTTGGGTCCTGACCCATGGGTTGAGAAACATTGAACTAGACATTAAGGCACTGATTACTACCCATTGAGCCTGATAATCCAGAGAGCTTTCTATCCACCTTACAGTCCATTCATCCAACCCATACCTCCTTAGCTAGCTTGCAAGAATTCTGTAGGAGATGGCATCAAAAACTTTGCTAAAGTTAAGGTACATCTCGTCCACTGCTTTCCTCACATCCACAGAGCCAGTCATCTCATCACAGAAGGCAATCAGGTTGCTCAGGCATGACTTGCCCTTGGTGAATCCATGCCAACTGTTCTTAACCACACTCTTCTCATCCACATGCTTAGAAGTGAATTCTTTGAGGACCTGCTGCATGATTTTTCCAGGGACTGAGGTAAGGCTGGCTGGTCTGTAGTTCTCTGGATCCTCCTTCTTCCCTTATGGGAAGGGATCAGGGAGAGAGAAGTGGAGAAGCTCCTCTTGTGAGTGTCCCTAACTTCTCAGCAAATTCTGTCCAGGCAATGAGGTACAGCATGGTAATCTGGTGGGAGATCAGGGTCATTTTGGTAAAGTTAGGGTGAAGCAGGTTTTAAAATCAGGCTTCAGCATCAATTATAGAATGACAATGCTGCCAGACTGTTGTTGCTTAGGAACACATACATACTTTATTAGCAGGGATCTGGGTTTTCTGTTCCCCATGGAAAACTGGAGTAAACCATGGATTTTTCCTTTTACCAGAAGCAAATGCGGATTCCTCATTTTACAAGAGAAGACTGTGGATTTTTCCATTTTGCAATGAACTCCCTGCAGGTTGCCAGAGTTCCAGCCTGCAGGGAGCTGTGGGGGAGCAGGAGGAAGGCAGAGATACAGGGGGTGCCACGTGCCTGGGCATGCATGTGGCCCCAGGCAGCCTGCAGAGCAGCTCCAGCAGGTAAGTGGGAGAGAGGGAGTTGGGCATGGCTGAGGCTGAGGCTGCTGCCCAGCTGGGTGGGGCATGGGGCCTGGGCCCATAATGCATGGCTGCAGGGCTCCAGTAGGAAGCAAGATTGAGCTGTGGGTGAGTCATCCGGGGGAGAGGGAGAGCTGGCTCCCTGCTGCTGCACACACTCCCAGGGGCAGGGGGGACCTGCACCCCCCAGATCTGTACCTGGGGCAGGTGCAGGCTGTGGGCTGTCACCCTGCTTCACTGCCCACTGCCCTCAGCCATGCCAGGTCATGTCCTCTGGCCTCTGGAGCCCAGAGTACATTGTAGCGGGCCAGTAGGGGGCGCTCCTGCATTGAGCCACCCACCTCACTGCACCCAACCACCGTCCAGGCTCCCAGTGCCTCCCTAGGGGCGCCTCGCATCTGGCTGAACCCCTTCCTGGAGCACACTCGCTAGCCTGAGAGTAACATAAGCTGCCACCACCCCGAGAAGGGACTCTCTCGGCCCCATGTCCTCATGGAAACACAGGCCTAATAATCCTATGGGTACTCAACCTAGTACAGGCGCTTGGGGCACTTCCCCAAATTGGGGCCAAAAAGGAAAGTCTCCCTTAGTCTGCAGACCTAAGGGGCCTCTTAGGCATAATTTAGACCCACCCCCCAATAAGTCTCCTACACGGGTCACAAAGGAGAACTTTATTGATTACAGGGGGTAGGGTAAACTAGGGTACAAGATAGAGCAAGCTCATAGAAATCCCATCGAGCAAAACAGTCTGGCTGAGGTAGCCTTTTGATCACGCATCTGAGTTACTGCCAGCTAGATATCTAACCAGATCTCAAGCAGCTTACTCATAAGCATCATCCAGAGGCTGGTGGAGATTCCCTCTGAAGGCAGGCCATTCCTAGCTCATGAGTTATGGGGGAGAGAGCCAGTTTCAGGTGGTAAAACTCCTCTCTAAGTCCGAGTCCCCCCGCATGGCTGCTGCCCCCTCCTCCTGGGCAGTCTTAACTTATACAGCCCGTGACCTCGTTCACCTGGCCCAGTGGAGGCCAGCTCCGGTTGGCTGTCGGCAAACAATTTGAAATACATCACTAGTTGCTGGGCAGACCATAGCCCACCAGGTAGATGCCCCTCATCCAGGTAGCTGATACCAGTCACGTAGGCAGAGGGAGCAGGTTTCCCCCCTCCCTCAGGAATGCATTCAGCTCAGGTTACCTAAAGAGACAGGGTAAAGGTGTGTCTCCTCTGCTGGGCCCATCCTAATCAAATTGTCACAGCACAGAGATTTTGGGGAGAAACAAAGGTGGCTTCCTGCCACATACGTGACCTGGCGTGGCTGGGAACAGTGGGTCTGCATGGGGATCTCCTCACCACCACTCCTGCCTCCCCTCCTGCTGCCCTGGTGATGTACCTGCAGTGCTTTGAGGGGTGCAGCCCCATGCTGCTGCCCTCACTGCAGCCCTGCATGCAGGAGGTGTGTCACTGGAGTGGGGTGGGGGGCAGGGGGAGAACAGTGGTGAGGAGTTCCCTGCATGGCTCTGCTGCTGCCTGCCATACCAGGTTGTTCCCGCCAGGCTCCAGAGGCCCCAGGGGAGGGAAGCAGGGTGGCAGATAACAGCAGAGCTGTGCGGAGAAGCTGCTAGCCACTGTTCCCTGCTACCCTGCTGAAGCACTATAGTGGATTTACTATACATACAGAAGCTGGTGCCTTCCACTTATCCTACAGATATAAACGTCCCTGGCCATAGTCCTAACAGTTTGGACTAGACCAAGTTCCTGGGAGTCCACAATATTGGCAGTACAGGCCCCAGAGGCCCCAGGAATCTGTAACGGTGCCTGATCCCTGAGCCCAGCTTTTGTCCCCCTCCTGGCTCCATCCCCACTCCAGGCCCTGAGATCTTAATATTAATCTTGCTCTAATGTACCTTAGGTATAATGTGCTGTTTTCTGGTTTGGGGATGGTATGTTAAATCTGAGTTCTACTGTATATTCATTCATGCATCCAGGACCTGAGATATCATAGAATCATAGAAAATTAGGGTTGGAAGGGACCTTGGGAGGTCACCTAGTCCAACCCCCTGCGTAAAATAGAACCGTCCCCAAGTAGATCATCCCAGCCAAGGCTTTGTCTAGCTGGGTCTTAAAAACGTCCAACCTCTCTGAGTAACCAGAGACAGGCTCCAGGAGCAATGAGAGACGTGCTGGTGAGAGCCCACTCTGCCCCTGCTCGCCCCACTGACCCCCAGCACAGCCAGAGGTAAGTGGGGTCTGTGGTGGGAGGGAGTTAACCCCAGGTAGCGGGAGGAGGCAGCTGAGTGGGCCGAGGATGGTCTCGCCCCGCCTTGGCCCTACTTAGCCCAGCCCCCCAGGGAAAATGTAGTGAAGGGGAGAGGGTACTTACCAGTCCCTCGCTGGTGGGGCAGGGTCCCCTAAATCCTGGGTAGGGTCCTAACCTGGGAATAGCATAACCCCAATGGCAGGCCCACTGCGGATGTGTGCAGTTTAAAAGGGCACACCAAAGTAAAAAAAAACCAGACAGGCTCTGGGAGTGGCAAGAGATGCACGGGTGAAAGTTTCTTTTATTCCCTAAGCTTGTTATCCTTGCAGAAGGAAAAATTAGGTTAGCTTATCTGTAGTTGGCAAACCCACAGCATTTATCACCTTATTTCAACCTAGTCCTAGGCACTTACAACGCATTTATTAAATGCACCAGCTTTTTGTCAGGTCCAGCCACAGAAACATCTATGTTTATTTATTTGGCTTCTTCCTCCCTCTTTCCCCAAAATAAACAGCATTTTTGTACTTTCCAAATGGGATACCTCGCCATTACTCAAAATGCTCAACGTAATGGCAAAAGGTTCTTGTGCTGCATCAACAGATTCTTCAATCCTTTGTCAAATGCAGAACGAGTGTATGTAGCCCTTAGAATCCAAAATCCTTCAAGCGAGAGGATTCCTGAGTTCTGTCCCAGCACTTATATTGACGTGTATGGCCATTTTGTTTTACTGGCTCAATTTTGTCATATGTTAATAGGGAATAACTCTTTCCTACCTCAGAGAGTGCTGGGAAGAGTAACTGTTAAGTATCTGGAGACTACTGGGGATGGGAGTCACTAGAGGAGGTATACAACTTCAGGTCCCATTATCACAAATATATGCAGTTCAGCTCAGTACACAAGAAAGGTCTGGAGCAACTGGCCCACTGTAATCAGCTTCCAGGCCAGTAATGGTTGAAGGAAGTGATACAGTGGGTGCGTCTTCTTGAGATGTTTACTGCAGAGCTGCCTAATTAGCTCCACAATAAAGTCTCAAGAGCTACAGACGCGGCCCTATGAGGCTACAGGAAACTAACTCCATCACGGATTAGTACTTGTAAATACAAGTGTTGTCATGCAGTAGTGTCTTTTGTATGCAGTAGCACATGTTGATACAGCTGGCAGGGGCATGAGGATGCTTCAGTGCATGACTGCTTGCCCTCTGCAGCTCTTGAGCTCACATGTACTCCTCATTTCTGATGTTCATAAGCTTTGGTGAATGGGGTGGATATGGAGAAGCAAGGTGATTTTTACTGTGTATTGCTAATCACTAGGGGAATCTAACGACATACTGTTTGGCAATAAGGCATCTCTCAGATACATGGAGGAGACTGGATGTCTTAAGCATGCTTTGATCAAGAATTTTGAAAAATAATAAAGGTAGTGTTTTATGGAAGGGAATAAAACTCTGATTGAAAAATAAAAAAGAAACACAAGTGCACCCTGTGGAAAAAAGAGAAAAACCCACAAAACCTATAACATCAAGAAAAATCCTAGTTAATAACAACAAGAGGAAAAGCTAAATTCTGAGCAAGGGCTGCATAAACAGATTTGTGTAGAACACAATGTACAAAATTCTTGTGGTTTCTGTGCACTACCTTGACATATGAATTGAATACTCCCATCCTTCTGTAAACATGGTTCCCATTATTACTATTGCCGAACTTTACAGATAAGGGTACCAAGCCACTGAGTTGAAGGGAGCAGTCTGAGAATGAAATCTACTTTACTTAAAAGATGTTCCCATTAACTCCTATTACATACTGTCTGAAATCCAGAGTGTGGACAGAGGAATAGAACAATTTCAAATTTCCTCTTAAGTGTTTTTATTAATGCTGTCTTAAAATGTCTCCCCCCTTTTCACAGTATCTGTTCTTCCTCAATCTCCAATTTATCCATTCCCCCAGGAACTCCTGATTCTTGTCAGGCTTCCATCACATTTCTTTGCACACCCCAGATAGCTCAAATGACCTTTTCTCTGCATCTGACTCAACCCTCTATGCTCTGTTCTCAACAAGACACTTTTCATTCTCCATGAATAGAGCAGATCTAGTGGGAGAAACACCCCTGTCTTGTAGCCCTGGGCAAATTCTATGGGAGGATATCAGACTGGCAGGGTTCCCTGTGCTCAGGATTTCCCTCCCTGATGGATTCTCTGGTGCCGAATGAGAGCAGAGCTCACAGTGAACCCTTTCCCACAGTCAGCACATGCGTAGGGTCTCTCCCCCGTGTGGACTCTGCGGTGCTGTATGAGGTGTGCACTTTGCCGGAAGCTCTCCCCACATTCGGTGCATGCATAGGGTCTCTCCCCCGTGTGGACCCTCTGGTGCCGGAGAAGAGCTGAGCGCCAGAGGAAGTTCTTCCCGCAGGCCATGCACCCATAGGGCCTCTCACCAGTGTGGAAGCGCCGATGCTGGATGAGGTGGGAACTCACAGTAAAGCTCTTCCCACATTCAGCACATCCATAGGGTCTCTCCCCTCTGTGGAAGCGTCGATGCTGGATGAGGGCGGAGCTCACGGTGAAGCTCTTCCCACACTGGGTGCACTCATAGGGCTTCTCGCCCGTGTGCACTCTCTGGTGCTTCATGAGCTCTGAGCTCTGACTGAAGCTCTTCCCACAGTCTGAGCACTCATATGGTTTCTCTCCTGTGTGGATCCGCTGATGTCGAATGAGGGCTGAGCTCACACTGAAGCTCTTCCCACAGTTGTTACATTTGTAGGGTTTCTCTCCTGTGTGGATCCTCTGGTGCTGAATTAGCTGCGAGTTCCCTGTGAAGCTCTTCCCACAGTCACTGCATTTATAGGGCTTCTCACCTGTGTGGATGATCTGGTGCTGAATGAGCTTGGAGCTCATGCTGAACTTCTTCCCACAGTCAGTGCATGCAAATGGTCTCTCCCCCGTGTGGATTCTCTCGTGCTGGATGAGGTGCGAGCGTTGCCGGAAGCTCCCTCCGCACACAGCACACCCAAAAGGCTTTTCCCCTGTGTGGATTCTCTGGTGCTGTACAAGGTTGGAGCTCACCCTGAAGCTTTTCCCGCAGTCATTGCATATTGTCGGCCCTCCTGCTGTAAAACTTCTCTGTTGCACCATGTCTGGAAGTTTCCTAAACTGTCTTTCACATGCAATTCCTTTGCCTTGACTCTGTCCTGGAGGAGATCTCTGAAGCCTTTCTGACCGGCGCCTATGACCACAGCTTTGGCTCTTCTCAGGGCTCTGGTAACTACCATCTTGGGATGTGTCTGATACTGTGTCATACACTTCCATTGACTTGGGGTCATCCTGGTGGGGATTCTCCTCATTCTCACTAAGAATCCCACCACCTGCTGCAATAAAATGAGAATTCTGACATCAGTCACTGGAGGGAACTCAAAAAGACATCATCTGACCATCATATTTCTGTATTACTATATACTACATTCTCTTTTGACAGGTAACCCCCAAGTGCTTGAGACTGAGGTTGCTCTTGAGTTTTTGCTCTCCAGAGTATTTTATAGTTGCCTCTAAAGGATGAGCCTAGAGTGGCCTCACCAGTACACTTTTAGC
Organism: Crocodylus porosus; assembly: GCF_001723895.1. Lineage (NCBI taxonomy): Eukaryota > Metazoa > Chordata > Crocodylia > Crocodylidae > Crocodylus > Crocodylus porosus. The sequence continues at coordinate 6,496,933 of NW_017728923.1, read as the reverse complement.
ACTGGAGTGTGCCTGCAGGCTTGGGGGGTGGGATAGACTGCGGGATATGGCTGCTCTGGTGGAGATAACCCCTAAGGTGCCAGAAATGATAGGGTAACTCAGGCCCACCCTATAGAAGATTTTCAATAAACAAGGGACCAGAAATATTCAGGCAACAATATTTTTTATGAATTAAAAAAATCAGGGTATTCTGTTCAAGGGTGCTCTGCCAGAGGATTGTTTTATTTAAAGATATTCAATAAAAAACCAAAGGTGACCATATTTCTTCTGATCATAATTATTTAATTTGATTCGTCTTACAGCAACCACTAGAAGCCACAATGAAGAATTAGAGTCTATTCCTTGACACTTTTGGCTAAGGCAATAGCCATCAGGAAGGCAGACTCCTTCAGAGGGGGCTTCCTGACTGTGGGTTGTATGAGTAAATTTCTTGTTTTAGGAATCCATAAAAAAGTATGGTAGAAAAATACTGAATGAGACTAAGCAAGAAGGTGGGCATGCCAAGAAAATGGAGAATCCAGAAAGTCTTTACTGTAGGATATAGCAGGATTTGGAGGACAGGACCTTCCAAAGTGTTGAAGCTGGATTTCAAAGGGGGTTCTCTCTCCCACAGAGAATATTTTCCATTTTGGGTTGCAAGCTTCCTTTGTAGAACACTTACTTCTCTACCTGTGTGGAATAATCTCTACCACTAGATTATAGCTAGCCAACATCCATATCATCAGATAGCACTTTCAGGTCTGGATGGAGTATTTGCATACTTTTCTAAGATATTCTCTCTCTTATATCTAGAAGTAATGTTGGTGGCTGAGCCAAAAGTTCAAGATAATCTCTGAACAGGAGCAGTTTATCATAGTTGCATCCTCTCTAATCTTATATACCACTCTGGTTAGCAAAGAAATCAAAGTAAATACATGAAAACTTAGATTCCAAGAGAAAAGGAATGTGACCTGCATAAACTCATGCCTATCCTATCACAGAAGAAAGGCCACTTTGGGCAGAACCCTATTTCACCTTGCATACCCAAATGGCACTTACCCAGCCACATAACTGCTGGCTCGGCACTTAGGTAGCTTGTAATCCTATTCCATGTGCAATGTGGATGCACAAGCATCCACACAACTGTTATGCATGCTCATTAGCAGGGATCCGGGTTTCCTCTGATAAAAAAAATCACAAATTCTCTGATAAAAACCTGCAAAATCTCTGATAAAACCCCCAAAACCTGCGACTAAAATGAAACGCCACTATATATACAGGTATCAATTGAACACAATGTTTAATTGATATATTTACAGTTTTAAAGCAATTTGAAGCCTACCATGCGCCCTAATCGCTATAATAAAATAAATTCTAAATACATATAAATTTTGATATTTGATTTTGGGTTTTTTATCATGGAAAATCAGAGCTATCCCTGCCCTTACCTCACCAGAATGCAGGTCCAGGCCCCCCACTTCCCACCCACAGGCCCCCAGCAGGGGTACCAGTGCCCCCAAGATGTATGTGCAGGGGTGGGTGTGGGCTGCCAACTGAGAGCTTAGGCTCTCCGCCCTCCCCTGGGGCCTCCATGGCCCAGCGGCTGGGACCCAGCACAGCAGGACAGGGTGAGGCCAGGCAAGGAAGCTCCTTGTCACTGTGAGTCCTACACCACCCTGGCGATGTGCCCTCCATCTGCGCTGCTGCCCCTGCTGCTGCCAGGTGGTGCTTTGGCAGGGCAGCATGGGGCTCACAGCAGCGGCACCAAGCTTGGAACTGCCCTGGTCTGCTCTGCCATGCCAGGTCCCAGCCGCTGGGCCGCACAAGCCCCAGCGGAGGGCAGCAGGGTGGGGAGCCCAACGCTGCAGTGAGCAGTCCACACCCACCTCCACTCCCGCCCCGTACAAAGATCTGGGGGGCACATGTCCCCCCTGGGAGTATGCATAGCGGCAGGGAGCCAGCCCCAACACCCCTGACCCCCAAGATGAGTTGACCACGGCTCCATCTTACTCCCCACTGGGCCACTGTGGCACATATTCCAGGCCTGGGCCTCAAGCCCCATGTACAGTCCCAGCTGGTCAGCAGCCCCTGCCCCAGCCCTGCCCAACTCCCTCCCTTCCTTTGTATGGGGGCCTCAGTTCCCCCAGCCTACCTCACATCAGACTTAGCTGTGGGAGCTGCTCTCCAGGCTGCCTCGTGGCCATGTGCATATCTGTGCACATGGTGCCTCCTGCCTGACTACCCTCCTCCCGTTCCTCACAGGCTGAACTCTGCCAGCCTGCAGAGAGCTCTTTGCAGAAGCTCAAAATCCACATTTCTCTGTTAAAATAAAATATCCATGTTTTTCTTGGGTAAAAGGGGGAATCCATATTTTGCTCTGTTTCCCCATGGGAAATGGAAAACCCAGATTCCTGTTCATTAGACTGTGACCTGGCCAGGCAGGTATGCAGCACTGTACATGCATCCCTGAAATCACAGGGGTAAAAAAACATGAATAGAAGATAGCAGAGAGAGAAGAACAACAAATGTCCCATGTTTTAGCCCATTAAGGAAATAAAGTTGATCAGGTATTCAGGTAAGGCTGACCAATCTGCAATTCTCTGAGGCCTCCTTGTTCTTCTTTTTGAATATGAATGTGATATTCACTCATTTTTTTCAATATTCTGGGGTGTAACAGGTTCATGCTCCAGAGGTGGCTGCGACACCCCCGGTAGCCATGAAGTTCCTGTCCTGGCTCTAACTCTTCAGGTACCCTATTATCGCCTGGTCTCTCCTGCCGCACCTTTGATGTTAAACTTTATTAGGAGGGAAGCTGCCTGAGGGTCTTAGAGCACATTTGGTGTTGTTCCTGTTTTGGGCTTTGGCCTTCTCAGCTTTTGCCCTTTTCCTTTCACTGAGTGAACTGAACTTTAGGGTTCCCAGCTTTGTCTTCTCCCTTCTTAGGTGCTGGCAGCCTTCAGCCTCAGTCCCTGCCCTTTTAGGGCTTTGGGCCTTCCAGTTTGACTTCAGTCCTATCCATCCCGGGCTCTGGGCGCCCTGGTCCTTTGTTGAGTTCATAAAAACAAGGGGCCATTCTGCTTCTCTGTAACAGGGTAAGGCAGGGGTGGGCAATTATTCTGGCTGAAAGGCTGCTTAATGAGTTTTGTTGAGCTGTTGAGGCCTGCAGAGGTAGGTCGTCCCTTTCACAGGTGCCTGCACTCCGTTGATCATCATCTTGGGGCCAGAGGTCCCGCCCCTGACCTTTGCCACTGGAAATCCCTCCCCTTGTCCCCGGAAGTATTCCTTTTGGGAAGGGGGTTTGCCATCTTGGAACGAGAAAAAAAGAACCCCAATTATATACTAAAAATCAAATATCTACAATAACATATTTTAATTTTCTTTAAAAAATATTTTTGTCCTGATTTCTGTGTGTTTGCATCATGTATATAGAGGTGATTGCACAATAGCTCAAACTGAAGTCTTACTCTTGTACACTGTGGGGGAGGGGTGTGGGGGCTGAGGATGGGTTTGTGAAGGCTGTGGGTGTGTGAGCATGTGGGGTGTGGGGGTATATGTGGGGGTGGGTATGGGGGGTATCAGTGTTGTAGGCCCCCTCCTACAAGTATGCCCCTCACACTGTACACAGCCCCTGCAGCCAGCAGCAGGCAGAACCCCGCCAGTAGCACATGGTCCTGGCATGCCCCAGGACTGCGCATGGCCTGGCCACCAGCTCCATCATGCAGGGCTCACAAGCCCAAGCACTATTCTGCTGGTCGCAATGAAGCCAGCAGTGCAGATCATGGGGCTCAACTGAGGTGGCAGGGACAGGGGCAGAGCCAGCCTGGCTCCATAGCACAGAGCTCAATGACCTGCACACTGGCTCTACCATGCAGGGCTCCCTCCAGAGGCACGCAGCTTGGGTGGAGAACCTTGGAACTACATGTGAGCCCTGTGCAATGGAGTCAGGTGGACCCTACTCCCGCTGACCTGCCCCGGCTCCCTGCTGGCCCCTTAGGGAAGCACCATGGGCCCCGTGCCCCACCCAGGTGCTGCTTTGCTTTCAACTGCCACCACTATCCCCTCACTGCCACTGTCACTCCCCACCCACCACTTTCTCCACCCTCATCCGCCACCACCCTCCCTGTACTAATACTCCCCCCGGTCCTCCACCGCCACTTTCCCCTGTGCCGCCCATCGCTGCCACTGCCATCATTTCCCCTGCCAACCACTGATTCCCTACCTGTGGGGCCAAAGTCAGGGCTTTCTGGCCGGTAAGAGTGGGGGTGCAGTGTATTCTGCCTGCACGGGAGTGAGTAGGGCTCAGCCCCATGTGAGTACAGCAGGGGCAACCTGGGGCCAGGCCGCATACAGTGAATTGGTAGGCACCCACCTGCTGGCTGGATGAAATCTCCTGGTGGGCTGGATCTGGCCCATGGGCTGTATTTTGCCCATCCCTAGGGTAAGGACTCCCTGTTACATGGGGCCTCACCTGATCTCCATGATCTCAGAGCTCACTCTGCAGTTATGTTAACCAATGTCTTCAGTACTCTAGAATGACTCTCCTGATGATTTGAAAATATCCACCTGGTAAAGGTAAAATTCAAATCTGTTTTTTTCCCTACCCTAAGCCAGTGATTCTTAAACTTGGGATTCCATGAGATCCTTTTAAATGTGCTGTAAGATTCTATGCAATATTAGCACTGTTAGGTGTACAAATACCTACTGTTGGCAAAGGCCTGGCACAATCATCACATGTGTGTGTTGGAAGCCAAAGCACAATAAGAGTTGCAGCTAACAAGGGATGTGAAAGGTAACAAGAATGGTGTCTTACAAGTATGTTGGTAGCAAGAGGAGGATCAGAGAAAGTGTGGGTCCCTTACTGAATGGAGGAGGCAACTTTGTGAGAGAGGATGCAAAAAGGACTGAAGTGTTCAATGCCTTTTTTGCCTCAGTCCTCACAAGCAATATCAGCTCCTGGGCAGCATAATTTAGGGAGGAGGTGAGCAGCCAACAGTGGTGAAAGAACAAGTTAGGGACTATTTAGAAAAGCTGGACATACACAAGTCCATAGGGTGGTATGGGTTGCAACCAAGGGTGCTGAGGGTGTTGGCTGATGAGACTGCAGAGCTGTTGGCCATCATCTTTGAAAACTCATGGCGATCAGAAGAGGTCCGAGATAACTGGAAAAGGGTAAATATAGTGCCCATATTTAAGAAAAGGAAAAAGAAGGATCCAGGGAACTACAGACCAGTCAGCCTCATCTCAGTGCCTGGAAAAATCATGGAGGAGATCCTTATGGAATCCATTTCTAGGCACTTGGAGGAAAAGAAGGTGATGATTAGGAACAGTCAGCATGGATTCACCAAAGACAAGTCATGCCTGACCAACTAGATTGCCATCTATGATGAGGTGACTGGCTCTGTGGATGCAGGGAGACCAGTGGATGTGGTGTACCTTGATTTTAGCAAGGCTTCTGATATAGTCTCCCACAACATTCTTGCAGGCAAACTAAGGCAGTATGGGTTGGCTGGATGAATGGACTGTAAGGTAGACAGAAAATTGGCTGTATCATCAGGCTCAGAGGGTAGTAGTCAATGGTTTAATGTCTAGTTGGCAGCTGGTATCAAGTGGATTGCCCCAGGGGTTGGTCCTGTGGCCAGTTTTGTTCAACATTTTCATCAATGACCTGGAGGATTGATGAGAACCACTTCAACGTAGTGATCCCTGGTAACGTCTCGGATGTACAAGAGCTTCCAAACTGACAAAAACACCGAAGTGCACAAAGATAAACAGGCACTGTTTTTGTCATATGAAAGAAGGATCAATGACCTGGAAGATGGAATGAGTGCATCCTCAGCAAGTTTACAGATGACACCAAGCTGGGGGGAGCCGCAGATACACTGGAAGGTAGGGCTAAGATTCAGAGTGACCTTGAGAAACTGGAGGTTTGGAGCAAAAGAAATCTCATGAGGTCCAATAAGGATGAAGTGCAAAGTCCTGCACTTAGGACGGAACAATCCCATGTACCAGTACAGGCTGGGGGCTGGCTGGTTGGGCAGCAGCTCTGCGAAAAGGACCTGGGGGTTACAGTGGACAATAAGCTGAATATGAGCCAGCAGTATGCCCTTGCTGCCAAGAAGGCTAACAGCATACAGCACTAACAGTGGGCTGCTTTGGTAGAAGTGCTGCCAGCAGATCAAGGGAAGCGATTATTCCCCTCTGTTCAGCACTGATGGGGCCACATCTGGAGTACTGTGCCCAGTTTTGGGATGCCCACTACAGAAAGGATACGGACAAACTGGGTGTCTACACATCACCATATGGCAACACTGCTACGGTGCTGTACTTTAGTACTTCCTTTTGGAAGTACTAAAGCATGGTGCATGATTAGATTTTGCTGTTATATGGCTGTAGTGGTGTGTTATACCAGGGAATGTGCCACTATAGTACTATAGCTGCCAATCATATGTAGACCCACATGATTGCTGTTGCTGTAGTGTGCCATATGGCAACATATTGCATCACTACATCACTGTAGGGTGATATGTAGATGCACGCACTGGAGAGTCCAGCAGAGGGCAACACAAATGGTTAGGGGACTGGGGCACATGACTTATGAGGAGAGGTTGAGGGAAATGGGCTTATTTAGTCTAGAGAAGAGAAGACTGAGGAGGGATTTGATAGCACAGCAGCCTTCAACTACCTGAAGGGGGGTTCCAAAGAGCATGGAGCTGGACTGTTCTCAGTGGTAGCAGATGACAGAACAAGGAGTAATGGTCTCCAGTTGCAGCAAGAGAAGTTTAGGTAGGAAAAACTTTCTCACTAGCAGGGTAGTAAAACACTGGAACAGGTTACCCAGAGGGGTTGTGGAATCTCCATCCTTAGAGGTTTTTAAGACCCGGCTCGACAAACCCTTGGCTGGGATGATCTAGTTGGGGTTGGGCCTACTTTCATCAGGTGGCTGGACTAGATGACCTCCTGAGATCCCTTCCAACCCTAATTTTCTATGACTCTATGATAAGGTTTATTCATTTTTCTTTCCTTTTATGCCCTCGCTAGCAGTATCTCAGTTTGTGACTTGACCTCCTGATTTTTCCCCTACATGCTTGTACTATAGTCTTATTCTCATCCTTAGTAATGCATCTCAAACCATTGAAGAGATTATTGTTTAGCCAAGCCAGTGTCTTGCTGTGCTTCTTATGATTTTGGTGTAAGATGTAGGTGAAATCTGGCTACAAACAACACATAGCTTCAGGATGATGTGATCTAGTAGTATGAAGCAGGCTAGTTTAGTTGATGGAATTTCTCTGAGATTGGAGATCACTGCCTTGATGAACTAGTTTCCAGAAGATAAGCTTTTGCTGATTTTCAGTCATGAGGGCTCCTGTGGACTACTATGCTGACTATGAGGGGTGATTAAGGACAGAAGCTGTATGATGTGGCAACTTCCCTTGATGAGTCAGTTGTTTAGATACAGGTACGTGTGCATACTCTGAATCCTTAAGTGTGCAACTTTCACCACAGGCATATTGTGAAAACTCAGGAAAGCAGAGACCCACTCACAGAACCTTGTACTTACAATGACTGTGCCACGCTGAGTCATGGGTTTTCCTCTAGGATGGAGGAACAGCATTACAACCCAATGTTAAACTTATAAAGAACTTGTTCAAAAAGGGGGGTGATGGAGCCTAGTGATACCACGTGATGTTGTACATGTATATGTGCAATCTTCCCTTTTTGATTTGAGATCACTAAGACTAGAAACCTCTTTTCCTGAAAATATGAGACAAATCCTTTTTGGCTGCTCTGTGTAATAGGGATGACACTGCCTTTATTCACTTTATATTAAAAGGATCCTTGAAGGAGGAAAAAGGAAAGGGGAGGGACACAGACTAGAACGATATGCGGCACTCATAGGAGATGGCTTTAATTATGTATTTGTATGTAATTCTTCCATTCCAAGGCTGGCAGAACAGGGAAAGGTGGCATCCAAACAGCATGGAAATTAGTTGCACCTTTCTATGTAGTAGCAAGAGGATTTTTAGTTCAGAGGGGAGGGTGATATCTTTTACTGGGACAACTTTATGGTTAAGAGAGATTCTGGACAAGCTTTTGGGCACAAAGAACTAACCTGAAGATATGCCCAGCAACTTGTCTGAAATCTCTCCAAACCATGCAGTTGTTCCAAAAAAAAAAAAAAAAAAAGATATCACTGCCGCTTGAATATTTTCCTGAACTATCCTAGCTAAAACATAACTCCTTCCTTTCCCTATGGCCTTCGAACAAGGTATTTAGCAGTATTCATGGATTGCTTTGGAATCTGAACACTGCAAGTGGTTCTGCTACAGCCTTGAACTTGTGACTTCTAGACTATCAGCCAGGCGCCTGCATTACCCCATTCCCCAATATCACTCCAATGCTACCAGAAGAGGATCTTAATTAGACTTGAATTCTGGAGCAAAATGACTGAGTGCAAAAGTGCTTTATTTTTAGGAATCAAGATTTCTTGCTGGGGATGTTGCTGAAGGGTTGTTGCTAGCTGCAATAAGAACTTCTCCATCAACCCTAGCTTTCATACTTAAAGAGATTCTGTCCTGATAATGTGGTATTAATATTTGGAATCCTTCAAGGAATGCAAGAAACACAGAAAGATGAATTGAAGGAACAGTCATTCCTGGAAGTGTTGGAAAAAGAGCCCTAATGTGCTCAAGGGTTACTATTAAAAATATGGCTGATTGGGCAAAGTAGAGAAAACGAAGTGCTTATTTTTAGAGGATTTGCACTAGTATTGGTACTGTTTAAATATCAGTGGTGATGCTATTCACTAGTGACCTTGGAGATGAGAACAGGTACCAGGCAGACAGCACTGTTTTGTTAGCTTCTGCTGCCTGAGAATGCCTATTAGCATTTGGCTACTAGGAGAATTCAGGTGTTTGGTTCTTCTGAGGCCTCTTAGATGTTTCCCTTTAGGGGTGTAGGTCTGTGCCAAGAGTCTTTACTGGTACTTGAAACTCACTAGCTATGCTATGGTGTGGAGGAAGCAGTATCAGTCTTTGACTAAGAAGCCCCCAGTGGTGCTGGGCTTGGTTTAACAAGCTTTGGATTGTCAATCAAGAAAGACCAAGTCAGATATCTTGTCAATACTGGTGGTTAGGGTTGAGTCGGATTCATAAACACCACACCTCCCCCCCACCTGATGTGATTTCAAGGGTACAAGCCTGTTTTTAGAGCCAGATGTATACTCTTCTGGGTCGAATGTGGCCTTCCTGGCTTTTTCAAGAGAAACAGCTTCAGACAAGTATTCCTCAACAGATTAGTTCCTGGTGAAGTCTGGCAGAATGAACATTCATCAGGTATTGTGCAAGCAACAACTCTGGCCACTGGTGAGTTTACAACACGATCAACATGGCTTAAAGCCTATGGATTTTGATCCACCTTTCAAGATGGATCAATGCTCTAGAAAAAATATGAAAAAAAGTCTTTTCTAATATTAAGAACATAATGGATAAGTCTTGGGTAAAAAATTTTTTTGACAAACTATACAGAGTTAAGAGATACAAAATAGTGCAGGGGAGAAGCCCAATATGTATATTTTTTTTTTTACAAGAAGGATAGTTGTGACCATTCTACCTCTTACACCATTAGGTGCAGGGGAAAAGAACATGCAGGATGCACATATGATCCCACAGGTCAATGCTAGTTAAAGATTCTGAACCCAGCTCCATGAGCTATGAACACACACACCTTGAGTGGGATACACATTTGCAAAAACTTGAAGAGGACGTGCTAATTATAATAGTGTTTACATCCAAACAAGACAAAATGGTGACGGCTCACAATGAGGCTGCAGGAATTCTACATTTCATTCATTCCTCACCTGTTCTCATGCCATTCAGAATCTCTTTTTCCTCATAGCCCTGGACACGGAGAACCCATGGCTCTTTCTTTTGTTCCATGCGAGAGATCATGTCTGGTTTAGTAACGGGAAATCCTGCTTAGGACAGAAATGGACAAGATCAGGGTTGTCACATCTTGACTGACTGCTCACTACAAAGAGCTCTCCAAATTTTTAACATCCAGCCAGTGTCTCTACAGGAGAGGTCATGAAAGGGAAATAGCTCTTGATAAAGTCAGTTGAAAACTGGGACTTAAGAAGAACACAATAAGCAGCTCCTTGTACTATTTCTACTCAGCAAAGAGATTATGGCTCATTACAGAGCAAAAACAGGGAAGAAAACCATGATCCCATGTGTGCAAGTGAGCACAATTTTACGTTACACTTCTCTCCACACCAGAAACTCTGGATGGGGGAAGATTAACACCTGTGAGCAGGTTCTGAATTTCTTTCCCAAAGAAGGAGACAGTCTTTCCTATACAATTTCTTTAGAGCTATGGAAACCCCTGACTAGAGCACAGACCTGTTGGAGCAGAGCTGTAGCTGAAACAGGACTGTTCAGGGCTAATAGTCTGCTCCCACTCAACTGTCTTGCACAGTTGCCTATGCTTCATTAAAGAATTGCTAACCAAAGTGCTTGAATATCATTTGATGAAAAATCATAATTTAAAACTTAAATTTCTAATCTCTTTGTTTTCAGCTTTTAGAAGTTGTTTTTAATCTTTTTGCCACAAACTGTAAGAGCTAGAACACTGCTATTGTTCATACAAGCTAAGATTCTTCTATAATCACAGGGCCTCAGAAGCTGAAACTATAAGGAAATTACCAAATATTGCAAGAGGGATGGCCACACTGTTCTATTTTCTCTCTTTCCTCCCTGAATTTATTGCTTCCTTATCCTTTTCAGTAGTTCTCTCCATCAGGCCTTCTGCACTCATTTAATTTGCCTGACCTAGGGAGATCGGTGAGCTGCGGTGATATATGGATGTTGTTCTGAAGCTTGTCAGGATGCTAAGCTTAACTGGGTTTTTGGTGTATACGTGAAGGGTGACTGTGCCCGAAAGCTTGCTAAGAACTTTTTTCTAGCTATGCAGTTGGTCTAATGAAAGATATCACATCTACTCAAAGAAGCTTAACTGGGGAGATTCACGAGGAGTTGCAGCTCATTATAAAACCAATGGCTCTTTCTTTTGGTACAGAAATCCTAATGAAGTTGGAAACTATACTTTACTTAGACATAACACCTTCCGTGACAACTAAATGCATCAGGATGTCTCTAGAATCCTCACTCCACTCCAGGATCTGAGCAAATCTCTATGAAAGAAAAGAATTAACAGAAGCTACAGTTTGGAATAGGACAGGTTCCTGCCAACCTCCTTGAGAGCATCACTTCCCCACACAGTAACTAGGAAGATACAGGGCACTTTCTTCATCTCCCTTAAACTAATCTTCCCAGCAGCGATGCTCCTGCAGGTCTGCATAGCACATATCTGGGAGCTTGTCTCTTTTAGCCTGTCTTTCCGTCGCTGTCCCTCCCCCATCTCCTCTAGCTGGTAACTTGGTTATTGTTCCACTTCCGGGGGCATCAGCTCTCCCACAGTTGCATCAGCTCGTGTGTGTCAGAACAGCCAGCAGATCAGGGACTTGCAGACAACAAGGAGTAGAAACATGGGAGATTGGGGTCTTTTCATAGTTATGTTTCCCGAGTTCTCTCAATTACCTGGAGTCTCCGGCTCAGGAGTTAGCATGTGCAGAGTCCAGGGCTTCCCTAAGTTGCTAGTTACAGTCTGAGACAATCCCCACCTTGGCTGGTAACAAAAGGATCTTTAAATAAGGTCCCTCCCTGGCAGATCCCTAGCAGAAGGGAGACAGAGGAGAGCAGCCGTCCAGCCCTGGCTTCTGGGGAAAGCAGAGAGCAGCAGTAGCCCTGGTCATGTGACAGTGCTAACCAATCACAGAGACATTTTCTTGCAACAAGAACTGTCATGTGACTGGGGTAACAAATCACAGAGGGAGGCTTTCTCCTAGCCCTGAACAAGGACCTGTCACTTGATCTGGTGACCAGTCACAGGTGTCTTTTCTTCAGTGGAAACATATTTTTCAGGAAGGTCAGGATGTTCCTGTGGATTCTTGTTTGAAATCTCTGGGTTTATCTTGGGAAGGTGGAGGTGTATGTATATATAATTTCTCTTATATAAATATAAGAAAATGAGGTTTTTGTCCTAGGTTAGTAAAAGCAGACTTTGAAGATCGGGAAAAGGCAAGAATTACTATAGTCATTGACACAATTAAAACTTGACAGTAAATGAGGAAAATACAATGTCCATGTCTTGCAGTGTTAACATTTATAAATCAAAGAATAAGTTTTCCACTCAAAAAATGTAAGATGTTTTACAGTAGGGTTGTCCAACTCATTTGGTTTGGTAGGCGGGATTAGAAGCTTCTTGTGGGTCGCACAACTCAACTCTTGCAGCTGGGCAAGATGGAGCAGCATTAACCCCAATATACTGGCTGCACCTCCATCGCTTGCTCTGCCCCCAAAAGGCACCCCCAACCCTCGGCCCAGCCATTCTTTGACAGGGTGAACAGTGGCGGTGCTAAAAACCCTGCCCCCCTCCAGTGCTGTCCCTGCCAACACAGAGGCTCTGACAGCTGCATGATTTAACACTGCTACCACTTGCTCACTGCAGAATTTCCAGGCTCTGCAGGCTATCATTTAATCCAGTGGTTCTGAACCTTGGGTCTAAAAGAGGCACCCCACTTTAAACTCAACGCACCCCTCAGAAACTGACAGCTCTTAGTTTTCACTCATTTCTTGACTACAGAAAAATACTAGAACAATTCTTTTGTTGCAAATAACTCAGAAAGATCACAACCAGTCAGAATGTATTTAACACCAGGAATTCTTTGGGTTTATCTTATGAATCAAACTTGCACACGCAGCAGTGCTAACACTGCACGGCACCCCTGAAAGGATCTACAGGCACCCCAGGGTACTGCAGCACCCTGGCTGAGTGTCACTGATTTAATTAATGGGCTGCATGTAGCCCACAAGCTGCCTGTTTTAGAGAGATCTTTCAGTTAACAGCAACTTAATCTTTTCCCCATTTCTCTCTATAAACTTCTATCAGCTCAGCCTAGAAAAGCCCAGCACTTGTGGGGGTCACTCCATACAGACATGTATCGAGATTCCTGTACTGTTGTAGACTGTAACATAGAGCAAGTGTGTGCGTGCACATGCTGTATCATTGCCTTGGAGACATTTTTTGAGAAGTTTCAAGTGGAAGAGGTTCTCATAATATTGGCTTCAGGGAGAGTGCTGCTTGTGTGCATCTCTGGGACAAGTTCATGGAGTACTGAAGAGACAGAAATTGTGAGGTTAGGGGCTCTCCAGATGTTTAACACAGGATTGGGTGCTGTTCCTGTTAGCACAAACTCAGAACTGTTCAGTCCTAGAGAGACAAGAGGAACATGCATAACAGGATGCACAGTTTTGAGATCAGGCATCAGATCCCAAACATGGCCTTTCAACTTGCCAGCATATGTGGAGCCCAGGATTGCAATGCTGGGTTCCACCTGTACCAGCAAGTTGAAAGCACATGGTTTGCAAGTGCCAGCAATGGGGATTTGATGTGGACAGCCCTGCATGCCCATTGATTCTTCTTATCAGCACCTGTAGAGCTCTGCACCAACTTTGAATATGCCTACGGTACTTATATATAAAGGTGTATTCCTCCTCCTTCCTGAGTCTCTCCACCAGTATAAGCAAGACTTTGCATTGTGTTGTTGCAGGTAGACAGACAGACATTGAGGTCCCTGGCAGATATTTGCATTTATGGCACAACTGATGTGTGAATTGTGCCATAAACTGCCACATGCTCAGCTAATTTATGGCACTATAAAACGACAAACCAGCCACAAAGATGTTTCACATATAAAGCAGAATATCCTTGTGGCTGGCTTGTAAAGCACCTTAAACTGAATATGTGGTGTGCCTCCATTTACATGCCAACAATCAGCTGACTGTCAGCAGGGAGGGGGCTGCCACCAGGTTTCAGGCTTGGAACTGGCCCTGTAGGCACATTCAAATCTGGTGCAGGGCTCTACAAGCGCACCTCTATAAGGTGAGGGGAGTCAAAGGATATGCAGGGCTTCCCCCACTGACCACCCCCCACCCCACCCAGCACTTGAAAACTGTGTGGGGCTTTCAATTTGCCGGTGAAGGAGGAGCTCAGGACTGTGCTAGCAATTTGAAAGGGCACAACTAGGATCTGATACTTGATCCCAAAATTCACACATCCTGCTATGCAGGTGTGTCTCGTATTTCTAGGGCCAAACAGTTCTGAGTTTGTGGTAACAGGAAGCAGCACTAGTTTCTGTTTCATATCAGGAAAGCCTCTAACTTCACAATCTCTCTGCCTAATTACCCCATGAATCCTGCCTGACTGGCACTAATTCTTAGGCAGAACAGAAGCTGATCCTCCTGTGCATATGAGGGGTGATCAAAAAGTTCTAAGACTTAGCCTTTATTTTAAAGAATAGTATACAAACAACATTTTTATGAGCTGTCCCCTTCAAAGTAATCTCCCCCAAATGATATGCACTTGTCCCAACGTTCCTTCCACTATCGGAAGCAATGCTGGAAGTCTTCAGCTGTGAATTTTTTGAGTTCCGCTTTCACATTCTTATGGATGGTTGGCATGTCATCAAATCTCCTTCCTTTCAACTTCATTTTGATTTTCGGGAACAGAAAAAAAATCACATGGGGCAAGGCAGGTGAATACGGAGGGTGTGGTATCACAGAAATGTTTTTTTCAGCCAAAAATTCTTGCATGGATACAGCAGTGTGTGAAGGAGCGTTGTCATAGTGCAGAAACCATCGACCATTTTCACACAGCTCGCAGTAGTTTCTTCTAACTTTATCCCTCAATTGAATCAAAACATCTTTATAAAAGGCCTGACTGATTGTTTGACCACTCGGTACAAATTCCTGATGAACAGTACCCCAAACATTAAGTCTTAGAACTTTTTGATCAAACCATGTGCACAAAGTTATGCTTCTTGGCAGCACTTGTGTGAATGCTGTGGAAGCAGTATAGATACATACTCTATGTCCAGAGTCACAAGGAGGAGCCACCCCAACTCTAAGGCCTTATCTGATGCATTCATGTTCTGGATTGAGCTGCTCCTATCAAAACCTCATTTTATGCTGTGGAACACGTGGACATTGGCAGGAGACACTAGTGTAACTACATTCTTCACACCAATGCAAAATTTCTTACAGTAGCCAGGGCCTGAGTAACATTTTGAGAGCATACATACTCCTGATCCTTGGATATGAAACCATGAATAAATATGGGAGAAATTCCCCATTCTGGGGATCTGTCTCTGATAGCTCAGGTGCTAAGAATATTTCCAGGAAACCAAACGAGGCCCAGTTTAAAAAAAAAATATTGAGGATTTAAAAAATAATAAAGACAATGATTTTTAAACTAAACGCCAATGCTCCTTGATATCTAAATATCCAGAGAGGGTCCATGGGTCTACAGAAAAAGGAAAATAAACTCTACGGATCCTGGGCAGAAGCCTCCTCATGCAACACCTAACTTAATGTGGCCCCAATTTTCACTGATGTTTCTAGGCTTCAGTTACAGTGAAATGAAATAAGTCTAATTTTTTTATAAAGTGGATATTTATGACCATCTTTGCTTTACAAACAGGAAAACTGAGGGTGTCTACACGTGTTCTGGGGGTGGTGATGGTGGTGGTGGGCGCTTTAGAGTGGCTCTCAGCAGCTGCTCTATTTAAAGTGCCTGTAGTGTCTCGTGTATTCAGCGACCTGAACGTCAAGGGGCACTTTAAGTCAAGCTCATTTGACAAGCTTTAGCTAAAGAGCCCCTGCTGCAATTCTGAAGCATGGGGACACTGAAAACATGAGATACCAAGGCTGCTGGTGCATATTAATCAGCACACTCCAGCAAACTCGATTAATAGAGTCTACTTTGATACGCTGCAATTAGTGTGTCAGAGCAGGCATCTTGCACGTCTACAGTCACTCTGAGGCTCTGTCAGGTGAAGCAAGTCACCTGAGATCATAGAGACAAGACTAAGGAAGCTGACACTAGGCTCTCCACCCCCACCTCTGATCATTAACAGATCTTCTCATTCTACCCCATGCAATCCCAATAAAAACCCCATTAGACTGCAGAAGTTTCTTTGCAAATTATCTGAATCTACTCCAAAGGATTCACCACACTGCTTACATAAAATTCTCTCTCCTTCCCCTCCCCAAATGACCCAGGCCTCAAGCACCTCCTGGTACTGCTGCTGGATCCAGCCACAGGCTCCTCATATACCTAGCCTTTATATGGCTCCTTTTTCTACACTACCATTTTTATTCATGCTATGCAATGTGTTCTGTTTTTCCTAGAGCTTTTTATTCTTTACAATCAAGGCAGTCCCTACAGCTACCTGGGGAGAAACATGGCCAGCTTCTAGCTACAAGGATCCTCTGCAAGGAAAACTTTTCCCTGTGCTCAGCCCATTCTTAGTGTTTCCCTCCAATATGGATCCTCTGATGCTGAACAAGGTGTGAGCTCTGACTGAAGCTCTTCCCACAGGCACCACAGGCATAGGGGCGCTCTCCTGTGTGGATCCTTCGATGCTTAATCAGGGCTGAGCTCCAGCTGAAGCTCCTCCCACACTGGGTGCACTCATAGGGTTTCTCGCCTGTGTGGACTCTTTGGTGCTTCATGAGGTCTGAGCTCTGACTGAAACTCTTCCCGCAGTCTGAGCACTCATATGGCTTCTCCCCTGTGTGGATCCTCTGGTGCTGGATGAGATGAGAGCTCACACAGAATCTCTTCCCACACTGGGCACACTCATATGGCTTCTCGCCTGTGTGGACTCTCTGATGCTTCATGAGGTCCGAACTCTGACTAAAGCTCTTCCCACAGTCTAAACATTCATAAGGCTTCTCCCCTGTGTGGATCCTCTGGTGTCGTGTCAAAGCAGAGCTCACACTGAAGCTCTTCCCACAGTCACAGCATTCATAGGGCTTCTCTCCGGTATGGATCCTCTGGTGTTGAATGAGCTGTGAATTCCCTATGAAGCTCTTCCCACAGTCACTGCATTTATAGGGCTTCTCCCCAGTGTGGATGATCTGGTGCCGAATGAGGTTCGAGCTCACAGTGAAGCTTTTCCCACAGTCGGCACATGCATAAGGCCTTTCCCCTGTGTGCTTGGTCTGATGCTGGATGAGGTGCGAGCGCTGCCGGAAGCTCCCCCCGCACTCATCACAGCCAAAGGGCTTCTCCCCTGTGTGGATTCGCTGGTGCTGTATGAGGTTGGAGCTCACCCTGAAGCTCTTCCCACAGTCACTGCATATTGTTGGTCTTTCCACTGTGGAGTTTCTGTGCTGGACAATATCTGGCAGCTGCCTAAAATCTCCCTTGCATGCACTTTCTTTACCTTGACTCTTCCCTGGAAGAGCTCTTGGAAGTCTTTCTGACCTGCAATGATGAACACCAGCTTTGCCCTGCTCAGGAATCTGAGATATATTCCCTTGGGATATGCTTGATAATGTGTCACTTGGTTCCACTGACTCAGGACTGTCCTGGTGCAGGATCGCATTCTCGTGCTCATACAGAATCTCATCACCTGCTGCAATAAAATGAGAAAGCAGAGATGAGTCATTGGAAAGAAAGGAAACTTTAGGAAATGGGACTGGAAGAGAAAACCTGAAAATCATATTTTCTGTATGAATGTATTGTACCTACTACTGTTACAGGTTCACCTCCATTGTTACATATGCCCCTGAGTGCTGTTGCACTAAGGGCCACCCAAAACTATTGAGCCATCTGTAAAAGACTAAGGAATTGGGAGCTTCACTAAAGATCCCTTATCAGAGGCAAGTGGTAAAAACAGACAGAGCAGAGCAACACCGCTTGGTGTCTGAGCAGGAGTGTAGCATCCTGCAAGGGGCATTTTCTCAGAGCTCTATAGCCCCTCTTCCCCAGCCATGTGCTACTGCTGCTCTGGTATCCCATATGTCTGTAACACTGCTGGGGGGGGTCTGTGCTGGCATGGGAGGGTAGGGCTGGCAGGAGTAAGGCTGGAAATGGGCTGGGGGGAGCAGCATGGCACAGGCTGCAGTTGCGGGCATCAGTGTGTGATGGTGAGTAGAGGACCCTTGGGGTAGGGACAGCATGGTATAAAAAACACTGCCTGCAGTAAAGCAGGATTGCCAACCCAATACTTTTTTATTTTTAATTTATACTCTGAAAAGTTTTTATTGACAACTAAATTTTTATTTTTTTTTTTTTTTTTTTTTTTACTATGGTTAGTGTTAAACCCTAAATTTGAACCTGGACCTTGCCCAGGGCCTGGCAGAAGGGTTACATTTATATTTTGTAAAATATATTTCAGTAAAAACATGTACCAGTGAAAAAGTTTGGTCATCAGTAAAAAGTTTTCAGATTGTCAGAAAAGAAAATTAAAATAAAAAAGTTCTTGGGTTGGCAATCCTGCCGCTGCTGTTGGAGCCAGAGCTGCAGCTTAGAAAGTGCAGAGTATGGCAGTATAGGTGGCACAGAGCAGAGCAGGGTAGAATACTGAACAGTTACACCTCTGCTGAACGCTAAAAACAATGGCCTGAACACAGCTTTATGACTCATGATAATCTACTTACTATTGCTGCTAGCCTTTCTGCATTGCACAGGTAATCATCATCCTTCTAGCTTTTGAATAGTATTCTTTTTTTACATCGGGGGTGGGGGTCAAACATATGGCCCATGCTGGATCCAATCTGTGGAGCTTCTCTATCTAGCCCACTGGGCCACCTGTGGACATTGGATATTGGGGGGATGTGGCCTGCCACAGAACCCAGGGCCTGTGGCCCCACTGGACATGTCTATTAGCAGTGAGCCCACCCCACTGCTGCTACCCCTGGACTCACTCCCTCAGGGCTACCACTGCCACTGGACCTCTTGCTGCCACCAAACTCCTCACCACCACTGGACACCTCACTGCCACCACCATCATGATGATAACTGTGGTAGCCCTTGTGCCCTGGGCTAGTTCTACCCTTATTCTATATAATTTACCCATTCAACTTCATTTCATTTCCTTTGTCTTTGGAGCTAATTTGATCACCATTCTTTGCTCCCCCTTCCCGGGTGTCCTCCATGCCTCAAGTGATTGTAATGAAGGAATTTCAGTGAGCTAAATTCTAGTCTGCAGTTCTTGCTGGGAATACTTTTGGCGGGGATTCAGTGTGAGCGTATGTTAGTTCCCAATGCAGGTCATCTATATTCACCTCAGGGCCAGATGGCAGTCTAGGCCTGACAGCAGGCCATGGAGAGTGCTCTCTGATAGGTTCCCCATGACATAATGATCCATTGCACTGGGTGAGGTTGTCCCCAGGTTAAGACTATATTTCTGTATAAGTGTTTTGTTGAAGTGTAGCTGACAGATCTTGAGAAAAGGGAGACTGTGAGAGAGCTAGAGAGAGAAGTTCCCAGGATAGACACCAAGAAAAGGAACAGTTCCAGGGAGGAGAGAGTAAAGTCCACACGAGGACAGAGGAAATGAATGGAGCAGAGTTTGCTGTGCTGTTGCAGACAATCGGCACTCTGATACCCCTCTTTAAAAGAAAAAAAACCACTCCTTGTCAGGAGCTGACCATAAAGAAGGAGCTCCCAGAACAGGAGATGCAAGGGATCACTGGGGAAGCCAGAGACTCAGAAGAGCTAGGGTCTCAAAGTCAGAGTCTTGCCCTTTGTGAAGCCATGCTAATGTGACTGCACAGTGTCCTCTCAGAAGGAGACTGAATAAGGTCACTTCTTGGGAAAGTCCCAAAGAACAGCTTTCCCCTTCCCCTCAAAAAGGAGAAGTTTGATCCTTTTCATGGCAGTGACCAAAAGCAAACCATTGCTTTTTTCCATTGTTCAACTCAGTCTGTGTCTGTTTCTTTTGCTGATCCAACACCTTTTCCATCTAAAAGATGGTCCAATAAAATATATCACAAAAAACCTCTTGTATGTTTCCTGGGCCATCATGGCTACAATAACATTCCAACTGTACTCAAATAAATAAGTCACTTGGGTTTCTTGAAATTATTACTGTACTTTGCATCTCGTCTAATGGCATTGCCTAGAAGGCATAATCAAGAATTACCCTACTGGGCAAGTGTGGTTCAAAAAAATTAATAAGATGACCATCCATGCTACTGAGCTCTCACAATCTTGGCTAATGCCCAGTTTGTCACCAGCAGAACTAAAATCATGAGCTAAATGCTGAATATTCTGCAAAACAAGGGACAAGGGGGCAATTTTCCCCGTGTCATATCTGAAATAACAGGCAAAGAATGAAGAAGGGCAAAGTTTTCTGCTTGAATTCAGTCAAGATGGTTGAGCAGTCCTGGCAGGTATCTACCATAAAATACAGATTAGATGATAACAAGTTAAGAAATACAGTCTAGACCTTTTGGCTCCATCAGCCAGATGATGATGTAGGGCAGTTGACTAGTTACCTCAGGTGCCTGTACACAAATGCATGGAGCCTGGGAAATGAGCAGGAAGAACTGGAAGTCCTCGCACAGTTACGGAACTATGACGTGACTGGAACAACAGAGACTTGGTGGGAGCCCGCATGACTGGAGCACTGTCATGGATGAGTACAACTGTTCAGGAAGGACAGGCAGGGACGAAGAGGAGGAGGAGTTGCACTTTTTGTAAAAGAGCCATACGATGGCTCAGAGCGAGCTCCAATGTGAAACTGGAGATAGGCCTGTTGAGTGTCTGTGGGTTTGAGTCGGAGGGAGCGCAATAAGGGTGATGTCATGGTGGGGGGTCTGCTATAGACCACCAGACCATGAGGAAGTGGTGGATGAGGCTTTCTTCAAACAGCTAGCGGAAGTTTCCCAGTCCTGGACCCTAGTTCTTATCAGGGACTTCAACACCCTGACATCGGCTGGGAGAGCAATACAACAGTGCGCAGGTAATCCAGGAAGATTTTGGACAGTACAGGCAGTCCTTGGACTTATGATACAATTGGCTCCTGAAAAACACATCTTAAGTCGAAACGTTGTAACTTGGAACCAATTTTCTCATACGAAACAAGGTTATAAATAGGGGATTGGTTCCTGAACCAAGGCCCGATATTCTATTTTCATGAAAAATACCCCCAAATTTTGTACTCGATCAATTATAGATGAGTAATGTAGCTACATTAATGTATTTGTATTATAAATAGCAATCATATTGATTTGGAAGGACTTCTTTGAGGTAACTATGCTGGACTTCTTGAAAGGCTCTCGGTTGGACTTTTTAAAGGGTTCTTGGCTGAGTCTTCTCAGGAGTCTTGGCTGCAGGTTTCTCTGGAGTCTTGGCTGCTTTCTTAAAGAAAGCGTCCAAGGAAGTTTGGACAGATGTTCTTCAGGGAGATGAGTGATGCAGTGAATTTGTTTGCTGGCATGGCATCGCATTGGATCAAGCGCTGTAAAGTTGAAACTGATGTCATAAAGTTAAAACAGTGTCAATTTATAAACGTTGTAAGTGTGAAACATTGTAAGTCAAAACTTTGTAAGTCAAGGACTGCCTGTACTGGGGACAATTTCCTGGTGCAAGTGCTGGAGCAGCCAACTAGGGGCCATGCTCTTCACAACAGGGAAGAATTGGTGGAGAATGTAGTAGTGAATGGCAACTTGGGCAGCAGTGACCACAAGAAGATTGAGTTCAGGATCCTGAGGAAAGGAAGAGAGTTCAGCAGAGTAAGGACCCTGGACTTCAGAAAAGCAGACTTCAACTCGCTCAGGGAACTCATGGACAGGATTCCTAGGATCCCTTGGGAAGCCAGTCTGATGGGGAGAGGAGTCCAGGAGAGCTGGCTGTACTTTATGTTTACATGCATTTTAGTATTATATTAAAGTCTAAAATCAATTTTTAAGGACATTAAAAATTGCAATAATTTTGTTGAGAATAAGTTTTATTGCTATAATTGTAAAAAAAAAAAAAAAATCTTAGCAGAAATGTGATGATAATTTTGTCATTAGTGAGAAGCCTGTAGTTGCGTTTCATTGGCAAGCATGTCAGTTCTTGGGGTAACAGCTGAAATAGCGACTTGAAGAGCTGCTTCAAGTTGAAGATGGTTTCTTTCTTTCGTTTTTATAGTTGCAATGACAGAGAAGGCTTGCTCACAATGGTATGTGGAAGAAAAGGGTAGTAGTTTCTTAATAGCTTTTCCCTAAATTGTTCATATTCTGTCTTCACTTTAAGCCAGAAAGTATCCAAAGGCAGATTCTTGAGTAATTCTTTCAAAGTTGGATCGCTTGCTAACTCAATGAGATTATTCTCCTCTGAGACTGAAAGTGACAGCTTGTTTCATTGCCAAAATGAATGAATGGATCCATTACCCACAAAAAAAAAAAAGTAAGATTTTATACTTTTATAAGGAGAAGAAACTCCGTGCTAATGGGCTCTGACATCATCAAAACTTCACACTTTCCCCTGCAGAATCTCAAGCCTGCAGGCCCCCTACCTTTCTCAGGAATGCCATTTTTTTGGATAAGTCCCACCTACATGACCTTTGCATCCTACCAGTGGGGGGTTCAGAAACACTGCTTTAAAGAAGGCTTACTGAGACTGAAGGAACAAACCATCCTGATGCACAGGAAGACTAGTAAGTATGGCAGAAGTTCAGCTTGGTTTAGCAGGCAACTCTTCAGTAAATTAAATTACAAAAAGGAAGCTTTTAAGAAGTGGAAACTTGGCCAAATAACTAGGGAAGAATATAAGAGCATTGCTTGGGCCTGAAGGGATGAAATCAGGAAGGCCACAGCGCAACTGGAGTTGCAGCTAGCAAGGGATTTGAAGGGTAACAAGAAGGGTTTCTCCAAGTATGCTGCTAGCAAGAGGAGGGTCAGGGAAAGTGTGATCCCCTTACTGAATGGGAGAAGAAACCTAGTGACAGAGGCTGCAGAAAAAGCTGAAGTGCTCAATGACTTTTTTGCCTCAGTCTTCATAGGCAAGGTCATCTCCCAGACTACTGCACCTGGAAGCACTGTTTGTGGAGGAGGTGAGCAGTCCTCAGTAGTGAAAGAACAGCTTAGGGACTACTCAGAAAAGCTGCACTTGAGGGTGCTGAGGGAGTTGACTGATGTGCTTGTGGAGCCATTGTCCATCATCTTTGAAAACTAATGACGATCAGGAGAGGTCCTAGATGATTGGAAAAGAGCAAACATAGTGCCCATATTTAAGAAAAGGGAAAAAAGAGGATCCACGGAACTACAGAACAGTTGGACTCACCTCAGTCCCTGGAAAAATCATGGAGGAGATCCTCAAGGAATCCATTTCTAAGCACTTGGAGGAGGTGATTAGGAACAGTCAGCTTGGATTCACGAATGGCAATGGCAAATCATGCCTGACCAACTTGATTGCGTTCTATGATGAGGTGACTGGCTCTGTGGATATGCAGAGACCAGTGAATGTGGTGTATCTTGATTTTAGCAAGGCTTTTTATATGGTCTCCTACAAGAGTCTCCCATGTAAGCGAAGGAAGTATGGGCTAAATGAATGAACTGTAAGGTGGATAGAAAACTGGCTGGTACATCAGGCTCAGACAGTAGTAATCAATGGTTTGACGTCTAGTTGTCAGCTGTTTATCAAGTGGAGTGTCCCAGGGGTTGGTCCTGGGGCAGGTTTTGTTCAGTATCTGCATCAATGACCTGGAAGAAGGCATACAGTGCGCCCACAGGCAAGTTTGCAGATGACACCAAACGGTGGAGAGTAGTAGATATGCTGGAAGGTCAGGCTAGGATTCAGTGACCTAGCTAAACTGGAGGATTGAGCCAAAAGAAATCTCATGAGGTACAACAAGGACAAGTGCAAAGTCCTGCACTTAGGACAGAAGAATCCCATGCACCAGTACAGGCTGGGGGCTGGCTGGCTGGGCAGCAGCTCTGCAGAAAAGGACCTGGGGGTTATAGTGGACAATAAGCTGAATATGAGCCAGCAGTGTGCCCTTGTTGCCAAGAAGGCTAGCAGCATACTGGGCTGCACTGGTAGATGTGTTGCCAGCAGATCAAGGGAAGTGATTATTCCCCTCTATTCAGAGCTGGTGAGGCCACATGTGGAGTACTGTGTTCAGTTTGGGGCCCCCCACTACAGAAAGGATGTGGACAAATTGGAGTGGGTCCAGCGGAGGACTACAAAAGTGGTTGGGGGGCTGGGGGACATGACTTATGAGGAAAGCTTGAGGGAACTGGGCTTATTTAGTCTAGAGAAGAGGAGGCTGAGAGGGGACTTAATAGCAGCCTTCAACTACCTGAAGGGGGGCTCAAAAGAGGATGGATCTGGACTATTTTCAGTGGTGGCAGATGACAGAACAAGGAGCAATAGTCTCAAGTTGCAGTGAAAGTTTAGATTAAATATTAGGAAGAATTTTCTCACTAGGAGGGTAGTAAAACACTCAAACAGGTTATCCAGAAAAGTGGTGAAAGCTCCGTCCTTGGAGGTTTTCAAAACATGGCTAGACAAAGCTTTGACTGGGATGATCTAGATGGGGATGGTCCTACCTTGACTAGGTGATGTCCTAAGCAATCTTCCAACCCTAACTTTCTACAATTCTAAGGCATGTCTGAAAGCCAGATCTGGCTCTGGGGCCTCGTACCACCCCTTTCCACCTCCCACGCACAAGGATTGGGTCCCATGGGTCTGACACCACCCCTTCCTGCCCCCTGCTGCAGGGATGAAGTCCTGGAGGTCCAGCACCGCCGAGTTCCACTGGGGCTAAGTCCCGATGATCTGACACTATCCCTCCCATCTACTCCTGCCAAAATGGGTCTTGGTGATGGTGGAACCACACCTCTCTCACCAGGATTGGGTGCCAGGGATCCATCACTGCCCCCCCCGCCCGTCAGGATTGGGTCCCAGGGGTTCAGTACTGCCCCCTTCTGCCCCCACATACCAAAATTGGGTCCTGGGGCACCTGCACCGCCCACTTCCGCCTCCTTGTGTAGAGACTGGGACCTGGGAGCCCAGCACCACCCCCTCTTTGCCTCCTGCCCTGGGATTGGTCCTGGGGCCCAGCATACCCCCACTTGGCCCTTCCTGTTAGGATCAGGTGCTTGATCCAGCAGATGGGGTTTGGGGCTCCTCATGGGTCTGAGGAATTAGCAACATGGGGGTGGTGCCACTGCTCCCCCACTGTCAAATTTCTAGACTCATAGAGAGCCCCACAGAGGCTGGATCTGGCCCATGTGCCAGAGGTTGAGCACCCCTGGGCTAGATAATAAATAAAGGAAATTCAGACTAGATGAAACAACTCTAGGGTAAATACATACTTGGTTGGAGCATCATGTTCAATTAGTAGTCATCAATGGCTCAATGTCTAGTTGGGAGGAGGTATCAAGTAGAGCTCCCCAGTCCTGGGTCTGGTATTGTTCAACATCTTCATAAATTATTTGTAAAATGGGATCCAGTATATGCTTAATGAATTTGTGTGCAGTTTTGGGCCCCACACTTCAAGAAGGATGTGGACAGACTGTAAAGAGTCCAGTGGAGAGCAACAAAATATTAAGAGGCCTGGGAAGCATAGTTTCTGAGGAAACACTCAAAGAGCTAGCGTTATTTAGTTTGAAGAAGAGAAGACTAAGGAGGGAACTGATAAGTCTTCAAATACCTGAAGGACAACAGAAAGGATAGAAATGGACTTTTCTCTGTAGCCACAGGGGAAAGGACTAGGACCAATGGCCTCAAGCTGCAGAACAGTAAATTTAGGTTGGAGATTAGGAGAAACTTTTTTACTATGAAGTTGGTTAAGCACTGCAACAAGCTACCTGAAGAGGTTGTGGAATCTCCATTCCTGAGAATACCGTACAGAAATCTTAGTACCGTAGGGTGCTGAACAACTGCACTCATTATGACCGATTCCTATGAAGTTATTAAAACGTGCTTCTGATCTAATAACTTATGTCTGTACTAAGCAATTGCCTGTCAAGAACGACGAAGGGGAGGGGGGCGGAGGGGGCTGGGATGGAGTGCTGCCACCTAATACCCCATGCTGCTGCTCTTCTGCCTCTTGCAGGGTGTGGGCTAGAGGAGCCAAGGCCAGAGCTGCTGGCTTCTGCTCCCCCACGCTCTGTCCAGTCCTTGGCACATCTTCAGAATCATGGCGGTGCTCCCCCACACTTGGAGCACTCTGGCTGTTTCCATCAGCCAATCAGAGTGTGAATAAAGCATGACAGCCAGCCAGCCAGACTTAGGCTTTTATAATATTAGAATTCCGCTCTAGCAGAACTAGTGCAACTATTAAGGCTCTTTCATTCTGGGTTAAATTTACTATTTAGTTAATTTGTTTCACTACAAGAGCATGCAAAGGTGAAAGTTGCAGATCAACAGCTGGTACATGCTTTGGAGTAGCAACTCCCCATCCCCTTTTGAAACAGATAAGTGACATCTGTTCATACCCTGGCATTACCCAGTGAATTCTGCATCTCTCCTTTGGAAGCTGGCCCCCTGAGCAGCCAGGGAACAAAGATATGTAGGGCCAGGAGTAAAAGAACAAGTGAAAGGGTGTGTGGCTCACTGAGATGGCTGCTGCTTTGGAAGGGTGGGGGCCCAGGGACTTAGCATGCACCCTTGCTCCCAGTGGGCCAGAAACTTCCTGACAGCTCTCCATTCATTGAATACTGAACAAATGTGCAGTAGCTCAGTTTTAATAGGAGGGCTGAAGAGAAGCAATGCCTGACCCATAGCCCAGGGGTTAGAGCACTTTGCTGGGAAGTAGGAGATACAGCTTCAAATCCTAAAATTTGAGTCCCCCATTCCCTAGGCGGGTGACCTAACCACTAGACCAGGGTCAGCAATGTTTTCAGGCTGAGGGCCAGACTGACCCAAATTGGGTCAGAACTGGGCTGGCCCCTAGAAGGCAGGCACTAGGATCCAGCCACTGCTGCCACTTTTCCCAGTTGCTAAACAGGGAAAGTGTCCAAAACTGCTGCTTTTCCTGTGTGGCCTGGGGACAGTGTTTGCAGCCAGCACTTGTCCCCACAGTGGCTGGAGAAAGTAACTGCTGCTGAAACCCCCTGTTGCTTCAAAATCAAGCCTGCAGGTCATAGGTTGGTGACCCCTGCATTGCACTAAGGGCTAAAACTTGGGAGGGCCTTTTTTACCACTTTTTGCTGGGTTACATTTCTAGGCCTTACACTTGCTAGATCGAGGCAGGCAATTATTTTGGGCAGAGGGCCCCTTACCAAGTTTTGGCAAGCTGTCAAGGGCTGCATGTGTATCCCTGCCCCTTGACAGGTGTCCCGCCCCCTGGTCACCATCTTGGGCCCGGAAGTCCTTCCCCTTGCCCCTGGAAGTACTTCTTTTGGGAAGAGGGTTTGCCATCTTAGACTAGGGAAAAAAACAACAAATTATATACTACAAATCAAACACCCATAATGATATATTTTAATTTTAAAAAAATATTTTTGTCCTGATTTGTGTGTGCTTGTGCTGTATATAAAGAAGTGATTGCATAATAGCTCAAAAATGCAGTTTTACTCTTGTATAGTTTGTGGGGTATGCAGGGCTGTCAGGGGTGTGTGTGTATAGGGTATTTGTGGGGGGGAGGGTGTGGCTGTGGGGTTTGCAGGAAGGGTTTGAGGGTATGTGGGGTGTGCATGGGAGCTCCCCTGTACATGTCCCCCTGAGCCAGTTAGCACCCACCCCCGCCTTGCAACAGCCCAGAGCCTGAGTGCCCTATGTCACCTCTTTCCCACCACCAACAGCACGCAGTCCCAGCACGCCCCATGCCTGCTCTGCACCACCTGGCCGTGGCATGTCCTGCTGCCCGGGCATGCGACAGTGGCAGTGGGGAGCAGCATATGCAGCTGCAACTCTGTACAACCTGCGCTGGCTCTGGGCTCACCCTTCCAGGCTGAGCAGCAGCAGCAGCAGCTGGGTAGAAACTGCTGCTTGGCACAGGGGAAAGCGGCTCCTCCCCCTCACTGCTGTTGGGCAGTTTTTGGTACAGCCACCTGGATCCCACACCTTGCTGGGCTGCCCTGTGCCTCCGTCACTGCCACCTGTGACCTGCTCCGTGGCTGCTCCAAACTGTCACCGCTGCCGTGCTGGGCAGCTCAGAGGTGGCAAGGTGATGGAGCCTCAGGGCACTGCTGCCACGGCTGAGCCTGGATGGGCGAGCCCTGAGCTGGCACTTGGTCCCAGGTTCAGCAGTGGTAGTGCAGAACAAAGTGCTGCTCAGGGTGGAGGGAAAGCAGCCCTTCCTTCTCGCCAGCGCTTCCTGGTGCAGCTGCTCGGAGCCCACGCCAGGCTGGCCCTGTGTCTGCTTTGTGCTGCCACTGCTGCCCTGCAGGGCAGCCCCGAGGTAGCAGTGATGTAGGGCAGCCCCATGCAGGCTCTGGGCAGCTATACCAGAAAGCACCAGTGAGGGGGAGAGGGAGAGGCCACTTTCCCCCCACACTAAGCAGCACTTTGTTCCATGCTGCTGTTGCTCAGCTCAGACGGGTGAGAGCAGGGTCAGGGCTGTGCATGCTGGTCCCTGCTTGTACTGTGGGGGGGGGGGGCCTGGGAGTGAGTGGGTGCATGGACCGCAGTGACAGCCGGATGGGAGTGCAGGGCCTGCGCCAGTGTCCTGGGACCAGTGCCAGCAGGACCCAGAGCAGGGTGGCAGGGGTGCAGGGTCCCAGCTGGCAGGGGCTCTATGGAGCTGGGCCAGGTCCCCTCTCTCCCTGCTGGTGCACCCCAGCCCAGCTCCATGGCCCCCTGCCAGTGCACACCCCACACTTCTGCTACCCCAGCCTGTGCTCCACCAGTGCTGACCCCAGGATACCCGAGGGAGCCCCGCATACCTGCTCATTCCCAATCCCAAGCCCCCCGGCTGCTGCTTTCCCCACTTCCTTGCCCTCCCACCAACCACTCCTGCACCATGTGGCTCCTGGCTGTATGGCCACAACCACAGGACTCAGCAGGAGCTGGCCTGGCCCCAAGGACTGAGGCAATCATCCACAGTCCTCCCTGTGTTTTTACCCAAATTTCCCACTCCTGTGCAGGGAGGCACAAACAACTTCATGGTCCCAGGCCAGAAGCCCCTGCTAGGCAGGGGGAAAGGGGACAGGGGCAAGGCCGTGTGGACCTTGCTGTTGCTGGGTCCTGCCATGTCTTCCCCTTGGGTCCTACTGCCCCTGTCTCCTGTCATCTCTGACAGCCAGCCAGAGGCAGATAAGTGTTGATTTTCTAAATTTTTTTAGTGGCCCTGTGGGCTGGATAGAATGGCCTGGTGGGCCAGATGAGGCCCACAGGCTGTATTTTGCCCACCCCTGTGCTAGATAGATGCATACAGAGGCACATAACTGTCTGGGCAGAGTGCACCCTACTGAACATGTGCAGTAGCCACATGGACATTTGCACATCCAGATGGGAACATCTCTAAAAAGATCACTTAGACTTTTCTCCATCTCCCTTTCCAAGATCCTGGAAGTCTCAATCTGCACAGTTCCATGTAAAGTTGTGCCCCGAATTCTAATGTGTATCATCACCAATACAGATTTGGGAAATCATTTCATAATACTGTGCCATCTTGTATTTATAACTTGTAGTTTTCACTCTAAAGAACAGCACTGTGCTTTGTTGTCCCTACGTCTCTTACCAAATTCTCTGTCCATTTTACTTTTTGCAATTAACAAATGGCAAGTCTTGATTCTCATATCTATGCTCTCACTAATAGGGAAAGATTAACTACAGAGATGCTTCAAACACTATTACAGATCACTGGCCCAAGAGTCTCAGCCCTGTGGACTTCACTGTCATACAAACATACCTTTCACCTGGGCAGTTTAGAGATCCAAGGCCCAGCCACATAAGCTTCACAGACAACACATAAATACCAAACAATTCAAACACACATTTCATCAACTCCCTTTACACAAAAGCACAGATTCCATAGTTATGTCTTTACATTGTGGTTCACTGGAGATGTGAGGAGCATACAGTTGCATTTGGACAAATACAGATTTTTCACTCCATTCACCATTAGTTTCCCAGACAGTTTAATTTATTCCCTACCTATGCATGTACCATTCACATCCATGCTTTGCTTAGAGTCCTGGAGACCAGGAATCCATAGGTCTTCCTCTTGTTCCATGCAAGAAATCATAACAGGTTTGGGAATAGAAAAGCCTGCTCAGTAAAAGAAAAGTAAGCAAGATCATGGTTTATTTTAATTGCTTCTCAGCCCAGTGAGCTAAGATGCGACAGTCTCTATTCAAGTTTTAATATCTTAACTGTTTTCTATGAAGATCTTGCCAACATTTTATACCTAACATTTCTCTGCTGGACGGACATTACAGTCTGCCTGCACATACAAGAAATAGCTACTCATAAAGAGGTGGGCAGTGTGCTGTGTCCCCTGTAGGAGGTCCAGGGATCATTACACACCAGGAGACATAAGTTAATAAGCTATTTGCCGTTTCTAACCTGTAAGAGAACAAAACCAGCCCAGTATTGTCTGAGTGATTGTACACAAGTTATGTTCATAGAACCTCTGTCCTCTAGAAACAGTAGGCAGAGGGAGATCCGCACAAGTGCAGTGTTCCTGAAGTTCCTTCCCAAAAGAGATGGACAGTGACCATCTCTCTCAGACAAGCTCCTGGACCTTTCAGACTAAATCATTATTAAAAGTGGCCCCCAGGAATTCATTGGGTGTAGTGACTGACTGGCCTGGATCTAGTTTTGCTGCATAACAGGAGCAGTGATTTACTCTTTGCTAACACTGCCTGCTGCTGCTCATCTTTTTAGCAGGGGAGTGTCAACTCCTACCTCAAAGGACCATGAGAATCACTGTTTCCCTTCCTCTTTAACATGGGGAAAGAGAGGCCAGCTCTTGTCTTCCCACTTTAACTCTTTTCTTCTCTGGGAATCAGAGAAAGCATTTTCAGCCACTCCAGATCTTCTACAATACAAGGACCACTGTGGCTAACCCCAAGTCCCTTTACCCAGGACTCTAAGACAGGGCTACTGAAATGGTGGGTTGTGACAGGAGTGGCTCTTTTGGGGCCTTAAGTGAGAGACCTTGTTAGCAGGTTCTGTTCACGATAGTAAGGGAATGGAGAGCGGGGGTGGAGAAACTGAAAAAAGGGGGAAAAAGAAGAGAGCACAATTCAAAGAAGGAAAGCAGGATGGATAGAAAGCAAAAGAGAGCAGAGACAGGAAAATAAATATTAAACATGATGTGGCAGAGGTTGCAGACATGGTCATCGACAGACAAGCTACACTGATAAGTAGAGACTATGGACCTCACACAAACTTAAGTCATGAATATGTCCTTAAGCTTGTATACAAGCAAATAGAAGTAACTAGCAAGTTTAAATTTAAAGCTACATGCAATAGCCGGGGAAAAAACAGAACAGAATCAATCAATCAGGGACATTAACATTAGGCTTGGCCAAGTCCAAATAACTGCTTTTTAGAAAGTGCTTAAAAATAATAATTGCTCTTTGGTAAGAACTAAATTGTATGTAATCAGTTATTATCCTACTGAAATAACAGTATCTCTCTATACTGAATATGCAAAGTGGAAATGTAGGTCCTGTATAGAAAATAAATAAAATGGGGACTTAAAGGGGTTCTGGAGGTGTGACTCCAGGAGCACTGGGAAAAAGGAGGAGTCTAGCACCAAAACCACCTGTTGTCTGCCTTGGCCATTTTCATGGGGCTTGTACTAAACTGCAGGTGAGTGGCTAAAGCAGAAGGCCCTAAAGACCGTTTCAGAATGAATCTCTGCAGATGTTACTAGTCAGGTCAGCAAAGTCTGGGAAGTAGCACTCCCAGGCAGTGGGGGAAAGAGATAGGAAATTCCCCCTTCCGGAACTGTAATTTTCACAAGGACAAAAATCTCAACTAGTAGGCTTCTTCCAAATCCATAGAAAAAAGATTTTGGTCCAATTTCCAAAGTCTCCATGACACAAGGCAATTAGAATAAAACCAGTAAAAACATAAGAACTGCTATTTACTGGGTCTGACCATAGGTCCATCTGGCCCTGTCACCTTGACTCTCTGCCCCACATACGAGTCCTGTGTTCCCACTCTCCCACCCCTGTTGGTGTTCAGGCTGAGCAAGCCAGCAGTGAGCCTCCCCTCCCCTCATGTGCCCCCACCCAGGCCCCAGTCCACCCAGCCCCAGTCATGCACTGGGGCACCTGTGCCAGGGGTGCTCCCTAGACCAATTGTGGGGGGTACTGCAGGCCCCCACCAGAGAAGGGTGCCTCACTACTAGTACCCCCTAGCACCCTAGCTGCAGCACCCAGCCCCCCCGCAAGCTCAGGGTGCCCCGCACCTCAGTCACTGACAGGTCCCAGGGTGAGGGAGGAGAAGGCAGAAGAGGGGAAGGAACAGAGTGCTCCCACCCCTGACTCTGCACCTTCTGCTAGTACCCCACATCCCACGCTGCCCCCTCTCCCTGGAGCTGATCCACTTGCAGACTGCCCCGTGGCTGAGTGGGTGCTGCTCCTCTTTGGGCAGTATACCACCACCAAACCGAAATGGAAGCAGCTCAGGCCCTCCAGCATGGAAAAGGTCGCCCTCCAGCCTACTAAAAACTGGAACACATCCCTATTACCACTCCCCTCTTCCCAAGCTGCACCAGACACCCCATCCCCCAGGAAAATAAAAAGAGTTGATTCTGTAGAGGAAGATCCAAGACAGCCAGGCCATCCCACAGAGGAGTCCATGAAGGAGACCCCCCCAACTTGCCGACCAAGACCTGTCCCTCAGCATCGCAAGTGCCAAGGCACAGGCCTCGGCCATCCCTGGGGTAGGTCTGGCAGCAGAACCCTCGCCCTGTGACCATCTGGGGGAGGTGGGAGCCCTCATGCCGGTGAACCCCAAATGAGAAGAACCACTTTGCCAGGGCTCTGGGGAGGGTACCGACACCATCAGGGTGCCTGATGAGTCTCTTCCTGTGCCTCTACGAACCACCTCAGAGACCATTCCAAACCCACCCTGTGGCCCTGACACAGAAGAGGTCATAACAGGGTCCCCCAACAAGGAGAACAACCCTGAGGGGGACCCTGCACAGACTCCCTCTGCATTCTGTCCTGCCACCCTTGA
Organism: Crocodylus porosus; assembly: GCF_001723895.1. NCBI lineage: Eukaryota > Metazoa > Chordata > Crocodylia > Crocodylidae > Crocodylus > Crocodylus porosus. Next base: position 6,463,969 of record NW_017728923.1, on the reverse strand, counting down.
GCCATCCCACTGCCACCCCAAGGGGCTCCACCAGTGTTGGGTTCAGCTGGTGTTCCTCCAGTCCTCTACCCCCGCACTGGCTGAAGGGGTGGGAGGCCATGGTTGAGGGGGCCAGGCCACCCCTCTCCTGGTGCCTGCCAGGCAGGGCTTGTCCTCTAAGGGGCCTGAAGGGAGCAAGAAGCTGCTTTCCACCCCGGGCTGGGCATGTAATCTTGAAAATTTAAATCGATATACATTGATTAAAAAAACTGATAAAATCTGAAAGAAATGCTTAAAAATAAAAATTAAATTTTAGCCATGGACATCATTAAAATAAATAAATAAATAAATCAAATTCTGCCAAACCTATTTATAACATCAAGAAATTTGATCTTTGAATCCTGGCCTGATGTTAATTGACCCAAGTCTATTTGTGGATAGTTGAAGTCCACCATTATTATTATGTTTGCTGCTGTCACAGCCTCTCTCAACTCCCTTACCACTTCTAGCTCACTGCTGCCATCCTGGTCTGGGGGTCAATATCTCCCTAGATACATTGATACTTTTTTCTTATTGAAACATTGGATTTCTATCCACAAATATTCTACAGTACCTCTCTTTATTAGTTGAATATTTATTGAAATAAGCCATTATCTAAATAGTGGGTGTAGACCAGGGGAGGGACATGGATTTTAACAACCTCAGCAAATTTAAGACCACATGCAGCAAATCTATGTGCCATTTTCCTCTTCCTTCCTGAATCTTCCCAGCCCACAAAAGTGAAAATCTGTATAATGTTGTTGTGGATAGCTAGACAAGTGTTGAGTCTTGTGCTTTGAGGTATAAACAATAAAAGACTAAGCTACTAACCTGTTGCTTGCTTTTTTATTAGTAATCTGACTCAAGTGGTATTAGCACCCTACCTGGTAAGAGGGAATGGAGGATCACTGGGAATTGTGACTGTAGCTTAATTTGGTGTGTAAAAAAGGTTAATGATTAAGGGAACTGTACCTGTCCCTTAATTCTATGGCTAAGCTTGCAAAAGAGGTCCTGATCACAGCTGGACCAGAGTCCTTCCTGTCTTTCCAAAGACTGATCAGTGCCAAGTTTGTCGGATGAGAGAAAGAAGATAAGGAATAAAAAGGAAAAATGGATTTCTCCTCCAAGTAATTGGCCATGTGCAAATTCTGTTATGGATGTACCTACAACTTGTGCTTGATTTCAAAGGCTTTTTTGGCTAGTAACAAAAGCTTGACATGCACTTACCCTGCTCATTCTGGATCATCGAAGATAGAACTGGAAAGGACCATAGGGGGGTCATCTAATCTAGTTCCTGCTCCGAGGTAGGATCAACTGTGTTAATTTTATATATGATAGACCTAGTCATGAGAGTTCATTTCAAGCATGCCAGTCCACAAGCAGTTGAGGCTTCCCCATGGGCGAGATTCATAACAAGGACACAACTATTTCACCTAAGAGCATGCTAGATGCTTTATTACTGGAGCTACTGAACAAAGTCTATTGGTTCAAAAGCAGCATCAGCCTCATAAACCTCTGAGCCATGCACTGCCTCTGTCCCAAAGGAGCCACATTTAGGCCTTGGCTGGGAAGAGAGGTTCAGCCAAAACACTCCTCTTGAGCACTGGGTTGTTACTGCTGCTACTACTACAGCTGGTCATGCTCCTTCACCAGAAACAATTCCCAATAACTTCTGGCTGTCATAGAGAAATGCTAAATCCTAGTCACTGGACATTATATATAAAGGTTTGTTCCTATTTGGCTGCTCTCGATTTCGGTTCTCAGCCCCCATATTCTGTCTGGATCTAAACATCAGTCCCTATTTTGAACCTACCCTGGGATCATTTCTCTACTCTTCCCCTCCCATCTCCCTGCTCCGTCCCTTGCGGCAGAGGCTCCCTGAGCTGGTCTCCCTCCCACCGCTGCTTCTTGGCCCTGCTCCCAGGGCTGTGAAGTGATCTAGAGTGAGCAGGACATTGTTCTGGAGCCTGTCAGGCTGGCAAGGGCAAGCGGGGAGATTTCACAAGAAGCTTCAGTCTATTTTATCGCTAAACTCTCCCCCAGGCCTATTGCTAGCTTCACGTGTTACTGGCGTTGCTGGAAATCACCGGTACCTTTCTGACCAGGAACAGTGCCCCAGGACACGTGCACGACACTCCCACTGCGTGTCCGAGCCGCGCAGGGCACAAGACACCGGGAGGGCAGCGGCGCGGTCCGCGAGCACACAGGGCACGAGGTCCTCCCTCCGGGACCGCAGCTGCCGGCGAGGTCTGGGCGGCAGGAACTCGCTGCCGCCCGCTGCTTCCTGTCCCACCGCCCGGCCCGGCCCGGCCCGGCCCCTGCTCACGCTGCTCCCGAGCGCACCCGCTCTGCCCGGCGGAGCAGCGCGGCGAGGAGGCGGCCTTCCGCGCGAGCACCCGGTTACCTGCGGGGTCCGGCTCGGGAGCCAGCGCGCGCGCCCCAAGGGCAGCCGGCCGCCAAAGAGCTCGAGCTCTTCCGGCACTGAACGAGCTCTCACGTGACAGCGGCGGCCAATCACAGCAGCGGCTGCTGTCGCTCAGTGATGAACAAGGAACTTTCTAACTGGCTGTCGCAGAGGAGCCGCCGCGCGCGGGAGCCGGGGGCCGGGCCTAGAGCGGAAGCTCTGGGTCCCGTCGGCCCGTCTGAGGCGGTCGGGTAAAGCTGAGCTGCTGTCGAGTTAGAACAAGGGGTCAAGCTACTCGCAGGGACCCGCACAAACGTTATTCCTGGAGATAAGTCAGTCCGGCTCAGAAACATTTCCTGAAGCTAATTCTCACCCACATCGCTGGTGCTTACAAACCAGACTCAAGGCTAGTCTGGGATCCTGGCACAGAGGAGCTTCCTCACTTCACAAGGATGCCAGGAAGCCCCAGGCAGGGCGAGGAGCCCTTGACCAGCACCACGAAGTGTCTTGACAGGTGCTTAGTTCCACAACTTGGACTTCACCCTGTGCTGCCTGTGTTTCAATAGTATGTGCTTAGATGAATCATTCTGGTCACCTCAGACCTTATTTTCATGTCATTTAGCCAGTACCAAGAACTGTGGTGAGACCACAGTTATTTCTTTGCTTTTGGGTTCATTATAGAGTGTGCAGGTTATATTGTCTGAGAAGACAAGACTCACAGAACAGGATGTCGAGAGTTGTCTTACAGCAGGAAGTCATAAGAGCAGACTGAGGTTACTCTACAAATCTGCTTGGGAGACAATCCCTGTGGGGGTTTGTTTTGGGAATGTTTAGAAATCCTTTCCTTTCATGGAGCTGTTAGTCTGACATCCCCATCAGCAACAATGTAGGCTCAAGCATCTATTTGCCTGATCCTGACAAATCTTAGCAGAAGGGTAGGCAGGCCAGACACATGGCCTTTCCTCTGTCCTCATGAAAGCAGCAGCTGAGCAGTCAGGGAGGGGCATATGAGACAGAAAACTCCCAGGGATTAAGTAACAGTGACTACAGTGAAGAGACTGGAGGGCAAGGGTAGCAAGTCAGCTGAACTGGGAGTTGTCTTAATGAATTGGAAGGGCATATCTTAATGGCTAACCTAAGTCACCATGGTTTTTGTCCATCCTCTTCCTTTTCCCTCTCATCATCACCCTGTGTGCAGTTCTGAAGGGGTAAATAGGACAGGAATATGGAGGGAGAAATGAGGTGCATGTGAAGGGTGAAAGAGGTGTGTTAACAGCCCCGGAGTATGAAGCTACTCACAACCACCAACACCTAACTTGTTCTATACCAGATGCTCCACAACTGTTCATTCTCACACATGGTGTATGGGACTCAAGAGCACCTGGCAGCTGAAGACGTCATCCTCCAATTTATATGTGCTGGCCACCATTTGTCTACCCACTTTTAAGATCCAGCAGATTGGAATCCCCACCCAATACTTTTTAGCATTTTCCCTTCTGGCAAAGGGGCTCATCCCACAGCCCTGCCCCTGGGGGTCTCTAGTTTTAGGCTGTTTGTATCAGCTGGACTTGCCTTCAGATATCCCGTCCAGCATTCTTCAGAGGTGTAAGACAAAACTGTTCAACTTTTGAATGCCCTGGTGCTGCAGGCCTCTGGCCACACACTTAATGGGCCTCACACACTCCCAGGCCACATGCTATGCCACACACTGTGCCATGTGCTTCTCTCCCCACCATGCTGCACCACACAGGGTCCCCCTGAATCTCCCAGCCAGTCTCCCTCAGCCTATACACTGGCTTAGCTCCATGGGCATGGTCAGGCAATGGAAGCAAAAGGGAGCAGGAGCCTGGAGACTACAGTGGCAGCAGAAGAAGAACAGTGGAGGAGAACACCCAGACCAGGAGGTGGATGTTAAACCTTGGGGGTGGATGTGGAGTCCACCAGTTGAGCAGTCCTGGTCTAAGACATCACCAATGGTCCCCCTCACCATTTGCTGCTGCAACAGCTTTCCCCAGCTTCTCACCTAGCTCAGGGCCCAGAGTGTTCCCAGGGCTCCCTCCCCTCCTTACTACACTCCCTGCCCAGGTCTTTGGCCAGCATGATGGACATGCTGGGATGCTGCTGAGAAGTCCCTGTAACTTCAGGTTGGATCCAAGATTTCAAAATACAACTGAGCATGCACTTTCGACTGGATGTTCCCTGCGAGGAAAGTTTACACTTGAAATTTCTTACAAATAATTTTTATTGCACATAAGACAGACATCTGATGAAACCCAGATGATATGGTATCAAAAATAAATGACATTTATATATTACAAAAGTCCACATCAAGTTTTTTTGAAGAGTCTGGCTTCTTTTTACCATTGTACCTGTGTTACTAAATGAGGCCCTTGTATTTGCATCATTTCAAAACCTGGAAAGTCAGCAGATCTCAAAAGATTAAATAAAAAAAGATGAACTTCAAGGGTCTATGACTTCCCCAAGAATCACAGATATAGCCAAGACCTGGTTGTGGGCCAATGTGGAAACTCATTTAAGATGAGTAATGAGGTACAGAAGGTTTCTAGTGCTCATTACATCTGTCTCCTTAAAACAAGTAAGATCTTGCTGTCACGGACATAATATTGGCCTGAGTCATGCTGGCAACTTGAGAGAAATCCACATAACATTTGCAGCTCTCTCTCTCTTTCTATCACAGGGTGTGGCCTGGAGATCCCAACATGCATGTTAAAACACACCACTGAATCTTGAGACCTGAAATCTCTGAGGTCCTTACCAATGTATTGAATACAAGAAGGCAGTTAGATTCCTGGTAACCATTGCCAAGAGTAAGAAGTCCTTTAGACCATATAGGAGCACAGTCTCTGTTTGTACTTTCCACAACACAGCTCTTTAACATGCCACATTTCTATCTACAACAGCTTTCATCTAAGCAGCTAAAATCCTTTAGAAGAGAGAGCAACTCTTATTTCTCTTTTTCACAGGGGAAGCAGGGAAGTTATGACAAACTTTCAAAGGAGCCCTGCGTTCCCAGGGATTGATTTCAGAGGTACAAAGCACCAAAATACTAGTAGAAGCCAGCATGATTTGCAAGAGCTTAGTACTTGCTGGGGATAAAACCCTATATACCTAAACAGAGACAGCCAACAATCTGGGAATCCAAAATCTGCAGCCACTTGGGAATCTGTGTCTAATTTACTAAAGACCCCATAATGAACCAGCATAGCACTTAGGTCCCCTAACTAACCTAATAAATAATACTGCCTCTACACTGCCCTTTAACTTCCACTCCTCAATCATTACAGCAAAATCTCATACTGAGAGAAACTAAGCAACAACTGAAAACATCATGGTTTTTTTCTAAAACACATCTGGCTATTCTCAATGCTTTACATGTCAGAGCAACAGAAACTTTCCTTCTAGTATGGTAGGATATCTACCATGGGACAATGGAGCTTAAAGGAATTTGGTCTGCTTTTCCTGAAGACCTAAAGACTTCCTGTCATGTAGACAGGATCTCATTTTAATACTTGTGCACTCAGTGAGACCTTTGGGAAGTAGTATTCAGACCATAGAGGCACAGATTAGAAACATGGCTAAAATACAACCTTTTAGAGAAGAGGGAGGACAAGAGAAGAGTGACAGAACTGAAAGGAAAAGGCTAGTGAGGATGGAAAAAAGAAGTGGAATGGAAGAGGAAAGAAAGAAGAGCCTAAAGAAAGAAGAGGTAAATCAGGCAGAACACCTATGCTAACTCTGTGCTAAGGAGTGAAATGGATGACACAGCAGGCATGGGGTGGAACGAGCAGCTCTGCAAGTCAATGGGAATGGTTGCTTCTCAAGAGTTCCAGTCCAACCTCCAATCTCCGCTATTTGAGCAACTCATCACAAGGGGGAGTAATGCACTAACTGGTTTGTACAAACAGCTCAAATTCAGTGTGTTCGGAAAATTCTAAGGGGGCAGAGTGAGGTTTCTGGTTTATTCCAAAAGTTCCACCTGTAGACCCGAGTCTTGAAAGAGTTCTCTGGACATTAGGGACAATGAGAAGAGTCTTAGACCCTGCAGAAGGGAAATGCATGTGTGCAGAAATAGCTGGACAGAGAAGAGGCTTAATTTAATATCGTTTGCCTCTCTTTTTCTTACCCCTATGTTGCTGCTTCTCTTTCCGTGCCCCAGCTGTAGTAAAGGTAATGCAGTGAGCATCTAAAAAATCCAGAAGCTTTCCCATCCCAATCTTGATGCCATTCTGCTTCAACTCAGCTTGCAGTTCAGCCAGCTCCAAGGGCTCATAAAAGAGTATCCTCCGATAGAGAGCTGGGTTTGAATGGATGTAGCGTCTCACTGCCTCCTGTTTCTCTGCATCCTGAGTGGCAGTCTGAGATGCTGGGACCCCCTCATTATAATCTTCTTCCAATGCAAGGGCACAGGTCTCAAATTCATTGGCAGACGAACTGAAAGTAAGAGCAAGCAAGTGAGAGAGCAAGGAAGAGTCAGGGAATAAGGCATTAATGGATGTGAACGTAAATGTCAAACAGAACAGGCTTAACAAGGGCCCACATTCTGCAAGCTTCCCCTTCTCAGCTGTGCCAGTGCCTCCTATATTCCAGTCCTGTGGTCCCCAGCTGCTGCTTCTCCCTGCTGACCTGCACCATCTACTGTCATTCTACTTTTGTGCACAGCTTTGTCATGAAAGTCTGTTGTGGCTCTGCTATTGCAGTCTTGGGCCCACATACAACTCTACCAGTGCCCCTGAAGTAAACAGACCCTTTACCAAGCAACAGAATATCAGCCACAGCAAATGATATCAAACTTACTTTTCTGATCTGACAAAAGTTCATTTGGAATTAGAATGAAGACACTCATGTTGGTCACCAAAGCCTCAAATGATAAAGGACAAATGATAAGGATAAAAGCATTTTTGTAGTTTGCAGGGGTCCACATTCTGTCCCACACCAATGACTACAATTCTGTTGCTATTTCAGTAATTTATTTTAGTCTTACCTCTGTGAACCAAAGGAGTGGTCCGTTCCATCCCCTGAAGACGTTGCAGATTCCTGTGATGCTGAGAGCATTTGCTCATCAGTGCTGATTGCCAGAGAACCTTTAACTGGAGATCCAGCAAGAGACAGAGTTACTTTGTTTTGCCTGCTGGCATCTCCTGCATGGCTTTTGGTTTCAGCAGACATCTTAGCTGCTGCACAACTTGTTGTAGAGGGGCCCATTAAGTTGTCATCACTGCTCCCCAGAACAGGTAAGGAAGGGACCAAAATACTCATCTTCTGCTTGCTTGCTCCACTTGAGGCTTTGGAACTCTTTGTTCTCACTGCTTTCCCATCTGCCTTGGATGGACTGCAGTGCTTCGCAGTTGCTTTCCACAAGGGGGGCTGGGAGGATGAGAATTCATCCTCTGAATCAGACTCCATGACTTGGTGAGTGTACTGGAATATCTCCTTCAGCTTTAACACCATCCGATGTTTTGGGAGAGGACGGACTCCAAATCTAAAATATAAAGGTAGAATTTTAATTAAGCAATACAGTATTCTTAGGCTAACATGGTGATGTCCAGACTACTGGCACTGCAGTATGGCTTAGGGAAGGGAATGGGATTACACTATGGAGGCTACAGTCCAGGCATTAGCACTATTAACTAGATCTCAAATAACATTTCCTGGAGCCCCATCAAATTGTTGGCTCTTATCTCTTGCTGTACAAGGGTTTCTCTGTCAAGGCACTTCCCTCAGGTACCTGCAAATTAAGAAACTGTTTGCATTTGTAGAAGTAACACTAACCTGTTCAATTCTTTCTTAAGCTCTGGCGTCTCCATAATGGAGTATTCTGGCATTGGTGTTATGGGAACCTTGGGAGGCAGGTTCTTCTTTGGGCAGATAGGGTCTGTAGCAAGATGAAATTATTACAGTTAGAATAAATCTGTACAGTTTTTGGACTAGTTGCTACATTCTGGTCTAAGTGACAAGTATTACAAGGTCACAAAGAAGTAATTTTTATAGCACCATTTTCCTGCAATGGTTTCCAAAGCACTTGACCAGTTACGTCTTGTTTGTAAAAGAGAGGTGCTTCAATTCTAGATTTTATCTATGGACTCACCTTTTTCATGGAGTGTTTTACTTTAAAGCAGTGGTTCCAAAACTTTGACAGATTGCACACCACCAATTTAAAATGATACAAGTACCACCAGCAAATTTTTCAGTTCAACTTTAAGTACCACCAGCAAATTTTTGTCATATAAAGTAATTATAATAAATCAAGTTAACACGTATCACTGGTGGTATCCATATTGAAGATCAGAAACCACTGCTTTAAAGCATGAAACAATCTGACTTAAAATAAATGAAAAGTTTTGGTCATAAAGATCCTCAGTTGTAAGAACTTTTGAAAGCTGACAAAGTCTATGTTAATTGAACTCTATAGCAGCCTCTGCTGCCCTGAGCCATTTCTGTAACATATTAATGTTACAGAAATGGCTCAGGACATACATAAAGGCTGGGGTGGTAGTTATAGAGAATGGGCATGTCTACATGCGATGTTATGCCATTGTAGCAACGTGCTACGGGAGATACAGTGTTCGCAGGCAAAAACCGTAACGCTGCTGCCGTATTGCCACACCAATACGCTCCCTTGGTATAGCGTGTTGCTATGGTGACCTAGTGGCTAAAAATAACCATATACAACCAGCATGGTGCAGCACAGGCTGTTACTGCATCGTCACTTAGTACCTCCAAAAAGTACTATATGATGGTGCAGTAAAAACACTGTAGGGGCACATGTAGATGCTCTAGTGAGTCTTAAACTTCTGGAGACCAAAGTTACAATGCAGACTGAAGTCAAAGGGAAGTGGTGTGACATCCACCTCCTAATGCCCTATCACGTGTGCTTTACTGCAGAGCTGATGAATTAGCTCCACAGTAAAGCATCACCATCTACACTTGTGCCAGTATTAGGGTGCACTAAACTAATTAACTCTGGTGTAGGATAGTACTGTCCAGGACAAGTAGTTTTTTTTCCAAGATCTTTCCAGGGACCAGTTTGACCTTAATCCCTTGAAAGATCTTGGAAAAAATTATCAAAGAAATCATTCTTGACAGGCTATCAAAAGGAAACATTCTGAGGAATAGCCAGCACAGGTTTGTTGTGGGTAAGTCTTCCCTGACCAATCTCATTTCCTTCTGTGACCAGGTGATCTTTCACCTGGACAAAAGGAAAGAGGTTGATATCATATATCTGGACTTTAAACAAGCCTTTGACCTGGTGTCCCATGATGTCCTCATGGAAAAGTTGGGAAACTGCAGCCTCGACTACACTACAGTCCGATGACTGGGGAACTGGCTCTGAGTTCGGACCCAGAGAGTGGCAGCTGATGGAACTGAATCAACATGGCACTCGGTGACCAGTGGTGTCCTCCAAGGCTCCATTCTTGGACCTGTACTCTTTAATGTCTTTATAAACTATCTGGACTCTGGTGTCAGAAGTGGACTGGCCAAGTTCACTGACAACACCAAACTTTGGGGAAGAATATCCACACTTAAGGATAGTCTGGTGATCCAGGCCAACCTCGACAGGCTTCCAAGGTGGGTGGATGAAAACCTGACGGCATTCAATATGGAGAAATGCAAGGTGCTCCACCTCAGGAAAAAAGCCCACATCACACATATAGGCTCAGGATTGCTACACTCACTAGCACCACAACCGAAACAGACTTGGGGGTCACAATTGACCATAAGTTGAACATAAGCCAGCAAAGTGATAATATTGCAGCCGGCAAAGTGAACAAAACTCTGGCTTGCATCTACTGATGCATCTCGAGCAAGACCCAGGATGTCATCCTTCCACTGTACTGGGCCTTGGTGAGGCCACAGCTGGAGTATGCATCCAATTCTGGGCTTCCCAATTCAGGAAGGATGTGGAGAAGCTTGAAAGAGTCCAGAGGAGAAAAGCACGCATGATCAGAGGGCGAGAGAACAGGCCTTATGAAGAGAGGCTGAGAACCCCTGGACTCTTCAGCCTGGAGAAGCATAGGCTCAGGGGTGATTTGGTAGCAGCTTATAAGTACATAAGGGGGGTGCATCAGGATCTGCGAAAACACCTGTTCACCAAAAGCACCCTAAGGGATGACAAGGTCCAATGGTCACAAACTCCTGCAAGACCGTTTTAATCTGGACATAAGGAAAAACTTCTTTACTGTCCGAGCCCCCAAGGCCTGGAATAGACTCCCTCCAGAAGTGGTGCAAGCACCTACTCTGGACACTTTTAAGACACATCTGGATGCTTATCTTGCTGGGATCCTTTGACACTAGCCGACTTCCTGCCCTTCAGCAGGGGGCTGGACCCGATGATCTTATGAGGTCACTTCCAGCCCTAATATCTATGAATCTATCCTACAATGGAGTAGTTACATGCACCAAAACGCATGTGTAGACAGTGACCAGGGCTACCTGGGGCATGAGGGTGCTACAGTGCAGGGACTGAATCCTCCAGACCCCCAGCCAGCTGGAGCTGCTTTGCCCTGGTTCAGTGTGCTGCAGTCTCATGCACATGTGTAAACACTGAGCCTGGGAGCAATAAACTCCAGCACAAACTGCACTGGAGTTTATTGCTACGTGCTAATTGCACATGTAGATGCACCCACCATGTCCTAAGTAATATTCTTAGATCTTGGATGAAAAAGCAATGCAAGTGTACAGAAACATAAAGTTATTAACCAAATAAGAAACAGCCTACAGAGGTACTAAGGGATTAATGCAAGCACTTACGAGGAGTCTTTAGTAGCTCTGTGTTCTGGGCAACATCTGCAGCTGACAGCCTCTGTGTAAGAGGAATTACCTCTGGGAGATCATCTTCATCTCCATTCCAACTGTCCCAGACTTTGGAATCCAAAAAGCTTAACCTATTACCCATTGAAGGCAGTGTCTCAACAGGACTCTTTTTGTCACAGGACAAATGTTTTTGGGTGTGCAAAGGACTCCCTCTAAGAGGGGTACTACCTCTGACTTCCAGGGGTCTTGTTGGGGTTTTCCACTGTTCCTCTTTAGGGTCACTTTTACTGTTGGTTGTGCTGTTATTTGCACAATCAGACTTCTCAGGCTCTTTGCTGGTCTCTCTGATTGGTGACAGATATTCAATGTCCCAGAAGGCATCATCAACTGGGACTGGGGGATCATCACCCAGCAAGACGTTGCTACTTGGTGAAAATGGAGTTGCATCTTTTTCTTCCTCACTGTCCTGTACCTCAACCACACTAATGTCTGTTTTATTTGCCAAAGACTGCTTATAGCATGGAGGCACTTGTCTGGCTGAAGAAGGGCTTTCTGAAGACTTTTCTTTTACACTAGCACAATTAGGGGAGAGTGGACTTGTAGGCACAGGAGAAATGGGCAGAAAGTCTTTTGAACATTGACCCAACTGGCTGCCAAAAGAGTTCCTTTTGCTGACTGAGTTGTCCAGATGGAAAGGTTTTTGTGACAAAATCACTGGCAACCCACCTGAAGTTGGTTCAGGACTGTTTATGATGGTCCTTGAAGGCTTATGGCTATTATTACCTACCACTAAAACTTCAGTCTTGTGCGTGGATCCCTGACAATTCAAATTTCTCATGCTTGAAACTTGGGTCTGTGTTGAGCAGTTTCTGCTTTTGCTTAAAAAAGGCGTGCCTGGCACCAGCCATGATGCATCCACGCTAGAACTCTCCTCACAACTGTACTCTTTCCCACAACTCAGATTCAGATTCAGTTTGCTGTCAACACAGGTACCTGCCCAGCTGTTAACATGCATCTCTGGCGACACCTCTGCAGCAGCATTACTATGCACCTCATTCTGAATTCCAAGTGAAACTTGAGACAGCCTCTGATGTACTTCCTTGTCAACAACTGATACAGGTTCAGATTTTGGCACCTTGGGATCTTGCTCTACTTTTTCACAGATATAATCCAATTTCCTAGAAATTTCTATTTCCCTCAAGGAAGATCCAGAATCTGATTCCTCTTTTGCTTGTTTTAATTCAATTTCTTCATCGGAATCTGACAAAACAATAATATCAGGTTCTTTGTTCGTGTGAGATGTGGCATCCCGAGTTTTGAGAATCTGTGATGAGGATGGTGAGAGAGATTTTTTCTTGTTTAAGTGAATGCAGGGAGATCTGTCTGGAAAAACTCTTCTCTTTATGTTCTCATGTCTTGAAACAAAACCCTGGTCACTGGCTTTGTAGAAGGGCACATCATAAAGTGAGAGATCTCTTATTGGTGTTGATATAGGATGAATGCCTGTATATACTCTGGATAATGTCTGATTTAATTTTGCAGACAAAGGAAAAAGAGGTGTGCATAGCTTAGTAAGAGGACTGTGACAGAAATTGCTCTTGCCTGATTCAAGGCTTTTCTGTGACTGATGGCAAACTGGCGAGTTATTAATTTCAACACATTTCTCACTGTTGGTCTCTCCAGGGTCTTTGATATTTTCATTCAATGAGGCAGGATCACAATAGTCACTCTGGGTTGCAGAAAACATGTGCTCATAACTTACATCAAGAGCTACAACATTGTGTTGATGACTAGGGAATAGCTTTTCCCAGGGATCTTCCTCCTCTTCATCTTGTGAAGCCTGATATGATCTGGAAACTCTGGGTGTTCTAGTGGTCTGTCTTTCACCAGAGAATGCACTGCAGGACATGGCATTATCACTGCACTTATAAGACTCATCCTGGCAGTGCACTGTAGTGATCTGTGTAACATTTATGCCCTCACACCTATCTGGGCCTTGGATTTTCTTGTCTTGTGTACGTAAATCACATCTAGATCTTCCCAGATTAATATTTCCCTTCCATTCTTTAATCTTGCTACATGCTGAGGGAGATTCAAATACCTTCCTCTTTTTGTCATCCACCTGTTGATTCATGTCTTGGGCCTTCTCTGATTCACTGTAAATGCTCTTCTCTGTGTATTCTTCCTCCTGTGGCTTGTCTTGAGCCATTTTTCGCTGTGTAGCAGCAAACTCATAGATTTCCTCAAGTTCCTGTTCATCCACTTTCTCATGGTCTTCCTCCTCTTCGCCTTCTGGTTTCAGCAAAGCTATTTCTTCCTCATCTTCATCTCTCCACATTGACTTCAAGAGCTCCTGGAAGTTCTCAGCTCTATTCTCACAATCCTCATCATCCCCCACAGAGAAAAGCTCTTCTCCTGAATCCACCTCGGATGGTTCTTGGTTCTCTCCAGGGCTGCTTCTGCATACAGCAATCAGCTCACTCACACCAAACCTGTAATGACACAATGAAAAGATTATTGTTTTCTCTCCTTTGATGTTGCTTCACTATTTGGATGCAATATGAGTGCCTCATGCAGATTTCCTCGTAAGAGTCATGTGCATGCCTTTCATGACAGGCATCTGTTCAAATCTAATCTGTCAGTCAGATTTCCCCTCTTCTAGTAGGATGCACATATGAAAGCACCATCCCAACAACTCAGCTCTCACACTGACTCTAAAGACCTTTACCTGACTAGAATTAAAATTCCCCAAAACAGACCAGGAGGCAAATAATGGCCCTTCCAAGACGCAGGATCCTATTTATGCTTTTCCTGACTCAGCCTCTACCTTAGACTACTTCAGCTGAGAAGGTACTGGTGTCTACAGCAGAAGCCAGCAGACTCAGCACAGACAATCCCATAGCAGAGAATGTCTAATGCTATTAAGGGTATGAATTTACCACACTGTTATAAAAGGGGACTTGGATCACAGTAAAGATAAGGCCTCAATTTAGACACTGGATTAGAAACAATGCTTAAGGAATCACATTTAGAAGACAAACACCTTTCTCTACATCCCGTTCTTGACGTTATTTTACAATTATATATTAGTTTTTGAAAAAAGATTCTTTCCCAGTGCAATGAACAAACCATAAATTATAATGGGAAACTTGCTGACTAGTTAACAATGCAGAGGAAAGTATTGTGAAATGCACAGAACATAAAGAGTATGTTTTTCTCTCATCTCCTTGAGTGTCAGTCACATTAAGGTTCATCTATAACACTAGCAGGTTAAAACTTTTGGAGAGAAGTGAGATTTTTAATTTGACAGATTCTGCTTCATTTGTCCTTATTTTTAAAGGTTTGCAGCTGGAGAGTCACAAAATGATGGTAAGACTAATACTGTAAGTCAGTATTATACACACGATTTTCTTTCCCACAGCAAATCTTGCTAGAATGGGACTACTTAGTGAAGTGCTTTGAGCACTCAGATGAAAAACATACTACTTTCCAGTATTATATTATCATGATCAGCCATTGTGGGAGGTCCCAGGACCAAATGCTACTACAAACACTATAAGCAGAACAGAATGGCTTGTTTCCCCTACAGGTGCAATGACTTGTGCCAACAGTGGTAAAACTTGAGCCTAGCAGCAGGTAATACTAAGCAGCTATGTCTTGGCAGAGACATACACAGTGAGAAGATGAGAGTTGTGATGCATCTGTTACATTCATAAGAAAAACATGCAGAGTAAGAAGTTCACTGAATCCATTCAAACCAGAAAAAGAAGATTCAAGTGTCCTCAGAATAACAACAAAGCACTAATACCCATTGAACATTTAAATCAAAAAGATTTCACTTAAACAAATGCAACCTGAGGAAGGTCATAATTGCAGAAACCTGCTGCAAATACAAGAATTTGGACTCCAAATAAATCTAACGTGGGATCAGTGATTAGAACACAATATACAAACCTGGCTGCAAGAATCCTCACATCAGAGAGCACATGGGGACGGATATTAGAATCAGCAGAATAGAGGTACCGTAGAAATGCATACGTTGCCTCTGCTGTCACTTCACTCAGTAGCACTCGGTGGATCTGCAAATTTCCATCTTCTTCCACTAAAAAACCTTCATTGTGAGCCTGATAATGGAAGGATATGAAACATAAAGCAAGGTCATCTGTTGGCAGGAGATGGGCACAGGAGACTCGGAACCAGATTTTCCTGATCAAATCAGACCTGTCATCCACTGAAGTGGCCAGTACTAGATGCTTCACAAGGATAGCAAGATGATCATAATGCCTTAAAGCAAGGTGGCAGGAGTGTTCTTCCTGTCCTCTGCAGTCACCTGCTTACACCCTGTAGCACAGCCACACAACGTTTGATTCTGTCCTCCATATAACTACCACACATTGCTAAGACTTATAAGCATTTTCCAATTCCTTTGTTAAACCAGTTGCCTCTTGGAACAGTGATTTCACAAGGTGACTGAAAGAAGAACACCATGTGAAGAAGAGTGCCTTTGAGTTGTTTTTAGTTTACCTGTTCTTGGTTGCACTGACTGACCACTCATACTCCTTTTATGGGACAACAGAAAGGAGGATCTGTTCAACTACTTCTATATCTTTGGTAACCTGAATAATACGTGTGAGGATCCACCTGCCTTTGTCAAGATGTTTCTTCAATTACAACACTCTCCCATTCTCTTTGCACCCATTGCACCTACTGCATTCCCTGAGATGCTCTTAGGGAAGTGCATGTCACACAAATGAAAAACACAGGGGCTCAGTTCTTCCCATTAACTCCCAAGGGCTCAAGGTCTCTGACAAAGGGAGACTTGGTCCTAACAACATCCTCTTAGCCAATAAATAGATTATACGGAAAACAATGCCCTGCAGAATAGAACCTAAGGGAAAATAACCACATGGAGGGAATTAAACATATAACATGGGGACCTAATCCAGCAACTCCTACTATATATACAAGCAGTTCTTACCCATGCAAACAGCTGGTGGGACTACCCAAGTAAGAAAGAGTTGCAGAACTGGGGTACAGGTAAGTAATAAAAGGAAGTTCACCTAGTTCAGAATGCAGAGGGTTAACCCTTGTCTCTAGTTTCATAAAAGTGTCATGTCACAGGATGCATCTACACCACATCCCTCGTTCTGCCAGGGGTCCTCCCTCTGAAGCATGCCCAACTATCTACTCATACATACCAAACTGGAAAATGCCACTCTGGGAACAACCCCCTTATACAAGAGTGGGCAATTATTTGGGTCCACAGGCCACATAGGGAGTTTTGGTGAGCTCTTGCAAGGTTGGTCAGCACCCCCCACCTCCAACCTGGGACAGCACCCTTGTCCCCACAACAGCTCACCAAAATTCTTAAGTGACTCTGCTTTGTGCTTGGCCAGGCAGCTTAGATGGAGTCACTTGTAGGGATGGTGCAGCATCCGGGACCAGGAGGGGCAGAAAGAGGCAGGGCTGGGATTGCAGGGCACTGAGCACAGGGCTGGGGCCTGTGGCAGAGCCGGGATCCACTGCCTACATGCCCCTGCAATGGGCACCAGTTCTGTGGGCAGGAGCATGCAGGGAGTAGACTGCAACTCTTCCCCAGTCCCGACCCCAAGCTGTCACAGCCTAGCAGTACTGAGGTCTGGAGACTGGCCAGCATCTGTGCAGCCATGTAGAGCGTGCAGCCAGGTGGATACAATGGGGCTACAGGTAGGCAGGGAGCTGAGTCTGGGTTCGGGTTCTTGTGGCAGTGACAGTGCAGGGTTAGGACCCGGGGCAGAGGTGCGATTTGCAATCCACATGCCCCTGCCTGTGGAACCCATGCCCGTTGCAGGGCTGTGTGGGCAGCAGATCATGGCTCTGCCCCAGCCCCGGCCCCACGCTGTCACTGCCCCATGATCCCTCCCAGTCTCGCCTGCCCATCCCATTTCTGAACACAGCTCTCCACCCACTTGCAGCCCTATCCCATCCACCCAGCCATTCGCCCTGCCCATGTGGGTCCCACCCCCAGTTGTAGGTTCAGAGTGGATGAGCTGGGGATCCTGGGCAGTGGAGCAGGGTCTGGCAGCAGCAGCCGGAAGGAGCTCCTGCCGCTGGGGCTGCTAGGAAGTGAGTCTGGATGCCATGTCACCCCAACCCTGCTGTGTGCCCAGGGGTAGCAGGACTGGCCACATGTGCCAGAGCCTAAGCTGTTCCCTGCGCCTGGGCTGGGAGGGACCAAGGGACTCGCCGTAGGCCAGATAACATACCTTGGAGGCTAAATCTGGTCTGTAGGCCATATTTTGCTCACCCCTGGGTCATATTTTTCCCATCTCAAGTACATCAAAGGCAGAGAGCTCAAGAGCAACCCAGAGTAGTTTCAACACCACATTTCTGCGTCTGGCATGTGTGAACAGGGGCAGCTGGGTAGGACACACCAAAGTTGTGCAGACACATGTACACAGGCCTTCTTGAGATAACAGTATTCAAGTAAACCAAGCCATGTTGAAAAGCTGCTCTAAGGGCTGCCAAGTAGCACCAAGTATAGGTTAGGGTCAGTACCCATTGTCATGTTAGTGGGAGTGCTACTGGGATCATGCTGAGAATTGTCTGACACCAAACCCTACTGGGGAGCATGTGGAGCACTGCAGCTGCCTTGGCAAGCTCAGCCTTGCTATCTCAACAGTAAATGAAGGCATGGGAGGCATTATATTGGTTTGACCCTACTCATGAAGTTTATGCAAGAATGTAGCTAAGAACTTTCAACTGCTTGGTCCCTGGACTTTAAGTTCCCTCACTGTAGGAGAAAGACAAGGTGGGCTCACCTGACTGACAATAGTCTGTGTTGGGTGACTATGAAAAACCAGAGACCAAACAGGTAGTTAGAACTTCCCGTGTTAACTGCTGGCAGGCTTCATTCTCCCCCTTCCACCTCCCACATATTGCCACACTCAAAAAGACACCAGCATTCTTGCCTCCTGGACTCATCTAGCAAGGAGATCAAAAGTCATGGCTGGGCCACAGATGTCTGTCAGAGGGCCCTTTATCAACCTCTGCTGATTCTGGAGCGGCGCTGACTGCTGAGACTGGAGCTGGTTTGGCTATTTATCTCATCCTAGCTATGCGGAAAGCTTCTGGTCAAAAGTCCAGAGGAGGCAACCCTGTCAGAAGGCAGAGAAAGGTAGCACTGCAAACAAGCATCACATTTAACTACAAAAGCATACACATTCAGCTACACTTACCATTTCCACTGCCTGTGGGCACCGTGCATATAGCACAAACATATGGGCATAAAGAACTTCCCCAGAGTCGACCTGGAACTGGATGTCACTTAGATGGGGGTTATTGACCATTCCACTGAAATCAAAAGCCAGTGACTGGAGCAAGGGCTAGAACAAAGAAGGAAAGGAGAGAATACTGGTGACACTGTAGGTCATTTCTCTGACAAGTGCAGAGGGAATAACCCAATTTGTCAGTGTTCCTGTCTTCTGGACCATAGTTTGAAGGGAGTTAGCTTGTCCCCTGAAGCAAATCTTACTCTGGGTTAAATTTCACTTTCAAGCCAGCAATGATGAATTTGAGAGGCAACTAGCAACAAGCTTCTGCACTTCAGAGTTACTACGGTGCAGCTGGAGTCACACTTGTCTATCTGTTACTTCAACTGCTCTGGCACTGGGTGGACACGAGACAGAAGGACAAATAGCTGTTTTTAGAGAGCCTTCAATCTACATAGCTTCACCATTGTCAGGGCAGATGAGTACAGTCCGACTGCAATGTGAGCAAACCTAACAGCAATGGTTGGTGACTCCCTTCTGTGTCAACAGAAGTATCAATTTGTTGTTTGGATTTGGGGTCCCAGGAGGTGTACAATCTATCTGGATCCTGTATTCAGGATGTCACAGAAAAACTGCAAAAGCTCATCCATGCCTCAGATCCTATGCTTCCCTGCTTGTCCATGTAGGCAACAATAATACCACCAGAATGATACTGAGCAGATCAGAGAAGATTACAAGGAGGACTAAAAAGTTTTGAGTACAAGTAGTATTTTCATTAACCCTCACAGAAGAAGGTGGTCCAGGCAAGGACCATCACATCATGGAAATAAATGTATGGCTGAAAATGCATTGTCAACATGAAGGCTTTAGGATTCTTTGACAATGGGCAGATGTTCTAGGGAGGAGTACTGCTATCAAGAGACAGGACCCATCTGATCAGAACTGTGAAGAGCATCTTTGGTCACTATCTGGCCAGCTTAGTAAGGAAAGCTTTAAACTTAGCTTCTTGGGGGATGGTGAACGAACCTTCCAGCAACAGAGGGAAAAAATCCAAAGGAAAGAGGAGTGGAAGAAGCAGCTAAAATCAGGGAAGGCAAGAGAGCCACAGGACAGCAAGAGGGAAATGAGTATGTCAAAATGCAAAATACAGGTGATCTATGTACACAAATGTGAGAAGTATTAGGAACAAACAAGATGAGTTGTTACTGCGTGGTCATTTAATACTTGCTTAAGCTGTTGTTACTGCGCAGTCCCATCATCACACGGTTATTTTTAGTTGCGCAGCAGAATTGCTGTTATGGTTCATGCCCACCACTGAATACTATGTTGTTGTAGCAACAAGCTAGGGCATAGTAGCTTGTTGTTATGGTAATGTAGCTTCTTGTATAGGTGCACCCAGTTATTCATAAGAAAAAACCCTTACTATGAGCTGTAATGGGACCCTTTGTTGGCAGTCTTAGCTGGAGGAAACTAGAAGATCAGCTGCGTTCACATGGCCAATGGGTAGGCTGCCAGGTCAGAACTGTGGAAAACTGATAGGGCAACAAGAGGGAAACTTACTTTGCTGCCTGCAATGAGGGGTGCACCGATATATTGGTTAGCTATCAGACTGCCACAAATAAAAGGAGAAATTATGTTATCACCCTGTGGGAGTGCAGGGGAGAGTAGGCAGCAGGTCTCAAAGGACATTCTGACCCTTCCAGCTATCTTCTTTGTGTTGGGTTTCCCAGAAGGCTGAGGATGCTGTGGAATGACTATGCTGGGCCCTCACAAAATGATACTGTCCCATAAATCTCCCAGCATTTCATCTCATCTGTAAGCTTCTGTACCAGATAGCATGTGTTTGGTGTAAATCAGTCTGTCCAGGCAGAAATCCATTTACTTATCATTTGTCTAGCTTGGCCCAGTACATACAAGAAAGAACACACCATTTCTGCCCTGAAATACTTGGAGCCCAAGTGCACTGTGTACATGAACTGGTTCTCTTTCCACAGACCGTCTCTGTCTGCCTACTGTTATTTTAAATCTTTTCCTATACAGCACCACTATCCTTTTACCAACATGGAAGGAAAGCATTTGGTGTCAGACTTACATATTTCTGCCAACCATAAATATATATATATGGAGAACTAAACAAGGATTTGTCCTTACTCTGTCATAGCTGATTCTCTGGCACCTCTTTCCTGTGTATGGAGGGACAAAGCCACTGAGTGGAATATCTGTGGGTGCTGATTCTTTCCCTTATGGAAGAAAACACAAATCACAAATCAAACAACTCCTGTGTGAGACAGACTACAAAGTCAACATTCCCACTAGTACCTCTGCAGTACAGATAACCCAACCAGTGTTTTCTAGCAGTTCTAGGCAGGCTAGAACTAGCCCTGGCACTTCAGCCTTCCTCTCCATTCTTAACAAGGAATTTCTGTGTTAGGCTGTGACATATTGCTGATTTTTGCCTGGAATTTACCAAGATCAAGATTTCAAACAGACCAAGTTCTCTAGTAGTTCAGAGTGCACAGAAAATAATGGGCAGAAGAAATCTTAGTCTACATAAACTGGTACACAGTTGGATTTGCAGCTGGAATATAGCTTTCCTCACACAGGGTCCATGCACACAATTACATCAGTCACTAGAGCAGCTGAGTCCCCTCTGAAAATCTAGCAGTAGTATAACATGCTCAACAATACCAAGCAGCAGTTTGGATGAGAAAATGAAAAGTACTACCCATACATAAATCACAGATACAACACAATTTCTGCCTGAGTAGAAAATTCTTTAGGAAGCTGTTTAAGGAATACTAAAAATACCATACTTACATAAATCCAAGACAACTTGGGATTTAATATGACCCCCCAATAATTAGATTTCACACATGGAAAATTATAAATTTGTTAGTTTTCCATGTAAAAAATCAAATTATTGGAGGGTCATCTTAAATTTTGCCCCACCTATGGGGGAGGAGAGGGGAGAAGGGAGAGCAAGCAGCCTGACCTTTGCACCTTGCTCCCCTGCAAGTATGCCCTGCTGTGCCTGGACCCCTGCTGCCTGTTCCCTGTCCCCCCTGCCACTAGTCCTCTTTGCCTCCACCTCTGCTGTCTGCCTCCCCATCCAACCTGTGCTGCTGCCCAATGAGAAGTGCAGGTCAAGGGATGGGGCAGCACATACTGCTCACTGGCCAAGGCATTGGGAAATAGTGCAGGTCAGAGAAAGGGGTAGCAGTGTGTAGTGCCACCCCATCTCAACACATGCTGCTGCCAAATCCCAGCTGCGCACTCCTACCGGATCAGCAGGGATCCAGGTTTTCTGTTTCCCATGGAAAAATGTGGATTTTCCCCTTTAAAGGAGAAAAACACAGGAAATCGTGGGTTTCCCCTTGCAGGCCAGCAACCTTCCAGCCTGCAAAAGGGGTTGCTTGGGGCTGGGGGTGTAACTGGAGGCAGGGGGCACCATATCCATGTGTGGCTGGCATACAACCAGGCAGGGTGGTGACAGCAGCCCCAGCAGCTGGACACAGGTAATTCTGTGGGGGAGTGGGGTTGGAGGGCCAGGGATTGAGGACCATCTGGGGGGCTATGGGCATGTGTGTGCGAGTGTAGCAGAGGTGTGTTGAGCAGATGTGTGTGGAGGGGTTGTGGGGTGGATGTTTGCTGGTGCTTGGGGAAAGTGTCTGGGCACAGGGGCTGCAGCAGGGCAGGGGAGGTCTGAGGCAGTGTTCAGTACCACCAATGAGCCCAGCTCCACACTACTGCCAGCAGGGCTTGCCCAGAGGCACCTCTCCCTTCACTGGGGGAAGGGGGTGGGAGGGGTCCATTAGGGGTGGTGGTGAGTTGCATGGCCATGCTGATGGGGTGGGGAAAGTACCCATACTCTCAGGTGCAGGGGGGCTAGATGCTGCTTGGGGGAGGGAGTGGGGGGGCAGGGAGCGGGGCAGCCAGGTGCCACAGGCGTCCCCTCCTCCTTCCTCCAGCCAATACTGGGGCTGGACAAGCTCCGTCACTGCCCCCAGAAGCCACAGTCACCTCTCTGGCCCAGGAAGGACAGAGACTGCCCGGAACCCCTCACCCTCACTCTGCTGCCTGCAGCATGGCCTGAGCCAGAGCTGTGTTCCACTTCATGCTGCTGCTATGAAGTGTGGTATGTGATGCCTCAGCTGCTGCTTGTGCTTCTGCATGAGATGCGCTGCATGCACCTCATGCTGGAGGCCTCCCCCACCATGTCACCACAGATCACCATCCTGTAAGTCCGCACAGGGCCAAGCAGAGCAGGACGGGGAGCAGCCTCCAGCAGCGCTGGGGGAGGGCAGGGGTCTGCAGGTCAGGAGTGAAGGGCCCCCTCTGGTAGTGCTAGGAGGGTGGGTGGCTGTGTGTTTGGGAGTGAGGGGCACTGGCAGGGATGGGGGACTGCAGGTAGGGAGTGAGCAGCACTGACAAGGGCAGAGGGGGCAGGGGAATGTGGGTTGGGAGTAAGTGGCACTGGCAGAGCCAGGGGACAGTGGGTCAGGAGCATGGCTGGAGGGGGCACCAGAATATGGCTTGGGAGTGAGGGGCATCAGCAGAGCCAAGGGGCTGAGGGTTGGGAGTGAAGAGCATTGGTGGCAACGGGGGACTGTGGGTTGGATGCAAGGGGCAATATCATCGGCAGGAATAGGGCACCAGCATATCAGGGTTGTTCAGTGCCACAAAGTGGTGGGTGGGACAGCCACAGCTGGATTTTCATGTTGGTGAGTGAGGAGGCCACAGGATCTCTGATTTTCCATGATAAAAAAATCAAAATCAAATGCCAAAATATATAGGTATTTAGGATTTATTTTATTATAATGATCGAGGCACTGGTAAACTGCTTTTAAATTGTAAATATAGGAACAAAACATGGTGTTCAACTGATACCTATATATAGTGGTGTTTCATGTTAATCACGGAAAAACACAGATTTTGGGATTTTCAATTGGAGAATTTTGGATTTTTAAACAAAGAAAACCAGGGTGGAGGCACCAGCATGAGTCAGGGGATCAGGAAGTAGGGCAGGTCAGAGGATGGGTAACAGCGTGTCCTGCTGTCCCATTCCCCAATGCTGCTACCCCATCCCCTGAACTGCACTGCTCCCTGATCCCCCACCCAATCAGTGGTGCATTCTGCTGTCCGATTCCCATGCATGCTGCTGCCCCATCCCCAGCCTGATTCCCAACCCACCTTGCTGCCCATCCCCTACCTGATCCCCAACCTGCGCTGCTGCCTAACCCTCCCCAATCCCTGACCCACGCTGGTGCCCATCCCCCCGACAATACCTGACCACTACTGCTGCCCATGCCCCCCATCCCTGACCTTCACTGCTGCCCTTCCCCCATCTGATCCCAAACTCACGTTAGCACCCAATCTTAGACCCTAGCCCTGGCTCCTGACCAATACTCACTGCACTGCTGCTGACTCTGAACAGTAGCAGCAGCAGCCCCAGGAGCTCCAGACCTAAGCCTAGATAAATGTGTCAAAAACTGGCAGGTGATGGAGAACGAGGACCAGGGCCTCAGGAACCAGTGGGAACAACAATAGCCAGCAGTACTCTCTGCAGATGCTGGCCTAGCCTCTCTTGTGCCCATAGGCAACTGGTGCCACCTTAGTCAGGGGGGCATGTGCCCCCCCAGCGGCCAGTCAAAGACTGGGGGGGGGAAGAATCCCTCCGTGACCAACTGCGAAGCCCACTCCCTGGCTGGCACTCACATGGCGTGGTGGGGCCCACCAACGCTCCTGCTGCTGAAGTGGCAAACGCGGCCTGTCAGGAGGTGCACTGGAGCAATCAGGGGGTGCACGTTCCATTGCTTGTGCCAGACTCAAGCAGGCACAGTTCTACTTGGCTAATGTGATTCAATACGATCAGTGTAGAAGTACAGACCAAAACTGCCAACACTTACTTGATTGCTCCTCTGTATGGGAGGGGTGAACATCGTGGTTCCACTGGGTGAGAGTGAGTCCTTCCCCAGCCAGCTCAATCAAGTCCTCCAGAATCTGAACATCCTTGCGGCTGGGGCTGGGGCTGTCCTCACAGCGGCCAGTTTGAGGTTCATCAGAAAGCTTGTTCCCAAGTTCTGCAGGAGCAGAATGGCTGATGACAGGCTGTGGTTGGTCAGATTCCATCAATGAAAAAACAGTCTCTGACTTCTGATTCTGAAGTGGGAAACAATAAACTGGTTCTTGTCTTAATTGTTCACATAGCTCAGGAATGGCTCAGTGGTTGGATTAAACTCAAGGTGATGCACAAGTGAAAGGAAGAAAAGTGAAATTATCCCTCTTGGGGGATAAGTATGAAATATGAGAGAGCTCTGAAGGAGTTCTCTCCAGTTCTGTGCATCATTTAACTAAATAATGTGCAACAAAATAGACAGGGGACCTGTGACAAAATTACTATGAGATTTAATTATTGTATTCTAACATATACTGGGCCAAGGGCAGAGTGAAGGTCATGGGAGCAACCTTAGATTTGGCAAAGCTGACATTTGAGTGCTGTACTTTATAACCACAAAGCATGTTTGCCATATTTTTACTGAAATATATATTTATTCACAAAACAAAGCTGTAACCTAATTCCAGGCTGGATGATTAAACAGAATCATAGAAAATTAGGGTTGGAAAGGACCTCAGGAGGTCATCTAGTCCAACCCCCTGCTCAAAGCAGGACCATCCGCAACCACATCATTCCAGCCAGGGCTCTGTCAAGCCAGGCCTCAAAAACCTCAAAGGATGGAAACTCCACCACCTCTCTAGGTAATCTGTTCCACTGCTTCACCATCCTCTTAGTGAGAAAGTTTTTTCCTAATATTCAACCTAAACCTCCCTTGCTGCAACCTGAGATCACTTCTCCCTGTTCTGTCATCTGTCACAACTGAGAACAGTCTAGCTCCATATGCTCTGGAACCATTATTCAGGTAGACAGAAAATATAGCAAGAGAAAAATCAATCAAGTGAACCTCAGCTAGGTTCACTGCAAATAGGTTAGAAACCCTCAACTCACAACCCTTCATTCTTACATAGCTTCACTTTCTGAAATGTAAAAGAAAAAACAATCTACACTGAGCTTCAGGTGCCTTGTCTTTAGTTCCAAAAGGAGATTTCCAAATTGAAAGTTCAAGAACACAAGGTCTGGCTATGCAAAGACAGGGGTGAATGTGGCAATGCCCAAGGTGGAGGGGAACACCTAGATGTGAGTGAACACCTGGATGTGAGTGAATAGTAGAGAAACGGAATAGGACTCCTCACCTGCACAGGTTTACAAGGTAAAATTGGAGGGGTTAATCCTGCTGCGTAGAAGGTTTCAGGGTCACAGGGTCCAGTCAAAGCACTAAACTCCCACAAAATGCAGCGCTTATCTTTGGGCAATGGCAGAAGCCACTCTGTTTTCTCTGGCTCATCCTCCAGAATCCTGCTGAAGGGGAGTGGAGGGGTACAGGAGAATTCCACGTCCTCAGTGAGCAGCATGGCCACCCGGTCTTGAATCTGTTTACAGGATGTTTCTGGATCTTGAAGTAACAATGGTGGAGGTGCAAGGGAGAGCTTCTTACGACTTTTTTTCTCTTAAAAAAAAAAAGAGACACAAAATCTGAGATAACCTACAGAACCGTGTACAGGGGCATGGCACAGCAGTTCCTCCTAGAGCTGCAGGTGCAAGAAGCCAAAATGCAGTCTATAGGCAGAGCTCTACAAGACCACATAAGGACAATAGCATCTTAATTACAGAGAAACAGCAGCCAGGGACTAGAGCTGCTAGTGTGCAGTGTTTTGCCACATACTGGGTATTTCTCTAAGCCCTAACTTGCTATGCAATCTGCTCTATTTTATAGATGTTACAACCATCTCCCAGTTATACATCAAACTGCCATTGCAACGATCAGCTGGGGACCCTGGCTGCTGAAAAAAATTACGGCCACAGGCAGCAGATTTCACTGTTTACCTCTCTGGGTATCTCCATATAGCACAATGCAAAACCATAGACATACCTGAGTTAGCTTGGGTACCAGAAACAGCCAAGCCATGTTGTTCAGCCATTCACCTAAGTTAATATACTCTACTTCTCAGCAGGGCTAATTATCCCAGGCAGAGCATGGCACTAACAAAGTTAACCAAGCTTCTAGTACCCAAGCTGATTCCAAAGTGCAAGTCACAGCAGCTCTGTTCAACTCCTCACACTTTCCAGCGCCATTCAAAGGATCATGGGTGAGAATCAGTGGCTTAAGCACTGATAGGGTAAACAATTTAAAGGTAGGGTGGCTATCCACATGCATGTTAGTACATTTTTGGCCCAGGGCAGACTGTTTGGTCCTCTAATTGCTGGCTACTCAGTCACATCAGCACCTACTTGATCCTGGCTTCCACTTGATTGGCAGAGCACTCTCCAGTTTACCACCTGTTACAGATTCTGCTTGTTTCTGCTTTTCATGCTCCTGCAGAGATCGGGACATTGCCATGGCAACCAGCACGTCCTCATCTGCAGTTGCTGCCTTGGACATCTTTGGCTTTTTTTTTGCCTGCTCTTTGGAGCCGCCTTTTCGCTTTGACCTGCTGACTTGAGTGCTGAAATACAATAGGCAACATTTTTTAATTGACTGGACTAGAGACAAGGCATGCTATACCCTCCAGCTATTCTACTTAGAGAAATTCCTGGTTCCAGGATTAGGAAACCCTTATGTCCCTAATTCTTACATATATTCCCTACTTTTGTCAATGTACAGGGTGTGCATTCCCTGACATAGCCATGAGCAAAATAACTGAAGCTTTGGAAGGCAGGATGCTGAGAACTAGCATAAAGCATAAGCTCCAGTAAGTCTAATAAACTCAAATAGACCATTCAGCTTTTGTTACCACCTCAGCTAGTGTATCTTTGACCTCCAACATATTAGTGCAAGACTATTTAATCCCTGTTTCATCTTTATTGGTTCATTAGTGAACTGCTCCATCATATTCATCACCATGATTGCCTTCAATGTGGTCTCTTCAATTCAAACACCTCCAAATAAGTGGCTGGGTTTTGGGCCTGCCTGCTTTCCTCTGGATTCCCAGCCCAGGCACTGTGTGCACTCTCCTTGGATCTGTACAGAGTTCACATATGTGTGGGTGGGGTTAATATCTCTCAAACTAAAGGAAGCAACTAATATCTCTTATTTGCTTCATCTCACCTGGGTGCTGGAGGAAGCCTCTCACTGAGGGATGAAGCTTGCAACTTCACTGCCTGGAGAAGCAGCTGGGGAGGGACCTGCATCTTGACAGCACAGTGTTTCAAGTGACTGGCTCGACTTTTGGGTATCTGGAATTGCTTCCCACAGATGGGGCACTCAGGGACACATGAGATATTGGAGGAGGACACCTGTGATTTCTCCGTTTCATCTAGACACCTGTGGAAGGCAGCAGGGGCTGTTCTTATTAGTATGTTATAATCCACCTACATGAATGCCTTTAAACCACATTGAAGAAGAGCTGGTACAATTAGATCTTATACCTGAAAAAAAAACAGTTTAACACACCTGCAAATCCCTCCCCGCCTCTAGGAGCTATGAGCTAAAAATGCCAGAAAACATGTATGCAGAGGTTATAATGTCATGGGGCATGTTAAAAATATACTTAATGTATGCCTGCATCTGCTTTTGACTAGATCATTGTCTCATCACATAATCTTTTTCTCAAGGAAAGTTCTAACAGCCCAAAAGCCTGATCAATTTCTGAAGCCACCACTCAACAAAAATCAGCCTCTGAAAGAGGTAATCTCTTCTCCTGTCCTCAAAATACTGCTGCTTCAGGTAAGTGCCTGTCTTGGTACTAGGGGTGCACCAATAGAGATTTTTGGGGCCAATATCGATAGCCAATTTTTAAGGAGGCATAACGGCCAATACCTATCTTGTTTCCAATATGCAGGCTGGCAGCTCCAAAAGCAGTGTCCAGCTGTTAAGTCTGTTGTGGTGAAAGGGGATGGGGTAGGGCAGGGAACGTGCGTGTGTGTGGGGGGCAGATCAAAGCCGCTGCGGTGAGAGAGGGAGTGGGGCTGGGGTAGTTGCTGCCTAGCTGGGGCGGGGCAGGGCATGGGACAGAGCCGCGGCTTGTCCAGGGGACATGTGGACAGCTCCTGCCACTGTGCACACCCCAAGAGGACATAGGGGCAGTATGCCCCCCAATTTGCGTGCAGGATGTGGTGGGACAGGGTGGGTTGCTGCTGTGGGCTGGGGCCGGGGCAGCATTGGGCTCTTTCCAGCAAGGGGCTGGACCAGGCTGGGCTCAGGATGCATGGCAATGGCGCTGGGAGGGGAGTTATGCAGGGGGGATGCAGCCACCTCAGAATTTGCCATAAGCCCCCCAACCCTCCTTCCCAGCGCTGATGCCTGCCCCAAGCCCAGCCCAGCGCAGCCCTGGCCCCAGCCTGCAGCAGCAGCCCACCCTTGCCCTTCACAGATCTGGGGGGCACACCTCCCCATGCCCTCCTGGGGTGCATGCAGCAGCAGAAACTGCCACCCCCCTTCTTGCATCCCCTGGACAAGCCACAACTCAGTCCCATTCCCTGCCCTGCCCTGCTCCAGCTGGGCAGCACCTGCTTCAGCCCCAGCCCCACTCCCTCCCCCTCACTGTGGGGGCCTTGATCTGCCCCTCCCCTGCGCCCCTTCCCTTCCACCACAACAGACTAACCAGCCGGATACAGCTCTGCATGCTGTTGGGCTGTGCTCCTCGCTGCCTACATGCTGTACTGTGGCTGTGCACATGCACAGATCATTTATCAGCCACATGGTTGGCTACATCAGGCAAAAAAAGCCAATTTCTGATACAGTCAATTTTCTTTATATCAGTGCCAATCTGATATCGGACCAATGTATCGGTGCACCTTCACCTGGTGCAGTTTGAACTTTGTTAGATACAGCAAATGCACCAGGGAGAATCACAGCAAAAGGAAGTCAGTTCTTTTTGTGTCCCTGCAGGAGCTTCTGTTTCTTTACATTTGAAAGGTTAATCACGGCCTCAGCTTTTACCCTTTCTATAACAGCTAAGCTAGGGGTGTCTAGCAGAGGAGGCAAGAGAGGGTGCCTTTTACCTGTTAACATGTTGCTCCCGTCGTGTTGAGTTCATGGCTGAGAGGTCCTTCTGACAGATTTGACAAAAAAATAATCCTGACTCTTCCAGACTTCTAGGAACTTCCTGTTTGAACTCCTGCTGGACAGTCAATGCCAGAGCAACGTCTTGTTCCATTGCTGGGAGATCTGGGTTGACTCCTAGGATGAAACAGAGATCGTTTCAAACAGATCACTAAGCTCTTGTTATAAAAGACCAGGATTTGTTATATGAAAAAATTACTATTTTATTAAAATAGTACTTAAAAGTTAAGTTTGAACTTTCTCTGGTACCTCCAATTCTAAAGCATCTCATAATATTTTGCAAAGTAATCCTCACAGCACTACTGAAATACAGTCACCTCTGGAGCAGAGGGTAGCAAGTAGCTAATGAATTACAGCAGAGGAGACAGTGAACTTTCACTATGGCTGTTGGGACAAACCAGGGCTCTTATGTAAAACCCAAGGATACTTTAATTTCCACAGAGAGCCCAGATAAACTTGGTTTGGAATGGTCCCACACAAAAAAATTGCACAGGACTGACTAGTTCACTTTAAATACTTTGAGATCTATTGATCAAAATTACTACATAAGGCTTATGCACTATTAGTGTTTAGTGCTATTGCTACCTGGGAAAGATAAGAGGGGAACTGACTCTGAAGGGAATTTTTGCTTCCCAGAAGCCTTGAAATTTCCAGCTGGATACTTAAATTAGTACCATCCCCTCATGGATCTAATGCTATGGCAAATACAGTAACTACACATTATAACAATCCTGTGAGGAAAGTACAGGCAGCCAAAGAGGGAAAGCAAGGCTAAGTGAACTAACCAAGGTCATGCAGCAAGTCATTGGCAGAGCTAGGACTAAGGCCCAGGAATTATGAGCTATCTATTAGTATGCCACTCTACCCACTAGATCACACTCCTTTTCTGGATAATAGGACATACCATTCCCCAGCTCATTCTTCCCCTGGTTTGCATCAGGAACCTTCTCATTAGCTACAGGGTCTAGCAAGCTCTTCTCAGAAGTGTGTTTCAGTTGTTCTGGTGCTACTCGCTTAAACTGCTGCATCCTTTCCAACACCAACTCTGTTACCCGGACCCTGGATCCTGAAACCAGCAATGTCTTTGAAGGGGATGAGATTGAGGCTTCTGGTTCTCCTGCAGCAGGAAAGGATGATGTTGTTTGGGAGCTGCCATTCAGGACACAGTCTGGTGAGAAAATAAAAACAGTCCTAATGATTAGTGCCCTCTAGGTTTTGCACATCTGCCTTAGCAATGCAGCTTTGCCCCCATCAGCAGCAGTCTGAGCAATGTTTGATTTCACACCATGCTGATTCTGTAGGAAAGAGGTGCACAATTTCAGTGCACACATAGTCATCATCATAACCCTAGCTCTTACTTAGCACTTTCAATCAGAGGTGCTTTGCTAAGGTTAATGACACTGACCTCCTTATCTTACAAGTGGAGAAAAACACAAAGAGGGTAAGTGACTTGCCTGAGGTCAACAGAGCAAGAAACAGAAACCCAGTCATATGAATCCCAGTCCAGAGGATCATCTTGCCTCCTGCAAATTCCACCATGTCAGAATCTGACTCTCAAACTCTACCAGTCATGGAGCCCAGGGACACTGAGCAGCAGGAATGAAGGGTTTTTGGATGGGAAATAGGATGCAACAGGCAGAGGAAGCTGCCAGGCCAACACGTCAGTAAAACACTGCCAGTCATCACCTGGGGGAATCATCCTGTCTCTACACTTCACCTGACTGAGGAGGCCTGTCCCACCACAGAATGGAGCTACCAAGCACTCTCAGAAGCTTCAGCCCAATTACCAAAGTACAGGGAATCATACCTGTAGAGTTAGCAAATGCACAAACAGAGCTTCCTCGACTGCCCCATACACTGCTCCATTTGAACTTCAAAAGACCTCTGTTGACCTACGATGACAGGCTGAAAACTATGGGACTCTTTAGCCTGGAAAAGCACAGGCTCAGGGGCGATCTGATGGCCACCTATAAGTTTATCAGGGGTGTTCACCAGGATCTGGGGGAACGATTGTTCACCAGAGCACCCCAAGGGATGACAAGGTCAAACGGTTATAAACTGCTGCAAGAACGTTTCAGGCTAGACATAAGGAAGAATTTCTTCACTGTCCGAGCCCCCAAGATCTGGAATAGCCTGCCACCAGAGGTGGTTCAAGCACCTACATTGAATGCCTTCAAGAGACATTTGGATGCTTATCTTGCTGGGATCCTATGACCCCAGCTGACTTCCTGCCCCTTGGGCAGGGGGCTGGACTCAATGATCTTCCGAGGTCCCTTGCAGTCTATGAAATCTATGAATACTACAGTCTTTCCAGTACCATGTACTTTACTTGTGTGTATACTGGCTAAGTGCATAATTTGCTTAACTACAAAGCCAGTCCCAGCTGTCTGTCTCTTGGTTACATTAGAACAAACATTGATTACCTGCATGTCAGTTATGTGTAGAAACCCCTTAGGTGCCTAAGCATCTTTCAGCCCCACTGTCTACTTGGTCATGTAATTTTACTGTGTTCAACTGCAAAATTGGTGCTAGAAACAGTAAAGGGATAGCAGCTCTCAGAGGCATGTTACTAGAAGCCTTGAAAACAACGGGAGATAGCAGCTGTGACACTATCTCCAGTCATCTCTCCTCATTTCAAGGTTTCTAATAGCAGCCATGAAACTGGCTATGAGAAGCCTTGAAAAGGACAGTGCTCTATCCTTCATGAGCAGTGTTTACATTCAATAAGTTCTGGTAAGTGCATTCTCTGGGTAAGTGCATAGCCTATCTTCCTGCTCAAAGGCTATGTGCTTAAAAGAAATACACTGCTCCAGGCAATTCTCTACTAGATATATTTCAGAACGAGGAAAGGAGATGAAGCTCAGAAATGTTACCTGCCAGGCTGTTCTGGTTACAGTTAGCTGCTGTAGTATTCAACGGAATGGTGGAGAGATGGCCTCCACATCCATCTTCTAAAGCAGTCCCTTCACTTCCACAGATCAGAGGTCCACCTTCCTTTTTGGGTGTTAGTGCCTGCCTATGGGGGTCCAAGCATTCTGGCCAGGTTATCATCATTCCTGGTTGGCTTTGGCTCTTAGCTGCTGGCTTGGTCTTTTTTAACTTACTACTTGTTGCCATGTTCCTTGTCCTGTTCGGAACCTTCCTCTCTCCCTCAGCATCTCCTCTCTTTTTGTTTACCCTACTCAACAGGTTGGCACAAAGTTCCTTAAAATCATCATCTAGTTCATCCATCAGCTCACAGCGCTCAGCCTGGATTTAGTGTGACTGAGTGTGTGGGAAGAGTGGTGAAGCAGCAGACACAACTTGAGTTTGCCCCCTTTTCTGAGTGAGAGCCCTCAAGGAGTCCTTTCCACCATCCATAACAGCTGCATGTTCCAGGCTCCAACAAGCCCAAGGATAAGCACTTTCCTGGTTGCTCCAATAATTAATTTTCCTCTGCATTTACAGCTTAGCTGAGTAGTTGAGTATGATCTTCAAGCAGTCCAGTTGTTACTATTCATATTTAGGTGCCACCTTTGCTCTGGTGAACTCTGTTGTAGAAGATGCAAGCACTCTCCAGACAGGTCCTAGTTCCTTCATGGTATATAAGTAATCTTCACAGGAGAGAATTCACAGCATCTAACAAAGGAAAAAAATATATATAAAAAGGTATGGGGTGGTCTATGCAGCCCAATGTGGAAATGCTTATGGCAGAGTTTTAAGGAATCCATGCAGAACCCTGAAGTGAGATAAAATCCATATTTGACACCAAATGCTAAGAGTTACTTAATTACAAAAAAAAACATCCGGACTGAAAAGGGTTGAGACAAAAGCACCGCAAAGTAAATTACTGATATCAGGCAGAACTAGTCCAGACACAAAAGCATGATTCCCACTTTATAAACTAGCTGGAGCTCAGAATTAGAGGCTGTTTTTTAAAAACAAACAAAAAAAATGGACTGGAAAGCAAATGACAGGGTATGAACAAAAACCAAATTTCAGATGAAAATGTACTTTTCTCCTCAGATGAAAGCAGTATTTTGACAGAACATCCTTCAACAGTATAGCCTGACATTTAAAAAAAAATCCCTAAATTTAAAGAAATGCATAAGGCTTCCTCTGCTCAGGACATATGCTTGGAAGGGTCTTTGGAAGAGCCCAAAGCCAGCCGTATCAAATAGACTCATCCTTTCTCCTCCCTCTGTTTCTTTAAGCAAAAACCTCCTGCTTTCAGCTCACTCAGCTAGAGCTCAGCTGGTATCACGCCTGCCAAATATCTCTCTTGAGACTTGAGGGACAGCACTCAGCAAAGCAGTACATTGACAATCAGTGTTCCCTCTAAGCAGTGCGCATGCATGGCCGTGCACAATTAAAAACCTTGCTGCACACGAACTTTTTAATGGTGCACACCCACCCAGAGAGGAGCTGGGCGCAGAGTGCAGCAGAGGCACCAGGGCCGGTGTCGGACACTTACCAAAGGTAAGCTCCTCACTCCTCATGCAGGGCAACCAGCGGCTCCTCCATGAGAAGAGGCGGGGACGGGGACAGGGGCTAGGGCTGGCGTGGGCTCTGTCCGCTCCAGGGAACTGCTCTGCGGGCTCCCCCAGCTCTAGGGAATTGCTACACACTCTTGCATCGCTTTGGGGAGTGAGGAGGCACATGGCATCAGGGCTGGGGAGTGCAGCAGTTCCCCAGCCAGCGCAGGGCATGGGATGGAGCCGTGAGTAGCTCATTGGCAGGGCACAGGGACGGGGGAAAGGTGGCTCCTGCCACCACAGGCTCCGCCAGCACTGGGACCAAAGCGGCGGTGTGCTCACAGACCAAAGTGGTGCGCTCACAGACCACTACTCCTTAGAGGGAACACTGTTGACAACTACTACAAAGTACCATCAAGCACATAAAGTGCACAAACTTAACGCTGAGACAGATGTTTTAAAACACCTTTCAAGTTCCTGTCACTTACAGTAAAAATAACAGCATGACTCAGGGATTATTCAGAAGAACAATCCATACAACATGTCCAGATGGAGATGTGATCAAGCCTGAAGCAGTAGTAAAACTAGGTCTCTGTTTTTAGGCATTTTTGATTGCCTTCTTCCTAGCTCACTAATTTGCTATTAGTAAGGTAAGAAAAAAAGGGTAAACGTGTTGCCCTGTAGGCAACTCATTGCCACAAGCGGCAATACCATGGTTCAGGTAGAGGTGATCTACTTGTGTCAGAAAAGTCATGTTGCCAATTTGGCAAATAGTGAGGGTAGCTGCCATATCTAAGATGGCCACTGTGAATTCATGTTTTGGTTAATATTTCAGCCCCCAGTAGGGTTAGAAAATATTCCAATGACAAAACCAACATTGCATGAACCAAGATCAACTATAGCATTCTGTCATGGTAGCCATATTTGACTCCAACATGGCTGCCATAAATTTAGTTTTGTTCACTATTAACAAGGATCCGGATTTTGTTTCGTGTGGAAACCCACCCCCCAAGATTTTTCCCTTTAAAGGAGAAGACCCTCCAACAGATTTCCCCTTGCAGGCTGGAAGAGTTCCAACCTGCAAGCAGCTGCTTGGGGCTGGGAGCAGCAGGGGGGAGGGTGATCGGAGGCTGTGGGGCAGGGATACTAAGTGCATGTGTGCATGCACACACTCCCAGCCAACAATATAGACAGGGAGGATGTTGGGAGCAGCTCCATGGAGGTAAGTCCACTGACAACATGCAGGGGAGATGTGGGGAGGGGTACATGCCCCTTCAAATTTCTGCACCAACAGTGGGGTGCAGGGCAAGGGGCTACAGCCTCGCCAGAGCCAGGGCATGGCTGCCCATCCCTCTCCCTGACACCCACAGGCAGGGGGATGATGTGGGCTGCCCTCTGCAGGGCTTGGGACTCCCCACCCTGCTGCACTCCTGCTGGGGGCCAAGTGGGGAGGCTGCTAGAGAGTTCCTGGGGGGCTGTTACAGTGGCCAGAAGGCTCTTAGGAGGTTCAATGGGTGGCTCATGAGGTTGGGTGGGGAGGGCTGCTAGGAGGCTGCAGCCCAGCCAGAGCCAGCACCTGGCAGCAGTGGGGCAGGAGCAGCACAGAGTTGTGCCTCCCCCCACATCTCCCTTGCACCTGATTTAAATCATAGCACAGCTCACGGCGCAGTAGCTCCTTTAATTTTGGAGTTCTCCCCATGTGCCCCACGCTACTGATTGGCAGACTAACCCTTTGGCCTTGACACATGCCACTCACTCCAGACGGCTGGGAGGCAAAAACCACTGTTTTAAATAGACCATGGTTTTTGTGTCCTGCCATTTGCTGCTGAGCAGTCAGGAGGCAAAAACCACAGCCTATTTAAAACTGCATTCTGTTTAACTGATACCTAGATATTAGTAACATTTAATGTTAATCATGGAAAAACACAAATTTTTGGATTTTAATCAGAGAATTCTGGGGTTTTTAAATAGGAAGATGCAATAGTCTAATCCAATGGTAATACAACAGTATATATAATATTAATGCAATGGATAACTGCAGTTTTTTAGAGCTCTTCATCACTTGAATCTGTTTCTGAATCCGTTTCGAATCCCCATGGTTAAATATGGATTGCAACATGTTGTCTCATAGCAGTTGCAGCCAGGAGTGCAGGGCGCATTAACTGGCTTGCCCAAGTACGCTGGTCCCTGGCATTTTGTCTTGTACTTGCAGCTCATTATCTGAAGGTGTTCTGATAGTAATGGTTCAAGTGTTTTTATGATAGGCATGTAACCATCATTTGCAACTTGCCAACCATGCTGGTCAGGTGATGGCAATGGTGGATTAGGTTCAAGTGCACTTTGCCAACTAAGACTTTGATAATTGCCTGTATACATGGTGCACAAGGGAATTGTATGTAGGTGAAAGTTTATTCAGAGCTTTTCCTTAATGGAATAATTTCACCCTACATCCAGAAGGGTTGTCAAAGATGTTGACAACTTGTACAGCAACACAAAAACTTTTTTTCTGCGCAACTGTACAACTCCTTATTAACATCAGGCCTACTTCCTAGACCTGCCAATAGATGTGGATGTTGAACGAACATTTTCCAAGCAGTTTTCTTAGTGTGACCAGCTAAAAGAGCTGGCAGTGTCACAACCAGTGATGCTGTGGACACCAATTAGAGATGCAAGGACTGGCTTAGGCAATTCTGACACAATATCATGAATTGGAATGGATCCTACTGGGTTGCTTCTCTTCATCCAAAACTTGGATGAAAGTTTATGCCATAAAAGAAGGACCGATATGGCTGTGTCATCGCAGGGGAATACTAGAGAGGAGTATCCCTGACTGACTGCATGTTCACCATGCGAGAGCATCCTTGTTTCTTCCTCTTCTTGATATGAATACACTTGGGAAATGTCAGATGAGCCAGAGTGCTCTGTTTTTCCATCAGCAAAACTACCAACAATGAGCATTCATTCATTTTGGAAACATTGGCATGATGGCTTAACAAGGTCTTCACTTAGAAAATTAACTAGGTTTTCTTTGTTTGCTGGTAAGGATATGAAACTATCCCATGATGCCGGTACTGGAAGAGATCTGCTAGTAGTTTGAGCCCTTAATATTTTTGTGCCTGTGTTAATGGAGGGTGGTTTGTAGCAACTGAAGACAAAGTCAGCTCAATCGCACGTGTTGGCATAATTGGCAAACACTTGCTGCACAAAGGAATTGGTCAAATCTCCAAATGTTCATGCAGTTTCCAGCTTTCCTAGTCTCTGTACAAGAGCCATGCCAGTAATAATAGCAGCTGATTTCTCAGATGTAGCTTCTGGCAGACCAGTTACTGCTTTATCTCCAATCAAGATCCATGACAAGGCTGTTTTGTTGATCATGTTGAGTGATTTATCAGGTTTAAAAAGTGACAGAGGGTATCCCGTTTCTGCTGTAGGAGGGAGTGAGCATCAAACCTTCTACCTGCTGCAACCATTGCAAGTAGCCTTTGCTGGATCTCCTTCGCATTCTGTCCGTTTCATTTTGCTGCACTGTCCTATAGTTGATTTGACATCGTTAAAGGTTTTCAGTTATGCTTTGGATATACTTGCATAGCAGCTCTCAGTAGTATCTGCAGTAAGACATTTCTGGATAATGGTGTTCACGATTTCTCTTCCTTTGTCTCATGCATTCAGAAAGCTTAATGCAGTATCTTTCAGCACAACATCTCCTGCAGAAACGCATAATAGCTCATTGTTGGAAACCTTAAACAAGCGGAGCCTTTCAAACTGCCCTTGTAACAACCTGACATCACTGTAATCTCATTTCAGTTGTGTTCTTTGTCTTTTGTTCCGATGGAAATATATTGTTTTATTGATCCCAAACATTTGATTTACTGTCTCAGTTAGGTGACCTCCTTAATTGCAGTTCAGCTCCTATCATTCTCTAGCTGATTTATTGTGTTTACTATGCCACCGGCATTTTGCAAACCTTGTTAACATACACTATTGCCTGGTCAGTTGAAATGTTTACAAAAAGGAGATGTCTTGACCCTGAATCTCCTTCCACAAACTCAGAATACACCATAAGAACAAAATTTTCTAAATCCTTCATACACGCAAGATATACTGGACCCCATTTTGTGTAACTGGCATGATTATGCACAGCTATCAGCAGAAGCATTTCTTCAAAGACACATAAATGCTCATGCCAGGTTCCTTCACATTCAGCCCTGATGAAGCACAAGAGAGTAATGATTACTTCCAAATAGTTTATTCAGTACTTGGATGTACCTTAATGGGAGTGTTCGTCCACACATTCTGGAAGCAGAGTGACAGTCATTAGAAGATGCACTAACAGTTCTTTCATCACATTCCTTCCCTCTTTGCAGTCATCGTTTCTGAATGCAACAGCTATGCTACTGGTCAACAACATCATCATCTAATCCTTTGCTTGAACTGGACAACCACAGAATGAACTCGTTTATCAAAATATGCCATATTGCTTTGAATGTTATTTTGTGTACTCTGCTAGCACGGTTGTACAAGTTTCCTTTCATTATGTTCGTAGCAGTGTTTTCTGAAAATAATCTGCTTTCTGTACAACAGTCTTCAAGTTCTGAAGCAGGGAGATGCAACCAATTCCTGTTAGGTAAACCATGATGATATGGCAGCCTCCCAGTCAAATGATTACTCCTTTTGTCTCTTCTGGCTAAGCCCACACAAGTTCACTTGCCTTGTAATACAATGCCTGATCGAACATTAGGACTGTGCGTTATTATACCAGGTGTTTTGCAATTCTGCCTCCAGGGACCTGGCAGCTGCTGTGGCCAAGAGCAAAACGTGGAGCCATCTTAGAATCCAATAGGGCTACCATGATGGAAAATGTTACAGTTTATCTCCTTGGAGTATACAATGTTGGTTTCCTCAAGGGAATTAGCTGAGGTCATTGCCTGGCACGGCTTTACGAGCACTTGTGGTGCTCTGGTGTGGTACCAGAGGACTGGAAGAGGGCCAACGTGGTTCCTATCTTCAAAAAAGGGAGGAAGGAGGACCCGGGGGAACTATAGGCCAGTTAGTCTTACCTCGATCCTGGGGAAGCTTTTTGAGAGAATTATCCTGGCGCATGTCCACAAGGGGCCAGCAGGGGACGTTATACTATGTAACCAGCACAGGTTCATTAGAGGCAGGTCCTGTCAGACCAACTTGGTGGCCTTCTACAACCGGGTCACCAAATCCTTAGATGCAGGGGTAGCAATGAACATAGTCTTTCTGGACTTTAGGAAGGCCTTTAAACACTGTCTCTCAACCCATTCTCATTAAAAAACTGGGGGACTGTGGTGTCAACACCTACACAGTCAAAAGGGTTGCCAACTGGCTGGAGGGCCGCACCCAGAGAGTGGTAGCGGATAGGTCATTTTCGACCTGGAAGGATGTGGGCAGGGGGGTTCCGCAGGGCTCGGTCCGTGGGCCCGCACTGGTCAACATCTTCATCAGCGACTTGGACGGGGGGTGTAAAAAGTACCCTGTTCAAATTTGCTAAGATGTGGGGGGATGTGGGCATGCTAGACAGGAGGAATAGGCTGCAATCAGACCTAGACAGGTTATAGGGGTGGGCGGATGAGAACAGGATGGATTTCAACACTGACAAGTGCAAAGTGATGCACCTGGGGAGGAAGAACCGGCAGCATACCTACAGGCTCAGGAACTCCCTTCTCATCAGTACAGAGGCAGAAAAGGATCTTGGAGTCATCACTGATGCCAAGATGAACACGGGCCAGCAGTGTGGGGATGCAGTCAGGAAGGCCAACCATACCTTGTCATGCATCCACAGATGCATCTCAAGCAGGTCCAAGGAGGTGATCCTCCCCCTCTATGCAGCACAGTTAGGCCGCAGCTGGAGTACTGCGTCCAGTTCTGGGCGCCACACTTCAAGAGGGATGTGGACAATGTGGAGAGGGTCCAGAGGAGGGCCACTCGCATGATCAGGGGGCAGCCCCTATGAGGAGAGGCTATGGGACCTGAACCTGTTCAGCCTCCATAAGAGAAGGCTGAGGGGGGATCTAGTGGCCTGTTACAAACTAGTCAGAGGGGACCAGCAGGCACTGGGGGAGTCCTTGTTCCCCCGAGCACTACCAGGAGTGACCAGGAATAACGGTCACAAGCTGGCAGATGGTAGATTCAGACTAGACATCAGGAGGCGCTACGTCACAGTCAGGGCGGCTAGGATCTGGAACCAACTTCCAAGCGAAGTGGTGCTGGCTCCTACCTTTGGGTCTTTAAGGCAAGGCTAGACAATCACCTTGCTGGGGTCATTTGACCCCAGTACATTTTCCTGCCATGGCAGGGGGTCGGACTTGATGATCTGCTCAGGTCCCTTCCAACCCTACAAACTATGAATTAACTTTCTAACCCTACCGGGGGCTTAAATATTGACCAAAATGTAAATTCATGGCAGCCATCTTGAATTCCAATATAGCAGCTACACATGCTACTTGTCAGAAAACCCATGTTGCCAATCTAGCATGGGTAGACCACCTCTACCTGAAACTCACTGTTACTGCTGTGACAATGAATTGCCTATGATAACAAGATCTAGAGACCTTACTGGTCAATTTACACCCTACTATATGGGCCTGACCATTTTACAGAAGGTTTTATACTGCCCCAAAATTCTATTTCTGTCAATCCTCAAACTGTTTCCTTTGGAATGGCAGCAGCCGTGGCTTAATTTCTCCAGTAAAGTTCTGAGCAGCAAAAGACTCAAAATGCAGGAAAAACACAAGCTGGATTGTTTTCTCAAATGGCTTGGCTTCATACATACAAGGCAAAGGAATGCTGGTTGCACACTTTCATGGCTCAGTCTTTCCTATAAACAGTTACGGATGTTAATGGATTTATGTATTTTAAAGCAGTCTCTCAAACCTGCAGAGACTTTACTGAGAATCTTACAGTCATTTTCTGCTAGGGAGAAAATGAATTTTTTTGTGACCAGTTCATAAACTTATTTTCCTGGACAGAACGTTGAGACAGGCAGTTAACACTATAAATTGCTCATTTTCTTCTAAGACAATGACAGCATGGAGAAAAACACTAAATCTTTGAAGCCTTTGAGGCTTCAAAGAGAGCTCACATATAGTCTTGCTATTACATTATTTAATGGTGACTTCCAAATACCAAACAAATCCAGCACCTTTTCTTTTATGTTATACAAGGGTGCTTCAGCAAGTAACAGCGATTAGAAAATAAAATAATTGTGTGTGCAATGAGTGGAAAACTACACAGCAATAGGGAACACTATCAAATGCACACATTATGACTATGTATAGAGGAGTAATGTGGGCCAGTACATGATAATTGCACACAAAATGGTTTTGTTTAGAAATTACCATTACTTTCTGAAACACCTTGTTATGTTCAATGCTTCACGCACACTGGGTGAAATGCACAAAGAACATAAACCTGACATAGATCTCTTTTATTATATTCCTCACTCAGTTTTGAGTCTTGATTTGCAGGCTTTTGTCCTATGTGGCATCCTAACGTGAATTATGCTGAGGCTATCATATGCATCTTAGAACCCCTGCGGCATGGCCTGAAAAAAGTGTTGCCTTCACCTCATGGCATAGGTTTTGCAAAATGATCCTTTTAAGTATTATAGTTTGTTCTCTTTTGGAATCCTAAATTATTCCCAAACCAGGCAAACTAGCAACATAAAATAAAAACAGCAGCACTTACATTCCAGCCCTAATATAACTGATCTCAAATGATCAGAAAAGCACATGCTGGGATGTCATACAAGAAAAATATTAACAAGAGCACAGGGTGGAACCAGGGTAGAAAGAGGAGAAAGGTAAAACTTAATCAGTTATATGCTAACTACTCCTTCTTGTCATAACTATTTGCAAGATAGGGAACACAGCTCTAAGGATGCCAGATTTTGCAATTGGAGACTTTGCATATTCCATTAACGTAATATACTTAACATGGGGCTATGAGATTACCAAGGATCCAGGTTTTCCATTTCCCAGAGAAAAATGGAGTAAGCTGTGGATGTTACCTTTTACCGGAGGCAAATGCGGATTTCTCATTTTACCAGAGAAACCCAAGAATGTTGCAGTTTCGTGATGACCCCTCTGCAGGCTGGAGGAAGCGGGAAGAGGGCAGTCAGGCAGGGGGCACAGGAAGCTGTCTGCTGCCACAAGCTCTGCACTGCCTGCATCTCCTGTATACAACCCCATGCTCCTGTCCCTGCTGCAGCTGTGCAGGCAGGGGACACTTCGCCAGGCAGCTTCCTGTGCTGCTCCTCTGTTCCCTGCAGTGCTGGGTCGCACACGCTGGGCTGTGGAGGCCCTAGGGAGGGCAGTAGGATGGGAGGCTGCAGCAGGTAGCGCACAGACCCCACACACAGATGTGGGGAGCACAGGTCCCCCTGGTCCCTGGCAGTGCGTGCTGCAGCAGGGAGCAGACCCCCCCTCCCACCTGAGCCTGCAGTGGGCAGGCAGCAATGGGGGGGAGCTGGGTTCCACTTCACAGCAGCAGCTGCCTCCTGCCAGAGATGGGGGGGCTGCAGACCCAGGTCCCTGGCCTCACAGCCCTGCCAGCTAGGAGCCTCCTCCAGCAGGGCTGGGGGGTTGTTGTGGGGGAGTGAGGGGCATCAGTAGGGCCAGGGGGGGTATGGGAGGGGGGAGAGTGAGGGGCAGGAGCAGGGCTAGGGGGCTGTGGGAGGGGGGAAGTGAGGAGCACCAGCAGAGCTAGGAGGCTGAAGGGAGGGAGTGATGGGCACCAACAGGGCTGTGGGGGCTTTCATTTTAATCATGGATTTTGGGGTTTTTTATCAGAGAATTTGTGATTTTTTTTATCAGGGAAACCGGGATCCCTAGAGGTCACATACAAGGTCAGAGTCGTGTCATATAGAAGAAAGCACCCTTTCATCCCTCCTAAATTTGCACTTCCTAACTTCACTGTTTGTTATTCTGCTATGAGACAGTAAAAACTAAATTTGCTCCTGGGTCCATCTTTTCTAAATCATTTGTTATTTGTCATGTCCCCTTCATTATTTACCTATTCCCATCTGTTTACTCTCTCATCCTAAGAAAGTTTCCTGAGGCCCCTAATCATTTACTTTACTATTCTTTTCAAGGAAGAAATTGAACTCAGTTCATATTGTGGGTGCCAGCCACAGACAGAGTTGCTAGAGGGGAAGTACACCTCACCTCAGTCAACAGCAAGGTCAATAGAGAAGTCTCACAGATGCTCCTATCAGGCACAGCAGGCCCCGCCCCCTCAGCCAGAAGCCCCTGCTTAGCA
This sequence comes from Crocodylus porosus, assembly GCF_001723895.1. Classification (NCBI taxonomy): domain Eukaryota; kingdom Metazoa; phylum Chordata; order Crocodylia; family Crocodylidae; genus Crocodylus; species Crocodylus porosus. The sequence continues at coordinate 6,420,672 of NW_017728923.1, read as the reverse complement.
GAGACTTCTGGCTGGGACCATGGGGCTGCTCATGCCTGCACTGGAGCAGGAAATTCAGGTAAGAGTAGAGGGCACGGCAGGGGAGGATCACAGCCAATTGCTTCAGTCCTTGAGGCTGGGACAGCTCCTGGTGAGTCCTACAGTCCGGTCATGCAGCCAGGAGCAAGCAGGTGCATGGGAGCCAGCAACAGCCGAGATCCTTTCGCCCAGACAGGTGAGCATGGGGTGTGCGGGGTCAGGGCTGTGCACGCTGGTCCCTGCCTGTACCATAGGGCTGGGAGCGAGTGTGCAGCAGCCAGCACCAGCGTTCCGGGGCCAGCTCCGGTGGGGCCCAGCACAGGGTGGCTCCCCTTTCTTCCTGCTGGCACAGCCCAGCCTGACTCCATAGTGCCCTGTCAGCCATGCCCTGCGCTCTTGCCACCCTGCTCTGGGCCTTGCTAGCGCTGGCCCCAGGGCACCACCCAGCTGTTAGTGGCTCCTGTATGCTCACTTGCTCCCAGTGCCATGCCCACCCCCCCCACCACAGTACAGGCAGGGACCAGCATATGCACCCCTGGCCCCATGTGCCCTGCAGCAGTGGGAGGCCCAAATATAAGACAAACCTTCAATAATTAGATTCTATACATGGAAAATTATAACAAAATTATCATTATCATAGAATCTAATGTTTGAGAAATCATCTTAAACTCAAAGTCACTGTGGATTCAGGTAAATAATGCCAATTAACAAGGTTTTATGGAAACCTTATTAAACTAACTTGATATCTTTTTATGAAATTACATGTTGTGGATAAAAGGTAACAGTGTTGGTAATCCACTTCTATTTTTGTAGGCGTGTGACTTGGTGCTGTTAAATAGTTTGATTAATCAACCAGAAGGATAAAAAAACAGCATGGCACACAATAAATGGATTAAAAAACTAACTCACTGATAAGTCTCATGTATTCATAACTGGGGAATCATTATCAAGCAAGTGAGATTCTGGTGGCGTCCCATCAGGATCCATTTTTGTCCCTACTGCTGTTCAGTATTTTTACTGCTGTCCTGCAGGAAAACACAAAATCACTGTAAAGATGAAGGTGACAAAGACTGTGGTACTGGCAAATATTTAAGAAGATATATCATTGATAGGTAGCGATCTGAATCATTTGGAAAGCTGGGACAAGTCCCTTCTAGCCCTGATGTCTATAAAATTAACGTATATTTCGATACACTAAGTAAAAGTTACACATCTAGGAATAAAGAATACAAGCCATGCTTATATGATGTTAGAACCTATCCTGGGAAGCAGACACTGAAAAAGATGTGTGGTTCATTACAGGAAACCAGGTGACTGCGAGTTGCCTGTACAACACAACGATATACAGAGGGAACATACTTCTTGGAAGTATAACAGGGAACAGTGAGCGGGGTTAGAGAAGTGTTATTACCACTGTATTTACTGGTGGTAAAATTGCTACTCTAAATGTGCATCTAGCACTCAACATGTATGCTGAAAAATTAAAGAGGGATACTGAGAAAAACTACTGAAATAATTACAGGAACAGAAAATGGGAGACCTAAGGGCTAAGTACAGTCAGTCAAAAAGCCAGAGGCTGAATCAATTCACTCTTCACTGGTTAGTCTAAATTGCGCAGATAGAACCAATAAGCAAGTGAACAGACATTCACTTTTGATTCTGGAAATGCAGCCACATGCCTGCAGTGGCCAAGGCCAGAAGCCAGGGGGCACTACAGCATGCCTCCCTGCTCAGCAGGAGTAGACAGCTTGGGCCAAAGTTAGCCCACCCACCCTGCAAGGGGGGCTTGAGGGGAAGATGCAATGTATCCTGGGATGCTGGGGGTGAACTTGAATCTGGAGGGGATCTGGGACAGGAGTTCAATAAACCAATTTAACCTGAATACGTTAAGTCTGATACTACATCCATCCAGGTTAATTTTAAACTGGTTTCAGTCATTTTGAAAGTGATTTATGTGCACTGAACTTCTGTTGGGTTACAGATCTGAACCAGGTTCCTATCACATACCAGTTCATGTGTAATTTGTGCCCCTAGCCAAGGAGCTCAATCTATTTCGCTAATCGTAGGGAATGTTAAGGGATGATGTTATTACATCATAAAACATCAGTTTTCAACCTTTTACTCCTAAGGCTCAATCTATTAAATGGAGAGTAAATTATTCACACTATTTGGGATTAAAACATGCTCATAAGAATCAAAATGTTTGGTTAATGAAACACATACTAAATAAACATTTATAAGCAGAATACCTGCAATACATATGCAATTTTTGTTTATTTAAATTTTTTCCTCAGTCGTAAGTTGTCTCTCTTTTCCCTGGCACTACATAGGTAAGCAGCATATCCTGTGTTTGAATACTTGGTGTTATGATAATTTACACTCTACTGTATTTTTATGATATCCCATGATAAAGGGGCACAATCCTTTCAACCTCTCTTCATCTGAGAGTGCTTCCAGGCCTCTAATTTTCTTTCTTAACCTCCTTGCATCCCTAAACTGCAGTACCCTTCTGAGATGGGGTGTTGAATAATACACACAGTTTGCGTATGTGGCTACATCATCAAATTTTATACTGACATAATAATATACAAAGGCATCAGCAGTTCAAGCTGCCCCATCAATATATATACTGAATTCTTAGTTTTTTGTACATACTAATGCTTTCCCTGCAGTATTACTGCTGTGGTTCAAACTGGGACCTAACCATCTTAACAGTCAACCTAAATGAGGTTAATCTTGATACACATTGGCATGAAAAATGCAGGGGTAACTGAAAACAATCCTGTGGCCTTCAAAGCTACTGCTGGGTTCACAACGGTCTACCCCACCGAGGCCGCAATGATGCCACACTGAAATCACTCTCATCCACTGACGGCATTATGAGCTGGCAGCGAGTGACGTCACCGACATGAGGTGTTCGGGAGCGACGATAACATCACCGCCCAGTGCCGTCCCGTGGGAACTCGTCACGGTACCAATCAGGACGGGAGGGCACCCAACCTTCGTAGCTCGCGAGCAGGGTCGGGCGGGGCAAGGCAAGGCACCCCCCACGCGACCCCTGCGCTCCCCGCGCCCCGATCGCGGCACTGACCTCCTCGGCGGGCCGGGTCCCTCCACTCCTCGCTCCCTCAGGTCTAACCACAGGGTAGGGACACTTTCAAACTGGTGCACATGCGCAGCTCCACGCCGTGCCCTGTGCGCATGCGCAGAGCCAGGACGGACTCCCACAACCCTCAGCTAGGCCCGTTTCCATCCTTGGGTCTCGCGACCCGTACGGCGGCGTGCGCATGCGCACGTCTCCTGCGGGCGGCAGCAGTCATGCTGGCTGCGGAGCGGCCCGCTGGTACCGCAGTTGCCATGGTGACGGCTGCTCGGGGCAGGGCCACGGGCCGCGCGAAGCCCACGGGCTCGTGTGGGGTCGGGCCGGCCCTGCCAGCGCGGGGAGCAAGTCGTAGAGCAGCTCTTCCCGTACTTCCTCCGCACGCCCCGTTTCCTCAGCTCGGCCCCAACCACCACCGCACCTGCTGCGGTTGCCACCCCGTTCGGGAGCCGCTGTCCTCAAGCCCGTCCCCACTGCCACCACAAGCAGAAGCAGCTGGAGCGAGGTCTGCGCTCGTGAGGGGGCAGCGAGGGAGGTGCGAGGTAGGGACTCGCGAGACAGAGCGAGCAGCCTGTACTTCCTTCATTGTCCGAGGAGAAACTCCCCAGAGTGACTAAATCCTGGTTGTTGTCTCCCGGAGCCGCCTTTTTAAGTTGTAGAAACAAGCCTGAACTCAGCAGGCTTCTGTTTTCCCCGGGGAGAGCAGCGATTCTCCCAGGAAACAATGTCTCAGGGACATCCCTCCTACCACCTGCTTTCTTTCCAACCTGGACTTACTCTTTTGTTCACTGCCCCAGGAAGACAGAGCTGTGGTGTTAAACTGAGGGAAGTGTAGCTCCTGGTTTATGGCTTGTGCTAATCACCTGTGACCAATAAAAAAAATGCTAGGAGACATCTTATGAATAACAGATGTTCTTTCATCTTTGAATGAGCAGTAGATGTGACCCAGAGGGTGGAGTGGACTGTTTTAGGACAGCACCCGCAACCTGCAAGTGAATATCCAAATCTAAGCAGAAATGAAAATGCTACAGCCCAGCAACACATTCAACTTAAAGCTAGAAAGAAACCAGCTGTTACACACTTTCAAGCACTAACTTTGTAGCTGGTTGGTTCTTTTTATAGCTGGATATATGTTTTTATGGTGTTATTACTTTGAATGCATGGCCAGTCTAAATTCATATGTGTAACAATATATGTAACACGTTAGGAGCCACATGTGTTACATATATTAATTACCTAATATTAATAAGGCACGTGACTGAATTTGGCCTGTCTGGCTCTTTTTTTTGAGGCTCTCAGCCACTGGAAGCTAACTACTTTTCAAGGCTTCAGCCTGCTGCAGTAGCTTCAGAATTTCCTCAGTGCTCTGAATGTAAATTGGACATTTTTGTAAGACTGGCCAGCAAGGGAAATCACTTTGGACAACTGGGTTTCATTGCAACACGTCAACTGAAGAAGTACACAGGAACAAAAAATCAGCAAAAAAGGTAAACAAAGAAACACCTCTAAACAAAGAAACACTAATTAACTTTTAAAAGAATCTCTATTTCTTTGGATTTACCATTTGTAGTAGCAACATTCTAAATGGCTTTCATTTATGTAGATATCCAGCGACTGCCAGTACAGTGACTGCATCATATGTTTAAAATGTAAGAGAGTTCACAAACTGCTATACTGCAGTCAGAGCAGTTGGATTAAGAGGAATATTCTGATAAACACACAAAAATACTGGAGGAGATACTGAAGTTCCAAGGTGAAACTTCAGTTGTATAATTGTCTCGCATTATACATACTGAAAAAACTAAACCAGTCCAAACAAAACTTTCTAAATATTACACAAGCATCTTGGATTTTTCACTTGTTCTGCCTTCTTCAGGTTAAATAGAAAAAATAGCTGCTAGCCGTGTTACCATGTTTAGTTCATAGTCTCATAGTTTCTAGGGTCGGAAGGGACCTGAGTAAATCATCTAGTCCGACGCCCTGCCATGGCAGGAAAGATTACTGGGGTCAAATGACCCCAGCAAGGTGTTCATCTAACCTCCTCTTAAAGACCTCCAGGGTAGGAGCCAGCACCACTTCTCTTGGAAGTTGGTTCCAGATCCTAGCCACCCTGACCGTGAAGTAGCGCCTCATGATATCTAGCCTAAATCTTCCCTCTACCAGCTTGTGACCATTATTCCTGGTCACTCCTGGGAGTGCTCGGGGGAACAGGAACTCCCCCAATGCCTGCTGGTCCCCTCTGACTAGTCTGTAACAGGCCACTAGATCCCCCTCAGCCTTCTCTTGTGGAGGCTGAACAGGTTCAGGTCCTGTAGCCTCTCCTCATAGGGCCTGCCCTGCTGCCCCGATCATGCAAGTGGCCCCCCTGTGAACCCTCTCCAGGGTCCCTCTTCAGACATCCTTCTGCAGTGAGACAAAAGATGCCTCTCTGTTAAAGTAAGAGCATTAGCAATTTTGTTAAAAATCCAGGCATTACGGCACGCAAGATAGGTATAAAATTTAGTTTTACCTGCCACTAGCTTAGACTTTTATTTTTCACTGCATTTTTTCATAATCATTATACATTGGAACTGCATTTTGAATCCTGGTTTGTGTGTTCAGTGTTAAATGGAAAGCTTAGGACTTTTGCAAAAGTTTAATGTGGATAAAGTAGGAGTCCAAACTAGTGACAAGTCAAGCTAAATTTTATACCTATCTTGAGTGCTGCAGTGACTGGATTTCAGCAAAATGACTGATGCTCTTACTGTAACAAAGGCATTTTTATTAATTGGCTTTTAAATACCCTGTTACTGTTTCTAATTGTAATTTGGGTACAAAAATGGCTTCTTTATAAAGGAGATTGTAACATCTTTTGGAAGGGTTGAAAGACCTTTGAGGAGGCAGGAAGCAAACAAACAAAGCTGGAATACTGTTTAGGGCAAGGGTGCTCAACCCCCAGCCCAGGAAGCCGTGACATCCAACCGTCAGATATTCCCACTGATCAGGAAATTTGGCAGTGGGGGAACCTACTGAAGCTCCATGTGGGCAGATCCAGCCCCACCTGGGCCACTGCAGCAAAGCAGGATCAGGGCAGAGTTGCTCCCTGTCACTGTTCTCCCCCACCACAAATCTGGATCAGGGCTGGACTGGTCCCTATCCTTATAGGCCCGGATTGGGGCTGCTCCACTCTATCCCCACCCCTTGTATCTAGGCTGGGCTGCTTCCTGCCCCTCGTACACCCAGACTGGGGCTATGCTGCCCCCATTGCCCTCAATGCTTCAGGATCAGGGCTGGGATGCTCCCCCTTCCCTGCCCCTGCACCTGGATCAGGGCTGTGCCATCCCCCCATGCATTCAGACTGGGGCCGAGCCACCTCCTATCCCTGTGGGCGGCTGGGCTGGGATCAGGCTGCACTCCCCACCATGGCTGGACTAGGTCTCTGCTGTGCCAGTCCCATATGCTGGATTTAGCCCAATGGCCAGATCATGGATGGACCTGGCACTGCCCACCCTGGTTTAAAGGATTTGTTTTATGTTGATATTCTAGTTACCTTCTAAGTTGTTTTCTCTTGTTTACCCTCTGATTTTATAAGTTACTCTCATGTTGTAATCCACCCTGAGCCTTCATTGGAAAGGGTATCACAGAAATCAAATGAATAGCAACATCCACAAGAAACAAAGTTACAACATTCTTGTGCTTGGTGCTGTACAAATATCGAGAATGTAAACTCTTCAGGGCAGAGACAATCTAAACCAGTGGATTGCAATTTACCAGTCAATTGGCCTAGTCCCCCCAGACTGAGATCCACTATCAGGGGTTCTACAATCAGGAGCGGCAGGACACATGACAGGGCCGGCTGGGTTAGTGGGATGATCCCCCCCTCCAGGTGAGTGGGGCCCGGGCTGGGTAAGGGTTGGAACCTGGGCAGCTTGTCCAGGCATGCAGGGGGGCTCCCACTGCTGCACACACCCTGGCGGAGGCCGTGGGGGACACATGTCCCCTGATCTGTGTGCAGGGTCAGGCAGTTGTTGCTGCAGGCTGGACTTTGTGCCTGGAGCCCTGCTGCAGCTGGCCCGGGAGTGGCCTGACACCACACGCATCCTGCTGCTGGGTGGGCAGGGGATGAGGTTCAGCCTAGCAGCAGGAGGCACATGGCATCGAGCTGCTCCCAGGCTGGCTGCAGCGGGGATCAGGGCAAAGCCCAGTCCACAACTGCAGCCACCTCTGCTGTGCACAGACACAGATTGAGGGGCACGTGCCCTCCCCAAATGCCAGGGAGCATGGGCAGCTATAGCAGTGGTGAGAGGGAGTGTGGCTGGAGCAGGGGCAGACCCTGCACAGGTGGGGCATACAGCCCTGGAGGGCACGGGGGGCGCATGCCCAGACATCTGCACGCTAGCTGGGCTGGGGGCCGCTGCAGCACCAGTCTCTTCCCTGTTTGTGCCATGGGCCCTGACTGTGCTGTACACTGGACAAAAGACACCACTGCTGAGCACTGCCACTGTTCCACAGCTGCTTTATTGCTCTGAGCTGCTGGTCCCGAGCTGGGGGTGGCCTGTCAGCCATCTGGCACCACAGACAGAGGCAGGACTAGAGCAGAGCAGCCGCACAGCAGTGCTGCCACTGCCCGGACTAAACTACCGCTCTCAGACAGCTGTCCTGCTCCAGTCTTGCCTCCATGCCTGGCGCCATGTAGCTGACACAGGCTGCCCCCAGCTTGGGATCAGCAGCTCAGAGCAATAAAGCAGTGGTAGTGCTTGGCAATGGTGTCTTTTGTCTGCTGTGCAGTGCAGCTGGGGCCTGCAGCACAAACATGCCCCAGCTTGTAGAGTAGCTTGGTCAAGCCCCTAAGGAAGAACCTGCCCTGGTCCCAGTCCACTCTGCCCTGCCCCACCCTGTGTGCAGATCCAGAGGCACATGCCCCTGTGCCCTCCCAAACTGCTTGTCCCCCACTCCGCAAGTGCCTTGGACCAACCACTTGCAGCTCTGTCCTGCGCCCCACCCATACAGGGTCAGCTCTTGCTCCAGCCATGCTCCCCGTCTCACTACCGTGGGGTGGGGGAAAATCGAGGCCCCTGTGGTGAGGTAGGGAGCAGGGCACAGGTAGGAGCAGGAGCTGGGGGGAGTGGGGTACAAGCAGAGCTCTGGGGGGCATGTGCCTCCTGGGCCTCTGTGTGTCCTACCACCCGGCCTGGCCAGGGTCCCATTCACTGCAGCCCTTGCTCCTGCCTATACCCTACTCCTTCCCTCACAGCTGGGGCCTCAATCTGCACCCCCACCATGGCCATTTCCCCTCCCTCCACTCCACCCACAGACTTACCTGCTGGGGGGGAGGCACACCTCCCCAGTGATTTTTTTTCTCCCTTTGCCACAATCTGTCCCCTTCCCAGAGACTGAACTGTGGACCAGAGCCAGGGAGGAGTGGCAGTGCACAGTAGATCTTGGGTTGCTTAATTCAAAAAGTGATCTCTGACTTAAAAAGGTTGGAGACCACTAATCTAAACCAAAAAAGCAAGACAGAGCATAGGAATAGAGCAATACAGACAGAAGAAACAACTTGCCCAACTTCACACAGCTAGTTTAAAGATAAAAGGGTTTATTCCTTTAATCCAGTGTCCTATTTGTTATGCTCTTTCTTACTACTGCTACAGGTTTCTCTCACTTTATGCGGGTTCTGTATGTGCAAATTCATTTTTATGCGATGACCCTTTTTATACCAAGGTAAATTCACTCATATGCAATCGGTGTGATGAAAGCCTAAAGTCAGCTCCTTTGTGTGGTGCATTGTGAGTGACACGCACCAAAATATAGTCTCCTGTGTGGATCTGTGCTCCTCTCTCATTGTCCGTGATACGTTTCTGTAGTTGCAGTCACTCAGGTAGGCTCTGGAGCGGTGAGAGACGCGCGGGTGAAGCCCGCTGCGCCCCTACTCCCCCGAAGCCCCCCAGACACCGGGTCAAGCCCCCACCCAGGCCCCTACTTGGCCCAGCCCCCCAGGGAGAGATGAGTGAAGGAGGGGGTACTCACCAGTCCCCCTCCTGTAGGG
>NW_017728923.1:6397680-6411518 GCF_001723895.1 Crocodylus porosus | reverse complement strand
AGGGGGCTGGACTCGATGATCTCCCGAGGTCCCTTCCAGCCCTAATGTCTATGAAATCTATGAAATCTATGATGATAGTGCCCTGTGTTTGTGTATATTGTCTGCTGTTGCTGAGTACCAACATTTGTGGCAGAATGCCACCTCTGTCTCTCCCTAAAAACTGCTATGTGACAATTTGGTTAATGTGGTCCCTGCAGAGGGCAGACATCCCATGGGCTCTTTAGGTAACCCCAAGTTATAACCTGAGCTAGATACATTCTTGAGGGAGGGGGGTAACCTGCTCCCTCTGCATACGGGACTGGCATCACATACCTGGGTGAAGGGCTTGGGCTCCCTATTGTTCTGAGCAATACCAGTGTACCTGGCAACCAGTGATGTATTTCAAACTGGTTGGCTGGCAGCCAACAGGTCAGCTGGCTTCTACTGGACCAGGTAAATGAGGGCATAAGGTGCCCAGGAGGAGCAGTAGCCATGGTGAGAACTGAGAGAGAGAAGCTGGACCATCTGAAACTTGCTCTTTCTTGAAACTCATGATCAAAGAACTGCCTGCCTCCAGAGGGAATCTCCACCTGCCTCTGGATGATGCTCGTGAGTAAGCTACCTGAGATCTAACTAGATATATAGCTTTCAGTAACTTAGATGTGTGATCAAAGGCTACCCAGCCATGCCAGTTTGCTTTATGGTATCTCTCTGATACTGGTCTACCCTGTACCCTATTTCAAACCTACACCTTGTAACCAATAAAGTTCTCCTTTGTACCTAGTGTGAGAGACTTATTGGGAGTGGGTCTAGATAATGCCTTGGGGTCCCTTTAGTTTGGTTAAGGGAGATCACTGTTTGTGCTTCAAACTAAGGGAAGCACCCCAAGTTCTTAAAGTGGGTTGAGTACCCTCAAGGGCTACTAGGGCCGTGTTTCCCAGGGGGCACAGAGCCAGGATCACTCCAGACCCTGGGTGGTGGCAGCATTACCCCTAGGCTAGCAGGTGTGCTCCAGGAAGGGGGTCAGCCAGACAGGAGGCACCTCCGGAGAGGCAGTTGGAGCCTGGAAGGTGGTCGGGCGCAGTGAGATGGGTGGCTCAGCGCCTGAGCACCCCCTACTGGCCTGCCACAACATTGTCTTATAAAAGCAATAGAAATGGGTCAGTACAGCCAAGATCTTGGAACATATCCCTGTTAGTTGCATTTTAAATGGGTTCCCTTTATGCGAATTTGAGTTATGCATCACTTTCCAGGAACACATGTACAGCATAAAGCAAGGGAAACCTGTACTCTTTTTTAACTTTCTTTTTCCCCTTAAATAAATTATCTATATTACTGGAATATAACCTCCAACTGAACATACATGATATTTGTCTGGCCAATACAAATTGGCTCCATACTTGTCAGCAATGGTCATTCAAGTCAAAACACACATTTGTGATGGTAAGTAAATGGGCAGGTTTGATAGCTCATATTCTTGTTTCCTCTATAACAAGTTTAGCAGATTCAGTTTTGCCTTAATCTGGTAAACTTGTACATCTTCCTTTCTGTACACTTCATGGAGTTTTAGCTGCACTGGGGTGCTAAAGGGCAGACAGCATGGCATTCAGCAGATGATGACCCTGTGTGGAACAATAGAGCAATTAATAGTGCAGTGTTGTCCAGAGCAGACCTACCCCTTTCTCTGGAGACCTATATAGGAATAGGGGTTTAGGGTCTGCAACATTTGACAGTTGTCTCCTTGTTTTATAAACCTTCCAGACTACTATCTACATCTCAGTTCAGTAACAGGTGCAGTAGGGTAAAGGATGGTACCACTTATGGACAGAGCTTTAAATCTGATGATGCTGTGGGATGAATTTTCTCTCTCCTGGGAGAGCAAGAGGGATACATATTTTCCAAGGAACACCCCTCTTTGGCAGAAATTTTTGGTACTTTTTTCTGAAAAAAAAATAGGAGCAATTTAATCCCAATCACCCTTCACAACTGTATTTTCCTGAAGCATGCTACTAAGGTAATTTAAAGTGCTCCTGGACTGCATAAACTGATTAGTTTCCCATAACAGACTAAAAAAGCCACATAGTGATATTTGTGTTAATACAATAAGAGCCAAGCTGGATCTTCCTTCTCTACCATCTCCCTGCTGTAATAGCCTTTTGTTCTTCTTGTTTCCTGAAGTCTCACTTTGAAAAGCTTTCACATTCTTTCTTTTGGGCAAGTTTAATAACCCTTTCCCCTCATTTGATGGGTTGAAGCAGGGGAAACAGATCTGGGTTGGTTTCACTAACTACTCCTTTAACTTTGACTAAATCCAATGTTTCTGGCAGATACTAAACCTGAGCTTTGGATCAAAATGGTGCAGGTAAAAAGTTTAATGGCAAATTCAGTTACATAATGGAGTCTTTTCCCACAGACACCCAGCAAAAGAAGGAGACTCATACTTTCACCAAGAAACAAGCTGTATATACAACTGCAAAAAGGCCATATAAATTAACTATTTAAATGAGCCTTTGGTCTTTATACTCCAGTAGCACTGGGAAGAGCATGTTAAAAGCTGCCAAATCTTCTATTTAGCCAGGATGGAGACTAAGTTTTTATCCAGTCCCAGTTGTTCATACCGAGAGATCTACCTTATTTTCAATTTTGCGTTTTTCATGGAAACCACAAAAAAAAATGGTTTCTGCAAACGTCGTGAAAGCGGTGATCCCTGCAATTTTGGCACAGAGTTGCCAGCGGGGAGAGGGGGAATAAAAATAAAATACTGGCTCACCAGTGGGAGTTAGCAGTCCTCAGAGCTGCTGCAGCTAGCCTCACAGCACACCAGGGCAGAGGGGGGTGGGAAGGGACAAGGTAGGGAAACCATCACCATGAAGGGGAGCAGCAAAGATGGTAGCACATACCCTCCAGCTGCTGATTGGCTGAGGGCTGCCCACTGTGCGACCCCCATCCCTCTGCCAATCAGCAGCAAGGAGTGGGGCTACCTGATGGGCAGCCCTCTTGGCTAATCAGTGGTGAGGAGCTGGACTACCAGGCCCCTTGGCCAAATCATTCAGGGGAGAGCCTGCCAGGAAAAGACTGTAAAAATGGTGCTGCATGCCACGAGGGGGGGCACAATTTTTCTTTTGCCTCAGTGCTATTTAGGCAGATCCCTATTCATACCCCTATATGCTAGAATCAGCCTGATGGAGTTTCCCCTTGAAGTTGGTTTCTCACTCAGAGGGGTGACAGCTCCTGAGCAGTGCAAGGGAGGTAGGGAAGGGGCTGAAGGAGCACTTCTCCCCTCACCCTCTATTCTGTCCTCAGTCACTAGTGGAAGAAGGAAGGGTTGCTGAAGCACAGAAGCTCTTCTTCTGGCTTCCACAGCATCAGTCACAGCACCAGTCCCCCCACTTCTGCTCAATGCAGCAAAGACAGTGAAAGCAACTGTAAAAGGAGCAGGTAAAAAGGGGAATCAAAAAGAAGAAAAAGGAAGCAGCAGCAAAATGTGATTTAAGAGCACACAGACGTTTGTGGGGAGAAGCCTTATGCTATCCTAAGTAGGGAAAACCTGCAGTCCTGTATCCCCAGGGAATAAGCAGGAGCCAGATGGTGCAGAGGAAAAGCCTTGCTATTATTTCCTTTAATATGCCACCCTGTCTCCCAAAAGAACAACTACATACATGGGCAGCTGACAGCAGAAGATGCTTTATGTGGAATGGATCCAGGGGAAGATCTTAGAAAAGTTTATTAAAGAGGCCATCCTTAATGGACTGGCCAACACCAACATCCTAAGGGATAGCCAGCACGGGTTTGTTGCAGGTAGGTCTTGCTTGACCAATCTCATTTCCTTCTACAACCAGGTGACCTATCACCTGGACAAGGGAAAAGAGATTGATGTCATATATCTTGACTTCAAAAAAGCCTTTGATCTGGTATCCCATGATCACCTCTTGGCGAAACTGGCCAATTGTGGCCTTGGGTCCACTGTGATCCGCTGGCTGGGAAATTAGCTCCATGGTCGGACCCAGAAAGTAGTAATTGATGGAAGTCAATCATCATGGTGCCCTGTGACCAGTGGGGTCCCCCAACGCTCTGTCCTTGGACCCATATTGTTCAACATCTTCATTAATGATGTGGACATTGGAGTCAGAAGCACACTGGCCAAGTTTGCTGATGACACCAAACTTTGGGGCAAAGCATCCATGCCAGGTGAAAGGTGGGTGATCCAGGCTGACCTGTACAGGCTCAGTAAATGGGCGGACGAGAACCTGATGGTGTTTAACACTGAAAAATGCAAGGTTCTTCACCTTGGGAGGAAAAAGCTGCAGCATCCTTATAGGCTTGGCAGTACTATACTGGCTAGCACTACGGAAAAGAGACTTGGGGGTCATCATTGACCACAAGATCAACCTTGTTTGTTACCATGAATCTAAACACAGATGCGGCCTCTATGGGATCAGAAATCCTCAGTATTATCCCACTTGGATCCCAGGTGTAGTGAGAAGCCATATCCATCTCACATGCTTCTCTTGTATCCCTATGTTTGGAGCAGCTCATCCTTTAACATTACTTTTGTAAGCAAAAGTGCCTCTGCTGTGCTCTTCAGAGATATCTTCAAGTCAAAACTGGCTGACAAGAAAACCTCATGTATGTATCCCTGGCATTGAGCAGGGGTCAACAGCATTTATCAACCCAATCCTGCTACATCTCATTTCACCACCCCTGCCCTGTATGGGAAGTTGTGTGTTAAAATTTCACTAAACTTGATTGTCTCTGCAAATCCTTGCCTCTTCATGCTCAGCTTTTCCTTTGACTTTGCAAATTCAAAGTAGGCTTGTCCCTTGTTGTGTGAGAACCTGCTGACAGATTATTTCCATTTTCTCATTACATCACTGCTGCTACCTGCATATGCAGTCAGTGCTTCGCTTCATCAAATCTCTGGTATGACGACATCTCTGTGCATAAACAGTGTGGAATGAGTCAAAAACAGAGAATCAAATGAGCACTGTGGTGATGCAGCTTAGAGTGAGAGACATACAGCCTTAATCACAAATACAACCGCATGAGTGCATGAGCAGATGTGCTGCCTGAAGCATTCCAGTGAGTGTGCAGATATTCAAAGCCAAAGAAACACTTCAGAAAATGACCCTTAAAAAAAAAATGTAGGTACACCCTCAAGCAGGGAGCAACAGTGAGTGGCTCAGTCCTCTGGTATCTCTAAGCGCTTTGCTTCCTTCCAGTGCTCTTCCTGGCAGTGAGGAGAGAGGGATGGGAAAGATGGCAGCAGACAGCCTACAAGTATTCGCCTGTGTTTTTCACTGACCATGGGAACCTCCAGACGCTGACAAGCTTGCAGGGATTCCTGCTCTGCTTTTGCAGCCATTTTGAAATGCTCCAGGGTGGGACTGGCAGCAGCATGTCTACACAGAACTGAAGTGCACCAAATGTAAAGTGCTCCAGATCAGAGTAGGACTGGAGCACCTGAAATTCACATCTGTCCATGTCCTCAGGCACAGTGCCTACTGATGCTTTTTACACTGACAACACAGTGGCTAGAGACAGGTTTTCATCTGAGCTAAAGATATGCTGGCTCAATCCCCTTTTAAAACAAATTTCAGGACATTAAGGGATCCTTGATGCCCTAAGATTAAAGACCTATGGAGACAAAATTCATGCTCCTTCCAGGAAAGGACACTGTCTTTGGTAGAACATTAACAAAGGCAGGACCAGGGTAGGATATAGATTCAGGGAAGCTCTGGATAGGAGGGCCAAGGGAAGAACTACTTACTCTGCAGAACAGCAATAGGGCAGAGCCCTGCTATGGACAATAAGGACTCTGCTGGAGCCACAGGTGCAAGTTGCCAGGGAGACCAACAGGGCAAGGGCTAGCCACTCACCTGACTGGAGAGGGGCAGGGCTGGAATAAGATATAAGCCAGGGCATGAGCCCAGTACTCAGTCTGGCCTGGGAGGCTGAAAGGGGAAGGAGCACTGCTACAAGACAGGTGGTGAGGGGAGCCTGGCTGCAGGCAAGCTGGAAGGCCTGGGTGAAGTTAAAGCCTTGGCAGATGAGAGAGTAGGACGACAAGCAAGAAGAAGCATGGTAGTCAGCTGGTAGGTTGAGAGTTTATGCTGTAGCTGGAGAGCATATACTTTTCATTGGAGTTAAATCTGGAGGAGCTGGCAAGAGAAGGATGTCCCAATTCAGGGTGCTCAGGGATCTGCGGGGGGGGTGGGGTGGAGAACCCCAGGGGGCACACCTGGGTGGAAGCAAAAGCCTACTTTCTAATTGAGCCAAAACAACCAGTTGAGGTGTGGGAAGCTGAGGCTGATTCCCTTTGCAGACTAAGAATTCAGGGGCCAGGGGCTCTTAAGGTACAGAATCCAGATAACAGCCAGATATAGGACTGGAATCATTGGTCTGCTAGATAGACCAACCAACTGATTAACAGATTGAGATAGAGACTATGGGCCAAGAACGCATAGGACATTAATCAGCAACACCTGCAAGGCACGGGGGTGGTTTGAGGGGAGGTTGTAGTCATGAAACAGACCCCAAGGGTCCCATGTTGCCAGTACACTAATTGGCAGCGAGACAGTGACTATCCAGGAGACAGGGCAGCCTCCTGTTCTCCAGTGAAAAAAATACCAAGTCATGGCAGGCAAGAGCAGACAAAGGAGCAACCAGGAGTCCCAAGGGGAGCAGGCACTAGACAGGAGACACCACTGTGAATCCTGGAGTCTAACACCTAACATGTTTGTAACAGACCTACAGACAAAGCTTTAGATCACCCAGTATTCTCTTCGACTTTCTCTCTAGCCCCATGTGGCAGGGCACTGTTGGTGCCTGCCACTTTAAGACCTGAGCCAAACAGCCAGCAGGTGCTTGATTGCAGCAGCCAGCCATTTTAGATCCCTGGCTGCCTATATAAACAGATGGCTCGCCTGTAAGACTTCATGGAACAATCTGGAGGTAAGGGAGGAGCTGTAGGGGATGGCTAGGAGGCTCCTGTTCCTGAGCATAACCTAAAACTGCACCCTGCTGTGAGTGGGTGGCCAGGTGGAGCTCCCAGGAAATGCCAGGCCAGTTACCACCCGGTGAAAGGTGGGTCAGGGCACCTTACCCCAGCTCCCACAACCAGGTGGGTCACACGCTAGTAGAGTCCAGAGGGCAGACCTCAGAGAGAGAGTGGGGCTAGAGGCTCAGAGGCCTCATGTAGAGTACCCTAGACTGGTCAATGCTAGGGCCAGGACCAGACTGGTCAAAAGGGCCAGGGACCCACTGTGAGGGGCACCCAGAGCTGAGGGCCTGGGGTCCCGACAGGCCTTCGAGGTAAGGCCAGGGCCTGTGTGGCCAAAGGTCCTGGGGGGACCATGCCCGAGAGGGAAAATAGTTTCAGGGAGCTAGGCAGCCTGAATGAGGTACGGGGTATGCCGCCTGAATGGAGGGATCTTCGAGGGGTCCTGATTGGTGGATTCTGGGGCCTCACTGTGGGGCCACTGAGTAACATCTGTGGATGCCATCTGCGAGGCATGGGCTGCCGTGTAGGGGAGGTATGGAGGTGCAGATAGCGCCCCCTGGCATCGCGGCACAAATGGGCAGCCTCCCACCTTACTTAACATCTTAATTAAATTAAGAACAAGGCATGGCAGGTGAGTCAGGTGAGTGGCGTGCCCAAAGGCAAGTGGGGAACCTAGCACTGGTGGGTAGGCGGGGAGCCCCACTTTGCCATACCCCACAAAGAAAAGATACCATTGTTAGCAAGCTCTGGATGACAAGTCTGCAGGATAATACTGTATTTTCTCACATACCTCCAAGTAAGATGTGCATCTTGTTTTGGGAAGACAATGAAGACAAAAAGATTTTTCCTGAGTCCTGCCACAGCATAGGTTCACCGTGGCTGAATGTTGCCAGCTGTATGTAGGAGAAGTAGTAGCAACAGCTGTCACACAATTAAAGCTTTAGTTTTTGGGTGAGCTATGCTGAGAATTGGACTCTGCCTCTTTTGCATGCACCCGGGAAGAAAGCACAATCTCCATCAGCCATTGTAGGGCCCCCATGCCTCAATTCCAGTGCAGAAATCAACTCTGTCACTTAAAATGCATATCCCAATTTTGGATGGCTGATTTTGGGATGCAAGGTGTGTATGGTATGCATATAAATACTCTACTTCTGGTATATCTGTACAGAACTCTTATTATCAAAAACTCAACAACGTTTTCCACAGTCTATTTCCAAAAAAACCCAAACTGCCACAAACTTAGAAGTGATCCATTACAACACAATTTAGCATCACAGACATTTCTCCAATAATATTATTTCTCCAATAATATTTTATCATGAAACATTTAATGAGGTCTAGATGCATATGTGCAGCATCTGGTAATGAATCTTCATTCCTACCTATTGGTCCCGATTTTGATCACAGAATGCCTGGATAAGTCTATTTAGACTTTTTTTTAAAAAAAGATAAATATATTAGCAATTATGCAGCCTTGGTTAAGTTCATAGGAGACAGCATTTAATGACAATCAATAATTAAAAAGAGCTGCACTTTTCTGGCATGCAGGACAGCAAGTACTACTTATAGAATACAGTGATGTACAGACAAACCAGAAATGGCTTTGGGTAATTCAGAGCCCACACACAATTTACAGGGCTGCCAGTCAGAAATAAATCTTAAACTGCGCAAGTTATTTCTGATCTAACTGAGAAACAAGCATAGAAAACCATAATGGCTTTTCTATTAATTAGATGCTTTCTGTTGTATGGCCACCACAAAAAATGTTTAGCTCCTAGAACCTTAAAAACAAAAATAATGGGGTTGATAGCTGAATGCTCGCCTTTAATCATCTCCTTAATTACCATCTCTTCCACCCCTTCATGACCTATCTATAAGTGGATCCTTAGCCCAAAATTTCCAGGCCCAATTCTAGATCCCTGTAAGCCGAGTAGTGGCTGAGAGTTAAGAACCATCACATCATCAGATTTGGTATGCAAAATTCAGGAAAAATAAAAGACAACCCAACAATGAGACCACATAGAAATCAGAAGAAATGTATTTGATATAAATAGATAAGATCATCTGGGATGGATAAATCATCCATCAGGGAGGTTGGAATCCTAGATGCTGGCCAAAAACCTATGTGAGCTTGTAAATCACTTCCCTGGATGACCCCACTCTCTCTACAGTGATGCAGAATTCAATCATCCAGCAGGTGACTTATTTGCAATAATAATCTGCTGCCCAGCCATGGTTCTAACAGAAGCACCTATAAATGCTCATAGCAAGAGTTGCTTTCTGTGCTTGGTAACCCCCTTAGTGCCAGGCAGAAGTGGAGACTTTTTGAATGAGCACAGAATTTATTTAGCACTGAAGTTGGCATTCTAAGCTAAGCTGACTGGTATACAAAGACTGGGTGCATGGGGTCATATACCCTGAACTCTTTTGGACTCTTGATACTAACTGCTTGGAAAGGCCAACCCTAGAATCCATACAATGTTAGAATCCTTGGGCTCAAGTGAGAAATGTCACAATTTGGCAAATATAACTGGAACCAACCCATAACGTGTCACATGGGGAAACCCTGCAGGATGTCCCTCAGAGCTGCAAAGAATTCTACATTTCACACCACAGTGCCTGCAAACAGACAGATGTTGCAACAGTTGATTAAAGTAATTTGCTTGAGGAACTGGAGGGACCACACCTGATTTTGATCTTTGTATTAAGTTGAGCTCAATGCTTTTCAAGGACTTTGGTGAGTAGCTCATTCAGACGGCTCACCATAGGTCTGGGATCATCATTCAGTCCCGCTGCTATCATGGCATTCTCATAAATCTGAAGAAGACAAGAAAACTTGATTAGCAGCAGGAGCAACCTGGGTATGACATGGAAAAAATGTTGCTCCTGCACCGAGGACATGTGCACACTGGGTCTGAAGGAGATGGAAATAGAACATACCTCCAAGAATCATAAGTTAGGGTGAGGTACAGACTACAGGGTCTCTCCAGCACTCCATGGCATGGTGAAAATCAGCTCCTAACAAGAGCCCTTTGGAGTCCTTACTGGTTTCATGCAGATTTATATATCCTCTTCCCATTTGTGGGAAGAATTACCTTAAACTTCAGAATCTTGCAGTGAGCAAAACTGAATTCTCTGCTTTGCCCCTTCATTTTTCTCCCCCAGCTGCTTAAACTTCACAGTGTGAATAGGAAGACCTTCAGGTCTGTATCAAAAACACACATAACTGCAATAGGATAAGAGTACCTGAAAGGTAGCACCACACTAGGAAAAAAAGGACCTTGGCCACCTCTGACCAAATATGACTAGAAAGGTGAACAATGCAAGTGTGATCCTGGCTCATTACAGCCCTCAGATATGACATCCCGTCTTAGGGAGTATGATCATGTCTCTAGAGCAGACCCATCTCTCACCTGATCCATCAGCAGCTGGGCCAGATCAGGCTCACTGTCTCTCAGCTGATTGAGTTTCTTGATCAAAGCATGTCTGCAACAGAGGAAGAGATCAGCACTGAGTCTGGACACCTCTTGGATATATGAGAAAACCAAATATCCCAGAAAGAATAACCAGCCATGGCAGGGCAGAGAAATGCCTAATGATCAAAAAAAATTCCCCTTCTCTTCCCTCTTCTCCTATGGGCTTCCCCCCTCCCTCCATACAGCCCAATGTGGATTATACAGATAGTTACTGCTAGAGAGACCCCCCGAGGTAAGGGACATTGTGCTATGTCAGCCCAAATAAGGCAATTTGAGACTCCAGCTGGTTCAAGATCATTGTACTATTCAGTATGTTCCCTCCCACCTCAGTAAAGCTGCAAAGCTGGAGTTTTTGGCACCAGCCCTGGCCCACCTCACCCTGTATTTATCTCTAACGTGGGCTGCAAGATCTGGGCACGCTCCTCATTTGTCTTGGCTAGCTGCTGCATACGCAAAAAGTGACGAGCAGCCCCCATCTCAAGCACGGTGATCATAGCTGGGTGGGTGTCTAGGCGTGGAGTCACCTGTCAGAGAAAGAGCAAACAGTAACAAGATTTAAATGAACAAGGCCAAGACAGTGGGGAGAACAAAGAGCTCAGAGACTGTATAATTAGCTACATAAGACAGCACTCACATTGCAGGAACCCTCAAACATGGGTGTGAAAACTTTGTTCTGAACAGTCCCATTTTGAGTGAACTGAGTTCTGAGAATATGGTTGGGAATTTGGACAAACTGGGGTTTAATTCTGCCTCTGCCATAATTTACCTGCCTTTGCTCATGGGCACTAGATAAAACCCAAAGAATTATGTGCTGCAGTGATTCCCCTGCTGCTCCAAGGCTGGCACTTAACTGCTCTGTCCCCTTATACAGATGGGATGCTATGCTTCCTGTCAAGAAGTGCTCCTAGGTCCATACAGTGCTGAGAAGATAAAGGCACTGTATTAGTTCACTGTACTGTTTACAGATGGGAGTTCAGCAGGCTGTTCTAACAACAAACCTACTGATCCACTAATTGCTCCCTAATACCCCAAAGTGAGCCCAAATAATCTGAATCAACACACACCACACCAAGTCAAGACAGCAATGCCCAAAACAGATGCACAAGGAAAAGTAGAGCTGAATCTATGCAGAGGTATTGCTGAAAGGGTTACCTAGATCTTGCACTGGTCTGGCCAAGAACAGAACCACCTGTATCATGTCATGTCCACGCTACAGCTTGCTCTAGCAGAAGAGAAATGGGGTGGAATTTTATCATTTCTGCTTCATAGCATCTACGAGCCCTGGTGGTGCTGGGTATTCCACACAATGTACTAAGGAACAGTCTCCTGCACTGAAATGCCTACTAGACAAACAAAAAATCTACTTCACAGATCTGGAACTGGGGCACTTGGAGTCAATGACTTATCAAAAGCAATAAAAGAAATCTATGGGAGGCCAGGAATTGAGCACACATCTTTCAAGTCCTAGTTGTACCTTAACGCTTTAATCAGAGAATCATCCTCTCATGTTTTTAGACAACAATCTGCCTGTTGTATGCTCACCTTAACACTGGTGATGCGAGAGCCCAATGCATTTCTCATCCAAGCCATGAGATCCTCAGCTTCCTTTTCTGTTAGGTGTTCTGCAGCTGGTAACAGGAGAAGGGCAGATTACAGCACAAAATGCCTGCTACCACAAAGCAGCAAAGAACATACATTTTATTCCTGAACAGCAGTGGTGTTCAGTTGATATCCATCTACTAGCTCTTTTACCAAAGCAGGGATGCAACATTTAGAAGTATGGCATCAGACCTACTACCCTCAACTTGCCTCATGCAATGATATACAACCAATAGCTTGTGGGTTGGATCTGGTCCACAGTGACTGGATCCAGCCCATGGCATGATAGATCAGCAGCCCTCCCTTTCTCCTGCCCTCCCTCCTAATAGGTTCTGCTTACTGGAGGTAGCCTCCTCCTCCCCTCCTCCTGAATTTGGCAGTTACCTCTCTCCCCCAACCCTCTTTGCTCATTTCTCCTACTGGATGGAAGTGGTGGTCCACTGCTCTAAAAGGTTCAGCTCCACTGGCCTCACGTGACAGGTCTCACCTAAAGGATGGCCTCCAGCTCTTCGCCCATAGGCTTATCCTGCATTCTTTGGTCATCTTATGATCTTCTCCCCCTGTACATTCACCAGCCATACTGCAATGTAACAGAGTATCTAGGGAGGTTGCCTCTGTCTTAAACAGAAGTCCAGTGATACTGTCCCCATGCCAGTCTCAGTCTCTGGTACTTCCTCTTCCTGACTCCAATCATGGCCTACAGCCCCTGCCCCACCCCACCACCAACAGCTACACCAATGCCTCTCGAGTCTTAGTTTCTTCTTACTGAGCCACTTGACCCTCCTAGCTTCAGCCCCCCTGTCCTGGCTTTGATGCTGTGGCCCTAGCCTCTTCAGGCTCCTGGCCCTTGCAGGGTTAAAGATCAAAGCGTCCAGGTCACTGGCTACAAGGGGTGATTTGGAGGCCACGCTGAGGGTGCCCTGAATGCCTCCAGTTGTTATAAACAAACCCCTAACAAAGTCAACTCCACTGGATAAACAAAAAAGGTTTTGTCCTCCTTTTTGTCTAAAGGAAAATGGTTTTTGTCCTGAACAAAAACCTTAACTTGGCAAGTGTGCCCAGACTGCAGGTAGAGGCTTCTCTGCCCCTTCTAGAGACTCCTTTCCTTGTAAAGCTTAGTTCCCTGTATCTTAGAAGAGAAGTCCTTTCTCCCCAAGTCAGGGCCAGAGTGACCCACCCTGCCTTGGAGGCAAGCTGATATATAGTGGTCAGTCCTGGCACAGGCGTTTCCCACTAACCCATCTAAAACTAGGGCTGTGCAGAGCAGGTAATATTCGATTCGGCAGCCATGTCAAATATTAAACTGCGTCCCACTTTGATTTGCCGTCTGCTTCGAGTCAAAGCTCAGTCGAATATTTGAGCTGCTTCGACTCCCCCATCGGGCTGCGGGTTGCCCAGTAGGCCAAGGGGTCGCAGTCCAGGGGCACCACAGCCTCGGCAAGATAGGTAGACACCACGGTGCGAGGGCTGTCTGCCTGATCCTGGGGTCTGGTGGGTCTGGACCCCCTAATGTTTGCCATGGCCTTACCCCATATTGGCAGTGCCTGTGGTGGAGGGGAAGACTGGCTTGTGGATGGCAGGCTGGGCTCAGGCAGTGGATCCTCCTGTTCCACTTCCCCCGCCTCTGCCGTTCTGCCTCCGTCACTTTCTTAATAAGTACCTCCCCCTCCAGTGACTGTCTCATATGGTGCCCTTCACCCTTGGATCACAGATGGCGGCCAGCATATGCACTGTGTTGGACCCCAAGGGTTCAAGCCTTTTCCTAAGGCCCTCCTTCAGCCGCC
>NW_017728923.1:6395923-6397555 GCF_001723895.1 Crocodylus porosus | reverse complement strand
CAGCAGCACTGAGGGTCTCAGTGGCCTCGAGGAAGGGCTTGAGGACCAGCAAGATCTGGGGGATGGCATCCCACTCAGCTGTGATCAGGGGGCCGCTGATCCCAATCTCCCCAAACAAGGCCAACTCACGGATGGCCTTCTGTTGCTCCACCAGCCTCTCGAGCATCAGGTATGTGGAGTCCCACTGAGTCCCCACATCCTGCATGATTCTGTGCTGCGGGACATTTATGTCCTTGATGCTCCGGTGGAAGTAGCCTGCCACCTTCCTGCATCTGGAAACGAGCCTGCTGGTGTTGCTGGCGCCATCACCGGCAGCCCTGTCCCCCTTCAAGGCATCCCTCAGAATCAGATGTAAATTGTGTGCCACACAGTGAATACCAGCAAAATTGGCATCATGGACTGCCTTAACCATATTGGCCCCATTGTCGGTGACCATGAAGCTGCAGATGAGCTCAGCCTGCCCAATGCCCAGCCACCCCTGCACCATGCGGTTCATGGACCCCCTTATCTCTGCTGCTTTGTTGGACTCATCCATCACCTTGACGTGAAGGAGAGCCCACCGATGGCCTGACTGGCCACACCAGTGCCCTGTGAGGGAGAGGTATGCATGATCTCCACCCCGGCTGCTCCAGATGTCCGAGGTGAAGTGTACAGTCACCTGCAGACCTGCCTTGTGCAGCTCCTCCCTCAAGTGCTCCCTGAATGCTTTGTATAGGGAGGCACCACCGTCCTGCTGAAGGTGGTGCATGTGGGCACCTGGTAGGATGGAGCCAGCAGTGCCAGGAGCCACCTGAACCCTGGCTGCTCAACAAAGGTGAAGGGCTGGCCATCCAGAGCAAGCATCTCCCCAGTGGTCTGGGTGACCTTGCTTGCATTTGTAACTGGTCTCTTTTGCCCCCCACGTTCCAGGGTGCCCTGCCTCTGCTGTGGGGGGTTGGGGGCTGTGGAGCAAGCGGGGGCCATTCCTATGGCAAAGCGGTGGTACCTGCGGAGATGATTCAGCATCCCCGAGGTGGTCGTGCGCTTTGTTCCCTTGCCCCGGCTGATTTTGGCTCAGCAGTGCACGCAGATAGCAAACGCAGGATCATCTGCCAGCTCATAACGATCCCAGACAATGCTAGTACTAGGCCTTTCCCTCTGGCGTGTGGGTGCATCTGTGGATGCTGCTGAACTCTCCTCCTCTTCAGCAGTCAGAGGCACAGCAAGAGAAAGAGCGGACTCAGCTGAGCTGCTTGCCTTCACCTGTACAGAGGCACCTTCTGAAGTGCCTTCTGGGAAAGATCACGTGGCTTGAAAGGAAAAAACCTGAGGGCTGTTGAGCTCAAACTCAGCTGACTCCCCCTCCTTCCCCAGAACTTCCCTTGCCAGGGCACTGAGATCCAGATCTAGTGCCAGCTCTTCTTCTGGCGCGGAAGGCTCCAGTGACACAGGGATGGATGGAGCGCACTCCTGTGCTGTTGCAGTTATGGTGGGAGAGGTGGCTGCTGTGTCTGGACATGAGAGGCACAGGCAGTGCCTCTGGTGGCACTGCTGCTCCCCTCTCTTTACTGCTTGTAGCAGCCTCATCCCTTGTAGCGGGAGGAAAGAGGCTGCGTCTGAGTTTGGTGGGGGGAGAAACTGCAGCTCTCCTGC
>NW_017728923.1:6389950-6395463 GCF_001723895.1 Crocodylus porosus | reverse complement strand
AAGCAGGGAGCTGAAAAACTGCTGCCTTTTATGCATTTTCTCTGGCCCTCCCCCAGAGCACTGGGATTGGAAGAGACCTCAGAGAATGCTGACAGGTCACTGGCCAGCCACACGTCAGTCATGAAAGTACTCCTTCCCCCTCTCCCCCTCCCTCCACTTACTTTCCTTCCCCCCCCCCGGAATCCAGTATAAGCAAGTCGAATATTCAACCCGCGCTGTTAATATTCCACTCACACTGTTAATATTTGACTTCCGGTATTCAGTTCGACAGCTATTTGACCAGCTGCTATTCGACTCGACTTTCACTTTCCAAGGTCAAATATTTGTCAAATCAAATATTAAGTCGAAGCTTTGCACAGCCCTATCTAAAACCTCTGCAAGGGGTGAGTCCACAGTTCTGGGTCAGCTGCTTCTCCTTAAGCAGTCTCTATACCTGTTTACAGCCTTCACTTCACTCTTAGCTTAGAGTACAGCTTCTGTGAAGCCCATTGCTAGGCAATTGGATACTTATAGGAACTGCCACAGGTACCAGTCTTCTTGCTCTTGCAGCCTCTGAACCAGAAACCATTCCCCTGTTAGTCTCAGGGAGCTAAGAGTCTTATCCCTCCTTGAAGTCAGGTTCCTGCCTTCTGAATCCCTGCCCCTCCAGGCCACCAAAGTCCTTTTCTTGAAAGGGGCCTTGCAGGTTTTTCTCGTCTTTCAGCCCTTTCCCAGTAACAGGGCTGAGGTTCCCTGTTACATACCATGCACAAAAAAGGGCCAGCTTATTCCAAAGCACCATCACTGGGACCAGGAACATTCACTTTTCAGATTAAGCTTGTTTTCAAACTAAAGTATGGACTTGAGCCATGATGTGATCTATCATCATTTTATATCAAACTAACTTGCTTAAGTCCTGTCTGTAGTGCGGCTGAGTTTGAAATTCAACCTGGACCAAAGTACAGACTGGATAATGTCAGGTTTAAAGAGAATGTATGTCTACACTACAATGCTCCCCTCTTAATGAAATTAACTCCATGTTCTTTGTACTGCAACTGAGAATATAATTACCACTTTTATGGCCTTTAGCCTTCCTAATCCTCAGCAGCCCAGTGAGCTCTACAGGAGTGTACAGGCTGGCTAACAGGTCTCACAATGCAAGCTTGCAGCACTAGTTGGGGAAGAACTGCAGTCCCCTCTCCCTGCTTCCCAGGGAAGGTAAAGAAACATCAAAGAATTTGCAGGACCTGGAGATCAGTTTGCAAACCCTGAGGAGATGCCATACCAAGATGGCTGCCATCAGGAGAGGCAGCATGGAGGTGTGGACTGAAATGCACATAAGGGGCAAAAGCTGCCTG
Organism: Crocodylus porosus; assembly: GCF_001723895.1. Classification (NCBI taxonomy): domain Eukaryota; kingdom Metazoa; phylum Chordata; order Crocodylia; family Crocodylidae; genus Crocodylus; species Crocodylus porosus. The sequence goes on along the minus strand of NW_017728923.1, from coordinate 6,394,126 downwards.
GGAACATAGCAAGGCAGCAGAAAAACTAGTGTTCATTCACTGGTTGAGGGAAGGCAGTGCTTCACTGAGAGAAGGGCATCCTTGTCGATACTTGTGGGACAGTGAGCTGGAAATGAATGCTGAGCCCAAGGCTGTGCACAAGGTGGATTGGGAGAAGGGACACTGTACCTGGGCAACCGTCTTCAAACTTCTCTTCCTTATAGTGGTCAACAACAATATCTGTTTCCACTGAGATGAGCTTCTTTTTGTCAAACTCCCGAAGGTGCAAGAGTGTCAGCTCATCAAACTGCTCATAGCAGAACAGCACCTACGCCAAGGACAGTTAACAATGTGGTGTCTCAGGTAGAACCAGGACTATCCTTATTAGACCAAAACAAATGCTAGCAGACCCACTGCTTCCCCCAGCCATTTCCTGCTCCCCAGGCCCACTCTCCAACTTAACCATATGCATAAGCATTGGTCAGGGAAGATCTAGGAGTAGCCATGCCTGGAGTGTGCTGTCAAGAACACCAGTTGGGAGCCCCGAAGCTATGGGGAGGGCTGATGGAAAGTACAACTGACTGAGACTGAGACTTCAGGGTACATCACCTGCCTGGCCACTGACACTCTTCACACTTATGACTTGAACAGCTCAACCCAAAGATGGAGGGGATTTTTTGTGATATTAAACAGAGACGTGCAGAAAGACCAAGCTTTTTCTCCAGTTCTGAACAGTACTAATCTGTAACCATGGGAGATTCTCACTGTCCTTCATATTTAAATAGAGGGAAAGAACACTGAGAATCCTCTCCCAAATACTAGAGTCCAAGGAGAGGCAAAATATTGTACTATCAGTGCAGAAGGAATGGAGGTGTGGACTGAAATGCACGTAAGGGGCAAAAGCAAAATATCCCAGAGTATATGTCCTTTGCAGCTGCGCAAAATGCACCACAAGCTGGGGACCCCGGGCTGCAATTTGTAATACTGGGCTGTTGCAGTGAAGATCAGCTCCCCTGTTGTCTCTGGCTAGGGCACACTACATTGCTCACCCACCTCCATATCCTTTTTCTTCATGGCCTCAAAGTATGGTGAGTGCTTGGCCAGGTGCCGGTTGGGTGCACACAGGTAGTAGATATTCCTTGTCCCAGCCTTCATTCGGCTGGCATAGTCTGGCAGGCTGGTCAGCTGACCTGCAGGCAGTGCTGAGGACTCATAACGCAGAAGCTTTGCTATGTCCTCCTGGGGGGAAAGTTTACCGTAATACATACATGAGGTCCCAGATGGCAGGAAGAGGCTATCGGACATCCCAAAACACTCTCTGGTTTCTGCACGAGTTTTCTGCTCTGCCAGACTATACAGAGCAAATCTGGGAGCAACAGGTTCTTTGGCAGAGTAGAAGAAGCTTCCCTCCAATAGTTCAAACAGAGAAGTTGGCTTCTTTAGAGAGCACTTCTATAGCATTAGTACTACAGTAAGTAACCTGTCCACGATATCCCACCTTCCTAAGGGCATGAACAGAGCAGACTATCTTGGAGGATTGGTACAACTCCCAAGGTGCCATGCCTGAAGCAATACATGCAACTGAGAGGACCATGGCCTTGTATCAGAGCCTTTTTCCCAAGCTGAGGAAGAAGCCCTTGATTTTTCACACCAGCTAGTGCACACAAGGGCACCAGGCATGCTACTTGCCTTGACATCCTGCTCTGCTATGGTGACAATCCCCTCTCTCATGAACAGCCCATAGTCTTCAAAGAACTTGGCATATTTCTCAGGGTCCTTCTTGCTCTGGTCAATGAAAAACTTGATGAGCCTCTTCTGCAAAACATCTCGGAGTTTCCTAGAGTAGAATCAAGGCAGTTAATAGACTGAGACTATTAAGGTTTAGGGTGAACATCCACCTTCCTGTATACAATGTTGGTGATGGGTTTGCTACATAAAATTTGGCTTAGAAAGCCAAAGAAGAAATGCCAGACTCAAGCCAACCTTCCTCACCCCATTTACACCTGGGATCTAAAATCAGTGTCTACTCATCTGCAGCAGGAAAAGATCCTGGTGCATACAGAAAGGAGGAGTGGTAACAAACTCCCAGATGGAGCTGGTTCCCCTTTGACCTAGGAGACTGCAGTGTGCAAAGAGTTTTGTGTATTATCCCTATAGGTAGGGTCCTACCTAATTCATGGCAGAAGTGGGCTGCGCTGTGGCTCCTTTAATCTTGCAGGTTCCCTTATGTGCATAGTTTTAAACATGCCACCCTTTTTTGTCTCCTCACTGGTCAGCAGCAAGCAGCAGGGCCACTAGGGACCCTCAGCCAATCAGTGGCAAGGAGGCCATATTTAAAACCGTGGTTTTTGCTTCCCTGCCAATTAAGAGCTAGCCATAAGTGGGGCTCCCCTCCACCAAATCAGCAGCTGTTACCTGTCAGCTCCATGTTCTTGGGGAACCCTGACACAGGATGCAGACTGTCTGACTTACAAAGAATCCCCCCCCAAACAGAAACTGATTAAAATGCAGTGAGAGACACACCTAAAACCCTCCAGATAAGGGTGACAAAAGTGAAACAACTGCCCTAGGTCTCATTTGCATCTGAGATGGAACCAGATGACCATTCATTTACATGAGAGATGGAGAAAACCTGAAGCAGAGACTGCAGTGAATTCTGGGATCAGCACTGCATGATGGGGAATCTGTGTTCCAAATGCTAATCAACCCTCACACCCAGCTCAGCATTTATCAGACAAGTTCCAAGCTGGATTTACAAAGGACTTCTCCCCCTGCCAGCCCCCTCCCATACACACACACACACACCTCTAAGCAAAAGTCAGTTTAATAGGTATCTCGGGCCGTACATTCCCCGGTCCCACTATGGGAGGCCTATGTAAACTTAATTGGCTAAAACTTGGTTGCTGGGTTAAGGAATGCTGAGGCAATAGACCGAGTCAGAGGGGTATGGGCAACATTTGAACAATGGTACTTGGTTCATCACAGTGTCCAGCCCGTTGGAGCCCTGACCACAAATGTTGTTATACTTTTCCCATGACAACTGGTGGAGTGGAAGTCCTCTCCACAACAGGTTATGAACACTCCAATAAGTGCCTTAAGTCTGTTAAAAGACTATAGTAAAATCTGGAAAAATCATGCTAAGCTGAGGCTTGTTCAAAGCAGGTAAAAATCCAAAACCCTGATGCTGCAATCTATTGTTTCCGAAGACACCAAGAGAGATCCCATCAAGTATATCTGCTATCCATAGGAATGTCAAGCTGGCTCCTAAGTAGGTGTTTCCTGAGTATCAATCAAGTTCCTGAGATGTTCCAATCAGATAACCCCTTGTCAATAGAAAAGACAATTTGATTTACACTATTGACAATGCTTGAAAGAAGCTGAACTGAGGGTATGAAAATCTGTAAAAGCAGCAGCAGTATGTGTGCTGACACCACCCGCTTTCTTCTCGAGAGGCTGAAGGAGGCAGATCGTCCCCCTTCACGGATCGTGCTGAGAACTTTAACCTGTCGGCTTTGCAACCCGAGTGCCTTGGACTGGTGAGAGCCCAGCTCTCTCTCTTTTCTCTCTAAGCATAGATTTCTGAACCTGAACTGTATTAGTTAAGCTTGAGCTAAGTTTCCCCAAATACTTAGTGAAACCAGGGTAATACTGTAACTGTTCGTGTTTGTTTTCCTTTGCATGTCTATTACTACTAGTATCATTATATATTTCATCTACTTAGCAATAAATAACTTTTAGTCAATCTGGTGGTAATTGGGTATATTTTACCTTCTTTACATCTCCTTCCCCACTTGCTCTGCAGCAACGCTTCTTTTACCCAAGCTAAAGATCCCTGTGTAGCCCAAAAATACTGTGGGGTCTGCTCATCAAGAGGCTAAAAGATTGGGACGTGCTGAGTTTGAAACGCATAAGGGGATCAGCTTGTACAGGCTGATTGACCCAGTTTGGCTCAGATGTGCCCTAATGAACTGAATGCTGGCAAATGAGGGTGTCACATGGACACCCATCCGGATTCAGAGGTTTTCTGTTTAACTGTGTGCTTGTGTCTGACTGTAGTTATTGCTGCTCTGATGAACTGATTCATGGCATATGAGGGTGTCAGCCATGCTGATTAACCTGTGTGTGCTTGTGTATATGACTGATTTGGGGACTGGAGGAACCCAGCCCCACTGAACTGAGTCCTGCAAGATAGCTCCA
>NW_017728923.1:6382209-6389850 GCF_001723895.1 Crocodylus porosus | reverse complement strand
AGATTTGGGGACTGGAGGGACCCAGCCCCACTGAAACTGAGTCCTGCAAGATAGCTCCATTGGGGGCGAGGGCTTGCAGAAGGGAGAGATACAGCTCCGTATAGAAACACAAGTAACACAAGCAGCACATAAATAGAATTACCAAGACCCTAAAAACGTATCCCTAATAAACGAGCACACCCCAAAGTAGCGGGCAAATCTGGTAACACAGCAGAGGGGATGTGGGGGGAACCTGCAAGGTTAAAGAAGCCACAGCACATCCCACTTCTATTGTGAATCCAGTAGGGCCTTACCTACAGGTTTCCCCTGCTTTATGCAGGTTCTGTATGTGCAAATTCACTCTTATGCAATGACCCTTTTTATAACAAAAATTCATTATATGCAAGGCAAATTCACTCTTATGCAATCAGCGTGGCAGAAGCCTGCAGTCATTGTGTGGTGCACTGTGGGAGTGACACGCGCCAAAATATAGTCTCCTGTGTGGATCTGTGCTCTCAGCTCATTGTCTTCTACACGTGTTTCTGTAGTTGCTATCCCATCCCCATTATCACTTCTAAGCATCCTGCTAGCTTATATCCTACCCTTCTCCCATGTCCATCAATGAAGTGCAAGAGAACTTCATTAACATGAGATAAAACTGGAGATTTTGAACCATGCAGAAGCTGGTGAGGGGCCCTCTGAATTTGGTGAGTACCAAAACTGTCCTGTAAAAATGGCAGAAGTAGGCCTGGGGGTCAGTACAGTCGAGGTCTTGGAACACATCCCTATTTGTTACATTGTAAAGTGGGTTACCTTTATGTGAATTTGAGCTATGCACCATTTTCCAGGAATACATGTACAGCATAAAGCAAGGGAAACCTGTATAGGCAATGAACTGCTACACCTTCCATCATCAAATACAGAAAGGATGTGGCTACAGCAAGCCATGCTTAGGGGGCTGCTTAAACAATTACACAGAGACCTTTTTTATTCCACTTAAACTTATTTTGGTTACTATACAACATAGAACATATCCTAAACTTTCAGGCACTATCAACTGCTTTAAGGCAATAACAGTTAAGTCCACACAACGAAGTAAAAATGAACCCTAAACTCCAAAGACCAAACTACTACAGGAACCTTGTGATGCACCCTGAAGGGTTACAGACCAAGCACCAATGAATTACAAATTCCAGAGCACTGGTAGAGCATGATAGCCTGACACTGCTGGGCTCTCTTAGCCCTCAAAGCAGTGTAACCCCTGATAACCCAGCAATCCTGATATGTGGCTAATAAGTTTGGCTTAATCAGTCTCCTCCCAACTGTTTTAGACAAGTTAACTCACTCCAGGAAAGCCAGGTGATGCAGAGCAAATAACAGTTTGTCTATCAGGTCTGGCTAAGAAGTGCGTCCTGGATCACATGGTTTGAAGCTTCTCACTTTAGTACCCACAGTGTTAGTGTAGACATAAACAGTTTTACTACTGGGGAGACCATAGCTCAGCCTGCCAGATCCAGACCTACAAAGGCAATCCCTACTCCCCCCCAACCCCTCTCACCACCCAGCCAGAAACAGGGAAGCACTGACACAACCTCACAATCCAGCAGGGTTACAGGGACAGGCCCCACTGGGTGTTCACCTGATGAGGGCACTTTCCTGGAGCAGTTCCCTGCTGAGGTTCAGGGGAATGTCTTCACTGTCCACAACACCTAGAATATGGAAGGTGACAGTGAGTGACTTAAGGCAAGCATACATCTGGACATAGGCAGCAGCCCTGGCTAACTACCCTTCCCCCCAGAGGCCCGCAAATGTTATCCTGCATCACCATTCATGCTGCCTTAGGTGACAACACGCCTTTGCCACATACCTCGGAGGAAACGCAGCCATTTTGGCAGGATGTCTGCAGCTTTGGTTTGGATCAGAATTTTACGACTGTAGAGGGCAACGCTAGAGCCCAGCTCCCTGCTGACATCAAACATAGATGGCTTCTGCAGAAGCAAGCAAGAATGAGGTAATACAACAGAACCAGTGGAGTTTTATTTAGGGCTCCAGCTGGGGATAACGTGAAAGCATCATATTCCACTGATATGTACCATATTTACTTAATTCTAAGACAAGTTTTAACCCCCTATTTAACAGTGGGGGGAGCCCTTTGTCTTGGAATAAATTACCGGGGGGGAGGGGGTGGCAGCAGCACAGTGGCTTTGGCGCCAGAACCAGAGCTGTAGTTGCTGACTGCACCCCCATTACCTCTGCACTCCCTGCTTCTCTCCTCATTAGCTTCAGACCCCTGCCCCATACCCCTTCCTCCCTGCAGGTTTTGCCCCCTCCTTGCCACGCAGGCTCCATCCCCACTCCACAGGTTGGAGCACAGCACAGCTCTGTAGGAGCAGTGCCAGCTTCATGTTGGCAGAAGCAGCATGCGGGGGAGACTGCAAGGAAGGTGGGCAGGGGCAGGTGAGACAGATGGCAGGAGGCAAGCTACCTGGCCTCCACCACTGCTTGCCCCCTACACTGCGCTGCTGCCACCCCCTCCCCCCCGGTAGATTCAAATGAATATGGTATTAAGGTTGAGCCAGTTGACCACATCCCAATCTAGACAGTCTTGAATGAGGGCAGGCAAGGAATCCTTTTCTGAGAGGGTTTCTCCCCTCCGAAGTCTACTTCAGCCAAATCTATTCTGAACAAATTGTCAAGTCAGCATAACTCTTCTTCAGCAAGTGACTATCATCAGCAAGATGATGCTGTCTCTTCTAGGCACTACACCTTTTGGTTACCCAACAAGCAAATCTGCAGTCCCAGGTGCATGATACAGCATTTGCCCAAGTTGGAAAGCAACAAAGAGACTTCATTCCTGCAGTGACCTCATCAGCCTACTCTATCCTGTCAGAAGGAGATGTCCCACACATGCCCTGAGAAAAGAATAACAGACTCACCACTTCAGGCACATAAAAAATGCTGCGGATGTTGAGGGGAGCATCTGTCTTGTAATGCAGGACATAGCGGGGCTTGTCATGAGCCTGGGCTATAAAGTGATAGAACTCCTCGTGCTGCCATTCACTGATGTCCTTGGGGTCCATCATCCAGAGTGCCTGCAGGGGGCAGGAAGACTCAACATTCCCACTAGGGCAGTAACTGCCGCACTACCCTTCAAACCCTATGCTAGTTTGCCCCTATACTGTCCTACTCACAGCAGCTTCCTTTATTCTATTCAGATTAGGGTCCAGTGCTGGGAACTTTTATTTTAAAGGTAGAAGGGAGCATTGTGATGACCTGGTTTAGTCTCCTATATAACCCCACCACAGTTTCAGACAGAAATTCTGGCATCTCACCTAACACTCTGCAGTTAGATATTATCTTTTGATAACTGAAATCATGTAGTGAGTGCTCATTATAAGCACAACATATTCATCCAAGACTTGTGAAGGAACTTAATGAGGTGGCTGAGTGACTAGCAAAAATATGCATTCCTTTTTACCAGTTTTTACCCGAAAATACTATCATCAATAACAGTGCTGTAGTAACCAGTACTAGAGTGATCATGGCAATTGAAGGAAGCAATCCTTACTTCAGCTGAAGAAAATCTGGATGAAATGGCTAAAATTTATATTATAAAACACCTAGGTAGTCAAGACAGACAGGGGACACTCACATAGCTTTTGTTAAGGAAAACTGTAATTCCCTAATCTACAAGAATTATTTAGCATGTCAGCAAACATGTGGATAAAAGAGGTACAGCCAATGCATGTAAACAAGTGATACCAAAAGAGAAGGCAGATTTGACTCGGAAAGACAAACACTGATTTATCTTCTTCTGTGGAGTAACTCCCAATCTGCAAATACTGGTGTTCCTTGGCCTACCATTCCCATTCACTGGACAAGAATTCATTATTTTTTACTCCATTTCCTTGCTTCTGACACCACTAGAAAATTACAAGTCTTCTTTCATGAAGCTCTGACTCAGAATGGCTCTTGAACCTACCTGTAAGGTGTTGATGCGTTTCCCATTCAGGTAAAGAGGAAAGTTGACAAAGTTGCTGTATTTTGTTACCACCTCTGGAACAGAGAGCAAGGAAGCAGAGTTGCATTTTCAAAAAAACAGAAAAAGGATCTTATCAGTTTCTTTCATCTCCTCATGGTATCCAATCTGGGCTTTGGGAGACCAATCATCTCAGTATAAATTACCCTTCTGAAATATGTCAGAGGTCTACGGCAACCTTCCTCCAGCATTTCCTCACTGGGGGACTAAGAAACACACACATCAATTAGAAAAAGCTCAAGAAAGGAAAACACAGACCCCCAAAGAGATGGGGAGACAAAATGTTTAGCTTAGTAAAGGGCTAACAAAGAGATAATGGTGATGAAAGCAGAATAGTCCAACTTCCCAATAGGGTAAACAACAAAGCAAGAGAGGAGTTATTTCATGCAGTACATGGAAATATAAGTAGGGATAATGAGATAGAATTAGAAAGGGAACATTTGAGCTGACTAGTAGGAAAGCCTTCCAGAAGACAGGGCAGTGGAGCTCTCTTCCACAAGCAGTGGAGAAAGTCTTATTGCTGGGGGTTAATAAAACTAGGTTGAGCAAAATGCCATAAAGAGCTGACTTCAGGGATATGGATAGTTTGAGGTGAGACACTGACTTCTAGAATCTGCTGTGTGGTACTAAAGATCTATCCATAGAGGCAACAGATAATATCTGGCACTTCTCACACCCATTATGGAGCAAGGAGGAGATAAGAGTTAACCTGTAGTTAAAAGGACATCCAAGTATTTCCATGATCACCTAGCTTTTTCAGTGGCTCAAAATTAGCACTTTTAAGGATTAGGTTTAAAAAACCTGGTTTCTACCAAAGAGAAGATGATGGGGGCATTTTGGGGAATAGGTGGGAAGGAAGGTTAAAAAAAATTAACAGACATTCTTCATACGTTTCTGAGAGTAAGAGGAAAGGAGACACTTGCCATTATACATGGAGTTCTTGCTTTAAAAAAACAAACCAAAACCAACCCAACCCCAAACCCAAATCCAAACCAAAACACAGCAGTGGCTCCTAAGCAACCTGCAGTGAGAGTTGAAAATTTGCAGAAATATGTTCCCTAGGGAAGAGAAGCATCTTTCCGGACCCATAAAAGGTTGACTTCAATCTGGCCAAGTTATGACGAATTTTTAATGAACTCCCACGTGAAGTGAAATTTTAAACAATGAACCAACCTTGCACCATAATATAAAGAAAGGTCCTCTGAAAGCAAGTGTCACATAATTAAAGGTCCAATCACTGCTTGGATTTTGACACTGCAGTGAACTGCCCATCTAGAAGTGGGCAGGGTGAAGATGAGCAGGCCGCTTAACCTTCTCCTTTCTCCGACTCAGGGGCTGGCAACCCCTGGCATGCATGCAAAACCATTTTGTTTGGCATGCTACCACTCCCAGGCTGCTTGCAGCAGGTGGCCAGAAAGCTGCAAGCAGCCCAGGGCTCCATGGCTGGTAGCAGTTGCCCAGAGCCCAAGCCAGCTGTAGCCAGGACACTACAAACAGCTGCACTGTGATCCAGAGCCCTGGCTGTGCTGTGCCCACAATGGTTGCACGTGCACCTCAAGGCTGATGGCAGGGGAGAGGCTGGGGTTGTGCTGCCCCAGGCCCCTCCCCTGCTGTTCACTCAGAGGCACATATGCAGCCACCACCAGCAACAAGTATCAGGCCCCTCACGTCTGCCCCTGGCACGCCAAGTTGAGGCAGAGATTAGGGTTGGGATGTTTTTGGCACTCTAGCTAAACATATTCCTGACCCCTGCTCTAACTTATTTTTGAATAGTGTTTTTTCCAAGCCCTGTGTGTGCTGGAATTAAGCCTGAGAGTTAAAACACTAACACCGTCTAAGCTCCCCGGCACGTCACTGGAAAACACTTGGTACTCTGTTCAATCATATCTTCCCTGGGGTGGATTAGGAGGGATGGGAAAGGGAGTTCTGGTGGTATAGTTGCACCCTCCACCCCGCTCCCTCTCCACTTTAATTCCTGCTCCACAAAAGTTCAGAATAAACTGCCCAGCAGGAAGGGACATGCAGAGCTGAGGGAACCAACAGACTTCATGGCTCATTAACTACTCAATTTCTGCTTATCTCTTGCCTCCATAGGTGTTACCATATTTCCAGGACGCAGTTTTCTTCCACATCTAACATGGGGTGGAAAGCCTGCCTTGGATTCAAGTACTGAACTGAAGCAGGCAGCTGCTGTGACTCTGGTTCCAGCCCCAACCCAGAGGTGCCATCTACCCCAGGCTGAGGCCAGGGCTAGAGCCACTGTGTGCTTTGTGCACTGGACTGGAACTGGAGTCAGAGCTGCCACACAGGGTAAGTGGCCAGGAGCGCAAGCACATGCGGCACAAGTGGTGGGTGGGCAAGGGGCAGGAAGCCTACCCCCTCCTTTCCCCACACCCTGCTTTCCCTGTAGCAGTGGTGGAGAAGGTGAAGGGGATCTGGACTTTAAAGTGACCCCCCCACCAATAATTAGATTCTATACATAGAAAATTATAAATATGTAAATTTGTTATCGTTTTCCAGGCGTAGAATTTAATTATTGGGGGGGAGGGGGTCATCTTAAATTCAAAGTTGTTTTGGATTTGAGGAAATATGGTAAAAACCCTCAATTTTCTATTAATCAAGCTATCCTGCCCTATGGGCCAGGGCCATGGGGAGCAGGGGGAACTGTCTGGAAGAGGAAGGGGCTCCTAGGGGCCATGAAGGACTGGATGGGGGCTGGTGGGCACCAAGGGGCCTTTTGGATGAAGGGGAACCTGTAGGGCAGAGGAATGTGGGATGAGGAGGGCCTGGGGTTGAGGGGGATAAGGGCTATGGGACTGACATGGGTTGTGAGCAACAGAGATTATGGGTGAGGGGGCCTGGGGGTATGAAGAAATGCAATGAGGTTTGGCGCTCAGAGCATGGAAGGGCTCAGTAGAAGGTGAGGAGTCACAGGGATGAGTCTGTGCAGGGTACAGTGGGTTCACAGCAGCAGCAGAGTGGAGTGTCTGGAAGACTTGCATGCTGCGGTGCAGGGAGCAGTTCTGTCCATGACCAGGCTGAGAGGTAACAACTATACTCCCCTGGCACCAGATGCCTGCCCCACCACTTACGACCCAGCCAGGATTGCTCTGAGCCGTGTCATTTGTGCCCACGAGGATGAGGAGTACGGGGTAGCGGTCAGAGGGCTGGATGAGTTCAGGAATCCTCTCTGCCACATCCTGGATACAGGCCCCTGGGAGGCAGCAGACCTCATGGGCCAGGGGGTCAGAGTGGCAGATCACTCCCTTTCTCCCTCTCCGAAGGGAGTCACCCACCATGACCACCCTGCATCTCTTCTTAGGGGTAGCAGCTAGCTGATTCCCCTCATTCAGAGCCAGTGGTGTGAGAGTTCAAAGGGAGGAGTGACCCTGGTACTTCACACATCTTGGGACCCAAGATGATCATCTTCCAAGTATCCCCTGGGTGTAGCTCCTGGTTGATCTTCCTGTTGTCTGTCTTCGCATAGTTGGGCATCCATGCTCTTCTCTCTTCGTTCTTCAAGAGAAGAACTTTCTGGACTTCCGGAAGGCTTTCGACACTGTCTCTCACCCTGTCCTCATCAAAAAGCTGGGAGACTGTGGTGTCGATGCCCACACGGTCAA
>NW_017728923.1:6341058-6381329 GCF_001723895.1 Crocodylus porosus | reverse complement strand
GACCCCGGTGCTCTTTCCTGCCAAGGCAGGGGGTCGGACTAGATGATCTTCCTAGGTCCCTTCCGACTCTAGCTACTATGAAACTATGAAGAGCTTGACTGTAGTAGGCTCCTGCTCATAGGCCCTGATGGCATGAAGTCTGCCTAGCTGGGCCTGGAGCTCAGTCACCTGGGACTCCACGGACCTCACTAAAGAACATACCCCACAAGTGGGGGTGACCTTGCTCTCATTTCCAGTTGCTGGAAACCATGCCAGGCAGCCCCCGCAGCCTGGAGCCAGGGGCTCCGTCTGGGTGGAGGCCAGAACCATGGTTTTTGTCTGGGTGGAGGCCTCGGTGGTGCAAGGGAAAGGAGCACCAGCTGGGGCCGAGGTGGGAAGCTGTGGGGTATGATGTGTTCCTACCACTGTATGGTAATAAGCTATGCTACTAGCCACGAACTGGCTTGCAAACTGCCTGCAAACTACTTCCCCTGTTTGCAGTCCCTGTTCGCTGGCTCTCTGGTCACCTGGGAGGTCTCCTGGGGAGGCTTCACCCCTGCTGCAACCTGGACCACAGAGCATGGCCCTAGCCCAGTCTCAGAGCAGCAGTATGGAGCTAGCACCATTGCTACAGGGCCAGGCTGGAGCCATGTTCTGTGCTCCAGGCTGCAGCGGGACTGAAACCTGCTAGCATCAGAACAACAGGTAAAGGGAGTATGGTAGGAGAGAACTGGCACAAGGTGATGAGGGGAAGATGGGGTGATGGGGGCCTGTGACTGCAAGGAAGGATTGGGAGGGTACAGAGGTTGCAGGGAGCAGGTACTAGAACAGCTGCCTGCCCCACACTGCTTCATACTCTATTCCAAGATGAGGGACCACCCCCATGTTAAGTGGAGTGTAGGGGTAGAGGGTGGACACACACACACCTTGTCTTGAAATTCAGTAAATACAGTATATTTGTTTTCGCTCAGATCTTAAAAAACAATAATATAGCCCTAGACCCCTAGCACATTAGTACATTTTTAATTAGAGAAAAAAAATGCACTGTGTTATGTGAGGATGTACCACTCCAAACCACCTGTACTCCCTTCTTCAAAATCCAAAGTCTGCCCGGGGATCTTTCCATTTCCCTGCAAGAAATCAGCACAGTAAGCATGCACATTGCACATTCCTGGATTAGAACACAAGGATGAAGGGACAAAGTAATGACCTCTGGGGATGAAACACTGCTCCTGGGAGATACAAATAGGATTCACATTCTACTGCTAAAAAGAAGTATTCTCAGCATGTTCACCCCCCATCTACTCACACCATCCCCACAATCCTACCAGCCTCTGCCCCTCTCAGGCCCCTCCAATACGAGAGTACCTTACAAACACTGACATCTCCACTATAACAACATCCATGTACAGAAGCTTCCAGCACGTGGAATCCTCCCAGTTTTCTGACAAGGCCTATGCTTTTCACCCGCCATGATAACCTGTGCAATGGAAATGCTATTCGTGCTAGCCATTCCAAGCATTTGTCTGTGACTACTGCAAGTAAGAGAAACCACAGACTTTCATGGGATAGGAAGGACACAAAGGGGACAAGATCAAGATCATGCATTACAAGTTTTATAGTCAAAGAGACTCCAGAACTTCAATGAGCCTTCTTGCAGCTTGGAGGGGGGAAGGTGCAGCTCCTATTGCTGCGCGCACCCTGGGAAGGCACGGGGGAGGAGGGTGTAGGGGGAGGAGCATGTGTCCCTGGATTTGCACAGGGCAAGGCAGGCAGGCTGCAGTTATGGGCTGGAGCTGTGGCTGCACAGGGCTCTTCTTGCTGGGGGCTGGGCTTGAGGCAGGGGCTAGACAGGGCTGCAGCCACCCCAAATTTCACCATAGCTCCCTCCCAGTGCTGCCACCACCATGCACCTAGTGCAGCCCTGGCTTTTCGCAGCTCAACCCCTGCCCCCCTCAACACACTGGGAAGAGCTGGGGCTGTGCTGGGAGCAGCGCTATGGTGAAATTGGGGGTGGCTGGAGCCCCCGCCCTGAGCCCATCCTCTGGCAAGAAGAGCCCAATGCAGCTCCAGCCTGCCTGCCCCGCCCAGATCCTGGGGCACATGCCCCTCCCCGCCCCATGCCCTCCTGGGTGTGCAGTGAGGGGAGGCCCACCCCCCACGAACTGCAGGTCTGTCCCGTGCCCTGCCCTGGCTGGGCAGTGCCTACCCCTGCCCCCTCCCTCACTGTGAGAGGGATCTGCACCCCCACCACCCCTTCCACCATAACAAACTTACCAGCTGGAGGCAGCTCTCCACACTGTATCAAAAATGGGATCAGTATTGGCTGACATACCTCCTTAAAAACTGAATATTGGTAATGGCCCCAAAAATCTCTATTGGTGCACCCCTACCTTTATCTCCTGCTCCTAAGGTCAATGGATGTTCTGAGGAATCAAAGTACATCAGCAGCATATTTCTGCCCTGCTCACCTCTGACTCGGTCCTTGTTCGCAAACTCCTTGCATTCCTCTTTGAGATGGATGATTATCTTAGTCCCAGTTCTGACACCAGAAGCTTCAGCAATCTCAAATATTCCTGACCTAGGATTAGAAACATACCACTATATATAACCCTCCTTCCAGGGAATGTTCATTAATAAGGCAAAGGGAAAAATGTTTTAACAATGAGGACAAGCGCTCGCAGCATCCAGCTCCCACTATAATTCAGGGAGAAATGGGCACTTACAGGCTTCTTGTACCTTTGAAAAAAATCAACCCTAAAAGCATTTGCTTGTAACAGGAACTACCAAATGCAAGCTCTACCAACCTTAACATAGGGTGGGGAAGGGAGGTACCAGAATGCAGACACTACTGGTCCTGGCATACAATGCTTCAAAATAATACCAGCAGCCTTTACTGAGTGATAACACATTATTACACTGGGTCATTTAGTTTAAAAGGAAGAGAAAAATTAGCCTTGACAGAAAAGGTTCTTTGGGTAAATGTGGTATCTTTTCTTAGACAGAAAAGGTTCTTTGGGTAAATGTGGTATCTTTTCTTAGACTAATGAAAGAACTTTGACCAAAAGAACCTTGCTGCCTATGTCCTTAGACCACAGCTATAACCAACACCCGCAAAATGTCACAATCTCGTACATTTCAAATAAAAGGACTTGCAACCCTCAATCTCCTGCCAAGCTGCCTGGGCAGTTTCATAGTTCACAGTTCTTTGTTGATCCAAACCTGTGGGCCCCAACCTATGATTATTTCCCTGAATTACAGTGAGGCAGCTGCACTCTGCTACAGATGCCCTTTGTTGCTGAATTCTAGCACTGATGGTCACTTCCACGCTGTCTTGTTCAAACACCTGCCTTCGGACTGGGGATGACAGGCCATGATGAGCAACACCAGTGAAAGGCACAGGAGTGGCAGGCAACACTCCAGTGATCCTAGCAGGAGGATTACAGCATTTTTGTGGTTCATCAAATTAGCATTTAGCACAATGGAACTTTGACCTGCTATACTGCTTTTATTATAAAACAGTTTTCAGGGATTTGTAACTCAGCATATTCTTTCTCCCCAAGGGCTTTTAATAGAATACAGTTTTCCGCCTCTAGGGCTCCATCTTAACCCAGTCCCAGATCTGCAGTAACTCAAGATTATGGCACCTGACAGACATCCTATAGCCTGCATGAAAAAAGTTGGTCGTTCACACCTCAAAGTTCAGTTTCAGAGTAGCTAGGGTCAGGAGGGACCTGAACAGATCATCTAGCCTGATCCCCCTGCCACAGGCAGGAATGAATGCTGGGTTCACAAGACCCCAGACAGGTGATCATCCAACCTCCTCTTGCAGGGGCGAGGACCACCACCCTAACTGTAAAATACTGCCACCTGATCTCTAACCTAAACCTATTCTCCATCAGCTTATTACCATTGTTCCTCGTCACCCCAGGTGGTGCAGGGGAACAAAAGGGCTCTAGCTATTTGCTGTTGATCTCCCCTGATGAGTTTGTAGGCAGGCACTAGGTCCCCCCTCAGCCTCCTCTTGCTGAGGCTGAACAGGTTCAGGTCCCTCAGTCTCTCCTCGCAGGGCCTGTCCTGCTGCCCTTTCACCAAGTGGGTGAACCCTCTCCAGGCTGGCCACATCCCTCTTGAAGTGCGGTACCCAGAACTGGATGCAGTACTCCAACTGTGGCCTGACCAGTGTTGCACAGAGGGGGAGTATCACCTCTCTGGACCGGCTTGAGATGCACCTTTGGATGCATGACAAGGTATGGCTGGCCTTGTTGGCTGCGGTCTGGCATTGGCAGCTCACTTCATCTCGGAGTCAATAATGCCTCCAAGATCCCTTTCTGCCTCTGTGCTTTCAAGAAGGGAACTTCCCAGCCTGCATGTATGCTGTGAATTTCTTCTCCCAAGGTGCAGCACCCTGTATTTGTCTATGCTGAACCCCATCCTATTCTCGTCTGCCCACCTTTGTAGTCTGTTTAAATCTATTTGCAGCCTCTCTCTCCCTTCAAGTGTGTCCACCTCACCCCACACCTTAGTGTCTGTCATCAGCAAACTTGGACAGCGTGCTTTCCATCCCCTCATCCAAATTGCTGATAAAGATGTTAAAATGTGGGCCTGAAGACCAAGCCCTGGGGTACCCCACTGCTCACATCTCACCAGGGTGAGTACAACCCGTCCACCACTACTCTCTGGGTGCGCCCCATCAGCCAATTTTTTACCCATCCAACTGTGCAGGCATCAATGTCACAGTCATTTAATTTATTGATGAGGTGGGAGACAGTGTCAAAGGCCTTAAAGTCCAGAAAGACTATGTCCAGGGCAACAGCATCATCCAAGGATTTAGTCACCTGGTCATAAAAGGCAATCGGGTTCAAAGGCAGGTCCTGCCTGACCAACCTATGCTGATTGCCCCTGAGCATGATCTCCCCTGCAGGCCCCCCCCAGATGTGCTCCTTGATGACTCAGAGAGGGCTTAAGATCACATATATACCAGCAGTACAGAAGGCCACTGTGGTTGCACCTCAAGAGAAAAACTAAGAGCCGAAGAGCTGACCTGACCATGGAGACTGAATTTCCCTTTCAACCCTGGAGTCTCTGCAAGGCAAGACTGAGATTTACTGGTCGGGATGGAGAAAAAGAAGGTAATGTTGTCTTTGAATCGTTCTTTCTAGAGGTGCACCGATACACCAGTCCCATATTGTATTGGCATCAATAAAAGGAAAATTGACATTGTCGACAATCAGCTTATCAGACACATCAGCCAAAAAAAAGTCACTGAAAAATGCCGTATGCATGCATGCAGCCCAGCACAAAGGCAGCCAGAAGCACAACCCAGCAGCTTGGAGAGCAGCATCTGGTTGGTAAGTCTGTTATTGGGTATGGGGCAGACTGAGGTACCTGTGGTAAGGGGAGTGGGGCTGGCACTGGGGAAGGCACTGCCCAGTGGGGCGAGGCAGAGCATGGGATGAAGCTGTGAGCGGCTCATCTGGGGATGGGATGCAGCTCCCGCTGCTGCACACACACCAGGAGAGGACTGGGCTGGGGCTGCACTTGGGTTGGCATTGGGAGCAGGGCTATTGGGGGGGTGGGGAGAAGGGGATTACAGCCACCTCAAAATTCACCATAACTGCCCTGTAGCAGTGCCACTGCCACCTGCCCCAAGCATAGCCCCAGCCCAACCCGCCCATCCAGGAAGAGCTCAGCGCAGCACCCAGCCCCAGCCCGCAACGGCAGCCTGCCCTCACCCCACACACAGATTAGGGGGCACATGCCCCACACCCCGGCTGCCCTGGGGTGCATCCAGTCCCCCCACCACAGATAAGCTGTGTCTCTGTCCTATGCCCTGCCCTACTCCCTCCCTCCCTCACCGTGGGAGCTTCAATCCTTTCCCCACCACCTTGCCCCTTCCTCACAACAGACCGCTCTCCAAGCTGCCAGGTTGCATATCAGCAATCAGATCAGTATCAGCCGATATGGCTCATTAAAAATCGGCTATCAGTATCAGCCCAAAAATCTTTATAGGTGCACCCCTAGTTCTTTCTCTCTGGGAGACACTGCTGCAGTCCCCAAGCGTGCCAAATGAACACATCTTAGCAGCATGAATTCGCATGTGGTTTTTCTGTTTGACAAACCTGTAAGAGTGAAGCACTTGGGTGCAAAGTGGTGCAGAGTGAGCAGGCATCATACATACACCCCTCATACACTTTCCCAGTGCACCATTACCCTGACTTAGCACTGCCAAGCCACTGACTCAAGAAGTGATAGTGACGGTTTTGTAATAAATGCTATTCATTTGTAATCTAAGCAGGATTTTAAATTATGCACCTCACTATGAAAGACTAGTGCCCAACCTCACCGCCTCTCTCTGTGCACAGCTGCTAGTCCACACTCAGGCAGGACTACAGGCAACTTCACAACACTCTTGCTCTCACAGACACAAAGGCCTTCTTTCCAATTCTGCAGGCTCTTACCCATCTGACGACCAGTGGCAGCCAGGGCTTTCAGGCTCTGCAGACTGTGAGTACACCTCCACTTTGTCAGCCACCATGAAGGCAGAGTAGAAACCCACTCCAAACTGGCCAATGATCTTACTGTTGACCTCAGCCTGGTTCTGCAGCGCATCCAGAAATACCTGTAGGGACAATGAAACACCACAATGCAGGCCCACTAACCTTCTGCTTCTCCAGAGGCCCCTTCAGCCTCCTCACAAGCCCCATCACATCCTACACTGACTGATTGAGCCTAGTGCCCAGCATACACATGGTGCACCTGGCAATCTGATACGTTCACCTCCAGAAGGAAGCCTGTTCAATGCTCTGATAGGCTCAACTCTCTGAAGCAGTACTTAAAGTAGCTCCAGCTACCCAGTCCTCAGTAAGAACAGATACCACAGCTCTGGAACAGGTAAGTGCTGCCTAGGGCCATGTCTGCCATAACAGGTGGAGAATAAAGGTGCATTTACCGAGCAGCAGCACAGCACTTAACCAACCCCTCACCCCTCCCACTAGCCTCTGCTGCTACCTGGGCCTGTGTCAGACATGCACAGATCTTCCTGATCTCTATTTTGATGGTCTGGGGGAAAGACGCTCCAGTCTAGCAACTGGTGCAATGTGATGACAACAGGATTCTAACAGGGGCTGGTCACAGGTGAGAAAAACTGTTTCTTTAATACTGTCCTAGCACCATATGCCTCAACCAGGAACCAACCCTCACTCAGAAGGAACACGAGGTTAATTTTACCGCCTAATGAAGTGTCCTTCATAGATAGTGGCCCATGAAATACAGGATGGGAGATCATCAGGGAAATGGAAATCAATGAAACTTTTTTTTTTTTTTACCTTTGAACCAGATCTAGCGATGGTGCCAAGGTTAGAAACAAGCTCCTCCTGGGTCATTCCAATACCAGTGTCCTGCAAAGAAATAGAGTAACTGTACCTGATATACCAGGACACATGGGTTTTGACAACAAACAGAACAAGGGGAACGCCATTATCGCCCATCCTCCAATTTTATCATCACAGAAACAGCTAAGAAAAAGCAAAGAGAATTGATTTTCTCCAGATAATGAATGGTTCATTTCATCAATGTAAATACAGGACACAGAACTCACATTTCTAAGATGCAGTCACAGTTGTCCAGTGACTACAGACTCCACACCAGGAGGTTGCACAGGAAAACCAGAAACATGTTAAGATAGACAAGCTGATTTTCAAGCTGATTTCCTTGGCAAACACAGTAGCGACTGGTGACTCCAACCAGTCAGACCCCATTGCACTAAGTATAGTACAAATACAAAATGATGGATAACATCCACCTTCAGAGGCCAAAGAAAGCTGTTTCATTTAACAGATGGGAAATGAAGGTAGACAGCAGTTAAGTGACCTGTCCAAGATCACACAGGGATTTCATAGCAGAGCAGGAAATTTACCCTGGATCTCTCCATTAACCTTGATTGCAAGACAACTCTTCACAGAGTCACAGAAAAATAGGGTTGGAAGAGACCTCAAAAAGTCCAACCGTCTGCTTAAGACAGGATCATCCCTAACCAAACTATCCCAACACAAATCCTTGCCTAACCTATTTCTAAAACTACACAATCAACCATCACACAACTACAAAGCACTCCACCCCTTACCTGCCAGATAAAGCATGGCACAACAGTGGTCAATGTCCTGCTGCTGCAAAGGTTGTTAAAATATACTTCAAAGATCTAAAGAAGACGGCCATGCCCATCACAGAGGAAGGCAAAAACTCCTGCAGTCTGTAATAGTCTGACCATGAAGTAAAGTTCCTTCTGGACCTCAAATGTGGTGATCAGTCTGACACTGGGCAGAGGCAAGACCCTTTAACCAGAAGCCTCCAGAAGTTTGCGTCTGGCAGGAACACTGGCACACCCCAGTCAAAATCCCCACCTTTGGCTGCAGCCAACCCCCAGTAGTTCTGAGGAAGGCAAAAAAGAAATAACCCCTGACACTTGTAGCAACAAGAGTGGGGAAATTTCCTTCCCAGTCCCTCATGACACCCAGCAATGCCCAGAAGCATGGGAAATACCCATAGTATACCACAGCCTTAGCTACTCATGGATCATCCTTGACCAATGTTTACCCAATCTCTTCCTGAAAACGATGGAGATTCTACAGCTGCCCACGCAGTTTATTTCATTGCCTCACTGTTCTAATAGGGAAGAAGTGTTTCTTGATATCCAATTTAAGCCCACTTCATTGTAACTTCAAGTCATTGCTATGCATCCTGCTCTCTGCAGCAAGAGAGAAAAAGTGTTTTCCCCCTTCTTATGGAAGCCCTTCAAATATATTAAGACTCATCATATCCCCTCTTGATCACCTTTTCCACAAGCTGCACTTTTCTTCATTCTCTCCTTATAAGGCTTGCCTTCCAAGTCCTTTTTCATTTTTGTCACCTGCCTCTGGACCTGCTTTAACTTCTCCATGTTCTTTTTAAAATATACAGCCCAAAACTGTACACAATACTCTACTAGATAAGCCCCCAGTGCCGAGTAAAGAAGCACCATCACCTCATGTATCTTGCACCTAATGCTCCTATCGATGCTCTCTAAAATCATATCTGCCTTTTGTGCAGCTGCACAGTGCAAACCCAGATCTTGATCCAGCAAGACACCCAGGTCCTTCTCTGTAGTGCTGCCATCCAGCTAGTTGTCATCCATTTTATACTTTTGTTTTTGATTATCCTTCCCAAGGTGTTAGCACCTTACACATCAGCACTGACCCCAGTTAGTTCCATCCCAGCTTTGCAATCTGGCAAGACCCTTCTGAATTGCGTCCCTGTCCTCCAGCATCTGCAATCCTTGCCAGTTTTGTGTCACCTGCAAATTTGGTCATGAAGCTCTCCTGCTAGTATCCAAATCATTGTCTGAACAGAGAAATCCAGGAAAGCCTAGGAGCAAAAAAAGAAAAAAAAAAAAAGAAAGAAAGAAAGAGACATACAGGCTATAGAAGCAGGAGGTAGCTACCAAGGAGAAGTATACCTACTTGGCTTGCACTTGCAGGGAGTCAGTTGGAAGGCCTAATGGGAACTTAGGCTGGCAATGAAAATGAAAGACAAGAAAAAGTCCCTCTACAGGTATATAGGGAGTAAAAAGAAGGTGCAAGGTAACATAAGACCCCCACAGGGCAGACTAGGGCAATTGGTGACAGATAGGAGGGATAAAGCCGAGCTCTTCAATGAGTTTTTTGCTTCCGTATTCCCAAACACAAGTCTCCCAGTTGGATTATAGATGAGCACAGGAGGAAAACTAGCCCAGCAACTGTTAGCACCAACTTAGTGAAGGGGCTGGATATACTTATGCCAACAGGCCTGGATGATCTTCATCCAAGGGTGCCGAAGGAACTGGCCAGCGTCATAGCAGAACCACTGGCACCATTGTTTGAGCATTCATAGCGCTCAGGATGAGTCCCAGAGGATTGGAAAAGGGCCAATGTACAGCCAATTTTCAAGAAGAGAAAGGAGGATCCAGGTAACTACAGGCCAGTTAGCCTCACCCCTATTCTTGGGAAAACCTTTGAAAAAATTATTAAGGATCACATTTGTGGGAGTCCACCATGAAAAATAATGCTGAAGGGCAACCAGCACGGGTTCATAGCAGGTAGATCCTGCCCAACTATCTTTGTTTCTTTTTATGACCAGGTTACAAAATGGCTAGATGCAGGGAATAAGGTAGATGCAATCTACCTGGATTTTAAGAAAGCCATCGATACAGTATCTCATCCTATTCTCATAAATAAACTGAGTGGCTGTGACGTAGATGATTACACGGTCAGATTGGCTAATGGGATGCACCCAGAGAGTGGTGGTGGACAGGTTGGCATCGACTTGGAAAGATGTGGGCAGTGGAGTTCCTAAGGGTTCAGTCCTTGGACCAGTGCTGTTCAATGTCTTCATCAGTGACTTGGATGAGGGCATGGAGAGCACTCTGTCCAAATTCGCAGATGACACCAGATTATGGGGTAAAGTAAACACACTAGTGGGCAGGAAATGAATCCAGGTGGATCTGGACAGGTTTGAGAAGTGGGCAGAACAGAATAGGATGCAGTTCAACAAAGACAAGTGCAAAGTGCTGCACCTAGAGAGAAGGAATCGCTAACACACTTACAGGCTGGGGGATGACCCTCTCAGCAGTACTGTAGCAGAAAGGGATCTTGGAGTCACAGCTGACTCCAAGACGAACACAAGTCATCAATGTGATGAAGTGATCAGTAAAACTAACTGCATTTTATCATGCATTAGCAGGTGCATCAGAAACAGGTCCAGGGAGGTGATACTTCTACTCTATACAGCATTGGTGAGGCTGCAGTTGGAGTACTGCATCCAGTTTTGGGCACCATATTTCAAGAAGGACGTGGATAACCTTGAGAGGGTCCAGAGGAGGACCTCCTGTATGGTTAGGGGCCTGCAGGTAAGGTCCTATGAGGATAGATTGAGGGACCTAAATCTCTTCAACCTCTGCAAGAAAAGGCTGAGAGGTGATCTTGTGGCTGCCTACAAATTCATCAGGGGGGACAGCAAGGGATAGGAGACGCTCTTTTTACGAGGGCACCCCTTGGAGTAACTAGAAATAATGGCCACAAACTGACAAACAGCAGATTCAGGTTGGACACCAGGAAGAACTACTTTACAGTGAGGGCTGCCAGAATCTGGAATGGGCTTCTAAGGGAGGTGATGCTCTTCCCTACCTTGGGGGTCTTTAAGAGGAGACTAGACAAGCATCTGGCTGGGGTCATCTAACCCCAGCACTCTTTCCTGCCCAGGGCAGGGGTTGGACTCGATCATCTGCTGAGGTCCCTTCTGATGCTAATATCTATGAATCTATATTACTGGACCCAGTAGAGACCCCTGTGGGATTCCTCCTGAAATCTCCTGCCATTCTGACATGGATCCACTTATAATTACACTTTGTTTCTGGCTATTGACCCTGTAGTAATTTGTCTGGCCCACATTTCTCAATTTATGACCATGTCACATGGGACTTTGTCAAAAGCCTTGCTGAAGTCCAGATATTACACTTGATCTGAGCTTTCAAGAGGCCAAGAAGCGATTACTATATCGATTGCATTCTCTTCACCCACCCAACTAGTTATCTTGTTTTTGTTTGGCACAATTTATTCTTAGTAAATCTATGCTGGCTGCTTACGATTAGCCTTTCCTCCTTTAAATGCTTGCAAATGGATACGCTCCCATAACTTCCCAGGTGCTGAGGTGACATGAATTGTTCTGTAGTTCCCCAGGCGCATGTGTGTGCATCAGCACATCTACATGAGACGTTCACTGTGCAGTAGATTAATTAGCTGCACAGTAAATATCCACATCTACAGGTGCACCCCTATTAAGCTGGAGTAAACTAATTTACTACGCAACAGGATAGTACTTGTAAGCTGCGTAGGAAACCCCCCCCAAAAAACAAAAAAACAACTCTGCAGCAGCATACAGGTAGACACTGCCCCAGCTGACTGGGGCATGAGGGTGCTTCAAGCTGCCTGCTGGCTAGCTCTGCACTGAAGTAACTTTGCGCCCCAGCCAGCCCCTCTATGGCATATTGAGCCAGGGGAACAACCCTCCAGACACCCTGCCAGCCAGGGCTGCTCCAATCTGGCTTGATGTGCTGTGATCCTGGCCACACAGGAAGACATGTACCCGGGAGCAATGAACTCCAATGCGATAAGCTCCAGAGTTTATTCATGTGCATTAATATGCACATGCAGATGCGTGCACATGCATATCTGTGTGTTTAAATAGATGGGTGCTATGTTGGTCTTTTTCCAGTTCTCTGGTACCTTGTTCATCTGCGTGACTTTATAAATATTATTGTCACGGGTTCCAAGATCTCCTTTGCCAGTTCCTTCAGTATGCTGGGATGAAGTTAATTAGGCCCTCTTCCTTCAAGTCCTGATATGCTTCCTTCCAATCTGTTCCATCTCCTACACTCCCCACTTCCCGCCCCCTTAAACTCTAGTAAAATGCACCAATAACACCCAAGCATCTGGGTCAGAGAACTGGTATAGCAGTGCATAAACACTGTAATATTGGCTTCTACAGAAGCAGCTGCCACTAGCATCAGGAGTGCACTGCATGGGCTAGGAGGAAGAGGGGGCCTGGACTGATTGTTATGCACCATGTAGCTGAACTCTGAAGACCAGCCTTTGGAAAATCTGAGGTTTGTTAGGTCATGGCCATTTTTGTTTGAATTTACATTCCCTTGAGGACTGATCTATAACAAGGATGCTGCTATGACAGGAGGTCCTTGGACATCAGTGAAGTAAAAAAGAACCCTAGCACAGCTCATTTACTTTGTCTCATCTTCAGGTTTCCCTCCTCACCTCCTCCAAATATTTGCTGAGGTTACATGACAAAATTTCCAGTTTTGGAAAATAATTTCCAGGAAAATAATATTCCAAAGTGCAGCTGCTAACACAGAGGTGCAAACCACCAGTTCATCTCCTGTTCCAAATAAGGTTCCTTCTGACTTCTCAACCTGAAGCTCCCCCCTTTAAGTCACTGCTTTTGTACTTTGTTCCCTATACACTTTCCACAAGAGATTTCATCACAACAGACAGCAGATTAGTTAACTAAAGTTCTTATTCACCTGAAAACTCCAGTTACCTAATGTCAGGCCTTAGTTAATAGTAGGGTACTTCTCCACATCCTCTGCTCTGTGTCACAAAAAGCAAGACCTTTCATCTGTCTAAAAAAGGCAGGGCCTATCAGCTTGGGCTGGGAAAACTGCATGCCAGGTAGGGTTTAAATAGCTGAAATGGTGGAAAAGCCAGAAAAAACAGAAATGGTATGGCAAAACCTCAGGAATCTGACAAGCTCTCTGTCCCCAGGCCATTAAGAGAGGTTTTCATCATCTGGTTCAGGTTTTGTTCCTGCTAGACCATGAACAGAACTCCTCTATGATCTACTTCTATTTATACCATAGCATGTCATTCCCAAATTCCAGTACCTTAAAAACAAAAATCCCTGCACTATGAATATACTTTGCTATTATAAAATGTCTGCCAGGTTTAGTGCTAGATGTTTAAGAAAAACTGCTGGAAACCAGTTTGATGAGAATGAATCACAACTGTAGCAAACACTGCTTACAACTTGCACAGACCACTCCCCAAACAGTACAGCTGTCAAGGAAACAGGAAAGGTGCATGTAGGTGGCAAGTTATTTCCAGGAAAATAATGTTCCAAAGTGCAGGAAAATACTCAGACTAAGCAAAAAGAAGATGCAACTGCCTCTCACCCATCCCTTCCAGTGCACCCTTTCCCACAACAGCACAAACTTGCTTTCATGGTGCAATTTTCTCCTTTTTTCACCAGATGGCACTGCCCTAGCAAGCACTCTAATCAACAAGTAGTATTGTAAGCACTCACATACTGTCCACAACATCAGAGTCCTGTATCTGCAAAGCAAGCCTTCCACAGGTTAGGACAATGAACAAGGCTGTCAGGAATCAAGGGACCTGGGGCTAAGAAAATGAACTCAAAGGAGAAACAGGCTAAGTGTCTATTCTTCTCACTCAGCAGCTTACTCAGCACCCACTAACCCCCATATTGCATCCACTTGTCTCTGTCACTCCTACATGCGTCTCTAGCAGTCGTAGCTAGGAGCAGACTGCATGACCAAAGAAGTCAAAGTACCAGTATTTAAAAAAAAAAATTTTCTACTTTGTTGCAGCCAATATCATTGCAAAATAGCAGTCATCTCAGTTCAAAATGCAATTTAGTTTCCATCACAAATCCAATTAAAGAGTCCCTCTAAAACCCACAGGAAAAGCAGTGTTGGCCTCAAAACTAGTAGGTTCCATCAGGTGGCTGAGTTACACCTTTTCTAAAGAAAATGCCAGTTTGTTTCCTGTTGAGTTACAAAACTCAAGGGAAACCAGAAACAGAGTTTATATAGTTTACTGCTTTTTGCAACTCTGTAGCAGAGAAAAACAAACGACAATGCAGGAAGAAATAAGATTTGGTTTACTACACTCCCCAACACTCAGGTGTAGCATACAGCTCCAATATTTCACTGGCTGAAGATTAATTACAGAAGCTATTAACATACAACTCAGCAGGGGGTGCATTAACTCACCCACATGGAGTGGCATCCCTAGGGTTCAGAGGAAATGGAATGTCCTTTCAAAGATGTTCAGGGCTAGTGGTTAGTGAAGTCTCTTGTTTTGCAGATCTGTCCCTTACTAGGATTATAACTGGCTAAGGAAATCCTCTCTCAAAAATCTTTAAGTGCTATCAAAATTACTAATACATCCCTGTTAGATGCTCAGAAATTTCAGAATTACACTACACCACAGTGCCAAATTAATTAGGCCCCGCAAGCTGAATAAGTAGTGCTGAGCCAGGGTGGGCCCAATCTAGCCCAAGGACTGAGTGCAGCTCTGTGAAGCATGCACCCAGGACCAGTCCCAAGTGCAGCCATGGACTGTGTACACCTGGGACCAGCCCTAAGCATAGCTGCAAACAGCATGTGCCCAGCACTGGCCCAGAGTAGATACCAGTGCACATGTCCAATTTCATACCCTGGGGGAGCAGCACCAGGGGCTATACATATTTTTGGCACCCCTGCACTACACACTCCTACCCATCCTTAGCCCCCCCTTGAGTAGAAGCTAGGAAATTGCATGTGGAGACCTCTGCATTGAATAACACTTGAGGGCTGGCCTGGGGTATCTTAGGGTTAATAGCATGAAGTGCTATGCTTCTCCATGGTACTAAGGACCACAAAATTCTTAATATAGAGCATGAACAAATGGTAGTGAACCATTTTAGCAGGACTCTGTAACATTCTTGTATGCATACCGAGCTTCTTGAATACAATTCACGCTGCAAGTGCAAGCCAATTCTAAAGTGGCCTAGATACCATAGGATTACACCAATCTTATGTTTGTGGCTGCCAACTAAGTGAAGCTGTCTGGCATGGGTAAATGAAGCACTAAAACCAGTACTCTCAGTTGGGTCAGATAAGGTAGTGTGGATTTTAGAACATCTATTTTACACACACACACGCACGCACACAAGAAGTACCACAGCAGATCAGATTCAGGAGCCATCCTGTCCAGCATCCCATCTCCTGCTGTGACCAACATAAGATACTGTGCAGGGAGGTGTACAAAACCATGAAGTAGGCAAACGTGCAATAACCTGCCCCTGTGAAGGTACTGTCACTTTTACGAAGAATTCAGGAGACCAAAGGATACAGCCCAACTGGTTTACTAATTAAGAATCTCTGACTTGCTACGATCTTGGCTTCAAACACATCCTGTGGTAATGAATGAATTCCAGCCTATGTTCATATTGTGCAAAAACAACCAATTTGATCATATATGATGCACAGCTTTCCCAAAAAAATTAACCACTGGAAACTGGCTATCTAATGTGAGGAAATGTAGGGAACAGAGAAACTAATCATGAAGAAGCCAAGTTGTTTATCCCCTTCTTGTGTCAGGTGGGCAAACAGCAGCTGGAGACAAGAGCTGAGCAGTTCAGTTCCAGCTGAATTGGACCTGAACAGATATGAGAGCGAAATTGCATGGCCCCTCTTCTCGAAACCAGGTGGGAAGCCAGCAGGACCTGCTGGAGCCAAATAGCCCAAGCCCCTCCTACTGAGGTGGGTGGGCTCTCAGCTGACTCAGCAGGTGCTGCTTGCTGTCTACCAGCCTCAAGAAGAGGGGCCAGGCAGTTTGGTTCCAGCAGGATAAGGCCCTCAGCTGATATGAAAGAAATTTCTGGCTGCCCATTCAGCTCAAGAGGGGCTGGGTAGTTTAACTCAGTCAGCAGCCACCTATTGAGTCAGCTGAGAGCCAATCTTGCTGGAGTCAAACTGCTTGGCCTTTCAGGCCAGGCAGGCAGCCAGCAGCATCTCCCACATCCTTCAGCTCTGCGGGAGGGGGAGGAATTGATAGAGCAGCCACAGGTTTTTTGCTGTTCCCTTAATGAAGCTGCCTGTGTTTTCTCTGCAAAATACTTTCTGATATTTTCAAGGAAGGATCTCTGTTTCTTCATTTCACCTTCCACAAACAAGGTGTGCATCTTATTATTCAGACACACGTGTCATGCAAGAAAATGCAGTATTTCTTTTCATCAATTTTACTACATCCAAACAGAAGTCTCTCAACCTCACCCAACTGTAAGTTTCAGTTTTGCAGTATCTTCCAACTCTTTCCTCCAAAACACCCAGCCCTGTATTATTTAAAGAAGTCATCAAGTCTTCCTCTGAGCCCCCAAGATCAGATAGACAAGGAGCCATCTGTTAACCATTCCTTCTAGATGAGAGATGTAAAGCTGGGTATCAACAGCACAGACTATATAGCCCTCAGCTCCTTATCAAGTGGCTCCAGCAGCCTTGCTCACAGGCTGATGACTAAAGACTCCTGCAGAAGAGAACCCATAGCTACCTCCTGGGTTACTGATGGGCTACTCCATTCTCACATCCCAAGTAAGTAAATGAAATCTCAGCAGATGAATATTCAGGTCTCTGAATATCTCACCTTGTGCAGACTGCTCTCTCTTCACATTGCTGAAGGGGCAGACAAATTTTGGTGTAGCTAGGAGATCCTGCTGTGTATGTTGGTTTGTGCTACCAATGAGCTCTTTAGGGTACTTGGAGGATGTCACTGGACTGCAGAAGTTACAACCCCACCCTCCAACACATAACAATCACCAAAAATCTCAGGTTGAAAATCCAGGAACTAAGATATCATGTTAATACTCTTAGTCTTGCAAGACAAAATTCAGTCAGTCCTGACATTAAGTCCACAAAAGTCAGCAGAGTTGCAACCACTTACAAGCAGTGTTCCCTGTAAGCTGTGTGGCTGCACAGGCGCACCTGGCAGCACAGCATAAGCACGACTGTGCATGCCATGCAGCTTAGAGGGAACACTGCTTACAAAAGATTTAGATTTTGCCAAGTTCTAGTTACATAATGTCCCCAGATGACATGGGGAAAGCAACCAAAATGGCTTGCTTGTACATGTTATAGATTAAAGATGTGAGGTTACCATTTTGCTCATACTCCTGTTGTGCAGGGTATTTCTCACACTCTTGCTGACTGGAATTCTGTCTGCACAGAGCAATTAGCATTTGCTAAGACAGAGGCAGTAAACCTGTGGTATGGGTGCCACTAAGTGGCATGGACAGCCTGTATGTGGCACTCAGAAGATCAGGGAGAGGGCAAGGACCACAGAAGTAGAGAGGGCAGGGAACACAGAAAATCAGAAAGGGAGGAGAAAGCACAGCAGCAGATAGGGCAAGGGAAGGGGATTAGAGTGGCACTCAGCAAGGGTGTGGTACTTAATTTGTGGGACAAAGGTTGGCACCTACTGTGTGAAGAGACAGACCCACTTGATATTTCACTATTTGCAACCTGGTACTTTAGAGGGGAACTAAAAGCCCCAGCTTGCCATGGGTGCATATGCTGAAGTTCACTTCATTTTTCTTTAGAGCCAATGCAATTCCATATTCCGTAAGAGGTTAAAACTGCCTTCGTCAGAGCTGAAGTGTACCAAGCATACTGAGTAAGGCACATGACATCTTAGTAAGAACATTCTCTCCCCCTGCTTCTCTGAAAACTGTAGCATTACATGCAGTACACCAGAAACAGGCAGGCAACCAGAGAGTGATTTAAAACAGAACTTAACAGTTCTAATTGGGTTTGAGGTAAAAATTGCTCTGCTTGCAAGCCTAAACTAAGACACAATTACCAAAGAGTGGGACAGTTTCATCAATAATAGAAGAAAGGACTCAAATGAAAGCCAAATTAGTTGTTCCATGTCTGGAATCTGATGGCCCAAAGGTTAATATGCCCACTGCAAATCCCAGAAAGGGTAGATACAGACAAAGCAGAAACAGCAATGAGTTGTATCTACTCTTCATTAAAAAAAATTGCTCTCTCATAGTTTCTTAGTTGTTAGGGGCTGGAAGGGACCTAACAGATCATTGGGTCCAGCTTCCCAGCACGTGGACAGGAAAGACTGCTAGGATCAAATGATCCCAGCAAGATGGGAATCAAGACTTTTTTGAAGAACTTCTCAGGGGAGCCTGTTCCAAACGCTTGGCTTGTAAAGACGTTTTTCCTTATCCTAGCCTGAACCAAACTTCAATCAGCTTGTACCCATTATTTCTTGTCCTCCCCTTGAGGGCCTTGGTGAATAGATGCTTTCCCAAACCCTGATGTATGCCTCCAATATACTTATAGGTTACAACCAAAGTCCCCCCGAGTCTTCCCTTCTCCAGGTTGAACAATCCCAAGTCCTTCAGCCTCCCCTTATACATCTTGGTCTCCAGGCCTCTAATCATGCATGTGCCCCTCCTCTGGATTTGAGCTTCTCCACATCCTTCTTCAAGTGCGGTGCCCAGAACTGGACGCAGTACTTCAGCTGCAATCTCACCAAGGCTGAGTAAAGGAGGAAGACAACATCCTTTGCCTTGCTCAAAATGCCTCAGTGGATGCATGCCAGCGTTTGGTTAGCTCTGCCAGCTACAGCATTGCATTGGTGGCTCGTGTTCATTTTGTTGTCAATCATGACACCCAGGTCTCATTCAGTTGTGGTGCTGGCAAGCAGAGCACTGCCAAGCCTGTAGGTGTTTTGTGGGTTCTCTCTCCCTGGATGCAGCCTTCTACATTTCTCTGTATTGAATGACATTGGGTTGAAGTCTGCCCATTTCACAAGCCTGTCCAGGTTGGCCTGCATTGTCAGCCTGTTTTCAGGCATGACAACGCTCCCCCATAGCTTGGTGTCATCAGTGAACTTTGCCAGCTTTCTTTTAATACCTGAATCCAAATTGTTAATGAACACATTGAAGAGTACTGTCCAAGTACTGACTTCTGAGGGTCACCTTCACTGGTCCCATTCTTCCATGATGACTCAGTTCTGTCAATCAGTACCCTTTGGGTCCCATCACAGAGCCAGTTACCTAGCCACTGGACTGTGAAGTAGTTGAGGCTGCATTTTCCCAATTTGACCATGAGGACATCATGGGAGATCAGGTCAAAGGCCTTTCTGAAGTCCAAGTATATGACATCAACCTCATTTCCTCTATCCAGGTAGCAAGTAACCTGATCATAGAAGGAAATTAGGTTGGTCCAGCACAACCTGCCCATGACTAAGCCATGTCGGCTATCCTTCAGAACACTGCCTTGAGTTAGCCTATGTGTGATGTTTTCTTTGATGACTTTCTCCAGAATTTCACCTGAGATTGAGGTCAAACTGACTGGCCTGTAGTTTCTTGGGTCCTTCCTTCTCCCTGTCTTAAAGACAGGTACCACATCGGCTTTTTTCTAGTCTTCTGGGACCTCTCCCATGTGCCACGAGTCTTCAAATAACTTCACCACCAGTCGTGCAATCATGTCAGTCAGTCAGTTCCTTTAGCACCCTTGGGTGTAGCTATCAATACTATAGCCAGGAAAACCCAACAAAAACATGAAACGTGGGAAATAACACAGACAATCTCTGTATTAATGTTCTGGAGGGTTTGAGAATCCTTAAGTTACTGAATTGTATTGTCCAGTCACAACCCTTTAGCCATTCAGCCTCTTAACATTCCTATTGCAACTGCAACAGTCACACAAAAGTGCAATAAATGAAACTAATGCAGTAAGTAGTTCTGTCCTTTCCAAAAAAACATTACCTTGTGTCCTTTCACACTTTACCTTGAGTCATCTATCCATCCCTTCCATTCTGTTCCCTCCTCCTGTACTTGCCTGTATCATTGGTTCCTCAACCCCTTAACTGCCCAGCTACCTTATTCTCTGCTCCTCCCCTGCATACTTCTCTCCTGATGGTAAGAAACTCCAGCTTGAGTGATACTGGTCCATGAAGGAAGCTCCATTTCCTCTCTTCCCCTCCTCTGATATAGCAGAGAACCCAAGAGCAGGCACATAACCTGGCTCCACTTTCTTACGCCAAGTTTCTTGAAAAAGAAGGTCCCAACTCAAAAAAAGCAACTAGAACTAAGGGGGGGGGGGGGTGTAAGAGCACCAGTTCTGCACAACCACCTTTTAGTGCTCTACAAGTCTATGTCTGAGATTGTTTGCACTACCCTAAAAACTTGTGTCCAACTCCATGAGAAAAAAAAAAGTAAGCTCTTCCTTTTTTTCCTTACTCGGCATCCCTTTCTCCAGGGGGCTGGAGTGACAGTGGTGCTAAGGCACATAGTTGACAGCTCAGGGGTCACAAGGCTGAGGCCACAGCAGATTTCAATGAATCTGCAAATTCTGCTTAATATTTTGTCACAGGGACATGAAAGAGGAAAGAAAGAATCCCTTTCTCTATCTGCAGGACTAGAGTTAATGTCAGGTCAGGCCTCTCTTGGTCTGCTATCTGGTATGGTGTAAACCAGTACAGTCTGTGCCATGGCCAGACTGTTGGCAACTAAGGTGGCACCCGCACCTGGGCTTGCCTGAGTGAGGAGGATGTGTGGATACCCAACAGAACTAGAAACAAGACCTGTCAAAGGGCAGATGACCTCCCTGCAAGCCAACAGCCATACATACCTGGAGAGATAGGTGCCACCACATCACTGTCTGAAGACTCATCAATGATGCAAAGCAACTCAACCAGGGTTGTTACAGCATCAAAGGTGCCCCAACAGTTACAGCAGCCTCAGGACTGACTTGACTTGAGAACAAGACTGCGCCCTCTGTAGCTCCACTGCCATAAAATTAATCCACAGAAGCCACCTCTTTCCACACCAGAAATTAATTTCCAAGGAATGTGAAAAAAATGGGGAGAGTCACATCACCCACAGAGAATGACAGAAAGCTCTCTACAGTGAACTCCTGTAACCAGAATTGCTACTTCTACTCCAGCAGCAGAGAACAAAAGCACTGGAGAGGCAGACTGCATAGAGCTGCATGCTGGAGTTATCCCACACGGTACAATAGTTTTACAGTGAGCTACCTGATAACTCGGCAGCAAGGCAACAGAGTGTCAGCTGGACTCAGCTTGCCCTGACTGAGTAGGCGGGGCTGGGGGAGAGAATCAACAAGGAAAGGACTCTCCTTTAACTGCACCAGCCTCCACAGCTAAGCTGATTAGGAGGGGAGTTCTGTTTATGAGACTTCAGGCCCCAACAGAAGCAGGGTGTTACTTGAGACTAGTTCCCTCCACAAAATGCATGGCAGCACCCACCACCCTTCCAGCACAGGATGCACTTCAGTGGGGTGCATGCAGAGATTCTGAAGAGTGCTTTGGGTCTCAACAAGGTAAAAGGCACAATAAGAAAAGCCAAAGGTTGTTGCAGGGAAGAGGCTGGAGTATGAAGATTCCTCACCAGGGCAGAAATTTGACAGCCCTTCTGTGACAGACTATGGTCTTGTTGTAATACTTCTGGTTTGTGTATGTTCATGCTACAATAATGTCACATGCCTCAGTTTCCTTGACTAACTTGTACTGAGGGAAATAAGGGATTAAAGATAGAAGCCAGCACTATCTGGCCTTTGCCACAGAATTTATTTTCATTTTAATAGCTTTGCTAATGCTTCAGGTGGGCTTAAGGAGGTAACACTTGGGAGCTGTCAAGGGAATAGGTGGAAACAAGCATGACAAGAATGAAACAGCCCAAAGAACTAAACTTATATTAAACAGTGGCTTTCAACCTTTTTTCATTTGTGGACCTCTAAAGTATTTTGAAGGGAGGTGCGGACCCCTCTGAATTATAAGTATGGGTGTGACAGGGGGCCACCCCCCAGCAGATCTCTCCATCAGCCCGCCCACCTGTCCTAGGCAGTCTGCCCACTTACCTCGCCTGCCATGACTTGTTGTAATGAAAATAATTAAAAAGATCTATGCGAGAGATTGCCCTCTTAATGCCCTAATACCCAGGACGTACTACACAACTCCAACCTTCCCTTATTGTGTCCCAAGCCTCACAGATGTTACACTGTTTTTATCAACTCTATGTGCCCCCTTAGTGCTGAGCCCTCCAGTACCTGTGTCTCTATACCACTTGGGCACCTCTCTTTCCAGCGCCCTGCTCGATACACCTCTCTCTGGCACCTGGCTTTATGCATCCATCCCTGGGCTCTGCCCAAATCATGTGCCCTTTTCTCCAAGCACCAATGAGGCCTCCAAACCTCCTCTTATAGCCTCATCCTAAGCCACTGGATCAACCAAACACAAGCATAAGCCCCTAAGCTGTAACATAAACACTAACAATAAATATAACACTTTGTCCCTATAAGAGGACAAACTTCCAACCTTCAGCTAGCATGCCCCCTGTCCCAGGGTACTTGAGAAGCTCCTGGAGTCTTACTGTACTTAGGTAATCAAGTAGGCAGCACCAGGTCTCAGGTATCACCCCCATGCAGTAGCTTCTTCCCATGGCAGTTGGCAGAGAAAGACTGCCAGCTACCTCCATCCTCATCTTTATGTATCTACAGGGCCCTGCTGCCTTACAGGCACTTAACTGCCTGCAGGTGCATGTGGCCCTCCATTAGGCTGTTGCCTCAGTAACCCACAGCTGTGGAGCTCTGCTTAGCCCATAGTGCTCCCAAGTCAGACTGCTTCAGCCTTAAAGGAGCAGGCATACCTTAGTGCCCTGCTACAGTGGGTATTCACATACTTTTGATGGCTCATAGTCCTCTTTTGTGAACCTGACAGTTTGCAGACCCCCAGGGGTCTATGGACCACAGGTTGAAAACCTTAAGGTGTTTGGGGTGGTATGGACTGGAGAGAAAACAGATGAGCTAGTTTTGGGGTGATCAAATCTCTGCCAACTGGACTGGAGCAGAGGGCCTGCTTAACCCATGGGGGATGGGGTAGAAGACAGAGTATTTTGGCTGTGTGGCTTTTGTCCCCCACAGATCCCTTTACTGAAGAGAAGCAGTCTGCTTTTGCTGCTTGGGACTTCCCTTTGAAGTGGTGAAGTCCATTGGGAGCCAAACCTGGAGAGAGTTCTCCAAGACATGGCCATGGATAGCCAGGGAAGAAGAGGGACAAACAGCCACGGTCTCGAGAGCTGGAAGGAACCAGGGCTTCCCCACTCTAGAGGCTGCACCTGGGTTGGCTTGTTGGGGGAAGCTACTCAGACAGACAAGATAAGGCTAGGGGTTGTGAGCAAGTGCTCCCCTGGGGGAATCCATGACACCTTCATCAAATTTCAGGGTTACAGCTTCACAATCCAGTGTCATACCCAAGCACAGACCAATCATGCAGAAAATCAACTGTGAAGGGGCCAACCACACAGGCTGGCTATAGAGACTGACACCTATCAGCTTCTAGTTAAATTCTACTAGAACAACACTGAATCAAGTAGGAGGAAGAGAGGTGATATCCTGTTCCCAAAGGGAGAGAGGTACCTGAATGGTGATGATTCCCTTTCCACCATCTGTTTGCAGGTGAATCTCCATATCTGGCAAGGCCTTCCCTTCAGACATCAGCTTATAACGAAGTTTTTCCAGAGCATCATTGCCATTTGAGATCAGCTCTCGGATGAACACCTGGGAAACAACATGGTCACAGGCTGCAGACTCCATCTAGCCATCATAAACCCCAACAACTGCCTGCCCCATTTGGGATGAGCTGTCAGACCAGAGGTTCTCATGCCCTAACAAGCACACAGATTCAATGCTACAGATGTAAAGAGCATCATAGTTCAGTAATATTAGTCAAGAGTGCCTGTGTAGAGAACAGTCTACAGCAGGGGTTGTCAAATGGGGATGTGGGTACTCCTAGGGGTACATGGAAAGGTCCTAGGGAGCATGCATGGGCAGGAGGGGTCAGAGTGCTGCCACCCACCACCCCACACAGCCACCTCCCAGAATCAAGGCTGGGGGGGCAAGGGCAGCGGCACCCCTCTGCGAGCCACACAAGCACCAGCCAGCTGGACATGGGTTACAGATGGGTGGGGGAAGGAACTTGCACTCAGAGGCTGCCACTGCCATCCACCACCCCATGCTGCTGCCCACTGCCCCGCACACCACTTTCCCACAACCAGTTGCACATGCAGCTCCATGGGCTGCTGATGGATGGTGCATGATTGGCTGGGTATGAGGCCTGTCAGCAGCCTGCAGAGCCCCATGTGCGACCAGCCATGGGAAAGCAGGGCACAGTGGTGCGGGTGGTGGAGGTAGCCACGTGCACACCCTTCCGCCCCCGCTCCACATCTGGCTGCCACCACCAGAAGGGGTATACTTCTTTAAAAAGGATGAAAACCCCTGGTCTACAGCATTCTAAGTGATGTTGATTCCGGAATTCCATAGCACATTTCCAATGGAACCAGTGGGCCCACTTACACACTTCATCAGTGGCCGGGAATGGAGGCATAGGTAGGCCCCTATCAAGAAAGAGGAACACCGCCTCCCCTACCACTGCAGTGCGAAGACATACTTCTCCCAGGAAAGGTAAAACTGCCTTCTAACAAACACCATGTTTAAAATGCTGCATTAAAAACAAGAGGAGAAAAATGACTGGTAATAAAAAGGGGGAGGTTCTCCACACACTATTACTAGGGCTCCACAGGTCTTGGCTGCTTTAACTCCATCATGCTGGAACTCAAGAGAGAATGCAGCAAGCAACCAACTCTTTTTCTCTTTTGATGCTGTGTAAGTTGGCTTGTCTAAAATTTGTTGCTAGAACAGACAGTTGCCCCAGCCAGAATAGACCCACAGTCATCTGCATGTATTTACACATGAAATTAGAAATGCATTCTAAAAGGCTTCAGTGAAAGCTGGTCACTTGCTCAGACTGGCTTTCCAGCAAATCCCAAGCATGCATTCCCACTGCAAGGACGGTGTCTGATGCTGCCACAAAAGTCACACAAATGAACCGTCACAAATGGGAAATTCACCAGCTTCCGAATGATTAACATGTGCCCTACCTCTTTCTCAGAGTACAAGGAACGAGCAACAATGTCCAACAGCTTCTTTGTCTCAGCCTGGAACTCATGTTTGGAGGCTGCACCTAGAATTAATCACAAACACATCCCAGGGTATTTCACTGCAGTTCCATCATAAAGGACACAGCCCCTCCCAGTACACTTCACCCTCCCAGGGCCTCTCTCTGCACAGGGATATGGGCAGCCATGGCTTTGGCTCAGGCTACAACAAAGGTGCCAAATGTTTCCAAATGGGAGATAAGTGTCCGCTAAGTGAGCATCCTACCTCCAGGCTTAGACCTGAATCACTGCACACAAACTGCAGAGTAGTCAGCAGATGATGTGTGATACCATGCTTGATCCCTGCCTGTCTGTGCTAGAGCTAGAGCTGAAACAGCAATCTAGCCATGAAAAGCAATGTCCCACACCCAAGCCCTGGAGCCATCTAATCCCCAAGTGCCACAGCTTTCTTTATGGCTCATCCCCTGTACCCTCTCCCTCTAAATTTTATTGCCCTTTGTCCTACCAGACAGGAGTCCTCAGTGCTGTACCAAGTCAGAGCAAAGAAAGTTCCCAGAGCACAAAGGAACTATCTGCACACAACACAACCCAAGGACTTTCACAAGCATGCTACACTCCTAGCGTCAAAACTGGGGCATAGAGCTGGTGTGTCAAAGTTATGGCCTGCAAAGCTCTCTTATCCAGTCCCCAGTGATACTCCGGGGTCTCACAGTTGACCCACTCAAGGATGTGAGCCACATGTCACATGGGTTGTGGACCAACTAGGGAATATGCTGGATCCAGAAGGCTGGGGTCGGGGTGGCCATAGGCCCAATCTAGCCTGGTCCCATACCATTCATCCAGCCAGGAGGACCAGATGAGTTTGATCCAAAGTAACCAAAGCATTATGCAGCTCTTAGATAGGGGCTGCACATGCAGCTATTCTTGTACTAACCCACCAGAATGGCTATAGCGAAAGGAAGGAGATAAGGCATTTCAAGAACAATGCTTCCACCAGGAGGTTCTCTTTGGACCTCTTAAGGCCTGACTTAGGCCCTTCCAGCAACAGATTTGTCTCCCATCACATGCATCAGAGCCCAGACAACAAAGTGATAGACACTGATGACTGAGTCCATTAAGAGTGTTGTAGTCCTGTATCCTCACAAATACAAACAGCACACAAAAGACCGTGAAATGCCAAGTTAAGGCAAGCTAAGGTGCTATATAGTGCTCAAACAACTCACTTTGCTTTAAGACAACTCTCCTTGGACACAAACACAACAGTCAGCTCTTAAAGCTCTTAACAGGCATAACACAATCATTCCAATGTGATCTCCATCATCAAGAGAAATGAGCTGGTCTTGCACAGTCCACTTTTTTTTTTTTTTTTTTTTAACAGCAAGTGTAAAACATGAAGCCATTTTGGAACCCATAGACATATGTGTGTGCCCATGTACACACAGTCTACCCAGCATATCATACTTCAAGTTCCTGCCACTGTGAAACTGAAGATATGCACATATCATTCCTGAGAGGCTTTGCTCCCCAACAGGTTCTCATATTATGTGGGAAAACAAAAAATCCAGAAGTCTGAATGTGTTCTTCCTCATGTTTTTCACTCTGTAAGTAACTGTGTAACTGGAAGACCCCTTGTGTTAGTTTGGGTGATTTTATTTTTTGTTAGGACACCTGAACCTTGGCCATGGAACCCCAAGCCTTTATCAGGACCACATCAACAATAGCTTATTTCACCTAAATCTTGAAAAGGAACAAATAAATGGTCTGCCCCAAAGACCATCCTGACTGTAACATTCTTCAGTTCTGAAACCAGTTAGACATGTCAAGCAAACATGCTACTTATCCTTTTTATAGCTATTGGGGGTGCAAATCAATCTGTCACCAGATGAAGAGATGACAGACACCTGCATCTCTCCTTCAGAGGTAGGGGTTGCCCCTGGGTGACTGCTCCAGGCTCCCACAGAGCACTCACCCTCCCATGCAGAACACACAGAGGACAGTTTTCATTGCATCTGCTCTGCCCAGACTACACAAAACTTCCCTATAAAGATACCCCTGCCCATGCTAACCTTTCACATTCTCTGTATTGCTGATGATGGTGTGCAAGGACTCTTCATCTTTGTCCTCAGCAGCCTGTGTGCTATAATTCCGCCCAGCGAGAACAGTGAGGGCAGACAGGTTGTGTCGGGGCCTCGGAAAATTGAGTGTTGCTCTCTGCAAAAAGGTGGTCCCTCTCCCTGGAAAATACAATTCAAGAGGTGTTAGTGTAAATGACAAATACAAGTGACAGGAAGGCTTACATCTGACCTGAGTGATAGTTCTCAAGAGGAGAAAGCACTTTGCTGTATTTCACAAGTTACAGGGTGAACTTAAGACAACATTAACTCTGGTGAAAAAGTAAATTACCACAACTTCACCAGGATTTTAAATCAAGCTAAGAACAAACCTTTTGTCATGGCAAAATAATATCCCACAGGGCCTACCCAGAGCCACCTACTAGATCTCACTGATCAGCACATTGATTCATTCCAAACCACTGCTCTCTGTAACTACCCTTTAATCCTGCCCATTCCTTACCTAAAATAAATTCCCAATTTAGCCTTCATGTTTAAACATTTAAGTTAATTTATTGCAGCTGAAGTCACCCTTTAAGTGTGAAAAAAAGATTCTGCATTTAATTAATAGTCAGAGAAGCAGGAGGCATTACTGGACCCAGGTTCCAGAGTGACCAGCACATGCGCCTCTTATCAGTTGGGTCAGGGATATCCATCACTCTGGGATATCATGTACAGTACAGACTGAAAGCAAGCCAGCTTTCTGAGTGACCAACAAACACTATGAGGTGCCCATTCAAGTGCTGCTTTGGTCTTGACGTACTTAGTTCATATACTCTGACAGGAACACAGCCCAGGCTGGTACAGATAAAGGAAAGAGTTGACAGCCATTCTGTATTGGGAACGGCCACTCCCCAATCACTTGAGGCTCCATCCCCATTCCCCACCTTCCCCATATTTCCACCCCAACAAGCTCTGCAGCCCAAATGACATTTGAAGACACCATCTGGAAAACATCTGAGTGGGATGCAGACCACATCACCCAAACCTAGACATCCAGCCTCCTCCTGGGATATGGCTGCTAACAGATCATAAGGGACTTTCCAGTACATAAGCTGAACTGTCAGAAACACTGCAGCCACATGCACCGCAATAATCTAAGAACTTGAGTCTGCTGACATTGACCTCCTTTGTACTAAGATTTTCTGCACCACATCTCTTCCACGTTCCCCCTAAGGGGGAAACCACAGTGACAGTCTACAAAGCAGCAGCATCTAGATATGTGATAATCAGGAGCCACAGAGGAAAGCCGGGGCTGTTAAGGATATGCAATGCAGGGGGATCCAAGGAGGGAGCATTTCCCTCAGCTCTTGAAATTCACAGGTAGTCTCATTAATTGAAGAACAAGTCAGTTGCTCTGGGTTTGATAAGGCAGTTGCATTAAAACAGTGGTGCTCAGCCTTTTGGCCCTGTGGGCTGGACAAATGGTACAAGGCTGGTCTACAGGTCAGATGCCTCACAGGGTCAGCACTGGGACTGGGCCTATACTGCTTCAGCCAGATCACTTGCTGCCCTGACTCACTGGGCTCCCCACAGGTCCAGAAACATGCCAGCAAAGGAGTGACAATTAACTGGTACCGTTCCCCTGCCACCAAGTTTCTGGACTTGTGGGGAGCCTGTCAGACCAGATAACATGGTTCCAAGGGCTAAATCTGGCATGTGGACAGAGCACCCCTCCTCTAAAGAAAAAGCAGTAGCAGTTAGTGCTAGAGATGTAAAATCTCCAGAATTTTTTTAAACCATGGAAAAATGGAAATTTTGGGGAAAACTGAAACATATGCAATACTTATTTTCTTAGCATGGTTTACAGATCTAAACTAACTTTGTTATTTTAAGAACATAAGATGTATTACGCATAACTTGGTTTCCTCATAAAATTATCATGTTTGGTATATTTATTAGATTTAAAAGTATAGTTTAT
The DNA here is from genome assembly GCF_001723895.1 of Crocodylus porosus. NCBI lineage: Eukaryota > Metazoa > Chordata > Crocodylia > Crocodylidae > Crocodylus > Crocodylus porosus. The sequence goes on along the minus strand of NW_017728923.1, from coordinate 6,351,965 downwards.
TCAGACAATAATTACAAATTTACTAATTGACTCTACTTTCAAATGTTTTAAATTTTTGTTACAAATGGAGCTACAAGCTGCTGAACTTGAAGGAACCTAGCATCTCTTAGTTTTTGCCAGTTTATGAGAAGCAGGCAAAAATTAAAGTTGAAAATAGAAGAAACCATCAATGAGGATGTGCAACTGTGGAGCCAAAGGGGCAGCAAACTTCTCCCAGGACCGCTGCTTCTGCCCACAGTGACCTCCAACGAGAAACCACCCGTGGCTCTGGGAGCAAGCTGGGCTGCAGAGCCAGCAGCCCCCGGCCGAGCAGCGCTGCACAGCGGCCGGCCTCGCCCCTGCAACGGGACGGCGGGGCCGGCAGGCGGGCTCGAAGCAGCCTCTCTCCTCGCCTGCCAGGCCGGAGCCTGCCCCACCGCTCGTCCCCATCTCCCGCTTTTAAAAGTCGGATGGTTCCGAGCTGCGCGTCCGACCGCTTCCCCCGCAGCGGCTCCACCTGCTCCGCCCTCGCAGGGAGCAGCCGCGTGGGACCCGGCAGCAGCACAGGGACAAGCAGGGGACAGGTCGCGGAACGGCCGGTGAGGGACGCTGCAGGGGCCCGCGACTGGAGGCGCCGCCCGCCTCGGCTGGGGGCAGCGGGGCCCGGATGTGCTCGGGACAGCTCCCGCGTAAGCCCGGGCCCGAGGGGGACCGCGGCAGCTGCACCCGCGCCCTCCCCTCTCGCCTTCACCTGCCGCCGGCGCTCGAGCCGCTGGGGCGCGCCCCGCCCGCAGCAGGGCCCAGAGGCGGCCCCCCCGCAGCAGCAGCAGCAGCAGCTCCCCAGCCATGCCGCCAGTCCCGACTTCGCCCGCACTCAGGGCGGCGCGCGCTGATGGCGTCACAGCGCCCAAGGAGCGCGCGATGGCAGCCGCGAGGCGTCACTCTGCCCCGGCTCCCCTCGCGCCCCATGATGCACCCGGGGCGCGCAGTGCATGAAGGGCCGTGACGCGCTGCATATGCGCGCTGGCCACGCCTCCACCTGCAGGCGCGCGGGAAAGTGAGCGCCGCGCATGAGTACGGCTGGGCGGGACGCGCTGTGCGCCCTGCGGCCCCGCCCCCTGCCCGCGTGTACCCTGTGGCCTCTCCTGCCGGCTCCGGGCTCCCCGCGGGCGGGCGCTCTTTTTTTTTTTAATCAATATATTTCGTGTTCAAGGTCAAGTCGGCCAAATCAGTTCTAAATCGTATGGATTGAGCATGCAGAGATCAATCCTTCAAAACAGCAGGTAGCTGCACAGTCTCCACCTGCCATCCACCAAGCATGCATGTGCCAAGCAAGGGGCCTCTGTTCACCAGCACACCTGCACCCTGTGGGAGCAGCCTCTGCCAGTGTGGACATCCAGCTGGCCTCTGAAGTGTCACTGTGATGGGCCCATACCCACACCCAGCCTCCCATGTGCCTGGGCACCAGCACATGCAGAACGGGCCTTCAACATACTCACCTGCTCACCCAGGTGTGTGTGCATATGTGCACCTACCCATGCACACAATGAAAGGCTCTGCTCAGGCACACGCGCAGCATGAAATGGCAGTTGAGTGTTTCAGGCCTTGCCGCTTACCCACTGCCTGCGGCCTGTTTTACTGTGGAATGTAGTTTCTGTGTTTGTTAGCGCCTGTGGAAATTGCATGTCGAAAGCCAGGTTAAGAGGGAAGGCTTGAATTAACTGGTATGCTGCCAACCCAGAGCTGCTTAGGAATCAGTCCCCTCCCAAGCCTGAATTTCATCTTCCTGTAGCATGCTTTTTGTTTCTGCTGCATCTGTAAAGAAAACTTTGAAAAAGAAAATGTGGGTGTCACTGATGTACCGATGTCTGCCAGCATCTGCAGAGACCCTAAAACAGGGGCAGGCAATTATTTTGAGAGGAGGGCCGCTTACCCAGTTTTGGCAGGTTATCGAGGGCCACATGGGTAGCCCCGCCCCTTGACAGGTACCCCACCCTTTGATAGATGCCCCACCTCCTGGTCACCATCTTAGGACCAACATCCCAATGTCTTGGGACCAATGTCCCAGGACCAGCACCGGTGGGGCCCAAAGTGGGGCACAGGCTGGCAAGGGTCTGCGGAGCTGGGCTGGGCTGCACCAGCAGGGAGGAGGGAGCTGGCCCGGCTCCACAGAGCCCCTGGTGGCTGGGACCCCAGACTCCTGCTGCCCTGGTCTGGGCCGCACCGGCACTGGCCCTGGACCACCAGTGCGGGCCCCGTGCTCCCACTGGCTCCCCGCCCACTCACACCCAGCACCCCCGAGCCCCGTGGTACAGGCAGGGGCAAGTGCACAGACCTGACCCCCTGCCTGCCAGCAGGGAAGAAGCTGGTGCTAAGCAGGGGGAAAAGTGGTCCCTCACCTGCCCCATGGCCAGTACCCCGCATTGCAGGCATTCACAGCCTGTGCGGGGCTGTCCAGAGCAGGCACAGGCAGCCCCAGGCAGGCTGCAAGCAGGCCACTGGCCATGGGGTCACTTTTCCCCATGCTCAGCACAAGCTTGTAACACGCCCCACTGCCAGCCTAGCAGTGGGGCCAGGTTACAAGGCAGTGCTGAGTGCGGGGAGGAAGAAAGCAGCCCTTCCCCGCCCCATGCCCAACACCCCACACTGCAGCCACTTGCAGCCCGCCTGGGGCTGCCTGTGCCTGCTCTGGACAGCACTGTGCAGGCTGCGAGCACCTGCAGCACAGACTGCCAGCTATGGGGCAGGTGAGGGGCCACTTTTCTTTGCGCAGGGAAGGAGCCCAGGGAAAAGCTGAGTATGGGGGGGAGCGGCCCCTCCCCTGCCCCACACCCAGTGCGCCGCGCTGCAGGCGTTCACAGCCCACACGGGGCTGTCTGGAGCGGGCACAGCCAGCCCCACAAAGGCTGCAAGCAGCTGCAGCAGGGGGTACTGGGTGTGGTTGGGAGGGGCTGCTTCCCCCCCACGCCCCTTCCTTGTGAAGGACTTCCTCTCCCCCACCCACTTACCTGAGCTTCCCACTGGGCAGGGCCCTACTGTTGTTGGAGCCTGCTGGGCTTCCCCTGGGTCCTACTGCCCTTGGTTCCTGTTATTTTTTTCAGGGACCGAGGGTAGAAAAATATTAATTTTCAAAATTTTTTTAGGGGCCCTGCGGGCTGGATAGAATGGCCTTGCGGGCCGAGTCTGGCCCATGAGCTGTATTTTGCCCACCCCTGGCCTAAAACAATGGCTCAGTGTGAACTGCTCCATTCATTTCTAAGGATGCCCTGTACTGTCAGCTATATTAACCCATCCTGCACTAAACAAAGCATGTTAAAGGGGAAGAAGTCTCAAGCTAAGAAAGTACAGGTTGGATGAATGGACTGTAAGGTGGACAAAAAACTGGCTGGATTGTTGGGCTCAGAGGGTAGTAATCAATGGCTCAATGTCTAATTGGCAGCTGGTATCAATTTGAGTGCCCCAGCAGTTGGTCCTGGGGCCAATGTCTTCATCAATGGCCTGGAAGATGGCATAGAGTACACCCTCAGCAAGTTTGCAGATGACACCAAGCTGGGGGGAGTAGTAGATATCCTGGAGGGCAGCATTAGGATTCAGTGACCTAGACAAATTGAAGGATTGGACCAAAAATGAATCTCATGAGGTTCAACAAGGACAAGTGCAAAGTCCTGGACTTAGGATAGAACAGTCCCAAGCACCAGTACAGGGTGGGGGTTGACTGGCTGGGCAGTAGGTCTGCAGAATAGGACCTGGGGGCTACAGTGGACAATAAGCTGCATATGAGCCAGTAGTGTGTCATTGTTGTGAGGAAGGCTAACAGTATACTGGGCTGCATTGGTAGGTGTGTTGCCAGTAGGTCAAGAGAAGTGATTATTCCTCTTTATTCAGCCACATCTGGAGTACTGTGTTCAGTTTTGGGTCCCCCGCTACAGAAAGGATGTGGACAAACTGGACAGAGTCCAGCGGAGGGCAATGAAAATGGTGTGGGGGTGGGAGCACATGACTTGGGAGGAGAGGCTGAGGGAACTGGGCTTATTTAGTCTAGAGAAGAGAAGACTGAGAGGGGATTTGATAGCAGCCTTTGGGGCTGAAAAAGGGTTCAAGAGAGGATGGAGCTATACTGTTCTCAGTGGTGGCAGATGACAGAACAAGGAGCAATAGTCTCAAGTTGCAGCAAGGGAAGTTAAAGTTAGATATTAGGAAGAACTTGCTCACTAGGAGGGTAGTTAAACAGTGGAACTGGTTACCCAGAGAGGTTCTGGAATCTCCATCCTTGGAGGTTTTTAAGATCCAGCCACTAGACAAAGCTTTGGCTGGGATGATCTAGTTGGGATGGTTCTGCTTTGAGCAGGGGGTTGGACTAGGTGACCTCCCAAGGTCCCTTCCAACCCTAATTTTCTATGATTCTATATTATAAAGTCTGGTTCCACACATACTCAGTGACTGTTAGCAAATAAAAACCTAGGATTCCAGACTAGCCCAGGGATTGACACGATGATGAGTGACAGAAAGGCTTTATTTACTACAAGTATTTAAAATCAAGTCAAATGATCCCAAACCAAAGTCCAGTAATTAGCTATACAGTGATGATTTCTCACCAAACAGGCGATGAAGAGGCGGTCTGTTTCTCTTCAACTTCTCAAGTAAGTTGGGCGCATCAGCAACTGGTGTCAGAGAGATTTCTCACTCTTGAAGTGTGCGCTGGTTGCAGTTTTACTGCCCTTTTATACCCTTAGTTTAGCATCTTCAAAGCATTCTTTTAGTTGTGTAAATCAAGAGAGAGTCCCAAGCAGTAATTGAAAGGAAAAACCTGCTCATTACTGGTTATCAGAAATTTCTAATTTGAATGAGTTACCTTCTTCAGTAACAAGAGGTTATCCAGTTTGGAACGTATTAAGAAACTGATTAACAGCCAGGAAAAACATACTAAATCAGGAGGAGGCATCCATCATATATGGAGAATGCCTCTTCCTGCACATGAACATGAGTTAGTTGCAAAAGATATATTTACCATAGTAATTAATCAAGAATAGACAGTTCATCTGGTTACACACCAGACAACTAAGAGTCTGCCTGAAATCATCCTAAATATAGCAAAATAAGCTGGAAAAGAGTCTGCCTGAAATCATCCTAAATATAGCAAGATCCTAAAAATCCTGATGATCAGGATGATCCTGAAATCATCCTAAATATAGCAAGATAAGCTGGAAAAGATACTTCACCATTCCTTCTTGCAATATGCAGTTAACATCAGTATTCTGTATTTTAACTTTTGTGAGTAGGCCCAAGCTTAGCATGAGTTTCAGGATCATCAGTGATGTCCTGTTTGGGGGCCGAAAGTGGGTGGTGAGTAGGAAGTCACTGTCATTTATCTTCCTTCTGATTTAATCAGTGGTCCTAAAAGGTCATAAGGCTTACTTGCATATCTGTAGATTGTAGTCAAGGTAGGCCCTGCCAGGGCAAAGGGCAACATGGCTGATCCCATACTGATGTGGGATCAGGTAGCTTCCTCCTTAGTTTTAGTACCTACTGCTTCTTCTCCTCATGGAGACTGCCTGCCAATGATGAATCAAAGGGGGCTGCTGTGTGCTTAGTGCATTTGAGAATCTGGTTCGCTAACTGTAAGCGTTACAAATCATGGCCAAAACATTTATATGAATAATAAAAATATAATTTACAGGTACATTAGCTGTATTTTATATTTACTAGAGGCATAAACACATGCACTTCAGAATATAAGCCAACCACTAACTGCTAGGGAGTAGGAAGTTGTTTCTCCCATGAGCATGCTATTGTTTGATTATCCATTATGGGTATTTTGCACCTTCCTCTGAAGCATTTGATGTTCATTACCTTTGGAGACAGGATACCAGACTGGGTGGACCACTAGTTTGATCTGATTTGCCAGTTCCTGTATACATTAATTTTTATTTATTCTATTTCCACCAGTTCTATTGAAATATTAGACATCACAGGCAACCTGGGGAGACATTTGTTTCCCTTTAGCATGAAACAAGGTTATTTTCCAGGAACATTGTATGGCCTCAGCAAAGAACTACCCTCTGCCCCTCCCCTGCTCCCCCCCCCGAAAAAACAAAAACAAAACCCAAAACAAAAAAACTAAACTAAACTAAACAACCCCAAACTCGAAGGCCAAGATTTTAAGGGCTAAGAAATTCTCAGGCTTCCAAATCAGATGCTGTCTTTGTTGCGTTTCATGCACCTGGAGTTGAAAGCATTTGATAGAGAAATCTGCCCTGCATGATTCTGGCGTCAGACAGCATGCGTCCATCCCATTGTGTTTGATTATCTGTTATGATTATGTTAGATCTGTTAGTACAGAACTTCTGGATTTTTGTGTTCCTCTTTTCTAAGTCACTGATTTGGGAAACAATGTCAGTTTCCTAATGGGTGCATCAAATGTTGCACTGCTTTGAAAGGTTTCTCACTGATGAATAATCTTCCTGTTGAGCTGAAATTGCCATTATTCATGGTAGAAATGCATTCCTCATCTGCTGAGAGGCCATTTACTCTTCTGTTATTTCATTTCATTTCAACGGTAGCTATCAGCTATGAAATATTTATTGATGGGCCTGTTTGGCTCTTGCCTCCTGAACTATTTTTAACAGCACTTTTCTAATTGCATCTCCTGTGCTTCAGCAAATGATTTTATATTTGCAATACAGAGCTGTGCAGAGGATGCGATGCAGATTTTGATCTGGTGTCCAAACTTATTAGTGATGTATATTTTGTCACTAGGGAATAGTTTTTTCATCAGCTCTCTATTAACATCCTATTTCTGCAACTCCTTTGCTTAGATACTGAAGCATGCTCCACCTCTCTGCCTTGCCCGATTTTTGGCCAAGAGTGGCTAGATAGATGACATTAATAACCGCTGAATCTCCACAGTGACTGAAGTTGTATTCCATTCCAGTCCTGAACAATAGTTACCACTTTATGGGTCAGTTAAAATGCCCACAGTTACTCTACTTCCAAAATATAATTATTGGCTATTCTGATCCATCTATAAATCACTTCTATATTATGGGGAGACCTAAATGTGGTGTCTTATCTAAGGTTGCTCATAATACATGATGTCTTACCTAAGCCCTAGAGTCTTGGTGTTTTGTTTGACTAAAAGATACGTCATATGGCAAAGCCTTGTGATTTTCTTCAGAGCTTTCTGCTCAGTCACCTCCATAGGTTTAGAATCTATGTCTTTGTTTCATGTTCACTCTTAAATCCACCATAAATCCCAAATATTTCTTTGAGGCCAGGCATTGACTTTTCTGATCCAGGTTGGATTGTTAATGCCCTGTCCCTATTCTCTGTTTACATCATGCGAAGGTTGGTGCAAAACAGGACCAAATCAGAGTAGTACATTTGCATTGCTGGTAGCATTTCCACTCACTTTGTGCAGCTGTGAGTACTGTATCAGACTGCCCTGCAGAAGTGTCCAGGCTTCAGACTGCAGCAAAGAGGAGGTGGCAGGGGGCAGTTACATTTTTACAAAAAGAGCTCTCTAGTCAGGCATTTGAGTTAAATGGGCAGCAGCAGCAAAGAGAATCCAACCATTCTCTACGGTCAGAATAAAAATGATGCCTTTTCTAATGGATGGATTCTCTTCAGCAGTTGTGAAGATGACAGATGACTTGTCCCTTGCCACCAACCATAGAGCTGCTGCGGCTAGTTTGGCCTCTGGTGCAGTTGAAGCCTTCAGTCACATCTTGGCTGCAATGGCCTCTGTGGGTGGATGCAGAATTCCACACAGCTAGGATATAGGACGGCCCTCCCTCCCTGCCCCCCATGACTGCCCATTGTTTTCTTCTGCAAGTCTTTTCAAGTCAATTGACTGTTTACTTCACTCTTCTTCCTTGCTCACCTGTTCCATGTTTCATCCTCTGCTTGACATGCAGCTGTATGCCAAAACTTCCTGTTAACATGACATTTTGATACTTCCTGACAAGGTTAACCATTTCTCTTTAGGCTAGATCAGTTCTTTTTGTTATTCTGAAAACTGTTCAGGTCATACTGTAGCCTTCTCTTTCTCAGAGGACAGACATGTCCATAACTTCTGTCTCCCTAGGTCCACTTGCATATTGCCATCTATGTCTTATTTCAGAGTGAATTTAGCACTGGTGAAAGGTGATGGACAGACAGCTTTGGAGTTTTCCATCCATAGGATGAGTAGAGTGGGCAAAGAAAACTCTTCTCATCCTGCCTCTTGTCAATGTGCCTCCATTCCGAACTGCAGAGATCAGCAGTACCTGTTGGTGGGGGGCGGGGGAGAAAGGAGAGCTGGAAATCAAAAAAAAAGTTTCTGATCACTGGGGAAAGAGATCATGGAAAAACTTCCCAGTAGAAGTAGTGAGGCAGGAAATCTTTTTGGTTTCAAAATGGAGCTAATACATTTTTAAGGGGATTGTATGATGTATGATGTACCTGCTATGGCGAGTGACTGGATTCAGTGACTATGGGGGTCCCTTTGAACTCCATTTTCTTCTATGTCATGCTCCATATCCCATTTAGTTAATCATCAATCTGTTACAACTACCATCCAATAGATCCTCTTTGGTGAATGATTTTATCATGCACTTATTTGATTTGTTTAGATTTGCAAGAACAAATGCCAGATGACATCTCCCAACTTCCCATATGGGTCTGTGCAACACCAAATATTCAGCCAGCAATATCTAATCCTAAACCAGTCCTGCCATTTTGTCCCACCACAGTTTAGCGGTGCATGTAAAAGTAGGGACTATGCTCTATTTAAACCAGGAGCAATGGAAATCTTGGTGACTACAATATTAGGAATGAACAGGAACCTGGGCCAGACTGAGCCTCTTCCCATTCATATCAGACAAACCAGTCACAAGATGTTGAGTGCTGTCAGCCACTTATGGCATAGGCCAGGTTGGAGGTCGTGCAGTGGAGGTGAATATTACCATAGGCCTCTAGAAGTTTCCTGAAACATCCACTTCTTGTTCCACCCCATGCCCTTTCCAGTTTACCAGCACTGGCTTAGCAAAGAGGCCAGAGCCCCAACGCCAACAATTTGTTGTATTGCTTTATACAAAACCATCTTTCAAAATGTAAGATATTGTATTGTGACATTAATCTATTCCTTATGACCCCCAAATCCTTACCTGTAACTGGTCTGTACAGCTTTGTGTGTATGGAAGTTTAGTTATAGAATCATAGAATAATAGAAAATTAGGGTTGGAAGGGACCTCAGGAGGTCATCTAGTCTCAAAGCAGGACCATCCCCAACTAGATCATCCCAGTCAGAGCTTTATCTAGCCAGATCTGAAAAACCTCCACGGATGGAGATTCCACAACCCCTCTGGGTAACCTGTTCCAGTGTTTAACTACCCTCCTAGTGAGGAAATTCTTCCTAATATCTAACTTAAACTTCCCTTGCTGCAACTTGAAACTCTTGCTCCTTGTTCTGTCATCAGCCACCACTGAGAACAATTTAACTCCATGCTCTGTGGAACTGCCCTTCAGGTAGTTAAAGGCTTCTATTAAATCCCCTCTCACTCTTCTCTTCTCTAGACTAAATACACTCAGGTTCCCTCACCCTCTCCTCAGAAGTCATGTGCCCCAGCCCACTCACCATTTTTGTTGCCCTCCACTGGACTCTCTCCAATTTGTCCACATCCTTTCTGTAGTGGGGGGCACAAAACTTAACTCCAGATGTGGCCTCACTAGTGCTGAATAAAAGGGAATAATCACTTCCTTTGATCTGCTGGCACACAGCTACCCATATAGCCCAGTATGCCATTAGCCTTCTTGGCAACAAGGGCACAGTGTTGGCTCCTATTCAGCTTGTTGTCCACTGTAACCCCCAGGCTCTTTTCAGCAGAGTGTTGCCCAGCCATTCAGACCCCAGTCTGTGCTGGTACATGGGATTTCTTTTGGCCTCCAGCATACTCCCCCCAGCTTTGTGTCATCTGCAGACTTGCTGAGGGTGCACTCAATGCCATCTTCCAGGTCATTGATGAAGACATTGAACAACATTAACACCAGGACCGAACCCTGGGTCACTCCACTGCTACCTGCCAATTAGACATCAAGCCATTGATTGCTACCCTTTCAACCCAATACTCCAGCCAGTTTTCTAGCCACCTTACAGTCCATTCATCCAACCCATACTGCCTTAGTTTGCCTGCAAGAATGTTGTGGGAGACTATATCAGAAGCCTTGCTAAAATCAAGATATACCATGTCCACCAGTCTTCCTGTGTCCACAGAGCCAGTCATCTCATCACAGAAGGCAATCAGGTTGGTCAGGCATGACTTGCCCTTGCTTAATCCATGCTGACTGTTCCTAATCACCTTCTTCTCCTCCATGTGCTTCAACATTGATTCTTTGAGGATCTGCTGCATGATTTTTCCAGAGACTAAGGTGAGGCTGACTGGTTTGTAGTTCCCTGGATCCTCCTTTTCCCCTTTCTTAAGTATGGGCACTATGTTTTCCCTTTTCCAATCATCTGGGACCTCTCCTGATTGCTATGAGATTTCAGAGATGATGGCCAGTGGCTCTGCAATCACACCAGCCTCAGTACCCTCAGTTGCATCCTATTTGGCCCCATGGACTTATAGTATATGTCCAGCTTTTCTAAATAGTCCCTAACCCATTCTTTCAGCACTGAGGGCTACACACTTTCTCCCAAACTGTGCTGCCTGGTGCAGTAGTCTGGGAGCTGACCTTGACTGTGAAGACTGAGGCAAAAAAGGCATTGAGCACTTCAGCCTTTTCTGCATCCTATTGTCACAGGCCAGCTGGGCACTGTGAGTATATCAATTTAGTTGCAGACTGACTGAGCACTGCAACTTTATTAGCCACTGGGCTTTTTGGTTCAGGATCGAGGAGGTAACGTAGGAAAGGAAAGAAATGACAAGTTTCACTTACAAAAAGGAATGAATTTT
>NW_017728923.1:6339997-6340958 GCF_001723895.1 Crocodylus porosus | reverse complement strand
AGATAGCAAGTTCCTGTCCACCCTTGTGGTAGTATCGTATAGGCCCGTCGTCCGCAAATCCAACAGTATCCTCTTAAGGCCCTATTTTCTCTATTAGTGGCATTTGGAGGGGCCCAACCATAGGGCATCTCGGGAAACCCCAAGCCTCCTTCTGGACCTAAAGGACCAGCGGCTGCGAGGCCTCCTTTCATGGAACATTCCCATAGCCCATCCTGATTCTGGTCTGTACAATCTGTCCGATCATTACTTTGATTTGTGGCGCTCCAATACTTATTAAACCACGCAATTGTTCCATTAGGATGCTGTCACACTAGCCGATTATACCCTGGGCTGTTAGGATAATAAAGCTGTTCTAATTTTGTAGGGTTCATCCATCTTACTTTTAAAGTCCATATGCAACGGCTGTGTCCCAACCTTTTTCCTGTACCATTATTACTGATGCAATACTCTCCCAATGCCACTTGGGAAAGTTCCCAACTGTGGTTCTCATCCCATTTTTGACTAGTACTTTTAACATTTGTCTTACTACTCACTAGCCACTTTGGGGCCAAAGGAAAAGCCCTCCAAGGCCACCGGCCTCCGGCCTCTCGAAGCCCCCCACAGGCCCAGCAGTTGGTGAGATTGAAGGTACCTGCAATTCTTTTCATCATGTCAACATACAAATTTGTCCCTGGGGAAGTAATTGGGGAAAGCGGGGGTATAGGCCAGTGGCTAAGGCTACTCAATCCTGCTTCTTTCACTATACAGATAACAACAAGGCACATTAAGATTCCTACCATATTTTCCCTTTCATGAGATCAAATACAGCCTAAATGTTTCCCTTTTTACTTTCTTGTCTAATTTTCTGAACTTTGATAAAGCCATCTCAGGCGCACTTGGAGATCACCAGTAGGTTCACAGCTCCACTTGCTGGCTTCTTGTTCCGAAGACGACTCAGCTTCCGGAGTGAGCTCGTCTTGGG
>NW_017728923.1:6327457-6336711 GCF_001723895.1 Crocodylus porosus | reverse complement strand
TGGTAGTGTTTCTTTTTATCAGGTACGAGATACAAACTGTGCAGTTCTAACAACACTCTATTCATTATGCATTCCTAATAATATTTCTAACAGGGGTATGGGACAGTGATGACCCTTCTGTTCTGTCCTTCCCGAGGGTTACTATGACGCATGTGTTCTTTTATATTCTAATTATGCTAATTTTTTAATTATGTAGCGATTCATAATATTGCTTTATAGCTGTTATCCTATGGGGTTAAAAGGTGTTAGAAATTATTATAATAAGTTACTGCCCAAGCTTGGGTTTATCCAATAAGCAAATTGCAACACATCATCTTCAGGTTTGAAATTAACATTACCCCACCTAAATCCAGCCCCTTCAAAACTCTCTGACTATGTTTTTTTGAGATATCCAGTACATTTCAAGAAATAACAAGCTAGGCAGTTGAATCCAGTTTTTATCATCATCAAGTCTAAATTCTGAGCAAGAAGGACAGCTTATTTCACAGCTATAGCTTTGTCTCTGAGGCCTAGTCAGTTCCACAAACAGTTACAGATTACATTTGCGGGTTACAAAAATACAAGCTTCATATTAGACAAAAGTTCCAAATGCCTCCAAGAAGCACATATGTATTGCTTATTAATTTCTTTGGTTCTGGCCATCACCCCTGTTACAAGTTTGCCTCCCCCATTCAGTAAGGGACTCACACTTTCCCTGATCCTCCTCTTGCTAGCAACATACTTGTAGAAACCCTTCTTGTTACCGTTCACATCCCTTGCTAGCTGCAACTCCAATTGCATGTTGGCCTTCCTGACTTCATCCCTGCGTGCCTGAGCAGTGCTCTTATACTCCTTCCTAGTTGTTTGTCCAAGTTTCCACTTCTTATAAGATTTCTTTTTGTGATTTACTTTACTGAAGAGTTCCCTGCTAAGCCAAGCTGATCTTCTGCCATACTTGCTAATCTTCCTGCACATTGGGATGGTTTGTTCCAACACTGTCAGTAAGGCTTCTTTAAAGTATAATAGCCAACTTTCCTGGACTGCTCTCCTTCTTAGACTGGCTTCCCAGGGGATCCTGCCCATGATTTCCCTGAGTGAGTTGAAGTCTGCTTTGGTGAAGTCCAAGGTCCTTACTCTGCTGCTCTCCATCCTTTCTCTCCTCAGGATCCTGAACTCAATCATCTCATGGTCACTGCTAGCTAAGGTGCCATCCACTACTACATTCCCCACCAATTCATCCATCTGTGAGCAGCAGGTCCCTAGTTGGCCTCTCCAGCACTTGCGCCAGGAAGTTGTCCCCAACACTCTCCAAAAACTTCCTGGATTGCCTGCGCCCTGCTGTATTGTCCTCCCCGCAGATGTTAGTGTGATTGAAGTCCCCCATGAGAACCAGGGTTTGTGATCAGGAAACTTTCGTTAGTTGTTTGAAGAAAGCCTCATCCTGGTCTGGTGGTGTATAGAAGACACCCACCACAACATCACCCTTGTTGCTCTCCCCTCTAACCTTAACTCAGAGAGTTTCAACAGGCCTGTCTCCAGTTTCATACTGGAGCTCTGAGAAATCATATGGCTGTTTTACATGTCCTCATCTGCTTCTCCCCTGTCTGTTCTCCCTCAACAGTTTGTACCCATCCATGATAATGCTTCACTTATGTGAACTATTCTACTAAGTCTCTGTTATTTCAGTCATGTCTAGTTCCATGACTGTGTAAAGACTTCCAATTCTTTCTGCTTGTTTCTCAGGCTCCATGGATTCATATACAGGCACCTAAGATAACTAGTTGATTGCCCTGAGAACACCTCCCCTGTTTCCCCCTCTGGCTTGCTCTTCCTCTAGGTCTCCAGCTTCCCCACTTAATCTCAGGCCTTTGGTCTCCATCCCCTAGGTGAACCTAGTTTAAAGGCTTCCTCACTAGGTTAGTGAGCCTGGCTGGAAAGATTCTCTTCTCTGTCTTCATGAAGTGGATCCCATCTCTTCCCAGCAATCCTTCTTGGAACAACAGCCCATGGTTGAAGAAGCCAAAGCCCTCCTGGCGACACTACCTACACAGCTGGGTATTGATCTCCAGGGTGCACTCACTCCTGCTTGGGCCTTTTCACCTGACTGAAAGGATCAAAGAGAATACAACCTGAGCCCCAGAGCCCTTCACCCTTGCACCCAGAGCCCTATAGTCACTTTTGATACACTCAGGGTCTCCCCTGGCAGTATTATTAGTGCCCGCGTGGATAGGCAGCATGGGGTAATAGTCAGAGAGCAGGCTGAGTCTTGATAATCCCTCCATGACATCTTGGATCTGGACTCCAGGCAAGCAGAAGGCTTCCCAAGACAACAGGTCAGGTTGGCAGATGGCTCCCTTCATCTCCTGCAGAAGGGAATCTCCAATCACCACCACCCGTTGCTTCTTCTTGGTGGCAGTCATCTTGATCCTTCTCCCCTTGATGAGGCCTGTTCCGTCTTCCTTCACCAATGGAATGTGCTCTCTCTCCTGTTGTAAGCTGGGAACAGGTCTTGTCTGCAGGCCCTTTACAAGCAGGAGATGAAGACAATAAACAGTGGCCCTCTAATGATGCTAAAACAATGCTCTGAGCTCTCATCAGAACAAATACCAACATGAGGGAGTTAAGGAGGTAGTTGAGCCAGGAGCACATGTAAAGATGCTTTTCATTCTCTGAAAACCTTTGGACCTTAAGATTCTCTGAGGAAATAGAAGCCATTGGAAATACTCCAGAGCACACCATCTTTTGAACTAAGCTGTCTTGGCTCTATTTACTTAGGGGGAGCGTGGCAGAAAGCCACCTTGGTTTCTCCCCAAAATCTCTGCCCTGTGACAACGTGATTAGATGGGCTAGCACAGAGGATTCACACCTCAGCCTGTCTCTTTAGGTAACCTGAGCTGACTGCATTCCTGAGGGAGGGGGGAAACCTGCTCCCTCTGCCTACGTGACTGGCATCAGCCACCTGGGTGAGGGGCATCTACCTGGGGAGCTGGAATCTGCCTGGTAACAGGTGATGTAGTTCAAATTAGTTGGCTGACAGCCAACTGGGGCTGACCTCCACTGGACCAGGTGAATGAGGTCACAGGGGCTATATAGGCTGGGGTGGGGGGAAGGAGGCTCACGCTCTCTTCGGCCATGAGGTGAAGCAGCAGCAAAGCAGGGGAGACAGAGAAGCCTTACCATCGGGACCTAGCTCTCTCTCTCACCCCAAGACTCCAGAGGGGAAACTCAACCAGCCTCTGGAAGATGCTTGTGAGTAGGCTACTCAATCGGATTAGATATTTAGCTGGCAGTAACACAGATGCATGATCAAAAGGCTACCTCAGCCACATCATTTGCTCTTTAGGATTTCTAAGATATTGCTCAATCCTGTACCCTAGTTTACCCTACCCTTTGTAATCAATAAAGTTCTCCTATTTGACTGGTGTGGGAGACTTATTGGTGGGTCTAAATTATGCCTAAGAGACCCTTAGGTCTGCGGACTAAGGGAGACTTTACTTTTTGCCCCCTGACTTGGGGAAGTGCCCCAAATGCCTGTACTGGGTCGAGTACCCATCGGACTATTAGGCCTGTGTTTCCCCGAGGACACAGGGCCGAGGCAGTCTCTTCTTGGGGTGGTGGCGGTGACGCTACCCCCAGGCTAGCGAGTGTGCTCCAGGAAGGGGGTCAGCTGGACGTAAGGCGCCCCTAGGGAGGCATTCGGAGCCTGGCAGGTGGTCAGGCGCAGGGAGGTGGGCGGCTCAACTCAGGAGCACCCCTACTGGCCCGCCACAGGGAGTACCACTCTGCTAAAGACTATCACTCAAGGAGGCCTCTATGGTTGCCTGCTGCTTTACTAAGGTGTGGACCAAGTCTTGTGTTACTGCTATATACATATTCAGCATGGAGACCCCATGGAGGAAGAAAGCATAAGAAGTCTTAATCCTGGTAGAACACACTACAATCACTAAAATCACAGAAAAAGGGTTCATCTTTGCCAGGACACAGCAGACTCTGATGCAACTAGAAATACAGTTTAAGAAGCTTTTGGAGGATATATCTAATCTTTTGAATCTCTTGTCTATGGCCACAACAATAGGCATGGAGACCATAGAAAGAGTTTGGTCCTATGTAATTAGAGGGCCACACTCTCTTCACATCCAGTGTGTGGAAAGTAACTTTAGTATGGGAATCATGTGGCTTTGTGGGAGAAATTAGGAATAAAATTTACTTACTGAGATGGAACTTGGAAGCTTTGGCAAAAATTTGGGTTGAGTATAGAGGACCACCATGTCCAGGTAGACAGCTCCCATCAGGGCTTGGGTTTCACTAACATTTCTGATGTAATTGATTGTCAACAAGGCCACCTTCATAGACAGATAATGGAGTGTATATGACTGTTACGGGATGGGGTCCCCAGGGGTGGCCATGATACCCCTAGGGCTCTTTGACCATGCTGGTCCTGCTCAGTGGGCACCCTTTTTCTTTCCTGCCATGTCTTGTTGTACTATATGGAGGCTGCCCTCAAGTTTGTATTTTGGGTATGATCCTGATGGACTCCACTGAACCCTGTGGGTTTTTGGACCCCTTTTGGGTCCT
Organism: Crocodylus porosus; assembly: GCF_001723895.1. Classification (NCBI taxonomy): domain Eukaryota; kingdom Metazoa; phylum Chordata; order Crocodylia; family Crocodylidae; genus Crocodylus; species Crocodylus porosus. Next base: position 6,332,157 of record NW_017728923.1, on the reverse strand, counting down.
GCTCCAAAATGGATGCTTCTCGGGACACCCTCAGCCTTATGGGATAGATGCATAGCTCCATACCGCCCTGTTACCACACCCCAATCCTCGCAGATGGCATTCAACATTGTCCCTCCAAGGCCTTAGTTTAGCTTGGCCCCTGGTCTCCACTAGGCTCTCCATAGCCCTGTCTCTCTCTCGGCGTCCCTTGGCGCTGAGGCCTGGTCACCCCAAATACAGCACCCACACTGGTGCTGGGGCCTGTTCACCTCAGTTACGATGCCCACATTGGCACTGGGGCCTATTCACCCCAAATATGGTTCCCACGCTGATGCTAGGGTCTCCACACTGTAGTGGGCCCCCAACGAGGCCTCCTCCTTCCCCAATAGTTTCAGTCCGATCCTCTGGTCTTATAAAACAGCAGCCAAAGATATGAGCCCCTGGGCTAATAACATAACACAAAAAGTTCAGGGTGTGCTCTGTCCCTTTAAAAGAGTCAAACTTCTTCCCCAGCACTAAGTACCCAGGGCCCTGCCTCTTCCAATCAGCTGACCGGCTGCAGGTATAGGCTAATTCCCTCCTTAGGCCTGCTACCTGTGGGTTCCTGCCTGACTGCTAGGGCCCTCTCTCTGGGAAGTTTCTCCCTTTAAAGGAGCAGGCACCTTAGTGCCTTGAGACAAAGACATGATCAACTCAAGTGGTGAGTGCGTTACTACAGTAAAGACCAGGTGGAAGTCAAATCGAGGTACTAGATTTTTGATGCATCAGAGGGTCTTTGCCAACATCTTTAGAAACCTCAGTGTGATCAGCTGGGAGAAAACCATCCAGCTGTTTATGGGGGATAATGGGCAGTGACTGGGGCCAAGTGAACCTTAACTGAATTGAGAGATAGGTCTGAGGTCCAATGAGTAGGCTAGAATATTTGGGATTGAGGCAAGCATTGATGAGGTACCCCCCCTATTAAGCACCATGACAAGAATTTGGACCACTTAGTGAGGTAGGGGCCCCTTGTGGAGATCTCAGGACATTTGCAACAGGGATGGAACAGATGCATTCTAGTTGCAAGAACCATTCAGCATCCCAAGAGTTGAAGTAAGAGGAGGTCTGGGTTAAGCATTCTCCACTTCCTAGGAGAACAGGTTGGGGAGCAGAGACAGGGAAAAACAAACTGACCCTAAGCAAAGTCCTGTTGCCCAGGAAATGTAGGAGGGCCTGGAACCATTGTTTACTACCAATCTAGTATCAGGATGATTCAGATACAGTCCTCCTGCACCTTCTGGATGACTTGTGGATACAGGGGGAAGGCATAAGGTAGGCTCTTCTTCCATGACATCTGTTGGAAAGAGCCTATACTGAGGGCAACCCTGGAACAGAAGAGACAGCTCTTCGTGTTCCACTCTATCAGTCAGAAACGCATCATATTTTTAGAGAACCCGAGACCAGGAACAGTTGAACAAGAATAACTCCTTGAGCTCTTCCTTAGGGTAGACAGGTATGACCCTGTTTACAATGGTCCACACTCCCATCTGGGAGATGAGGCCAGTGAGCAGCTGAAAAGTAGATACAGTGGCAAATGCATCAGTACCATAACCAGAATCTTCCTTGTTGAGCATAGAGGAACTTGTAGTATTGGGACCCTTCCATCAGGCCAAAGATAGTAGGAAATTGGTGAAAACCATCAGCCTCAATTCTGGACAGCACTGCCCTGGGTGGTAGATTTCTGTGCCTCACAGATGCAGTCTGGCATGTGGCATCGTGAAGGTGCAGGATGTCATGTGGTTGAGAAGGGAGAGAAATGGTTTCACTGAAGGTTTTTGTGCCTCTCTAATTGAAGGATCGGCCTCTTTCTGGGCCAGGAACACACCTTAGGAAAGAAGGCTTTGGCCAACATTGTATCTAAAAGAGACTCTCTGAAGTCCAGCTGAATTGGGGACTGTAACAGGGCACTTGTTCTGGGCTCTGTCATGGTCCACGTTTGCCAGCAAGACCAAAGCTTGCCTGGAGACTTACCTCATGGTTCAAGGGTTGCAGCGCAGGCTCCAAAGATGCTTGGCAGGTCACCCAGAGATTGGCTGAGTCGAAAGTGGTTGGTTCAGGTGCTGTGCCACCATATGCAGCTGGAGCAGGCCCCCATTGGTTTCCGGGAATTCAGCTGGAAGCTCACAGGGGCTACTGGCACATCTTTAGATCCCTCAGAGAGGGGAAGGCATGACACAAGTCAGGATTGTACAAACCACATGGAGACTTGGAAGCTGGAGCCAAACCCAGCGCTGGAGCCAAAGCAAGGACACCGGAGCCAGAGCCAGAACCTGGAGCTGGAGCCAGAGCTGAAATGATGAGCCAGAGCTCAAACTGGAACCACCAGTGCTGGGGCCAGAACTGAAATGTGGAGCTGGAGTCAGAGCTGGAGCGAGAGATAGAGCCAAAGCAGAAGCCATGATACAGCTCAAAGTGGAGCTAAAATGGGGCCTAAGGAAGGGATGTCCCTCAGCCAAGTAGTGGCCAGACGGAGTGACTGATACTGGTGAGTGAATGGGGCTGGCAACAATGGGTAAAGATTTACCGAGAAGACAGGTGAGTGTCCTGGCGAACTGGTAGGTGATTGACCTGCTGATTGCTGGGATTGTTAATTGAATGAAGGCCCTGAGTGGGGCATAGATTATGAAGTAATGAGGTATGTGGATAGTTTATAAGTGGATGAGTCAGTGAGCTCTAGAAAGAATACCAGAGGTAAAAGATGACAGATAATTGAGTTAAACAAGCTCAACAGTAGATTACCTGAAGACTCTTGGGGAGGGATGCCTCTTACGGGTGACAAAGGAAGGGAAACCTAAATTTAGAAAAAGGGGTCCCAACCCAAGTACGTGGAAAGATGAGGGCACCCAACGATAGCTACTGAGAAGAGCTCCAAAGCCCAGAGCTTTGGAGCACAGGTGAAAAGGCTAAGACCACTACCAAGATCCATCTAGGAGTGGGAAGGAGCAGAAGCCCCGTGAAGAAAAGTGTTTCCCCCACATCATACCACTGATTATGGATAACACTTCACCTCCCTTTTCGCTTTTCAAACCTTTGAAACATCAAGGCATGGCAGAAAAGTAACAAGGGAGACTCCAAAGTGGGGGGAGCAAGTGAGCAAGATGACTAATGATGCGCCCACTTCCAGGGACAAAGAGAAGCCAGAGGGAGATATTCTTTATTGGGCTACAAAAGGCTGTGCCACATGGTACAGCAATAAAGAAAATGGTAAGTGTGAGTGACAAGGATATCTCCTAGAGAGGAAAGACAGACTCAGAAATATCTGATACTTGCCATTGCTGGACATTCTAAACCAACAAGACATACGAGCCACTAAAGAACCAGCTGTAGTGGTTTCTAAAGGGTCTTTTTTAAATCTCAGCCAAACCAGTGGCTAAGAAAGTGGGACTAGAACCAGGCTTCAGAGGACCCTGAAATGGACAAAGATGCTATACTCAACCCAAAATCTCTGCCAGCTACTGGTTACCTAAAACAATTTAAGAACACTGAATACTGTACATAATTAACAATGGGTTTCTTTATTCACCAAAGTTGCCCTGTCTGGCATGACAGACTCTTTCATGATATTAGAGGCAACTAGTAAAAACTCTCTCTCTCCCATTCCTTTGCTTATGCTTAGGTGAATAGAAATGGCCATACAGGATCCTGCTCGTGTATCTTGCTGGTCTGGAATGTCCAACAAAGGTAAGTATTAGGTGTTTCTGAGCACACTGATCAGAGGGATCCTGGTTTTCTCCGATTAAAAATTGCAAATTCTCTGACGAAAAACCCAAAATTCATGATAAAAATTAAAGGCCCCCCACAGCTCCCCTCCCCCCCCAGTGTTGGTGGTGCCCCGCACTCCCCTCCCACAGCCTCAACAGCCCTCCTGATGCCCCTCACAACAGCCCCACAGACACGCAGGCACAAGCATGCAGACACAGAAGCACACACAGACACTGACACCCACCCCAGCAGGTAAGTGTGTGTAGGAGGAAGGGGTGGGGCAGGGCAGGGGAAAGTAAAGGTGCTGGGGGGTTAGATCAAGAATGGAGCAGGGCCAGGGGTGAGGGCAGAGGTGCCACTCTGAGGGCCACACTGGCTGATCTAACAGGGGGTTTGCACATAGAGGCTACCACTGCAACTCTGTCACTGCACCCTGCGCTACCATCCCACGGCCACCCACATGGCTTCGTGTGCAACTGGCGCAGGGCATAGCAGCAGCAGCGTGGTGGCAACCACCTTGTGTGGGTCACCTGTGCTGCCTAGCTGGAGGGTGGAAAGGGGAGCTTACATGCAGCAACCGCCAATGCACCGCTGCTTATGCCTCATGACTGGCTGCAGGGCTCTGCAACGGTGTGGAGTGGTGACGGCTGTGTACCAGCAGAGGGGGCTATGTGGGCAAGTGCTGCCACTGCAGAGCCATGCCCTTTGCCCCTGAATCCTAGAGGTAAGAGGTGCTTGGGGGCTGTGGGGCAGGGCTGAGGAAGATGGTTGGTGGCTGAGGGAGCGGGAGGTGCTGCCAGCTCCAGTCGGCATTACAAAGCCAGGGGGTGAGGGCAGGGGTGCCCCTCAGTAGGGATCCTGTTTTATTCTGTTTAAAAATCCCAAATTCTATTATAAAAAAAATAGAAATCCAAAATTCTCTGATTTAAAAACTCAAAATCTGTGCGTCTTCCATGATTAAAATGAAACACCACTATATA
>NW_017728923.1:6233188-6327327 GCF_001723895.1 Crocodylus porosus | reverse complement strand
TAGGTATCAGTTGAACACAATGTTTTATTGATATATTTACAATTTTAAAGCAACTTGGAGCACAGTCCTGGCTCTCCCCGCTTCCTGCTGCTTGGCTGAGGTCCCTGGGGCTGGCACTGCCCTGGCTCCCCCACTCCTATCTCCCACCGCCAGGCTGCACTCCAAGCAGCTCTGTCAGCCCCATGGAGCTCAGCCGGGCTGGAGGAGGTGGAGTGCAACCTTGGCTCTCCCCACCTTCCGCTGCCAGGCTGCATTCCTACTGGCTAATCCAGCCCCACGGAGCTCAGCCCAGCAGCGGGAGGCAGAGCCCAGCCCTAGCTCTCCCCTGCCTTCCAGCACCAGGCCGCTTCAAAACTTGGAATGTTTCAAAACTTTTGAAACATTTCGAGTGCCTTCATTTCGTTTTGAAGCTGGTTCAAAGTTTTGGTTTTGTTTCAATTTCACTGTTTCAAGCTTGAAATGCATCAATATAACTTGAAAACAAAACACTCAGAGAAATTTCACACAGCCCTAATGTCTATAGCACTTAAACAAAACAGTGTCCAGAACCACCAGATCTGGAGCTAATCTGAGTGGGGGCATACTTGGCATATCGTGTTGAAGCTGGACCATTGTACAGTTGCTAGATCAGAGAGCATGGGAGGGGCCAAGATGGTTGCTTAGTGGTTTGGGCACTTGCCTCGGTAGTGGCAGACCCTACTCCCAGGATCACAGGTTTATTTTATCATGTATTGTAGGGGTGTCAAACTCATCTTGTGCCCTTGACTCCAGGGCTGCTTGCAGGCCAGATGTGGACAAGCAGGGCATAAGGAAATAGTGGCTCCAGCTTTGGCACCACCATGTAGCCCCAGCTGCAGCTGGAACTACTGCTCCTACATGCCCCCTGCTGTTTTAGCAGCTCTGGCCCTGGCTATGGCAGGGGCAGGCACCTAGAGAGGTAGGGCCATGGCAGTTTGACCAGGCAGTCACTGTAGGTTGACTGAGGCTGTGTCAGGGATGACTTGCCCTAATGCTGCTAGTTGCTATGTTCACTAGGGATCCAGATTGTGGCAGACCCCTTCCCCTAGTCACGCCAGTAGCCTGGAAGGTTGGCTAGAAAGGCTCTGGAGTTTGAATCTGGCCCATGGGCCATATATTTGACATCCCTACTGTGTTGTAAGATGCATATAGTGCTCTTGGGGCAGGGGCTGGAGCCGAGTTTTCCACCGATGTGCCAATATAACATCCCCAGTGTCAGGTTTCATAGTTTCTAGGGTCAGAAGGGAACCTGAGCAGATCACCGAGTCCGATGGCAGGAAAGAGTACAAATGACCCCAGGAAGGTGTTCATCTAGCATCCTCTTAAAGACCCCCAGGGTAGGAGCCAGCACCACTTCTCTTGGAAGTTGGTTCCAGATCCTAGCTGCCCTGACTGTGAAGTAGCGCCTCCTGATATCTAGCCTAAATCTACCCTCTGCCAGCTTTATTATTCCTGCGTTATTGGACACATCTGAGTTGTGCCACACTACCCCCACAGCACCATGCAGGAGCAGCATCAGTCATTTAGTGAGAACCTTCCTTGTGAAGTTGTGGAATCTATTAGTGAGGCACGCTCCATCTGTGTGCACAGTGTGGTCCATGCTTGGTTGGAGCTTCTTTGTGTTACTGCCCTGCAAATAATACCACAATGAAACAGACCCCTGCTTCCCAACAGTTTGGTCTGCTCAGCAGTGCTGTGAATCCAACCTTCAGACACTGCTGATAGCCCAGTGGGAGCCATTGTGATAGATGACACCAGGACTTATATTTGTTCAATTTTATATTTAAAATGTGGCTTATTAGGTCAGTGAGAACCTTCCTCCACCAGGTTAGATGCAAGCTGTGTAATCTGGCAAGGGGACATGACATTCAATAGGAACTCCACATTTCAATCCCTTGGCACATGTCAGCTTGAAGGGGGAGTGACTTCATTAAAAGGCTCTAAGTGAAGTGGTGGCCACTTCTCATGAGGGCAGCCTGATCTGTATGTCCCTTTGCTTTCACTGAAATTAATAGTCCTGCTTACTAGAGATCCCCCCACAAAGGGACCAGTGTCCAGGAATGCATGAGTAACTTTAATCTCACATTGTAGTAGTCACCACTGTTCTTTCATTAGCGATATCATGCCAGTCATGATGGTCACAAGCACTTGTCCTTCCACTAGTCCCCTTGGAACCGGACCCAAATTATCAGTTCATTATGGGAGGTTAAAAGCAGACAGACAAAATGCTGCAAAGTGCAGGAACTCTTAATCCTCTTTCTCTGATGCCATCTTTGTTTTGCCTGCAGACCCAGCCCTGGGTTTCCTTGGTAAAATACCTGGGCTTTCACTTCCTACCAACAATACCATGGTCTCATTAGTATCAGCCCTGATATCCGAGTCAGCCAAGAGCAGCTGCGAAGCATGAACCACATACTGAGCACATCACCATCTTATGCTCATATACTGGAAAGTACCAGATTCTTATATCATGTCCAGTGCAGTATGGCTGCTTTTATCAAGCATTTAGCTTCCCTTATCTACAAATTTCCATTTGCTTTTCTGTACCCACAGACTTTGCTTCCCCCGCCCCCTCCCAGTCTGAGTGGTTACCTCTGCCACTTCTGCCTCATAACAGCTAGCATTTTTCCAGTTCAATCATTGAGGCACAGCCCGATTGCTAGAGAGAGGGACTGATGTCACAACTCAGGATTATTTGCTTGCTTGCTGCTGAATGAAAATGAACCTCTTGTAAGATTCACTCTAAAGAGTGACTCTTATTGACTCAGCTTGTGCAGCACCTACTGACTTGTTAAGCATGAGGATACCTGATTGGATATTTTAAATCAAAGCTCAGAGCAGCTAGATTGCTCTATTAGCCAAAGCCATTGTAAATGCCAAAGGCCTATATCAGGTGTTGTCAACCAGGGTATGTGTACGCTGGGGGGGTACTTTGAAAGGGCCCGGGGGACACAGGGGCGGACAGGGAGGGAGCGCTGCCACCCTGCGCCACTGCCTCACAGGAGCAGGGCTGGGCTGGGGTGAGAACAGGGCCGCACAGACCCTGCCCTGGCACTCCCTGTCCCGCCTCTCAGTCTGGCTGCTCCCCCACCCCCCACCCCGGGGGTACACTTATTAAAATGGGAGCTGCCAGGGGTACACTTATTAAAAAAGGTTGAAAATCCCTTCAAAAGTTGAAGGGAATTATCCTGAGTTTTGATTCCACTAGAAAGCAGCTCCTGCCCTTGCTGGTACTCTGCACTTCTTTCTCCCCAGAGTCCCCATCACAAAGCACTCCCACAATGCTGGGGTGAAACCAGGAACCCCTCCCAGCCACTTGTCAAATGTCAGACCCTGCAAAACACACTTATTAATTCCAGAAAAAGAAAGACTGGAGAAGAACCCACGGATTACAGGGGGCCTGATCTTCTGCTGTATAGTACTTGGTGCAGCCAAAATCAAGGCTAGAGGGCTGGTTCTTGTCAGCCTGTAACATACCTCACAGGGCCACTGGATCAGGATGGAATTGCCAGACCCAGATACTCCAGTCATGGCCCCTCCTGCTCTTGTTCAGTTCCCTACATGGGAACCACTGCAAGGAACTTGTGCAGCAACCAATACATGCTACTGCTGCACCTGCCAAAATTTCCTCCAGGTCTTAGAACATATAGTCACTCCTTTTAGGGCCCTTTCCAATGCAGGCATAGGAAGGCTGTTCCTGTACATAGTGGCATCCTGAAAAGCAAGTTATGAAACTGTGTGTAGAACAATGACCAAAATTAACTTAATGACGTTTATGAGACTCCCAAAACATTAGCTCTGTAACAGGGATAGGTAGGGCTTCCTGGGTCATACAGTGTAATCTACCTTTATTCTGGAGGTCAATTATCCTTTTACTACATTTTCCAGTGATACAGCTCCTCCAACAAGAAGTACTTCCCATTTTTGCCTTGCTAATTTGTTGCTCTTACTGTTAAACCACATGCCTGTCTATTTTAGATTGTTTGGTAGATTTGGTCCAAGCATCTCTTACCTCATTGCCCTCTAAATTTGTATTCTTACTGGGGAAGGCTGTACAGATGACTGGTATGGACTTCTGAAAACTGGTTCAAACACCACTCTACTGAACTTCCTAACTTGGACAAGTTACTCTGCATGTTTCCCATTTGTCAAATGAGATATTTTTGACCATACAGGTATAAGTCAATGATAATTAGTAAATGCCTGCAAAAGAGTGAGATAAAATAAATACTAGGGATTCTGGGAACGTGCCTTCTGAAACAATTTCTATTAGGGCAGGGTTTGCAAAGTGCATAAAGCCTGAATAAGTAACATGGATAAACAACTGTCTTGTTCAGCAAGCACTGAACAGCTTTCACTCAGAATGAGGCAGAGATCTTGAAGGAAAAACAGCAATGTAATATATAGAAGTGGAAATTGTAATTTACATGCACAATGGGCATAGTTAATGGGAAACACCATGTTTGGAATTCACTTTGTGCTTTGCACCTTTCACATTCTTGAACTATATTAATATTTGTATAGAATGTTTAAGAAAAAATCCATTATACACCCTTGTTACAATTAAAAAAAGCAGTCAGTATGAGTGTGGTGTATTCAATGAAAGGAGAGAGCGCCTTAGCATCATTTTGCACATGCCTTTCCACACAGTATAAGAGACAAAATACTTCAGTAGCCAGCCACATGGGATATGCACTTGCATAACTATACCGTACTAGCTTCCATCAACTAAAGCAGAAATTCTACTCAACTCTTATGTGGATGTGTAAGGTTAATGGAGAACACACACTTATTCAGTGGAAAACTACATATACTTCAGAAATGTCAGTGAAACAGTGCACATTTTTCTATTCCTTAACAACCAGTGCACATGTGCAGAGCAAGCACACAAGCTGAATAAATCAAAACTAGGTTTTTCACACCAATAAAGGCACATGAACAAGTGAAATACATCTGTGTTCAAACTGGCTGTCCATCAGCTTCAGCTGACATTAGAGCTTCCAAAAATCAATTGCAACTTTTTTTGGTCGGGGAACTATTTGTTCCCTCTTCTGAGAGCATTAATAAAAGGCTCAAGTCCTCAGTAACTTCCAGAAAAAAAAAAAAAGCACTCTCACAAAGCAAGGGTGCTGAAAAGTACAAGTCAAAAAGGGAAGTTTGGAAAAGTAGAAGCTTCTGAAAATTACCCTCTAGAAGGAAAATGCACAGGCAAGCTAATTGAGCAGTCTTGTCTACTCTGTCTGTAATCTACCCTATAGTAGTACAGGGCACTGGTTTAATACACTGATGCATTCTGTGTTTCAAGCTCTTGTATTCTAACTGCCACTCTTAAAGAACTTTTTCTCATGCATCCATCTCAATTCACTTGCATGTAATACATACAAGTTGCATCAGATCAAATGCAGCCATTTTCAGCTATTGTGTATTTAGCCTGGATTCAGTTTGATCATTTGAACATGTTTTCAAACTAACATTTCAGAGTAAGGGGGCAGACAGAGCTGAAAACTGCTAAATTAAAACTCCCTTTGTGCTAGCAGACTACGTGATTCAGTGCACTGGTTCTCAACGTTTGGTACCTTCCATACCACCTGCCGATCGATGCAGCAAAAGCGAATCCACAAGTCCCAGTGGCACTTCTGATTTTGCCGCCGTGAGCCGAGCCTCACTTTTTCCTCACGGACCATGGCTCAGGACAAATCAGCCTGCACAGGGTCCCCTCTGTCCCCTGGCACACTGACATGGGAGTGAAAGCCCCAGTGCACTGGACACAGCAGAGGCCAGAACTTCTGGCCTGAGCAGGCAAAGACGCCTCCAAACCACCAAGCTGGGGGACAGGTCAAACTCAAAACATGGCACCCACACACCTCCTTCCCATATCTTGTGTACCCCCAGGGGTACATGTACTACAGGTTGAGAAACGCTGGTGCAAGGGCCTGCCTGACTCAAATCAGCCACAGAAATCTGCCTTCACTACCATTTTGTTACTGTTGGTAGCAATTCCATTAAAAAAAAGGTTGGATATTTAGTCGGTTTTGGAAGGTTTTCTTGGTAACTTAGATATGAACCTGTGCAGGACTGTTTCTGAATGCCTACAGAATCAAATCTGTAGCTGTACTCACTTGTCCTGCTGGATCCTGAATCATGACAACTGGTTGTGTTAACAATGCTAACTACTCCTGTGCTGATTTTATTATGCTCATCTATCCTTAATGGAATGGTGGAAAGGGGACCCAGTTGCTGCAGTGGACAATTCAGAATGCAAGGCCCTTCTCCCTCAAAAATTAAAGTAATCCCTACCCACAAACAGGAATATGGAGATGCATCCCATCTCCAGAGATAAAGGCCTTCACCACCTAAATCCCCAAACAGTGCCTAAATCCCCAAGCCTGCTTTCTAGGTCTTCTGAAACATCAAAAGTTCTAGATATCCTGAATCACTGTACTGTGAAAGCTTTATCACCAGTGACCAAATATATGTGGCACTTGAAACAAGTCAAAGCCATTCCAAAATCAAAAACTTCTACTGAATTTAAAATTAAAATAAGCATGAGGAAGGCTGCAGCAATTGGACTATTATTATTTTTTTAATTTCCATGCAATAGATAGTATGTGCAAGAGTGGGTGCTGGGAGATCCAGGTAGTAATCCCAGCTGTCATAGTCCCATGCGACTTCACACCTCTGTAAACTGGTTTCTCCATCAGCAAAATCCCCACTTCTCTAAAACACTTTGAAATCTACTGCTGAAAAGGACTACATACCATGCTCGATGTCTAAATTTGAAACTACCAGAGAAACACCTCAGAATTTGGCCTGGCTGCAGTGAAGAAACTGAGGGCCTGCAACTAAATATATGGGATTCTGGGCAGGCCAGCAGTCTAGACCTCTTCCTCATGCCCCACTTAGGCGTTGATCTATTCATTCAAACAAGAATTTCAGAACCAAATTATGCTTTCAAGTATTCTGCTGTCACCAGTCAGGTCCTCCTTGCTGTCTCTCCACAGCTAGAACTGTATAAACGCTAACATGAAAGCAGTCCCATCTCCCTAGGCTCCACAAGTAAGGCTTAGCTTATTCAACTGGAGGGGCATTAGCATGCTATTTTAAACAAAACATTATTATAGATAAATTAGCAGGATTCCATGCAGTCATCTACACCTTGAGCATTAGATTCAGCTGATCCTAAAGGGCACTAGCCAATTGGAACCATCCTACAATCCAAGCAGTTTTACCAGCTTTTATTAGAAACACCAGCACATTTCAAGTTTCCTCTTTTTGATCACAAATATAGTATTTTTCCTCTTATAAGTATACAGCATGAGACACAGCATCAGGGCTTTCCATCCTTTTTTACAGCAATTTCCTTTGGGGGAGCTTGGGTTAGTATTCACTGATCCTACTCAAGCCCAGAATTTTAACAACTTGATTGCTGAAGATGGTTGCATGGGCAGATGAATCCAAAGATGGTGATGTAGGTACAACAGTTTAGATTTACAAAAGCAGTTTAAGCAGAGACCCTCCTCCAAAATTTAGAAACATTAAGCAGTGCTATGATGCACCACTATTTTCACAGTATGGGGCTAAAAATTATTTCAGAAATTAATACACTTGCTTCTCACCCCTCCCTCCTCAAACACTGTTCCAATAAAAAAAAATGTAATACTGGAGGAAGCACTAAACTATGTAAAAAGCCAAGCAAGCCAAGCACTCCCAACTGGAGCAACATCAGACTATAGGTTGGGGATTTTTTCTGGATTTGCTGCAAGTCCCATCTAAGGTTCATAATCTATTAGACTAAAATGTAAAGTGGTGGAATATGAAGCTAACTGTAGCATTAGTTTTCACCTAAACTTGGGAGTTTCCTCAGGTTTTAAATCAAACAAAATAATGTATTATGGGGTGAGCATCCAGGCAGGGTGACAGGTTATTAAAGGGAACAGGTATGTGATTTGTTATTTTTTATTCCACAGAAAACCCTCAAATCTAGACTCAGAGTTAACAGCAGAAAAATAGTTTTAAAAGTCAATAGGTTCATATTTAAATATAGACTAAATAAATTAGCCCAGAATTAACTCAGTACTTCCTATCTCTTGTTCAATGGTGATCCTTCTCTAAATTCAATGACTTTTTAAAAAAAGCAACACCTGTTAATAATTTATTCCAGTTAACCCTTATGGATGAATGCCTACATGTACTGAATGAATGGGAAACATTACTCTCTCTCCCCTCCCCATAAAGGAAATGATCTAAGGGGTGTTGTAAAACAGACATGCTACCTACAAGTACTCCATGTATGTATCGTGCCACTCCTATCAATGTCACTGGCTGCTTCTGTGTAATGCGTGAATATTCATAGCCATGTCTTACAAAGAACATGATCCAAAAAATATATAAATAAATAAAAACCTTAAACATTCTTACATGGATTTTAAAGAACAGAATACATGTTAAAAACTTCAGTAATTTATATCAATTTTAAGCAATACTTTATATACAATGGAAAAAGACATGCATAGTCCAAATACAATGTTGAAAACAGCATTTTCATAACAAAAAACCCCAAACACTAAGTGTTAATACCATATACATGAATTCAAGAAGGACCACCCTTTTTGTCTGTTGCACACAGTTTATTTAACAATATGATATTATAAGTAAGAAATGAGTTTTTTTAACCATTCTATACAGTGATTGGTTCTTCTTGGATTTTCTTATTTATAGTAATTATAGAGCTTGCATGATTTACACTAGAATTGCTTTTCCTCATTTCAAGTTTCACATAGAAGAAAGAAAGAAAAGAATGCTTCTTCTCTATTAAAATCAGCACGGTCTAAGAGTGATCATCCCTATTTTTTTCATCTAAAACCAGTTTTATCAGAGAAACAAAGCAACAATTTCTACATCTGCAAGACAAGGATTTTGGCATTAGCCAATGGGTGTTTGTGTGTGCAAGAGTCCATTCCTATTTTCCAGGGGTAATACTTCAAATGCCTGCAGAATTCACTATAGAAAAAAAATCTTCCCGCAACATGTCAAAGTTATCAGGATACATTATGATGTTGCATTATTTCAGGAAAGAGTTTCTGAATATTATTTTTCTTCTTTTAAATGCAAATGTTTTAAGTCTTGAAAATACAAATAAAAAATATGAATATAATGAACATGTTTTCCCCATTTAAAAAAAAGGTATGAGTCAACAGCAACAAAAAAATAAAAACCAAAAAAACCCCCACAAAAGAGACCAGATATTTTAACCGCCTGGCTTTAACAAAAAATATATTCTTTGTATTGGTTTCTTTTTTTAGACAGCAATTCATTCTTCCACTTGTAGGAAGTAGCAGTTCCATCTAGGATTCAAAACAACCCAGATGTCTGAATTTTCAGTACAAAACGTCCAAGAACAAGACAGGAAAAAAGTGATGCTCCCATAATGCTACAAACCCTCCACAAACTTTTCTAGCGTGTCTCCTGTGGTATCACCAACCAAAGACAATTCATTAGACAATGCACTCCTGTTCGGGGTGTTTAGTTGTGGAAGCATTGCACTCTGTTCCGGGTTGCCCAAGTGTCCCTGATCCATGGAGCTAGCCATAGTAACTGCAAGTCCCGGGTGGGGGGAACCAGTCTGGGGAGAAACATGATGAGGTGAAGGTTGGGGCTGTATTCTTGGTGACGGGCTGGAATGTGGTGGCTGGGACTGGGGACGGGGAGACTGAACAGGTGCTGGAGACCGCACCTGGCTGCTGAGGGATGTGGCTATCTGCTGGCCAGGGAGATGAGACGCTTGTGGTTGTCCTGAGAGCATATGCTGCTGTGGGCTCATGGGATTAGGCTGGCCTGGGGACCCTATTTGTTGTTTCATCTGTTGCTGTTGCAGAATTCTTTGCTGCAGTGCTTGCTGAATGTTGGGGGTGCCATCTGCCCCCATGCCAGGTTGGCCCATCTGACTGAGCTGTCCCATCTGAGCCATCTGTCCCATGGACCCCCCCTGTATTGATATATGCTGCTGCATCCGTTGCTGTTGCATGGCTTGAGGGTAACCTCCTGGTCCTTGAGGTTGCTGGAACTGATTATGACCTGCCATCCCTCCTGTCATGCCTGCACCTCCTTGTTGTTGCTGCTGCTGCTGTTGCAGTAACTGCCTCCTCAGCATCTCTCTGTACTGTGGACTCATGTTTGCCATGCTGGGATTGTGTCCAGGGTTCATAATATTTATCGCTTGTCCCTGGGGGTTCATGCCTCCTATCCCTTGCTGCTGAGGTGGAACACTCGGTCTCTGGACTCCTGCTTGCATTGTGTTCATGTTCTGCAAACCAGGTTGCGTGTGCATACTTGGCTGCTGCATCCCAGGCTGAGGCTGCTGCATCCCAGGCTGAGGCTGTATGCCTGCTTGTGGCTGCATCCCAGGCTGGTTAGCCACGTATTTGGCTGTTCTTTGCTTTATAAAAGCTGCCATAAGCTGGGGGTTAGATTTGAGGATATTTAGAACCTGCTGCTGCTGCTGTGGAGAGCTGGGGGATTTCAAGGTCCGCAGCAAATCCTGAAGTGCATTCGGTGGGATGCTGCGGGGTGGTTGCTGCACACCTGGCATTCTTGGCCCAGCTACTGTTTGCTGTGTTGGCATTGACATAACTGGTCTTGGCATTCCTGGCTGCAATGGTTGCTGCTGTGGCATTGGAGTTGATTGCCATTGACTAGCTTGCATGTTGGGCATTACTGGCCCACTTATGGGGTTAGGCCGGGGGACATTTATGCCAACTTGCTGCATCTGGTTCACTGAACCCACTGTTGGGTTTGTTATTCCTGGACGGCCAGGAGGCAAACCATTGTTTATGTTGTTGACCCTGTAGAGTTGTTGCTGTTGCTGCTTGGCAGCTTCTATCTCAATCTGCCGAGCTGCTTCCACAGCAGCTGGTGGAGGCTGAGCTGGAGGTGCTGCCACCTGGTTTGCAGGTTTTCCTGTTGAAACTGTAGTAGGGGGTTGAGTTCTTGACACACTGGGGAAGCCGGCTGGTGACATACTTACAGGGGAGGGTTGAGGCTGGGGAGGTGGCTGTGGTGTTTGCGGTGTACTTGGCTGCTGCGTGGGGGTACCAGGCGCTGCTGAGGTAGGAGAAGGCAAACTTTGAGGCACGTTTCGGGTGTTCATAGTAGCCATCCTTCGGCGCATTAGCTGAGCTTGCTGCAGGCGGTGCTGGATCTGCTGCTGTCGAAGCTTGTGTTTAATATTGAGACAGAATGGCACAGGGCATTTGTTCTCTTGGCAGTGTTTGGCATGGTAGCAGCAAAGCGCAATTAGCTGTTTGCATACAGGACAGCCACCGTTGGTCTTGCGCTTGCAGCCCTTGGTGTGCTGGACAACCCGTTTCATCTTCTGGCAGGATGGCAATGAGCAGTTTGCATTGCGGCACTGACAGGCATGGACCAGGGACTGAATGCAGCGCTGGATGCTCAGTCGGCGTGATTCTTGGGGACTCTTGGACTGCTGCTCTCCTTGGCTGTTGCTCTCATCATCAAGACCCAATCCCCATTTAACCATCTTGTGGTCGTGGCTCTTAGTGTTGTAGCAGTTAATGCAGAGATCGTAATCCTAAAAACAAACAAAAAACCCACAAGGTTCAACCTCATATAATAGCATTAAGCATTTGAGCTTTAAGAGAGTTGAAAAGGGTGCCACAGGGTCCTGTTGTGAAACTACACTGACATTTTCTGTAGACATAACCACACAGCAAAATGATGGTGAAATTATAAACCTAGCTAAGACTAGTGAGCCTGAGTACATGCAGCAGCAAAGACACCATGGCACGAGTGCCAGCACATGCTAACAAAGTAGGTCCCCAAAGGCTTTCTGGTTTGGCTGCAACCCATGCTGGCACTTGTGCTACTACATGTTCATTAGCTAGCACTGAGTAACAGCAGCGGATCATATGAGCATAGGGATACTGGCATACGCTGTAATTGCATCTTCCTTCTACTGCACAGAAATACTCAATGTCTTCTGCAGGGGTTGGGTGGGTGGAAAGGAGACGGGCACCACAGTTCCCTTCATTGCCAACTAAGGCCAACACCAGAAGGGTCTAATACCCCAAAGTTGAGACTCTAGAAGTGGGCCACCATAAAAGGGGTGAATGTCTCTCCCAAAAATAATGGAAACATACCAATCACACTATAACCATGAAAACAATCAACCTCTTCAGAAGCTATTAAGGCATCATCCACAGCACCCAATTGCCCTGCTCCCTCCCCACATCTGCAAATGAAATCATTAGACAGTAAGTTTCCACTCCATCAACTGGACTTGTCCTGCTAGGATAGGACATGAAAGACTAGAAAGAGAGAAAAGAGTAGCACATGGTATATGGCAATGACAGAATCAAGAGTTGTGTCCAGACGAGCGTGGCCATGTGGCACTGCAGACATGTCTGCAGTGCCACATACTGCATGTTTTGTTCTCTGTGCTGCAAGGGAGCAGCATGGGGGGTTTTTCTGACCCTTGGATATCCAGGGGTCAAAAAAACCTGCAGAGAAAAAAAGTGGAACTGTGCACGCAGCAGCAGCATTTGTCGCTGCTGCAGCCCTGGGAGGCCCCCAGGTAAGGCTATGGGCTGGCCCCAGCCTCCCCTACCCCACCTGGGGCATATGGCACAGGTGTTCCCTGGGGATAACTAGTGGCAGCACATGGTGTGCTGCTGCTAGTTGTCCCCAAGGAACGAAACATCCATGCTCATCTGCATGTGACCAAGGAGTCCAAGACTTGTCATTGTAACAGTTGAAAAGGACACTGATGTGCTGCTGAATTTGCAAACTTATGGAATCACTATACCACCAGCTTGGACCTACAAAGGAGCATGCATATGGCACCCACGGACTTCTTCTAGAGGGCCTCCACTTAATATACAAAACTCCTGAATATCCCAACAAATGAGCGCAGGCTGAGCAGACTGCGGTCTGTGTAGTCCATTGTCCTGTGGGCCAGAACCAGATACTTCAGAGGCAGGCAGATGTGGGGTAACCTGAACTGTGCACTGTCTTACCTTGGGCCCTGCTACACAGAAACTATATAAAACATTTTACTTCTACTGAATGGCCCTGCACTCTTGCATTATAAGAATGGGAGAAGAGCAGCTCCTAATCTACCTTTCAGAGGTGTCTCCTCTCTCATTCATCACATTTCTAAGGGGCAATCTCTAATTTTCTACTTTTCTTCATGAGAGATTTCCCAGGCCCTTGATCATTCTTGCTGCATCTCTCTGAAGCAGGCTACTTCTGCAATATCCTTTTTTGAAGTAGAGATATCCAGTTCTGCACACAATATTCCAGCTGAAAATGAATGACTAATTAAAGACACTATGTTTTCTCTCCACATTACTTGCTCTTCCATCCTGTATGCACCCTAACAATTTGCTTACTTTAACTTCATCAGTACACTGGCCAAACTCTATGAACTCTTAGCCACTGGCTAGATGGCTAGGTCCCTTTCTTAAGGGTAACCCTTTAAGACCTCTAAGGCATACGAGTAGTTCAACTAATGATGCTTTGAGAATTGGAACTCATCTATCTGATTATTTGATAATTAGTCTTAAAACCAGATTGTAGTTTCAAATCTCCCAAAACAGGTCTTCAAACTGAGTAGAAGACTTAAGTTAAAATCACACTTACTGAAAGGAACTCATTCACAGTCCAAACTCCCCATAGGGCTTGTTTACACAATGAGTATTTACCAGGATAATTATACTAGTATAACTATACTGCTGTAATAATATGACTGTAATGCCAACTGTAGAACTACCAGAATTAAGTCCTCTTCTCCAGTTTAGCTTTTGCTGGTATTATATAAATAAAAGTTTCTTCATGCAATGGAACCTGAGATACTGCCTAGCTCTGTAGAAATTGCTAGCCAGAACAAAGCCCAAGGACCTTAGCTTCCTTTTCTTCTCCCCCTCCCTATTTTCTTAATTACTGAATACAAGTCCTTGGTGTCTGCTTTAAGGCAAAGATAAAAAAAAGCTTACTTCTAAAGGTCCTAGGATCCCTTAAAATTAAGCTAAATCTATCTCAGAATTTGGGTTTAATAAATTAATTTTATTACCTTACAATCAGAGTTGGTTTGACTGTTTTTATTTAATTGAGCTTACAGTGGCTGTAAGACCAGTAATTATATTGTTCCTAAAACAAACCATAATTTTTATCCCCCATATAAACCTTTAGTGAGCAAATATGAAGATAAAGCGGGGACAGTTACCCAGATGAACTACTTCATCCAAACTCCACAGTCCCTTCTTTCTGCACAAAGGTCTCTCTCCTTGACTAGCTTTGTGGATTTAGAGATAAGTACCCAGAAGAAAGCTGAATGCCTTACTTTCATCCCTTCCTTCATTATGGGTAATTAGATCAATTTCCTGAGGCCTTGCTTCAAAAACCATAGCATAACACCTAACTTCAGAGATGGACTAATATGGCTTATTTATAAAGGAAAGTTACTGTACATAAACTAGGGTGTAGATTAAGTGCATTATATACTCTGCAATAACTCCTTGTGTGCACACATATGAGACAGTTAATTCCACTTGCAAGAAGGAATGAGATGCCACATGCAGGCCCAAAACTGAGCACCTATGCGGGGAGTGAGTGGAGAGCAGGTACCACCACCCTGTTATTTCCTCATGTAAACAGGCATTCCAAGTCCTGTGAAGCAATGGACTTGCTGATACAGAGAAGTTGATCAGTTTAGCTTCAGTGGAATAAGCTATTCTGCTTTAGTTTAGGAATGACTAAAGATGCATTCTTTTTAGAAAAATTACTTCATTATGCTGGTCATTTTCCCCAAATTGAGAAGCTCTTAAAAGCTAAGATTAAGTATAATTTGGTACAGCAGGAAGCAACTTGGGGGGAGAGGGGAATAACACTTTGAAAGGAAGAGAGAAAAGAAAAAAAAGGCAGATAAACACATACCTCACACACAGTGCAATGCCACCTTGTTTCCACATGGTGTTTGCACTCATTGCATGTATAGACAAAGCGGTCCTGCCCTTGAGTGTGTAGTTCTACAAGCATGCACAGTGTGGACCACTTGGATCGGCGTAATGAGGAGAACTCCCAATGCTTATCTCTGGCTAAAGTGAGGAAGGCATCTCTCCCATCCATCAAGTCACAGCTAAGTAAGGGATCAGGATCCACAATAGGAGGCAGAGTGTTTATTACAGGTCCAGCATGTAAATGAATCACAAAAAAGACCTGCAGATAAAAGGTAAAACTGATTAGCTACATATATGAACTAAAATGCCATATAGAAATAAAATGTCTTCATGAGGAGAGGAAGCCTTTACCGTAGAGAGGACAGTCAGTGAGGTGTTGAGATGCTGGAACAACGTTGGGGCAGCAGGGAACCAGGGGTTACCAATGAGGAACTTCAGTGTCTATACACAAACACTAGGAGTACAGGGAATAAGCAGGAAGAACTGGCACTCCTGCTAGCAAATAGGGAATATGATCTCGTTGGAATAATGGAGACCTGTTGGGAAGGCATGCATGACTGGGTTGTATGCATAGAGGGATACAGGCTGCACAGAAGGGACTGGGTAGGGAAAAAGGGAGAAGGTGTAGCTCTTCATGTAAAGGAGCAGTATCCCTCCTCACAGACTCAAATTGGTTGAAGAGAAGGGCGACTTGAGACCCTGTGGGTCAGGATGGAGGAGTGGGGAACAAGGAGAAGGAGATTTGATGGTAGGCATCTGCTACAGACTACCACACCAGGAGAAGCAGCTGAATCTGGAATTTTCCAGAGAACTGATGGAGGCTGTGTGTTCAAGGGACATAGTTGTCATGGGTGACCCCAGTTACCCTCAAATCTGCTGGGAGGAGCACTTTGCCAGATCTGACCAGTCACACAGGTTTCTGACCTTGTGGAAGAACTTTATTTAGTACAGGAGGTGAACGGGCTGACCGGGGAAAGGTTTTGTTGGATTTGGTTCTAGCCAAAGGAGACAACCTGATAGGAGATCTGAGGATTGAGGATAATTTGGGAGATGGTGATAACAGAATTCAATATCCGTTGTAGGGCAAGGAAGCCAGCCAGTACGGCAGAGGTGCTTGACTTCAGGGAGGGTGACTTCAATGAGCTTAGGAAAATAATGGGAGAGACCTTATGGGAAAAGGGACTGGAGAAGGGAGTTTAGGAAGGGTGGCTGTTCCTCAAAGGAGCAATCCTCAGAGCACAGAAAAGTTCCATTCCTGTATGTAGGAAAGATAGTAAAGGTGCTGGGAAGCCCTCTTGGCTTACCAGAGGAGTCAAGGAGTGCTTAAAAAGAAAAAGGAGGCTTATGGACAGCGGAAACAAGGGGCAGTCACCAAGGAGAAATACACAAGTATAGCCGTATTTGTAGGGAGAGGATAAAGGTGGCAAGGGTGGCAACCAAGATCAGGTTGGCGACCAAATCAAGGACAATTAGAAGTCCTTCTTTAGGTAAATAGGGAGCAGGAGGAAGACCAAGGTAAATATGGGCCTCTTGCAGAATGGGACAGGACAGCTGATAACAGACAGTTAGGAGAAAGCTGAACTCTTTAATGAATACTTTGCACTGGTGTTCTTGCATGTAAATGGTGGTTGTCCGCTTGGTCGCATACTGGACAGATGCAGGGGGCGCAACTGCCAACCAATGGTCAGTGTTGAACTGGTGAGGGAGCACTGAGAGTGGCTGAATGTCTTCAAGTCGGCAGGACCGGATGGACTACACCCAACAGTGCTGGGGGAACTGGCTGAAGTCATTGCAGGACCATTGGCAAAGGTATCTGAAGAGTCATGGTGCTCAGGAGAGATCCCGGAAGACTGGAAAAGAGCCAATGTGATGCCAGTCTTCAAGAAGGGTGGTCAGTTTGACTTGATGGAAAAAAAATTATCATGAAGTCTATTTGTGAGACTGGCAGAAGGTATGATGCTGAAGGATAGCCAATATGGTTTCAGTGCGAGCAGGTCATGTCTGACCAACCTCGTCTTCTTCTATGATAAAGTAATGAACTGCTTAGATGTGGAAAACGTGGTTGATGTCATATACTTGGATTTTAAAAAGGTCTTTGATATGGTCTCCCATGACACTATTATAAAAAAACTGGGAGATTGTGGGCTGGCAGAATCCACGGTCAGGTGGGTTGGGAACTGGCTAAGGGGTCAAACCCAGAGGATGTTACTGGACAGGTCTTATCTTGGCGGGACAGGTGGCCAGTGGTGTCCTACAGGGTTTAGTTCTTGGCCCCATGCTGTTCAACATCTTTATCAACAAATGTAGATGATGATGTGGAAAGCACGCTGGCCAAGTCTGTGGACAATACTAAGTTATGGGGAAAACCAGTCATTCCAGGGGATAGGATGCAGATCCAAGCGGACCTGGACAAGCTGGAAAGGTGGGTGGAGAGGAACTGGATGCAGTTCAATAAGGAGAAATGCAGAGTGCTTCATCTGGGAAGAAGCAACCAGTGACATGAATATAGGTTGGGAGGAGCTGTCCTGGCCAGTACGAATATCTGAAAGGCACCTTGGGGTTATGACTGATCACAGGATGAATATGAGCTGCCAGTGTGAATCTGTAGTCAGCAGAGCTAATAGCATACTGGGATGTATTATTAACTGATGCATCGCAAGCAAGGCTAAGGAAGTGATACTTCCTCTCTACTTGGTGCTGGTGAGATCCCAGCTGGAGTACTGTGTCCACTTCTGGGTGCCACGTTTCAGGGAAGGCCATGGAGTAATGGCCATAAACTCTTAGAGGATGGTTTCAGGTGGGATGCAAGAACTTGTTTATGGTAAAAAGTGACCAGAATCTGGAACAGACTTCCCAAGGAAGTGGTGCAGTCCTCAACCTTGGAAGTCTTCAAGACTAGACAGGCACCTACTGTAACCAAATTAATTTATTTTAGGGTTATCTCCTACATATATTATGCAAGAGAAACAAAATCCAGCTATGGTTACAAGCATTATTTCTTCTGGTTTTTCATTTCTCACCATTGTCATGCCTCGTTTTACACAAAAGATTTTCTATTCTAGCAGCCAAGTGACAGTACCTCTTTATGCTTCTCCATGGTGGCATAGAGCTTCTGTGACAGATCATTGGATACATTTGGCATGCTGGGTTTCTTTTTGTTAGCTCTGCTGATGCTGCTCTTATTCTTGTTTGTTTTTTTGTTGTTCTTTTTCTTGGCATTTTTGCTGTCCCCCTGGCTTCCCTGAAAAAACCCATTGCAAAGACGTTAATTTTTATAAAATTCCACTTAATATTGTTCCATTCATTGTTTCACTTTATCTTTGCTGTCAACTGTTGGGACTTCGTTCCAATGCTTGCAAATTAGCAAAAATGGAACCTGTCTTCCAGGGTAAATGAGAAAACTGAACTAGTTGGCAAGTGAAGGAAGAATTGATTTCAAATGGTTTAAAATAAATGTGCACATTTAAATCACGAACGCACCTACCTTTAAGGATTTATGATCTTATACAATTCCCTACCCCGCCTCATTATGACTTGTGCATGAAAGCTTTGTACTTGTCTTTTCAGAGCCTGCCAGCAGTTCTGTACAGAATACAAGTCTTTAGGACTTTAACAGACAACCAAAAAAATTAAAATGCAGCCTCAAAATAGTTCAAGGTTTCGAAATCCTTAATTGCACTGTGATAGCTTTGCATTTTTGAAACTGAGCAGACCTTTCAGTTCTGCTCCAGCCTAGGGCACAGAGCATATGGTCACTCCAGAACCTGAGCTGTCACCACCAATTGTGCTGCTGCATAGTTGGAGTGCAACTGGAGCCATGCTGGAGAGGAAATGGCAGCAGGTGGTGGTTAGGGAAGGAGTGGGGGTGGCACAGAGCAGAGGTGTACGGGGCAGGGTGAGGGCAGTGAGCAGGCAGTGCACAGGGCAGAGGTAGCAGGGCAGCAGCTGCATCTCAAACCCTGAGCCTGGGTTAAGGCAGGAGCCAGAGCTTGCTCCCCCCTCAGTTTGTATTCAAATGATGGGCTTTTTCCCCCCATGCTGGTCGTGGGGAAAAACACTGCCTTGGATTCAAGTAAATATGGTATTTTAAACTCATCCTGCTGAATTAAGAGGTTTTAAAGCCACACAAATTCAACTGTAATGACAATTAAAAAGAATAGTGTAAAAAAAACCTAAACAAAACCCCCAGAAAGCTAAAACAAAGATCATCTAGTTGCAGATGCTCAAAGGTCAACAATGTAGAAGATGTAAGTGAATAATGGAGGCTCATCTGTGACTGGATAGACCACTTTTTTCTTATTCAAATGCACAAATTAATATGCAAGAGGAAACAACCATCCAATATCAGTGTATTAGCAGTACTAATATCTGGTTTTTAATCCCCTATCATTGAAAGTTGATATGCGTAGGCCTGCTGTACAAAGGCAAAACAAAATTCAACCTTACACAGTGTAAGGTAGTTTGCAAAACCATGAATCAGAAGCTCAGTAAAGTGACTAAGAATATCCACTGTGCAATCCAGAAAAGCTCTCCAGTGTCCCTGGATGGTAGATACCATTTTATGGAGAAAGGAATGCTGGCTTTGACATATAAGCTACTGCCTATGCCAGGGGTGGCTAACCTGCAGCACAGGTACAAGTGGCCTGAGTAGCCTGTGTGGCAAATGGCAGAAGAGGGAGGGAGCAGAAAGGACAGCAGCAAACCTGGTAGGGGAAGGGAACTGGAATGACACTCCGGAAGGTGAAGGGCTAATTTGTGGCATGACTGCAAGGTTGTGGCCCACTGTCCTATCCTTCTAAAAAGTGCTAAGGAATTCTGAATGATCATCAGGAAAGAAATAAGAAATTCAGCTGAAGGGAAACTACCTCTGTTGTTTCACTAGCTGCTGTACTTTCCTCCTTCTTCCTTTCCTCCTCTTCCTGTTCCAGCTCTTTGATGCTCTCTTCCAACACATTAGGCCAGAAATCACCTTCAAAGTAAGGCAGCTCCTTGGCACTTGTCAGCCTGTCCTCAGTTGCTTGCTTGAAGATGTCCTGTTAAGTGCATCACAGAAGGTAAAGAACAAACAAATTAACGGAAAGCCTCAAAACACAAAAACCAGAGACAGAGACATTCACACACCTCTGAGTATTATTACCACTTTCAAAAGGGGCGTTACAACATATGGCTCAGTACAGATCCAGTCCATGGAGTTACTCTATCTGGCCTGCCAGGCATCCAGTGGGTTGGTGAACTGAGGGGCCTACCTAGCTGTGGACAGGGTCTGTTGTGGAACCCAGGGCCCTGGGGCCCTAGTGCACATGGCCTTCCACAGCAGAGGGCTAAGCAAGGGCTGTAACAACGCAACCGTCACTCACCTTAAGGCTGTTTGATCCATTGCTGTTTATGCCACCACTACCATGACAAATGGCAAATCTAGGCTATGGTCGCTTGCTGCCACCACCCTGTGCCATATTCAATCTGTAAGCATCTCTGTGGTGCGGATATGGCTCAGGGTACCAGATGAGTTTGAAATCTAATATCCAACATACCACTGGTTCTGAAACCATAGCAAGTTATAGCATAACTTGCAACCATAACTAGCCCCCTGCCCACAAGGATCTCAAAAGTCTCGTAAGGTGCATGGTGATCAATGGAAAAAATCTGAGGGTTTACAGTGTTCCAAGAAATTTGGGAACCAAGGCAATATATGGATGTCTGAAAAGGTGCTGTTTCTGGATGGAGCTGTTTACAGCATATTTTAAAACAAGTTGTATAGAAGTAAGCTTGGCAGAATTTGATTTTTATTTTTTAACCTTCATATATTTCCATAGGATAATTCCCTACCCCAGACATTTTGTGCAGTATATTAAAGTTAATTATTTCTGAAAAAAATTATTTTTAGGACATTGTCACTGGCACTGCAGTGCACAATATCCGCAAAGAACAGCCAGATTACATGAACGGTTTGCTCTTTGTGGATGAAATACTACTACCCAGGGTAACATGTTACCCTAGGCATGTGTTTTTTCCATATGGGGTAACATGGGCTTAGGGCAAGTTGTTAACACATTAGGGTAACTTGTTAGCCCAATGCAATTTCTGTATAAATGACAGGCCTAGACCTGTTTGGCCACTTTGGGTGGATGCATAAGCATCCATTCACACCTCATTCATATCCACTTCAGGTATCCACGGCAACTAATGGATGGCCATCCTCCACTCCACTTTTGCAGAGGATCTGGTAATCCCTTTAAAACACCTTGCCCTTTGCCAACCTCCCCCCCCACAAAAACAAAAAACCCAAACAAACAAACCCCAACCTTTTGTCACACCCAAATCCACCTCTGCTCTCTTTTCATGGCAAAACTCCACCTCACCTTCCCTTTTCATAACACAAGCTAGTCTGCCTGTCTTTGTTGGAAGTGAGGACAAGGAGAAAAGGGACAGCAGAGAAGAAATAGAACAACGTCATACTGCAATACAGCGTACCTTCAACGGTATGGGTTTGACACCCCTCAGGGCGTTTTTACTTGCTCTCAATAAGCCCCTGCATGTGTGGTTTCCAAACAGCATCCACCCACGTTTGGCTTGCATGCAAAGGGTGGATGCTGGTCGCTGGTCTCTGGCTTCTGTGCTGCCATAGGGCAGGGTGGAATTGCTTCTGTTACAGCATAGGTGGAGAGACTTGTCTTTGATTGTTATTTATATGCATTCAGCAGCAATCAATTTTTTCTTTTTTTGCTGCAGTCCAGGATGAGAAGGTAGTGCATATTCAGTGCTGAAGCCTGTCTTGCACAGGTAACTGGGGATGACAGCGACACATCCACTGATGAAATCTTATCCTAAGGCAGTGAGGATGCTGACTTTGTTCCAGACATGGGAGACTGTTCAGAGCAAGATGACCATGTATCTATGGAAGCTTCATCCAGCTCAAATGAGGAGAAGTTGGTGCCACAAGCAGAAGTGATGCCAACACTTCCAGTGGGAAAGGGAAGAGGACCAGCCCAGGGCTGCCATGAAAGACCGAGGAGAGCTACAGAAGGACGGAGAAGAACCACTGCCACCACCCCTAGAAAACACTGCAGATGAAGATACTTTTAGAGAAAAGAATGGCAGACTGCGGGGGTAAAAAAAGTCCACAGCTAATACATCATCGGAGAACAGCCAAGGACATACTCCATGGAAGTCCTGGGCCAACGAGAGAAAGTAATAATAAAGACAGTGGTGGGAAAGGTTCCACCTGTCTCTCTCACAAGATATCATGACTTATCATAAGAGAAGCAAACAGACAAGCAGAAAGAATATTCAGGGAGTGGAATGGTAGCCACCCTGAAAATATAAAGTAGAAAAAACTGGACAAAAACAGAGCTCAAAGCCTATATTGGCCTCCTACCACTGAGTGGTCTATACCACAGTGGTCACGAGGCACTTGAAGGAGTTGTGGGAACAATGCACTGGGCAGCCTTGGTTCTGTGCCACCATGAGTTTAAAATGATTCTGTCAAATCATCAACTACCTAAGATTTGACAACAAACTGACATGCAAGGAAAAGAGAACTGTGGACATGCTTGCTGCCTTCAGAGATATTTGATCACAATTTGTGAAGCAGCTCAGGAAATGGTATATTCCATGAATACACCTGATGGTTGATGAGCAGCTCATTGCATTCAGGAGTTGCTTCCCCTTCAGACAGTATATGCCCAGCAAGTCTGCCAAATATGGCTTGAAAATTTGGTGGTGCTGTGATGCAGCAACATCATTCCCCCTGTCTGGAGACATCTACCTGGGCAAGAAACCAGAAGAAGCTCCATGTCAAAGTAATCTTGGTACCCAGGTCGTTGAAAAACTGGTTCATCTCTGGTACAAGATGGGAAGGAATATTGTGGGTGACAGTTTCTTCACAAGTACTGACCTGGCAGAAAGACTACTACCACAGGACTTGACCTATGTGGGTATGAGTTGGAAAAACAAGGCCAATATCCCAAACGAAATGCAAGCAACTTGAAGAAGGGAAACTTTCATCCATTTTTTCTTTTGATGGGGAACTCACCCTAGTTTCCTATGTTCCAAAGAAGTCCAAAGTTGTGCTGTTGCTGTCATACATGTACCATGACTTGTCTGGGTGGACAGCAAAGAAAGCCGGACATCATCCATGACTACAATAAAAACAAGACTGGGGTGGATAACCTTGACCACTTAGTCCATATGACCACCTGCAGATGGAAAATCAACAGGTGGCCAATGACACCGTTTTTCAATATGCTGGATGTGGCTGCCATTGCCAGCCTCATCATTTGGCTAGGCCACACCATAAACTGGAAGCAAAAATCACATTTAAGACGACTGTGCTTTTTGATGCAGGAGCTTGGAGAACAAGTTGATCAACAGACAAATAAAATGAAGAATGATGGATACACGTACTCCAAGTCTGTCAAGTCTTGTATGATAGCCTAAGTTACAAACTGCCACAATGTACCCCACTAGAACCTTCCACAAACATGAGTGAATGCCGTGCTTTTTGTTCAAGGACAGATGACTGCAAAACCCAGAAACGATGCAAAGATTGTAAGCTATTTATTTGTGTGCATCACGGTACATTGCTGCTGCTTGGTGAGGAATGCAATACTTAGTTAAAACAGGGAAAGTTTTTGGAAGTAATTGTTAGTTTGAAAATTGTGAACTGCAAACTTAGCAAATTGCGCATTCACGTTTTGAAACGCTAAAAAAGTTGAAATTTTGTTCATAGTTCTCGATAAATAATATTTTGGGTTCAAATCATCATAAATACTCTTTCAACCAATCTGTATGCTTAATAAATAGTTTTTGGTACGTTTATACTGTTCTCACTGGTTCCACTTTGTTTATGCGGGTGGGATAACAAGTTACCCCTTGAGACTAACAACGTCCAATTGCGGGGTAACAAGTTACCCCATGAGAACAACAACAGTTGTGGTTTCATGAGAAAAAATGACGGTTAAATAATTCTGATGGACAATATTGATGTTTATTTTAAAGCATTTATTTAGATTTTTTTTACTGATTTAAATTTTCAGGATTGTGCATTTTAACTGCCCACTGCGACATTTGCAACTACTGTAGGAACCGCTACCAGCTGAGCGGCAGAATTGCCATCAGTCCCTGCTCCCCTTGCCCAAACTCCCTCATCCATTTGTTCACTTCCTATTCCTTTGTTCCCAGTCCCTTGGCGTTTTCTGGAAGTTGCAGCCCAAACCCCTGTCCTTACAGACTCCATCAGCCATCATTTTTCTTGATTGCCCCTTCTACATAGTTTGAATATTAATGACCAAAATATTTTTCATTAGTCTACAAGTATGAGGCAAAAATCAATGTTTATCAAAGTTTACTGATAAAAGTCAAATCTTGCCAAGCCTATAAACTGTGTTTAACTGTATAAATTCAGACGCAATACAGCATTTCTATATAGTTCTTTCAAAAGAAAACACTTTAAATCGGAAGACACAAATTCCCAAGCAATCCTCTTACTTGAACCACATGACAAAGCCTGACAAATTATAAAGATTATACTATTTCATAGCTTTAATAACTGCTATTTCTGCTCAAATTATGAACAAATTACAGCTTTATACATAAAAAACGTATGATTACTTAAATATCAGGAAATAAAAAGATCACCTATGTCACTTTTACATTACACTAGAGTGCACACACATTTTTTGTAGATATTATTAAAAGAAAACAAAAAGTGTAAACAGCTATTTGGACAGATGCTGCTCAAGTGTCATATTCCACACACTGCAAGGCCTCTAGGAGGGATTATTTCCCTTACAAACCTTAACAAGCTATGCAGCTCTTTCCTTATAAAACATCAAGAACAACTGCATTAAAGAGCCTTCAACTGTTTGTTCTTTCTTAACTTGCTTCACTAACAACAAAGTCTTCCTTAGCTGTGCAATTTTGGGTACAGCAGGGGAACTCCATGTAAACATATATGCAGCCTAGAATTTGCAGTTGCGCAATCTGGTCAAATCAAAACTATCTTTGGCTGAAACTCAAAAAGCACTTCTCCAAATTCTCACTTTGGTTTTCAACCCCAGGCTAATCAGCATCACTCCTATTCATAAAAAGAACAATTAAAAACTCTCACATTTTTACTCAAAATTAGCCAATTTTTTTTGCTCAAATGTTTTAAAAACTGCCCTTAAGGCAAAAAAAAATCTAAAGAATTTCAGCTTGAATAGTAGCTAAGCATAAAAATATTTATAAAATGTTACTATCGCTGCCACTTCCCTTTTAGTGCAGAAGAATATTAACTAGGCTAACAAACACTAGAAATAATTCAGAAAGTAAAACATATACAAACCTTGTAGTCATGAATGATCCTCTCAGCAAATGCCTTGTCTAGCATCTTCTTATACCATTCTTGCAGACGTTTGGGTTTGGGTATTTTCTGATCAGGAGGATGGCAATGGAAAATATAGTCATCTCCTTCACTTGGGGGACAAGCCCAGATGTGACCTGTCACATACCTGCAGATTACATACAAAACAGAGTATTTTTAATAGCATCTATAAAAAAATCCTTTGCTTTATCTATGCACAAATTCAGCCAAATTTGAAAGTGAATTCAGACTCCTTAGTTTCTCAGTAAGATGCTGGATAGCATATGATGATATTTCCTTTGTGCGGAAGAGATGGGAATGTGCCTATGATCTAATTATGAAGCCTTACTTTTACATGAACTGCTCATGTACCTCCTTCCTGGTTCTAGTGGGTGGAAAGAATAAGATGAAAAGTCAAAAGGTTAGGGGAGAAAAATTCTCTGGATGGGACAACACTCCACGCTTACTAGTTAAGAAATCTAAACCCTACCTCCATTGTAGAAGTGCATGTTCCATAATTCTTTGAGGGAGGGTAAAAGAGAGACCATCTTAAATCGTATCTGCCTCCTAACCCCAAACTACTCAAAACACAGCATTAGTCACCCCTCTATGTAGACTAACCATATGGTTAAAGTGACACTGAATAGAGCTTTGCAGAGAAGAGCTCATCAACTTGCACTCACCCCAGTTTCTTCACGTATTCCAGATATCCAATAAGGATTTCATGATAAACAGCTGTTCGAAGGCATCGGGGCCGGAAGAAATGAATACTATCTAGATAGGATATGTACACACGCCTATGGGAAAAAATAAATATTAATTTAATAAATGCATTCCAAAAGAGTTGCTTTGCAGCAGCCCAACTGGCCAGGGATCTGGAAATTAGACATTCTAGCCAAATTTGTCGAGCAGCAGCATTATTTGCTGGTGTAAGGGGGAAGGAAAAAAAAAAAAGAAAAAAAAATCAACGTTACAAAGGTTACAGGAATACAAAAGTAAGATGCTGTCAACGTTTCACATTTTATATAGCATCTGCCAAAGTAGGCTGTTGTCTGTGAAAGCTTATGCCTTGTTGAACAAGTTGGTCCCTAAGATGCCACCAAGCCCTGCTTCTTTCTAGGCTTACAGTAATACTATACTGCACTGTGAAGATGAATGCATCTCCAACCTCCACACCTAAAAATACCTATAGCTATCCCGTACTTGTTTATAATCATAAGGAATTTAATTAGCAACAGGCACTAGAATGGAAGCAGATATGTACCTTGTGTTTGGAGGTGGACAGTCAGAGCCGTATTCCTGTACATGCATGCCAAAGAAGCACACATCCACACCATCTATCTCCTCAAAAGCAAACAGAGCCTTGGTTCGATAAGGGAAAGATTCTGACAATTCACCAGAATCCACAAACCTGCAAGAAAGGGAAGAAACTTATCAACCAATTAAAATTCTATCAAAATCAAAAATACCCTTTTACAAAGTTATTGCTGATTCTGCAGAAACATGCCCCAGAAGTACCATCTGGGGCACACTGTACATTTTAAAGTTGCACCCTGGGAATGCAAGGTCAGATTGTATAAAATCTGATGGCAAGGAAAGTCTTCCCATATAATTAACCTCTGACCCAATATACGCTGCAAAGTACAAAACATCTGCAGAAATTGTCAGTTTCTAAATAAATGATAGTTAGCTATAACACATTTAACTAAGTGAAACAGAACCAACATTTTGCCATTCTTAAAAGTTTAAAAATGTCCTGTTTACTATAAAGACACTTCCAGAAGCCAAAGTAGATAGATAGAAAGAAGAAAGTTAAGGAAGGGTTACTAGGAGTTGAATTTCTCCTGAATTGGACTAAATTCTTCCCATTATTTTCCCCCACCTCTACACAATTTTAACAATACAAGGTTTCAGTGTTGCATAATCCAGGGCTATCCAACTTCTACGCCTCAAGGAGCCACATGCACTGTGGCTGCAGTGTTTCTCCCCCTAGGGCAAAGGCAAGAAATGGAAGCCAGAGAAGGGAGGCAAGAGCCTAGAGACTCTGGCTGCTGTTGCAGCTGAAGAGATGGAGAGAATTGCTGCAGAATGAGAGCTGAGGCAGTACATTAACCTCTGTGGGCTGCATATGTCTTGTGGGATGCCTGAATAATATAATATTGCATTTCTTTTTATACAATATTGCGGTAGTTGGCTGTGTTAGTCTAAAGTCAGGCAGAAGGCAGGGAAGAATTACAGTAACACCTATGAAAGTTTATGCCTCTCTGTACCAGTTAGTCTCTAAGGTGCTAACCTCACTCTTTTTTTTTTTTTTTTTTTTTAACATAACAGATAAGGTGTCATGAATACATTGAAA
Source organism: Crocodylus porosus (assembly GCF_001723895.1). Taxonomy (NCBI): domain Eukaryota; kingdom Metazoa; phylum Chordata; order Crocodylia; family Crocodylidae; genus Crocodylus; species Crocodylus porosus. The sequence continues at coordinate 6,299,639 of NW_017728923.1, read as the reverse complement.
ATTATAGTTGCCAAAAGGGACACTGTAATTTTATGGTACATTTTGTGGTACAGCATCTTGTTTTTATTACCCATTGAATCTGTTAAACAATTCCCAAAATGTCAATACCTTGCAAAATGTCTCTAAATAAACACCTATAAGTTTTACTGCTTTTTGGCAAAGAGAAAACTGTGTAAGAAAGATTGCAAAACTGAAGTTTGTAACAGATGAAGCAAACCTGGATTTCATTCCTGGCTTCACTTCTACTGTCTTATCTGAACTGGCTACCACTCTGACGAAGACCTCTCCAGCTTCAGGGTGGTTCTGTCGCCGCAGAAATTTGTTTACTCTGTCTTCTAAGTGGTTTCCCAAACGGGTAGTTTGCAGCCCTAAGAAAGGAGGAAACCCAGAGGTTTGGAGAATGTTCGGAGAAAGTGATGCAGTCAAATCCTAAGATCAGACAGATCTTTCTAGCTTACTCTTTCTGGGATGCAACTATAAACCTCCCAAAGTTGTTCCTTTAATTTCTATATAATAATTTAAAATATTACTCTTTATACCTAAAGTGAGAATACACCTCCTTATCCAAAGCTTGAATATATGCAATTCTAATAAGCTGGCTAAAAACACATGGAAAAAAAAAATCACTGAGTAAATGGGCTAACAAAGGAAACTTTTACATGGTATTTTTACATTTGTAGGCTATTTTATAAATACTGCAAATGTTTTTCTAGTAACAAAAACACTCATCTGGCATCTTGACAGAGATTACATCAGTTTATGAATCTGGCTTGAAGCCACACCTTTTCAAGCAAAGTGAATACACAGAAATGAAAAGCCCCATGACTTCAATGGAGAGCTGGGTTTTTTGTTTTTAAACAGAGCATTCATAGTTTGACTGTACCTGTAACCTGCACACTAATAAATGTACAGATACTACTTTAAAGGCTCATGTTCATGTTATGCATTCCTGATCTATTAATTCAATTTTTACATTCATGTAACTAGAGAAAGTTAAACAACTGTGAAGCATACATTATAAGCAGACAGATGAACTTTATTAATAAATTCACAACAAATTCTTGAGAACTTTGTTAAGATACATTTCGAAGTACACACTGTAATAATATGGATGTACCATGCTGTTTTTGTAATTTTCTTACCAAAAAATCTACCAGTCTCTCACAGTGACAGCACAATTTATGTATGCATTCCTGCAGTCACCCATTCTTCCCAATATTTAATTCTAAGCTCTTCATGGCTGCTATCATGCCAGTAAGCAAGACTGTTGTGCATCTTTTTTTAAATAACCATCAGACATTTACACAGTGCTGCAGCTAATTATGCACCCTAAAGAGTAAGCTGAGCAGTAAGCACAGAGCAGCTGCTTTGTGATGAGCAGCTTAAATGTGGGACTGCCTTGAAAGAGGTTTTTCTCTGTGCTAATGACTTAGGGTGGCTGACTGGTGCTACAGCAGGGGTGGGCAAAATACAGCCTGCAGGCCAGATCCAGCCCACCAGGCCATTCTATCCAGCCTACAGAGACCCTAAAACATTTAGAAAATTAATATTTATCTGGCCCTAGCTGCTTGTCAAGGATGACAGAAGTCGGGGCAGTAGGACCCAGAGAGAGTCAGCAGCAGAACTAAACAGCCGCAGCAGCAAGTCCAGCTCGGCCCTGGGCTGGCTCCCTCCACTCCCTGGAGCTGGGCTGGCTCCCTTCTTTCCCTGCTTCAGCAGTGCAGCCCAATTCCATACAGCCCTTGGCAGCCTGGACCCCATGCTCCTACTGCCCCACTCTAGGCCCCACTGGTGTTGTCCCCACACTCCCACCTGGCTGTTGTTGTGTGCTTTGTGCACCTGCTCGCTGTGCCTTCTCCCCCTCCCCACCTGCTATAGCCATCCCCCCTCTTCCCCCTGCTGCACTCCAGCATCATATGGTTCCCAGTGCAGTGCTGGGACTGCAGAAGCAGCTGGGACGTGGTGTCAGAGGGGCTGTGGGGGCCAGGTGGGAACAGAAGTGCAGCAGTGGCAGATGGGGGACAAGTGGGAGCACAGGGCCCACACCAGTACCCCAGGGCCAGGAGCAGCAGGAGTGTAGAGTCCGGGCTTGCAGGAGTGCTGGTGGGGGCTTTGCCTGCTGTGAGGGAGGGGGAAGAAGAATAGGTTGTGGTAAACCCCTCCCCCCCACGCAAACCACAACCCTTCCCAGCCACCCTCCACCCACTCACATCCCCCCAACAAAACCCATCCACACCTATCCACCCCTTCCACAAATCCCACGTACACACCCTCCCACCCACACAATATACAAGAGTAAGATTTCATTTTAACCTATTATACTAACACCTCTATGTACACTACACAAACACACATAAATCAGGACAAAAGTATTTTTTGAAATCAAATTAATGAATGTTGTAGTATATGTTTGATTTTTACAATATAATTTGGTATTTTTCTGGTTTGGAGATGGCAAAACCCCTTGCTGAAAGGACTAATTCCGGGGGGCAAGGGGAGGGACTTCTGGTGCCAAAGGTCAGGAGTTAGGGGCAGGACTTCCAGTCCCAAGATGGCACCCAGGGGGTGGGACACCTGCCAAGGGGTGGCGCACTTGATAAGTGGCCCGTTCCCCAAAATAATTGCCCTTCCCTGTGCTAGTGTTGGCTTACTGCCTGATGTGTGTTTGTTTGTTTGTTTTATTTTAATTTTCCACCCCGTTATCCCCCCACCCCCCACCTTTCTTTCTCTTTTTTTGTTCTTTTCTTTCTTCTCCCCTCTGAAGTTACTGGGCTACAAGGCCTGCTCTGAGCGGGACTGGTTTAGCTAATTGAGGACTGAAGCTAGGCTAGGCAGCCCCCCATGAGTGCAGTGAACAGAGGGTAGCAAACAGAGAACACGTTAATGGAATGAGGGAGCCAGGGAGCAGCAGGCTCTGTTTGAGTGTGTGCATAAGGGTCCAGGTACGGATGTTTGGCATGCAGATTCTTATGATGCGTTTTCCCCTCTACCCCACCACGCTTTTTTCTCTTTGCAGCATAGGTGATCTCTAGGAAGAAAAGGAGGCATACATGGAATCAGATCAGCTATTGTGACCACTGCACCAAGAAGGAAGAGTGGTGGTCATTGGTGACTTCCTTCTTTGGATGACAGAGGCACCAATTTGTTGTCTAGATTTGGGGGGCCTGGGAGGTGTGCTGCCTGCTCACAGCATGATTTCAGGATGTCACAGAGAGAGTGCCAAAGCTCATCCATCCTTCGGACCACTACCCCTTCCTGCCTGTCCATGTAGGGACCAACGATATTGCCAGGAATGACAATAAGCAGGTGGGAGGTGACTGAGATACTTGGAAGGAGGCTTAAGGAGCTTGGAGCACAAGTGGTGTTCTCATCAAATTCTTCCTGTGGAAGGCAAGGGTTCAGGCAGAGACCACTATAATCTGGAAGTCAACATGTGGCTGAGATGGTAATGTTGATATGAAGATTTTGGCTTCTTTAACAACAGGAGGATATTCTTGGGAGGAGGACAACTAACTATCAAGAGTCAAGATCCATCTGACAAAAACAACGAAGAACATCACTGGCTGTTGTGCGGCCAACCTAGTAAGGAAGGTTTTAAAACTAGGTTCCATGGGGAAGGATAACCAGACCCCTCCATCTACAAAGCATGCAGTCCATAGGGGAAAGGACTCGAAGAAGCAACTTAACTCTGGGAAAGGGCCAGAGAGCTATAGGACTGCACCAAGTGGTGGAAAAGAAAATGTCAAATTGCAAAATGCATCCAACACATGTATACAAATGCAAGAACTATGAGGAATAAACAAAATAAGCTGGAAACTGCAGCCTGTTAAGATGACTACTGGCATCACACAGACCTGGTGGGACAGCTCTTTTGACTGGAATATCAATATCGAGGGTTATACTTAGTTTTGGAAGGACAGGGTGGAGTTACCTTAGAGAAAACATAGTAGTGTTATTTTATATGTCAAACACACATACACTTGTTCCATGGTTCAAGGGGAGGATGACAGCAAAGCAGAATGTATTTGGGTGAAGATGAAAGGCAACCAGCAGCATACCTACAGGCTGGGGAACTCCCTTCTTGTCAGTGCAGAGGCAGAAAAGGATCTTGGAGTCATTATTGATGCCAAAATGAACATGGGCCGACAGTGTGGGGACGCGCTCAGGAAGGCCAACCGGACCTTGCCATGCATCCACAGATACATCTTAAGCAGGTCCAAGGAGGTGATCCTCCCCCTCTACATGGCACTGGTCAGGCCACAGTTGGAGTAGTGCGTCTAATTCTGGGTGCTGCACTTCAGAAGGGATGTGGACAACATGGAGAGGGTCCAGAGGAGAGCCACCCACATGATCAGGGGTCAGCAGGGCAGGCCCTACGAGGAGCAGTTAAGGGACCTGAATCCGTCCAACCTCCACAAGAGAAGGCTGAGGGGGGATCTAGTGGCCATTTACAAACTGGTCAGGGGGGACCAGCAGGCATTGGGGGAGTCCCTGTTCCCCTGAGCACTACCAGGGACAAGAAATAATGGTCACAAGCTGGCAGAGGATAGATTTAGGCTAGGTATCAGGAGGCCCTACTTCACAGTCAGGGCGGCTAGGATCTGGAACCAACTTCCAAGAGAAGTGGTGCTGGCTCCTATCCTGGGGGTTTTTAAAAGGAGGCTGGATGAAAAACTTGCCAGGGTTGTTTGACCCCAGTACTATGTCCTGCCATGGCAGGGGTTGGACTTGATGATCTGCTCAGGTCCCTTCCGACCCTACCAACTATGAAACTATAAAGATGTCCAGGAGCACTGGGTGCTTCTTAAGGGCACAGTACTGGAAGCCCAGCAAAACCTGTCCCCACATGATGCAAGCGTGAGGTGAATGGCAAGAGACCAACATGGCTGCAAAAGGAAAGGAAATTTTACAATACTTCAAATACAAGAGGAAAGCATACAAGCAATGGAAAAAATGAGCAGAACAAGGAAGTGTACCAAGAAATAGGAAGAACCTACACGACCAAATGAGGAAGACAAAGATAAAAGGATGATCTGCACCTGGCAAAGGAAGCTAAAGGACAACAAGAAGAGGTTCTATAAGTATATTAGCCAGAAAAGAAGGACCAAGGAAGCTGTGGATCCACTGTTAACAAGTCAGGGGGGACTCCTAACCAAAGATGCAAAGGCAGCAGATCTACTCAACAACTACTTTGCCTCAGTCTTCATAAAAAAAATTAAGCTGCAACCAGACACCTAATAAGGAGTATCTGGATAAAGGACAGGTGGCAAGTTGAGGGATAAAATAACAAAAATAAGTGGTCAGAGAATTTTTGATGGTTTTGAATGAATTCAAGTCAGCAGGGCTGGATGAACTTCATCCCAAGGTTCTGAAGGAAGTGGGAGAGGAGATCTTGGGGCCCTTAGTAGTGATTTTTATGTAGTCGTGGACTAGAGGACTGGAAAAGGGGCAATATAGTGACCCTTTAAAAAAAAAGGCAAAAAGATGAACCTGAGGAACTACAAAATAGTTAGCCTCACTTCAATACTTGGGATATTACTAGAACATATCCTAAGAAGTCCACTTGCAAGCATATGGAGTAGGAAGGGCTGATTATAAGCAGCCACCATAGATGTATGAAAAACAAATCGTAGCAAACAAACTTGTATCTACTTGGATGGATGAAGGGAATGCTGTGGATATAGCATATCTGGATTTCAGCATGGCTTTTGGCAAGGTCATATACAACCTTTTTAGAAACAAATTACAGAAATGTGGGCTAGACAAAACTACTATTAGGTGGATAGATAACTGCTCAATAGCCACATGCAAAGGATAATTATTAAATCGGTCCATGTCAGAATGGCAGGAGGTTTCGAGTGTCCTGGGCCTGGTGCTGTTCAATGCGTTTATTAATGATTTGGATGCTGGCATAGAAAGCTTCTGAAGCAAGTCTGCAGACAACACAAAGCTGGGAAGGACTGTAAACACGTTACAGGATTCAGAAGAATCTCAACAGGCTGGAGAGCTGGGCCAGAGCTAACAACAGAATGAAGTACATAGCAGACATACACAATGTGCTAAACCTTGGAAAGAATAATCAGAAGCACAAATACAAAATGGGTAACACCTGGCTGGATGGCAGCACCATGTGGCTCCCGGCTGCATTGCTGGACCGGGAAGCACAGAGCCCGCGACAGTACTCGGGGGGGCGGTGTGTTCATAGGGCGAGTCCCACACATGCACCCTACCATATACATGCACCCCACCCTCGCACAGCCATCCATGCAGACCCCCACACACCCTCACACCCCAGCCACCCTCCCCCCAAAGCCCCTCACAAACCCCATACCCCACATACCCACATGCATATCCCCCCCACACCCATAGCCCCCCCATCACAATATACAAGAGTAAGACTTCATTTTAAGCTATTATGTACAATCGCCTCTATATACGCTACACAAACGCATGTAAACCAGGACAAAAATATTTTTTGAAATCAAATTAATGAATGTTTTAGCTGTTTACTTTTTAGAATATAATTTGGTATTTTTCTGGTTCCAAGATGGCAAGCCTCCTTGCTGAAAGGAGTACTTCCTGAGGCAAGGGGAAGGATTTCATAGACATTAGGGCTGGAAGGGACCTCGGGAGATCATCGATGTCTAGTGGCAAAGGTCAGGGATTAGAGGGCAGGACCTGTAATCACAAGATGGTGACCAGGGGCAGGGCTACCTACACACAGCCCTGGACTGCTTGTGAAATCTCAGTAAGCAGCCCTCCTCCAAAATAACTGCCAGTCCTTGTGATACTGCCTTTCTACTGGGCACTGGTTAGGCTGGGGTGGGCAAGATACGGCCTGCGGGCTGCATCCGGCCCATCAGGCCATTCCACTGGCATGCAGGGCTCCTGAAAATTTTGGAAATATTTATCTGCCCCTGGCTGCCTGTCAAAGATGACAAAGCACCAAGGGCAGTAGGACCCACGGGGAGCCAGTGGCAGTGCCTAGCAGCTGCAGGGCCCACCGGGCCCTGCCCCATGGCCTACCACCTGGGGCCATTCCTGGCTCCCTCCACTGGAGAGGAAATTCAGATAAGGAAGGGGTGGTGGGGGAGGACTTTGGATGATCATCCCAGTCCTCAGGGCCAGGCCAACTCCTGCTGAATCCTGTGGTGGTGGTGTTGCAGCCAGGAACTAGGTGGTGCCAAAGCGGTGGGTGGGGGGTGTGGAGGAGTGGTGGTGGTGTGCAGGAAAGCGGGGAAATGGCGGCAGCAGGCGGGTGGGGGTCATGTGGTAGGAAGCAGGCGTGTGGAGTGCAGCGACAGCTGGGCAGGAGAGTGGGACCTGCCTTGGCAGGGGCCAGAGTGGGGTGGCAGGAGCACGGGGTGTAGGCTGGCCAGGGCTCTATGGAGCTGGTCCAGCTTCTCCCTTTCTCTGCTGGTGCAGCCTGGCCCTGCTCTATAGAGTCCCTGCCAGCCTGGGCCCTGTGCTCCTGCTGCCCCACTTTGGCCCTGGCACACAGGCTCAGGTCCTGTGCTCCTGCCCAGCTATCACTGTGCTCAGTGTGCCCACTCACTGCCACTTACCCCCATCTGCTGTCATCATTTCCCCACTTTCCTGCCTGCTGCCGCTGTTCCTCTCTACCCCACTGCCTGCCACCACGTGGTTCCCGGCTGCAGTGCTGGCACCATGTGGTTCTCGGCCACAGTGCCAGGCTGCAGGACTCAGCAGGAGCTGGCCTGGCCCCCGCAATTCTCGGCTGACTCCATGCAGTGCTGGCTGGGCGGATCCAGTTCCTGCTGCGTCCCTCAGTCTCTGCTGTGCAGCTGGGACATGGAGTGGGGGGGGGGGGAATGGGGTAGAGGGAGAAGCAGCAGAAGACTGGCAACAGTGGTTGGTGAAGTGGCAGCAAGTAGGAGCATGGGTACAGGAGCAGCAGGAGCATGGAGCTTGGGCTTGGAGGAGCATTGGTGGGAGCTCTGGCTGCCACAGCAGTGCTGTGGGCAAACCCTCCTCAAGACATGCCACAATCCTGCCTGGCTAACCCTGCCCCAACAAACTCCATACCCACCCACACCCCACATGCTCCCCACCACATACACACACACCCATACTCCCTACACATCTATGCTCCCACAAGTGTGCCCCCCCCCCCACACCCACAGCTCCTCCATTGTTTCATAGTAGCTAGGGTCAGGAGGGACCTGAACAGATCATCTAGCCTGACCCCCTGGCACAGGCAGAAATGAATGCTGGGTTCACAAGACCCCAGACAGGTGATCATCTAAACTCTTTTTGAATTTACCCAAGGTAGGGGTGAGGACCACTTCCCTAGGAAGTTGGTTCCAGATTCTGGTCACCCTAACTGTAAAATATTGCCTCCTGATCTCTAACCTAAACCTATTCTCCATCAGCTTATTGCCATTGTTCCTTGTCACCCCAGGTGGTGCTGGGGAGAATAGGGCTCTTCGTATTTGCTGATGATCTCCCCTGATGAGTTTGTAGGCAGCCACCAGGTCCCCCCTCAGCCTCCTCTTGCCGAGGCTGAACATGTTCAGGTCCCTCAGTCTCTCCTCATAGGGCCTTGTCCTGCTGCTCTCTCACCAAATGGATGGCTCTCCTCTGAACTCTCTCCAGGCTGGCCACATCCTTTTTGAAGTGCGGCGCCCAATACTGGATGCAGTACTCCAATTGTGGCCTGACCAATGTCGCATAGAGGGGGAGCATTACCTCTCTGGACTGCCTTGAGATGCATCTTTGGATGCATGACAAGGTATGGCTGGCCCTGCTGGCTGCGGTCTGACACTGGTGGCTTATGTTCATCTTGAAGTCAATAATGACTCCAAGATCCCTTTCCGCCTCTGTGCTTTCAAGAAGGGAACTCCCCAGCCTGTACGTATGCTGTGGATTCCTTCTCCCAAGGTGCAGCACCCTGCAGTTGTCTAAGTTGAACCCCATCCTATTCTCATCTGCCCACTTTTGTATCATAGAATCATAGAAGTAGGGTTGGAAGGGACCTTGTAGATCTTCAAGTCCGACCCCCCGCCTGGGCGGGACAAAAGACTGGACTCAAATGAGTCCAGCCAGGTAAGCATCAAGCCTCTTCTTAAAGATCCCCAGGGTAGGAGCCAGCACCACTTCCCTAGGAAGTTGGTTCCAGCTCCTAGCTGCCCTAATTGTGAAGTAGTTCTTGCAGCGGTCTAATCTAAATTTACTCTCTAATAATTTGTGTCCATTGTTCCTTGTCATGCCAGGGTGTGCTAGGGGAAACAGTGTCTCCCCTAAACCTTTCTGGTCCCCCCTAGTAGTAGTCTGTCGAAATCTAGTTGCAGCCTCTCTCTCCCTTTGAGTGTGCCCACCTCGCCCCACATCTTAGTGTCATCAGCAAACTTGGACAATGTGCTTTCAACCCCCTTGTCCAAGTCATTGATGAAGATGTTGAAAGGAGTACTTCTGGGGGGCAAGGGGAGGGAATTCTGTTGACAAAGGTCAGTGGGGTTAGGGGGTGGGACTTCTGGTCCCAAGATGGCAACTAGGGGCAGAGCACCTGTCATGGGTGGGGAGACCCTTGTGGCCCTTGACACCCTGCCAAAATTCAGTAAGCGGCACTCCAGCTCAAATAATTGCCTGCCCCTGGGTTAGGCTCATCTGGAATAGTGCGTGCAGTTCTGGGCTCCAAATTTTTACAAGGACGTGGAGAAGTTAGAGAGGGTCCAGGAGGTAGACAAAAAAGATAAGGGCTTGGAAAGCAAGTCATATGAGGAGAAGTTGAAGGAGCTAAGCATGTCCAGCTTGCAGAAAAGGTACTTAAGAGAGAACATGGTAACAGTCTTCAAATACTTGGACTTCAAATCCTTTTCTTGATGAGGGAAGAAGAGGGAAATCACTTTTCTTTCTTGCTGCAGAGAGAACGATGTGGACTGGTGACCTGAAGTTGCAGCACAGTAAATTTAAATGGGATATCTGGAAGAACTTCTTCGCTGCGAGAACAGTAAGGTAGTGGAATAGACCAGAGGTTCCCAACCACCGGGCTGCAACTTGGTACTAGGCTGTGAAGGGTTAGCTGTCAGGTCACAGCAGAAGCTGACCTGTTTGGTCCTGCTTGGACCCGCCTGTCTGTCCAGGCGAGCAGCATCCACTGCTGGCAGTCACACGCAAGGTTAAAGCTGGGTGGCGGAGCAGCCCCCAGAGGGAGGCAGCCGGCTCCATGTGCTCCGTCTCACTCCCATCCTGGTCCACAGTATAAAAAAGGTTGGGGAGTACCGGAATAGACTACACAGGGAGGTTGTGCACTCTGCATCACTGGAGATGTTCAAGAAGAGGTTGCACACCTAGACCTATGTTCTACTATGGGTACTTCACATGCTCTGGGTTTTAATGGTCACCCCTGTCTCTCCCTCCTGCCCCCCCACCTTTCTGCTACATGTCAGGGTGCTTTTAAGTTTTCTTCAGAGGCACTGGGTGCTGGCTACAGCCAAGGCTGTGGACTTTGACTGGGGTACGCCAATGCTTCTGCTGGGAGCGAAGTGGGAGTTCCTGGCTAAAGGGCATTACCTCCACTCACAGTCAGACAGACTGCCATACTTCGGGTCAGGAAGGAGTTTTACCCCATGATCCGATTAGTATGAACTATGGGTGGTTTTGCCTTCCTTTGTAGCAGGGGGAGGGGGTGTGATTCTCTGCCTAGGACAGGTGTGGATAATTATTTTGACTGGAGAGCTGCTTAATGAGTTTTCAGTAGCTGTAAGGGGCCACAAGGGTAGCCCCGCCCTTGACAGGTGCCCTGCCCCCTGGTTGCCATCTTGGGACTGGAAGTCCCACCCCATAACCCCCGACCTTTGCTACCGGAAGTCCCTCCTCTTGCCCCCAGGAAATGCTCCTTTTGGGAGGGGAGGATTGCCACCTTGGAACCAGAAAAAAACCAAGTCATATACTAAAAGTCAAACACTCACTAAAGCAGTGGTCTCCAACCTTTTTAGTCAGAGATCACTTTTGGAATTTAAAAGGAACCAAAGATCTACCTTCTTCACCCAAAGCAAGTAAGTTTATGGGGAGGGGAAAGAGACATGGGGGGGAAGCGGGGCAGACTGAGGCCCCAGCTCTAGCTCCACTTTCTCCCTCACCACGGTGTCAATCTGCACCTCCCCCCCGGCTATCCCAAATAGCAGTGAGGGAGGCGCAAGACCTGCACAAACAAGGTGGGGCATGCAGCCTGGGACGGTACAGGGGGCGCCTGGGCAGGGTGGGCTGCAGGTTGGGGCTGGGTCAGCGTTGGGCTATTCCCAGTTAAGCTGTGCTCAGACTGGGCAGCTGCGGTACTAGGAGTGGAGCCATGGAGGGGCCTGGCTCTACTCCCAGCGCTGCAGCTGCCCAGCCTGAGCACACCCCAGCTGGGAAAAGCTTGATGCTGCTGCAGCCCCAAACCACCCTGCCCCGCCCTATGTACAGACCCAGGGGAACACACCCTCCCCCACACCTCCTGGACGAACCACTTGTGGGTCTGTCCCCTGTCCCACCCCTGTAGGGCCCCACTCCCTATGTAAGAGCTGCTGCAGCTACTGGTGCTGCCTCATGTTTGGGGGAGGCACTTGCCCCTCCCCCCCAAACTTATGCGCAGCAGACTGGGCTTTGTGGCCCGATCCCCACTGCATGTGCTCCCCTGGCCCTCTGCTCCTTCCCTCCCCCACTGACCGACCTGCTGGGCTGGTGGGGCACGCACACACACGCACGGCCCCTGCAGCCCAGGATGAACTTCAAGAGGCTCTGGATTGGTGACCACTGTACTATAGCATATTTTAATTGTACCACAAAAAACATTTTTGTCATAATTTGTTTGCATAATATTTAGTAGGTAAAAAAATAAAGTCTTACTTTTGTATTGTGCGTGTGGGAGGTGTGTATGTGGGGTGTATGGGGAGAGTGTATTTATGTGGGGGGTTTGTGGGAGCATTGTGTAGGTATGTGCAGACCCCTCCTTCCATGGTGCACAGGCCCTGAATGGAGGCAGAAGCATGAGCAAGTGGGGCAGTCAGGGCACTGGTGCTGCTCCCTTGCAGTGTGTGACCCCAGCCAATGCTGTGCACTGGGGAGAAAAATGTAGCCAGGCTGGCCTGCCTCCATTGTGCGTGGCTCCCTGTGGCACACGTGCAGCGCCCACACTGGTGTGCGACCAGGGGAAGCCCTAAGCCATGGCGCTAGCTACCTTCCCCACACCCTGCTGTGAAGGTCCCAGGACTCAGCTTTAAATGGAGGGGAGCCCCAGCCTCTGCTCCCTTTGGAGTCCTGGACTCCATGGCAGGGAATGGGGAAGGCAGCTGGCTCTATCATGCAGGGCCTCCCCTGGTGGCATACAAGTATGGGAACTGCACATGCGCTGTGGGAAGCCCTGTGCAATAGAGGCAGCCCATGTATGTGGCTGTCTCACTCCTGCCCTCATGGGCAGAAGGGCTGGGTGAGGTACAATTAATTTGTGGGTGCTCGTGGGCTGGATGAAAGTGCCTGGTGGGCTAGATCTGGCCTTCAGGCCATATTTTGCCCACCCCTGACATAAGACCTCATGCACATATATTGACAATATTTTATAGAGGCAAGACTCTGGATGTCATTGTTCCTCTGCTTTACTTCTAACAGGTTAGGGTGTTATGTCTGTGTTACATCAAGGTTGACAGTAGTCATACGTAAGAGTTTAAGTTACAGATTGTATAGGATAGTTTGGACAGGGATGATCCTGCCTCAGGTGGGAGTTGGACAAGCTAACCTCTGGAGGTCCATTCCAGCTCTACTTCTCTATGATTACATGAAATGTCGACACTGTACTGGGAGTTTTACAGTTTAAAAAGACATAGTCCATGCCCTAGTGAACATACATATTTGAAAGAAAATAGCAGATAAAAGCTCCCAAGTACAGGCCTCAACCTTTACACCTTAATACAGTGTTCTGCCACAATCTACTAGAATTCTGTAGTCATGACATCACTAGCAAAACACACTTTAGAACTTCATTATGTGTGAACCAATCTGACTTCAGCAATTCTTGGAGGAAAAACTGTTACATTTCCACTGCCATTGATAGTATACTGAATGAAAATGTGGAACACCCATACATCATATTGCAGTGGGCTGGATTTGAGTCAATACTGAAAATTCCTTTTAAATGCAGTATGTGTGTCAACTTCTCTCAGAGAAAATAGAAAAAAAGAGACTGAAATCAGTTCCATTAATTCAGTTTAACAAAGAAGTATATCTTTAGCTAATTTTACAAATTATGTTTTGTCCTTATATTTACTTCTTCATTGTTAGCTCCACTAAGTAATACCCAAAGCCCTTCAACGTAACTCCATCATTACGTGCTACTGCACATGAAGTATTACAAACTAAGTAAAAGTCTAAATTAACAGATGCAGACAGTATAATTATTAGAGATGCACCAACAGAAATTTTTTGGGCTGATACTAATGGCTGATACCAATCCAATTCAGATATGCAGCCGGGCAGCTTGGAGACCAGCATTGGGCTGGTAAGTCTGGCGTGGGGGAAGGGGCTGGGGGAGGGAAGGGGCAGATAGAGGCCTCCACAGTGAGGGAGGGAGTGGGACAGAGACAGGCGTTGCCCAGTCAGGGCAGGGCGGGGCATGGGACAGAGCTGCAACTCATCTGGGGAGCAGGAGCAGAGTAGCTCCCACCACTGTGCACATTCTGGGAAGGCACAGGGGGGCCTGTGCCCCAGATCTACGCATAGGACAGATCAAGCTGGTGCTCCAGGTTGGGATGGTGCTAGACTCTTCTTGGTGGGGGGGCTGGGCTGGGATCAGGACAGGCAGTGGTGGCACTGGGAGGGAGGCATTGAAGGGCTGCAGGCACCCCAAAATTCATCATAGCAGCCCTAGTCCCCAGCACCACTATTTGCCCTGAGTGTAGCTTGACGCAGCCCCCGGTGGGAAGAGCCTGGTGCCAGGTCCCAGCCCGTAGCGGGAGCCTGCCCTTGCCCCAAGAACAGATCCGGGGGCACATGCCCCCCGTGCCCTCCCGAGGTGTGCACAGGAGCTGCCCCCCGCTTCAGGATGAGCCGCTTGCTGCTCTGTCCTGCATCTGCCTGTCCCACTTCCTCACTGCAGGGGCCATGATCTGCCCCACCCATATCCCTTCCCTCCCCCTACCGCTGGGCCGCACTCTTCACTCCATGCATACTGCAGCTGCGTGCATGCACAGGACATTTATCAGCCACATTAACTGGCCACATGAGGCAAAACAGACAATAGCTGATATTGTTAATTTTCCCTATACTGGTGCCAATCTGATATGGGACCGATGTATTGGTGCACCTCTAATAATTTTGTTGACAAGAGATTGCCTACACAGATAACAACTCAGCAGCAATTGTTGCATTTTTATAGAATGCTAATGCTTCATCCACTGTAAAACACAACTCGCATGAAGTAAATATTCTGCATATCCTTAAAGCATTAAGATTCTTTCTGTTACTAAGCTACTGTATTTTGATTCTTAGCTGCATTTAACATCATTACTATAAAAGCTACACGAGGAGGCTGCAGCTTTTTTCTAATGTAATCCTTATTTAAAGTTGCAAAATGGATCCAATACCTATTACAGCATTAGCATTTTGGGTGCCCTTAGTAGAGGTGCACCAATATATTGGTTGCCTATCAGATCAGCACTGATAAAAAGACAAATTACATTATTGGCTACAGGCAACCCTCAGACTTACGAGATGACTGGTTCCCGAAAACCTCGTCTTAATCGAAATGCTGTAATTCGGAACTGATTTTTCCATAGTAACAACGTTATAAAATCGGGGACTGGTTCCCGAACCAAGGCCCAATGCCCTATTTTCACCAAAAATAACCCAGAATTTTGTACTCAATCAATTATAGATGGAGTAATACAGCTACATTAATGTATTTATATTGTAAATAGCAATCATATTGATTTGGAAGGACTTCTTTGAGGTGACTTTGCTGGACTTCTTGAAGGGCTCTAGGCTGGACTTTTTGAAAGGTTCTTGGCTATTGTCTTTTCAGGAGTTTCGGTTGCAGGTTTTTCTGGTGTCTTGTCTCTTTTCTTAAAGAAAGTGACCAAGGAAGTTTGGACAGATGTTCTCCAGGGAGATGGGCAATGCAGTGAGCTTGTTCACTGGTGCTGCGTGGTGTTGGATCAAGCGTCAAAGTCGAAACTAACGTCATAAAGTCGAAACAGGGTGTCAATTTATAACTGCTGTAAATGCTGTTCATTGTAACCCAAAATGTCTTAAGTCGAGGACTGGCTGCATTTGCACTTTTTGGCTGTTGTAGCTGATAAAGTTTACCAATAATTATGCCTTCTGGCCAGGGCCCTGGACACCTGCAATCCCTTTTCCCAGTGGGGCCCCCAGATGCCTGGGTTCCCTCAGGAAGTGGCAGGTTTCCCCTTGCAGGTGGGCAGCATTCTAGCCTGCTTTGGGCTGCTGGGAGCAAGATGCAAGGGGCTGCACATATGCATGTGACAAGAAATGCAGTCAGAGCATGGACATCAGCTCCCTGCAGGTAAGTCTATGGAGGGGAAGGGGCATGGAGGGGGCAGCTTGAGGCCCCAAAGTGAGGGAGAGAGGCGGGCAGGGGCACTGCTCAGCCAGGGCAGTGCATGGGACCAAGGACTAGGGCCGGGGGCAGAGTGGGATGGAACCATGGACAGCTTGTCCAGAGGGCGTGTGGCTCCCCTGCAATTGAGGGAACTCCCCCCCACCACCCCTGGAGGGTTTTGGGGAGGGGAGATTATGTGTCCTCCCAGATGTAGGCAGGGTAGACGAGTTACAAGCTGTGGACTTGGGGCTCTCTGCTCTGCTGCCTGTCCCTTGAGTACTGCACACTGGCTGTGCACTACCTGCCTGCCTGGCAGCAGTGGGGACAGCTAGTTGTGCCTCTCTCTGCCGGGCAGGCAGGGTGCATGCGGCTGGCGTGGGGCTCCCTGGGCCAAGGCATCTTGGCAGTAGTGGAGCACGGAGCTGCTGCCAAGTGCCGAGCACAGAGCAGTCACTGCCAGCCCACTGGGTGATAAAAAGTTAGTGATCCGGCCCCACATTCAAAAAGGTTGGACACCCCTGCTCTAGATTCTGTGATAGCACTGTAGAATAACTGATTCTCTACCCCAACTAGCCAAATGAGTGGCAAATGAAGAACATACCTCCACTACTATGCCCTTCAGTTTTCAGAATATTCTAAAATTATTTTTGTAAACACAGAATTAGATACTGTAGTAATTAATGACCATTGCTCAAGACAGCTTGCATACTGATCCTTCATACTGTTTGACAATTTTGTGGTCAAAGCCATCACCTGTTAAATTCTGGTCTAAAAAGACCTGGAATTCTCCACTAAGAAAGACCGTTTACCAAGCAGGAGAAAACCAAGTAATAAAGGAAACTGAGGATACTTTCAAGAACTGAAGTTACCAGACAGCTAAGGAGAAGAAAAAAGCCAAATGAACACAAATTATTTTCAAGAGAACAAAGGCAGGCAAAAGAGGGGAAAAGAAGATGAACTGAAGAACAAAAGTTACTAGTGTAATTATCTCCCTTCAATAAAAAGTAAGAGATAAACACAGTTATATTAAAGTGCATAATATGTTCCTATTATTCCCATGGTCTCAGGTATTATGGCAATATGGCAGTCTTGTATATGGGATCACATGGTTATGGGGGAATATGTTTAACAAGATTACTTCTATTAAAATACCAGTTTGAAAAAGTTTGGAAGCCTGGTTTTGGACAACACAACAGACCCAACAACTTAAAACATTACTGAAGAGACTATTAACTTAAAAATGCAGTTTTTGAAGTGTAGACTATTTTGCTTTGCACTGTCATGCAAACTTGAAAAGTCCCATTTTATGTACTTGGTTATATCTTATATAACAAAAAGTGTCAGCTTTTGCCTATTAGGCTACTTAATATATCATTTTAATTACTACACCTTGATACCATAGTACAGGGGTTTTCAACTTTTTTTAGTTTAAGTACTCCTGGTGGCTGGACACTGAGTGGGGAAAGGGAGGGGAAGGAGGAGGGGAGGGGAGGTGGGGACGGTATGATGGAGCGCTGCTGCCTCCCAGGAGCAGGGCCAGGGCGGGAAAGTTCACCAGGCTGGGGTGAGGGCAGAAGCCACACTGGCTATGCCCATGCTGCCTGAGGAAGGGTCACATGGAGACAGTGCAGCACCAGCCTGGCTAAGTGCTGGGGACTCGGGTAAGGGAGGGGATGCAGAGAAAAGGGGGCTGGGAGCTGCCGGGTATCCAGGCATGGCAAGGCCACTGCTGTACTGTGTTCCCCCCTTCTCTCTGCATCCCCTCCCTAGCCCCTAGTCTCCCAGCACGAGGCCAGGCTGGGCCCTTGCACCCTTCACCCACCAGCAGGGAGAACCTCACCTGAGCTTTAAGTTGCCTGGGGCCAAGCTGCCTGGTCTGCAAACGGCCGCAAAGTCATAGATCCATGTAGACAGCCTCATTGGGCAGAAGCCTGGCCAGAAGCTCAGTTCTCCTGGCCTTGAAGCCTACACTGGGGGGTTCAGGGGTGGGCTGGGCCAGGGAGGAAAGTGGCTGGCATGGGGAAGGGGGAAGGATGAGAGACACCAGGGCAGCCATGGACCGCATACAATTCTCCTTCAGAGAAGCAGCCACAGGCAGCATAGAATCATTGGGCAGGGCGGGTCCAGTGCATAGGCCGTATTTTGCCTACCCCTGACTTAAGACGTGATTAACCAGGTAATTGCTTCAAGTTGTGACCCCAGCTACATGTTCAACCAATTAATGGCATGATAAAACAAGCAATAAGTTACAAAGTTATTCCACCAAAAATGTGGAATAACTTTGTAGCTTGTTCTAATCATGCCATTAATTCAACATGCACCCAAGTGCTCCCCTGTGGCTAGGAGCCCCATCAACTGAGGGCATTGTCAGGTGCGGGGCTTGCTGCAGAGAGAACACTACCACCCCACCCCATGAGATTTGTTGACTATAAGGCTTGCAATACAGGAGGCATCTCTGGTTGTGGGACTTGCAGCAGGGGTAGTGGGGAGAACACTGTCGCAGCTTCAAGCTCTGCACGTCAAAAGGCTTGCAGTGGGGGCAGCATTCTTGGTGCTGCCCCCATTGCAAGCCCCATAGCCCACATTGGCTGGGAGCTCACCGCAGAGGCAGTGCAGAGAATGCTGCCCCTGTTGTGAGACTTGCAGCTGCAGAGGCCATTGCACAGGGAGTCCAGGATTGTGATCCCAGGCTCTCCCCTGCACTGGTGATAAAGTACAATGGGAACCAATGCGCAATCCCAAAACTGTGCATTAGATCTCATTATGTCTTTACCTGCACATGTGGAGGGGCCCTTACAGTTTGCCTTTTTTCCTAGTATGTAGTCTGTTTTCTAGTCCTTTCTAACTACAAAGATCACTAATATTGCCAGCTGCTAGGAAAGACTGAAGCTCCTCACTTATATTAAGTAACAAAGGAAATAATTTATTTTGGCTAACTTAAATCCTTTTTACAATTTAAGTCAAAATAAATTATTTAATGTAATCTTTATAAACAACAGTTTTACAATTTGCTGCTCAAACATTTTTATAAAAGCAGTTCCCATTTACTCTTTCTATCCCCCTTCTAAATAATGCTTTAGCGCACACTGTATCAGATAGCCAACTGAAATCATTTTATCATTACATCTTTTGTATATATCCTACAAGATGTCCACGATTTCTTCATGTTATGTGAAAGACCCTCTCCATAACTTAACATGGGACAATGTTAGGTGATACAGGCTTGCAAATCCCTTTGTGGAGAGATGAATTTCATTTTGTAACTGACAGAGGCATAGATCCTTTTAACTTCACTCCTCTGGTTTAATTTTTTTTTTTATTCAGATGCTTAAAATAAGAGTGAAAGATGAAACACGGTAGTGTGTGGAGTGTTAAACATTACTTAACAAAAAACCGCCCAGCAGCATCAAGCTTTTGGGCTCATGTTTTCAATTTTGGTACATTCTGAGAACCAACCATGCACAGAGATGCAGTTCTTTGGGCACTCAAATATGCATTTTCTTAATGCATAGAACAAGTTCTATGGAAAACATGTTCAGAAAAGTTATTTATTTTTAACAGAAAACATGAAGGAACTGTACTAGGTGACCCAATGTCCTCTGCCAAGGAGCTGCCAGGCCTATGTAACATTCTGTATGGTTCTGGAGTTCTACAAAATTCGAAGATCAGAACAGAAGGAGGACTAAATGAGCATAACTCAGAAAAATGACGACAGGTGGTAGGAAACCAATGCAAACTTGGGCTCATTGTTCCGGTCAGCCTTAACATTTGTCAGATGGACAAAGAAACTTGCAAAAAGTCCCAAGGGATGAGAGCTGCCCCTAGCATGGTACCCACCCAGGAATCCTAAAATTTTACTAAGTAAAAAAACCCCAACAACAAAAAACCCTCATAACCTATAACTAAAGGATAAAATAAGTCATGAAAATACTCTTGTCACTATAAGTATTTCAAGCAGGATGCTGAATTAAGAATAAACTTGAAAGAAACCAAACATTTCCAAGTATAAAAATGTCTAGGTAAGGCACCTACCATTTTCTTAACACAGCCTTTGCAGTTATCTCTGGAAAACGGTAAAGAGGAATATCTTACCCAACCACTACCTTGTCCACAATCAGATATGAGAACACATTATTTTTAATCTTAAGATTTTGTACAAACTAGCCACCGATAAAACTGTACCTCAAAACGCTGCTCAGAAAATAGAATACTGAAGATCACCATTCTACATATTCATTAAGGGTAAAGTTCTGAAAAGTACACAGAACCTACCTAATAGCTGTCATCAAATTCAAGCCAGTGGGAGTTCTACCATTTGATAGTAAGAGTTAAGCTAGTGAAAAGTGCTGAAATTCTCACTTTGTAACTGTTCTTTTCATGAATTATATGAATAAAAAGTTCCTGTACTTACACACAGCCCTTTTCTAGAATTAGTTTATGAATGTCAGATGCTTAAATAAGAAGAGCAAAAGTTAGTATGTCTGATTTATCAACACACTAACTTTATATGCAAAAATCTACAATCTGGATAAACGCACTGTCTTCTCAATCTAAGATTGCTGCTTCCATGGACTGCATGCTACTTAATACCCTTATGAAAAAAGAAAGGACCAACAGAAAGCATGGTGAAGTATGAATGCTGTACCAACGAACTGATTTTGAAACTTGAGATATTCGTAACCATCCCATGAATTTCTTTGACTCCTTGGAAACGCCCATGATCCAAACACCTTACAAGTAAATTTGCAGCAGCTGTCAATTGCTGACAAAGCAAGAGACATTCACTTCTATTTGGAGACTACATACAAACCAGTCTAAGTTTAGTCAGTCATGGCTGTGTTTCCTTTTACTTTGTACCTCAGAAAAATGTATAGAGTCACTGTTTATTTAGAAACTTGGAAAGAGCAGGTCTACATGACAAATGAAAATGTTGGCACACACTAGCACTGTTCAGGCACCCCAATGTTGAAGGTGTCAGGTATTTGCCTGGGGAACATAAAAGGTTGTAGAAATTATATAATGAGGACCATATTTATATTTCTAAAATATTGTAATATTAAAGAGACCATAAACTTACTCTTAGCACTGAATTTGTTCTCTTTACGTGTTCTACCAGTTTTCTTTAGACAATTGTCACAGACAAAGCTGGAAGAAAAAGAAAGACTGCTGAAAATTTGGTAAAAATATGCTACCATTGATGTAATCTACAGCTGAAAAATACAGTTTTGCTTTGCACTAATACCAGTAGTCAGAAAAAAGTTCTTGTATCTACTTTCTCATCTCTTTTATATGACATATGAACAATTTAATTTCAATCTTAAAAAAAGTAGGCACTTAGGAGTTGGCCAAGTCATTCTGCAGAATATTGTACATGCATTTTTCCCCCATCAGTTATCTGCCTCGACCATTTATTTATTATTAGAAATAGTAATGCAAATAGAGGAAATGCCACCTGCGTAGACAAGCCACACATTTTGGCTAAATATGTTTAAAAAGCATTAACACCACCATCAAAACTGCAGTTCATTCACAGGTGCTTTGCCTCTTTTTACCCCAAAGCAGGCTAACTGTTTGCTAAATCAACAGCAAACAGTTCATATACAGTGAAGAATTTAGGACTAAAAGACATCTAAAACTACTTACCCTAATGGCCAAATAACATCATAATGTAATACACAGATCTGGTGCATCTTCCGACCACATTCTTTACAATCAACAAAGCTGAGAGGAATAGACAAACAAGCAAACAAAAGAGAAAAATTACTTACTACAAAAGGTAAGTCAGTTTCCAGATAGCTACTTTTTAATGACAAAACAAGACTACAGTAAAACAATGATTACCCAGAAAAACTACTTCCCTATCATTCCAAATAATTAATATTCTGGGAATCTGTGCTGCCAACCGAGTAGCCACAGAGAGTCTCAGGGCTGCTCAAGCACCAATGGCAGGAGGGTCGCCGCAGGACTTCTTGACAGCTCACCAATGGGTGGGCTATCAGAGCCAGCCACTCTGTGCAAGTCAGAGAATCTTCCAGTTAACCGACATTCATAACAGGATTCCAGATAATAAACATTTTACTGCATATTTCTTACGTTCCTATCCTTACATGAAACTTAAGCAACATTTACAAACTGGATATGCTCTGCAAGCATACCTGAGGTACAAATATATTCAGAACATACATTGTCAAAGACTGCCAGAAGTGTGAAAGGCCCTTTGTGTAAACTCCTACTTTCTAGGATTTGTTCCTCAAATCATACACTTCATCTTTTTTTAACAGCATTTCTGCTGACTTTAGCAGGGAATTTAGTCTTCTGGTGTAACCATGGATGAATAATATTGCTCACCTTACTCCTGAGCCTAAAAACTAGTTCAAGCATTAATGAGTAGGCCAGCATATATGCACCAGCTTGTCTTCATGCCCTATTTTTGTCTATAACATTTTTTATTTGAAAGTGGAAAAAACAAACAAACAAAACCCATATCTGGTGAGTAGGACCAATCCAGATAACTACACTTTTATATCACCACTTGCCGGCATGGGCTTTACATTCAGTGCAGTTTTGAAGAGCCAAAGGGGATCTCTACCTCATACTTTTCCAAGATGGGATATCAAATTTTCTGTGTGATGTAGGTAAGAAAAGGGATGGGTTCAGCAAATTAGAAATCCTTCTGATCTCAAACTACCAAACCACATAACTGACTTTTGTGGAATTCCCAAGAGGGAGATGGAAGAAAGAGGCAGCAAGGCTCAAGCAGGTCCTCTTACTTCCACTGGTCAAGCAAACAGCTGAACCAAAAATGAGGCAAGTCTAACTCACCACGAAGAAGCAAATCCAGATCACATCACCCCCTGGAAGATGCTCATTTAAAGGTGCAATGGCATCTGAACCTCTATCACATCAATTGTGCCTTTTGCTATACCACACAGGCAAGGCAGGATACAAAATTTTGGAAATTATAGGGAATCCGATCCCAATCACACCATATTTACCAGTGCAGGAGGAGCCTTATACCAGCAAGTTGAAAGACAGGTGCCCAACAATCAGCTGATTATCAGCTCAGCAGGAACTGTACTGGGGTTCCAAACTCCAGTGAGGTTACCACACACAACCAACCAGAGCCACTCAGTGCAAGGTTTCAAGTCCTTGGCAGGGGAAGCTAAAGGCTGCCTTTTGCCCAGGGCAAACTCTGCCTCTCTCTGCTGGACAGCCCAGCCAGTACTGCCTGGTGCAGGGTTTAAAGTGACTGGGGAAGCCTCTGCTTTCTGCCAACTGGGAGCCTCTGCTCCCGCAGGCTGGGAAACTTGGTCAGTGCTACACAGTGTGGGGTTTAAAATCCTTGGCTGGCCTCCAGCTAGGACAAAATCAACTGTCAGCCAATGGCCACAAGCTAAATTTAAGGCACCAGACAAGCTAGCTATAACAAATATTCTACATTACACATGGAAAGTTTTTATGGCTCATGCACCATTTTATGGTGCCTTCATTTGGGTGCACATGTAGCACCCTTCCTATTTATGCCTCAGTTAACACACTACTTATGGAATAAATCTAATGTGTAGAGGGAGCCTCAGTAACCACAAAGGTAATTCAATATTTGGAATCAGTACAGTACTCCTATACAGGCAAGGCTGGATTGTGAGGCCTCATGTAACGCAGCATCCTAATGAAACTGAGATGAAATATTAAATAGTATGTTATCCTCCTACTAATTATCACTATGTTCCTTATTTTTCAGCCTCTCACTCCTTCCCATTCTTGGTTACATCCACTCATTTAATGTTATCTGCATTAAAGAGGAAACTCTGCAGGGTCATGGCTAATCCTTCAATACGTATTTGTGTAGTATCTTGTAGAACAGACTCAATCTATTCTTGTAGCTACCTACCATCGTATTGTGAAGGAGGGAATTTTCTGAAGACACAGATACTTCCACAAAAACACTTTCATAGATTCATAGATTGTAAGGGCTGGAAGGGACCTTGCAAGATTGTTGGGTCCAGCCCTTCTGCACTTCTAACACAAAGTTCTTCTAACTTTTCTATTTAGATAGGATAACCTTTAAAAACTGCCCTACCCTGTGCCATTCCTTCTATGTTTTTGTAGTGTAGAAATAGAATCACTTGCTTCTTAGGCTTATTTTCCAATTTTCAGTTTGTGATATAATAGTTCTTATCTATGATAATGACTGCATCTTCCTAAGCTGAGGAGGAACAGAACTTGAAACAGAAAATTAACAGAAGCAGATTGCTACTTTTAAATTCTTGGTTCCCCCACCCCTCACGACCCTAGATATAAGAAAAAGAAAGGAACACAAGTACCAACTAAGAACTCTGGATAAATAATTAGGAATTGCAAAGTATTATTAAAGTACAGGCACAAATTTTCCTAATATGCACCAATGAAACTGAAATTGATATTGAACTTCATGGGCAGGGCTAAAAACAGAGATTGTGTTGCCTATTTAAGGCAGAACTAGGGGAGAGAAGGACAATTTTGTCTGTAACCATTTTTTTCTGGAGTTTTTGCCCCAGAAGCAGGTAACAGTTCTTCAGTGATCGCAAGTCACCTGGTTTGGCAGGGGGTGGAATAAAAGTAGCATTTGTACTTACGGCTCTGGATCTAGCGTGTCATTTTTCTTCTTTTCAAACTGATCCTTAGAGATAGTTCTAGAGAGTTAAAATTAAACTTTAATCAGCTTTATCTCACAAGGAACTGCATCAGAACTGCAAGCAAGTAGCCAGAACCCCAAATTTTAACAAGAAAACAACAGTTATTTACATTTTGTGGGGAAAGCACCATGGAATTCATTTTCAAGGGAAAAAAATCCAAATTTCTCCTCATTAATGTAACTAGTTTATTTTGCATCTTAAACTAAGACAATATGATTACTACGCAAATTTGCACACACCTAGACACACAACCCAAGATCTAGTACATGTCAAAAAAGTTAGAAAAACTGCATTCAATAAAACAGCTATTTTCAGAATGTTTGGTCTTGCCCTCAAACTTTCTTGCATCTTATTTCATGTCATGTCTAGTAAATTTAAAAACAAGTGATAGTAGTTTATTAAAGCGAGTGCTTTAAGAGAGAGACAGATCAGAATTTCTAACAGCACTCACAGAAATTATAAGATCAATGAAAAATCATTGCCATTGGTTTATTTTTTTTAATTTTAGAGCCCACTGCTGAAGTCATTAGAACATGGGCAGTTATAAAGGAGTGTGGCAAACTTAAAATATGAAGAGCAAATACTGAAAAACATCAGATAACAAACACCTATCTGTTATACTAAAAATGTCCTAGTCTCCTGCAGGTTTACCCTAAAAAGCAGTAACCGCTCTGTTTAATGCAACCACATCAAGACAGAACGTATTAAAGTTATTTTAAATGCAGCATTCAGAACAATCAGGTTTACTTACGTTTGAGGCTGTGAAGGGTCATCACCCAGGGTAACATTCTCCCCCTGGATTTCAGTGAAACACTTCTCACAGAAGTGATACCTGTCAGCAAGAAGGCCATATTTGGGTGAACTGGTCCATCATAATACACAGCCACCCAAGCAACGGAGCCACCAACCAGAGCAGGGTAGATCACCACGACGAAAGGGGGGGCGTTGTTGGTTGATTGATGGGTCAGTGTGGACAATGAAAAGGAACAGAGGGGAGGGAAGGGCAGGATTAGAGAACAGGGAAGGGAACAAACAGCACAGACATAAGAGGTAAGACGCAAACACCAAGACAACACAGAGCAGAAAGCCAAGGCAAAGCACAGATTAGCATTCGGTCTCATTTCATACATTACAGGCCATCATTACTAACAAATGATAGGATGTCAAATTCAAAATTTTGAAATGATTTATCAGTAGCTAGTAAGTGCTACATTTGTATATATACTTCAAATTTAAGAATTTGGATTTGATTTTCATTAGTTTGAGAAAATGTTGTATGATTTCAGGCTCAAGGATTAATGATTTCTTTTAAAAAGAATACCGATGTAAAAAAGCCTGAAAAACAAATGTTCACAGAAAGTAACCATAATCTGAAAAAACCAAAAGAAAATTATGCTAAAAGCATTCAATTATTATTAGTAAAACTTTAAAGGCAGAAATAGCCTTAATACTGAAAAGTATATAAAAATATTAAAGATTCAAATGTTGTTTGGTTTATAAAATTAAATGTGACCAACTGCTCAGCTAACTTTATTTTAATATAAATGAAACCAAATCCATACTCTAGACAAACATTTAACAGAAATGCACTTATGGATCAGAGTTTCCAGCCATTTATATATAAATACAATGTATGTATATATGTGAACAACATTTTATATATTGTACATACATACAATATATTTCAGTAATACATTAAAGATCTGTAATAAAGCTTTACAAATCGAATCTGAAACTAGTTACAATTTTTGGTAACTAGACCAACCGTCAGCCAATCTATGATATACTCAGCAAAAACAATGCTGTGGTTTTGTAAACCAAGTTGAGTAAATTAGAGGTCCACTTCAAAAGATACAATCTGCATTTGAAAAAATCTAATTATGTAAGATTTTTTGTATTTCAGATGAACTGGAACCAAAGTTATCAGGACTTTATATAAAATGATAGCTAAATGTTTGGAAAGGGTATGAATTTAAACATGAACAAAGGTAACAAGTACAGCCACAGCTATAAAATGTAGAATGGCCACACAAGATCTTCAAAATAAAAGAGCTGTATGAAGGGTCAAAAGAGTGAGAAAGAATAAGCAGCAATGGCAGCACAGTAAAATGCAGTTTTAGTAATCAAACACTAGAACTATAATCAAGAAAGGTAAGTAATAAAAGGCATCAACCAGGACACAGTGTCACACTGAACCAACAATTTATGGGGATGGAGATTAATGTGATAGCTTGCCCCTTCATTCAAACACACACTTGAAAGCATTTAAAAAACAACTGTAATCCAGGTGACAGCATTCCAGTAATATATTGTCATGGAGATACCAATAGCTATTTCTTATTGTAATATATGGAGCACAATCTTCTTTCTGTGACGGACAATAACTATTATATCACTAGTAAAGAAAGACATCAAATTTTAAGGCACGTGGAAAACAACCTAAATTCAAAGTGAAACAATCTTTGAACAGTGCCCAGAAAGCACTGGATGCGGCTAAGGAGCCATCTGCTACTCCCCAGAACTGGAGCCAGCTCTATGCCACCCACCTCTAACACAGTTTGCAGCAGCTTCAAGACTGGGAACCATGCATGCAGAGGTGGCTGAATGCGTTTTTACTAGACAAAAGCTAATTTTTAACTCTAGGTAATGTAGCCCATACCAACACGTTAGAATCCTAATGAAGACAAGGCAGTTGCAGTTTTACCCATTCTAGCCAGTTGAC
Organism: Crocodylus porosus; assembly: GCF_001723895.1. Classification (NCBI taxonomy): domain Eukaryota; kingdom Metazoa; phylum Chordata; order Crocodylia; family Crocodylidae; genus Crocodylus; species Crocodylus porosus. The sequence continues at coordinate 6,272,689 of NW_017728923.1, read as the reverse complement.
ATAAACCCTTTCCTTCCTTGTCCTCAAATAGCTGGCACAAGTTAAAACTGCAACTGTCTTATCTTTACACAAGGATAACAAAATAGGTTGGTTAACATGATATACATTAATTAGAGTTAAATGTATATGTTCTTTCTCTAGTAACAAACAAGGTTTTAGAGCTGCTATATCTAAGCAAAAGGGCCGGAACAGTTCAAATCTTATTAGCTCATGCCTGTAATTAAGCACAAGAACATTTTAGGAGTGAATACTGATATTATTTTTTCCTTTGAAATTAAGAAATTGCTCATTTTAATCCACTATCATCTTTAGCTTAGGGGACTCTATGTGCACCTAAAAGATTGAGCAATGAGTATCTGTAAGAGCTCCCCACAGTGAATGTCACTTAAATATTTAAGGTTTTGAACTTTATACCAATAAGTAGTCTTCAGTCAGTCTCTCCAGATAATTAAATCTTAACTCATATTGTCAATGTTATCATTCAATCCTGGAAGGTACTGAGCACTCCTGACCTAATCCAGGAAACCATCCACATTATTTTGTGGGATCAAAACCAAAATACTCAACACCCTAGAAAACTGAACTCCAATTTTCCCAAAGGTTGATCCCTATACATGAAATAATTAAAATGAGAAAAACCAAATACAATGAAAATGAACAACCAAAGCGTTCCAAATATCTATCTATACAAGCATCTCAGAAGACAACATTTATAGATACTTTGTTATTGATATGGAACTGCAAAGGAATGAAACTGGCTTGTAACTTTCAGAGCTTTCTTTTGCATACTGCACACCCCAGCACATGTGCACGCGTACACACACACACACTCTTAAAACTTACAGCAGGCATACAATACTATGGCAACTACAGTCACACAAAAACAAACATGACATGGTTCTTGTAACACTGAAAAAGAAAAGCTTTTCAAATGCAGACTGTTTAGATAGCTGATATCATGTCTGAGTGCTGCAAATTAAGGCAAGTGTTAAAACATTTTTGCAGGCACATATACAAATTCAAAAGTTTTAATTAAAAATAAAAAATACATATGAAGAAAAATGTATATAGTTACAAATTAGAATTGATACCACATAGATATGCATCTAAATCCAAAATGTGTTTCAGAAAATTTTTATTTCCTTTAAAAATTCTAGCCGTAACTCATTGATTAAAAAACCAGATGTCCCTACTGAATTATTATTATTTTTAGCTTTGTAATTGAAATGCAAGGCTTTATTAATTCCACAATGCTTGAACACTGGGGGGAGACAGGCTTAAAATAGTGGCAGGGGGTTCAGGCAGCAGTGAGGGTAGAGGTAAGGGACATCTGTCTGGCATGTGGCCTGTGGTGGGGAGGGGGGAGAGAAGCAGATGGGTACAACTCCCAGCTGCTTATAAATCGGACAGCTCAGAGGTAGGTTGTGCTTCATCACTTGACCAAAAAAACCTCAATAGTGATTGTGTAGGAATACTGAATGGAGACTCAGCATATTTGGGTTTTACTCATGTTGTTACTGATCTGCTGTGACTACAGTGGCCAAGTCACTTTCCCTTCTTACCTTTTGTTTGCCCTACCTACTACAATTGTTAGTTCTTTCAGCAAGGACCACTCACTGTGAGTTTGTATACCTGCTAGTAAAATGAAGGCAGGGCAGGGTGCTACCTTAGAGATTAATTCAATCAGAAAAACATAAGCTTTCATAGGTGACAGCCTACATCATAAGATGAGATGTGATGAAGTAGCATTTTAGGAAACAGAAGTAGCATCTGCCAAAGTCAGCTCTTACCTATGAAAGCTTATGCCTTTCTGGATAAATTAGTCTAATGTACCACTCTGAGCTGCCTTCTGCCTGACTTCAGACAAAAACATCCAACTACCTCTCTCTTTACTACTAAAATAAAATTGAACTACACTACTGAACAAACAAGTCCGGATTTCAGATGACGACATTACAGCCAATGCTCTATCAAACTATATTCTGTAGTAGACTGAATAATCCTGATAATCTCATACATAAGTAGGAAATGTATGTTTTATTATTGTTATCTATTTTTATGACTTTGGTACTGTAAGTTGCCCTCAGTTTTTGGGGGGAGGGCAGCCTCGAAATCAAATACATTACATTAACAACTATCCCCGTTTATTTATTTTAAAATAGAGCCCTCTTTTAAAGGATACTCAACCATCTGGACTGATCTTTCATCTGATACAATCAGTTTAAAATTCTCATGTTAAGAGTTCACATTTAAAAAATAAAAGTTTCGCCTTTCTTAGCAACTGTGGGAACACACACCTACCTAAGTGTGTGTCAATGGAAACCATCACATGTTGAATTTCATGCTTTGTAGGTCTTTTTATTTGTTCCTAAAATTTTAAATAAGATCAGAAGATCCATGACCTATATTTTAGTTCTCAAATGGAAAGTCCTTAATTATCATTCATGTATAATAACTCAGTCTGAAGAGCAGTGCCCCATCCCCAATCCAACAAGCTACCTCGCCTGAATCACCATCACAAATGAATGACACCTGGAAAAAAGAACACTTTTATCCTTTATTTTAAGCACAGAGTCTATTTTGCCACACAATGAAATCCATAAAGCCTACAAATCACTACTATGTACATTCTGACTTTGCACAAAAGACCTACTATATAATACTACCCAGTGCATCTGATAATAGTGGTAGGCTCTAAAACAGTGAAAAAACATGTTGCAGCACCAGGTTATTACATGGCAGTGCCAGATAGTTAACTAATTAGATAGATGTTACATGTGGCACTACAAAATGTCCTACTAAAAAGAAGTCTCTCTCTGAAAGAAGAATATTATTGGGGCAGATCCACCATTACTGAGATGTTACAGATGGTATGCACATCCATCCATAGTCAAAGTTTGATATGTTAACATAAGCATGCTAAATGCCTGGCCGAGAACAACTTGGGAACAAAAATAAAACATAGTATGGGCTCCTCTACTGAGCTATGTTTTAGCTGCGTTGAATACTAGAGCATTATATTTCAATATGATTTTCATAATGCAGAGTCTTGAGAGACTGTGCAAGTGTCAACTGTCCAACCCTATTTATTACATAATTGAAGTTAGAAGGCAGTCTGCAGTACACCTCGGAGCTGGCAAGGTTCAGGCTTTGCTAAATCTCTACTAGGAAGACATTTAATGCTGGGACTTGAAACACTTGTTCCCTTTTCTGGAGTCCTAGTGAGTTTAGGTTTAAAAAACTTTTCTTTTTTAAAGTGACAACTCACTTTCGTCATTAATAATGTTACTCAATATAGCACTGATGGATCAAGAAGTAATTGGAAGTTAAATTTTAATTGCAACAGATGAGGAAAATCAGAAATGTGCTAGGCAGTGTATTATTCAAGTGCTTTAATGAATCCTACACTTTGTTTAATAAATGGATACCAACAGAGATTAAATCACATGTTTTTCCTTATTTTAATTGGAGACTACCTTTTTAATTCCAAATTTCCATGGAGCTTTTATAGAAAGCAAAACTTACAACACACTTAAAGGAAAAAAAATTATGAATGACATTTGCAGTTGCTTACAGTAGCCATTCAGCTAACCTTCATTTTGTTTACACTGAAAACTTTTTCAAAGTAAGTTCAAGCCCATATTTCATTTTAAGATTTTGCTTTTCATGTCCTAACTTGGTGCAACATTTTCAAAATACCCCAATGCAATCGGACTGATTTACATGAGGTCATTTACTTTCCAATGTAAATCTTTAAGATGATCTCTCAGCACTCTTTATTTTTTATATATCTTTTTATTATTTATTTTTCAAATGCCACCTACAATTCTAAGATGCACCTGCACATTTATAATTCTTTCAATGCAAGAGGAAAGCTTCCTAAGCTCTTTTTTGTTATAAAATAAGGAATACTAACAAATTATATGGAAAATATGAACTGCTGGGGCAGTGCAGAGCCTCTAAACTGACAAATATCTATATCTTTATAGTAAGATATAATGTAAAAAACAAAGTTGTCTACAAAATGTGGGTTGGGGATACATAAGGATAAACAGTCTTATTTTCTCTTGACTGGGCAGAGAAGAAGAAAACAAGGTTAAACATTCTCCTTAATAACAATTACATTGCAAACAGATGAACTCTGGCATTCACTGCATTTCATTTCCTGGATAAAGCAGAAATGTTTTGACTTACCTATTCTGGTAACTGTAGTAGGCAGCATCGCGGGGAATAGTACACAGCTGCTTACCATAGCAGCACAAGGTCTGTGGAGAAAACTCATACTGCAAAATAAAGGAGAAAGAAACCCTTAACAATATGACTGTATTAACGATGGCGTGTCTGAACAGAGCTAGGGAGTGGTGCCATGAAAACACTCCTTTTCCACTTCCTCTCTGTATGCTCATGCTGCATGCCAAAAAATGAATAGCTACTGTTGAAGATTGGCTGGGCATATTCAATGTTACTTTTATTAGCACTCTTGAGACAGAGTGGTGCAGCACTTATCCAGACATATGCCAAAAAACTAACATAATTTTTTTATACTTGGCAAGAATGGAGTGGTAGAGTGGGTGGGGCATGTTTTGAGAGTAACCTTCCCCAGCAACACTTGACATGGTGTAGATATGCCCAGAAATGACAACAGAATGAATCTGATATCAAGTATGCTGTAATCACAACCCTGCCTTCTGCCTGGCTTCAGACTAACATGGCTAGCTACCTCTCCACCCTGATACAAATTTAGCTGGATACAGACAGACCCTCCACTGGTATAGGTCCCTTGATTTCAAATGCAGCCATGCTGACTGACACTAGCCAGGGATCCAGCCCTGCATCTATATGACAAATTGGAAGATACAGTGATTCAGTAAAATAGCATGACATTTCAGTAAACTTTAAGTTTAAAATATCATCAGTGATAAAAATCTGACTAGTAATCTTTGGTGATTCTCCAATTTCCTAGTGTGCTCTTGTGAAAGTCAAAATTTTAGCTACTGCAACCAGGAATTTAACTTATCCTAATAAAGTCTAGAAGGACACTTTTTGCTTAGTCAAATTAAATAGCCTTTCCTACAATGAAACCTGAAATATATACCTTTCGTCCACAACAGTATCCAAGCGACTGCATAACTGGGTCAATTTCTTGTTCAAAGACCTCTGCAAGTTTAGTGCAAAATTTGTAAACCCTGGAAGTCTTGCGATTATAAAGCCAGGCATTGTTAAACATAAGCCAGACATCATCCACGTATTGCCAGGGCTCTTGGTACTGCCCAGTATCCAATTTACGTTTAATAGTAGAAAGGTCCATGGGATTCTTCACAATGTCAAAATAATCCTTCAAAATAAATGAATAAAAAATAATTTTAAAAAAGCTATTACATTTACAGCAACACTCTGGTTCACACAATTTTGAACGTGAGCAAACAGAAATTTATGCATGACCATAAAAATATGGTCTGAGTGGGGTTTACTCTTGTACAGGGCAACTCTTGGCATAAGAGTACACTGCACCCAAAAATGGGTATTTGGGCAACATTTAAAATAATGCAAAAATAACTTAACTCTCACTTTAAGTCTTTGGGACTTGGCTAAATGATTTACCATCCCCATTTGACATCCCTGAGGAAAATCTGAAAGGGGCAAAAGTGCCTTGAGGTTAAAGGTAAAAGTTTCATGGTGATCTTATCTTTAAAAGTTGGTTTTCAAAGGAGATGCTTCTAAGAGTTCGAGTGTAAAACAAGTCCAGAAAGTCTGTTTTTGCTTAAATTACACAAATTCTTAAAACACATCAAAGAAAGTGTTTAGAAAACCAAAATTATAAAGATCTAGACAAACATATCATAAAGCTATTAGCTTTATGTGGGTCTTGAACTACTAGGAACTACATTCTTCTAAAACAGCATTCCTTTCTGATTTTGACTCCTGGTTTTCTTCCATTCCTCTCAATTTCCTACACTCATCTTCAGTGACTTGGATCTCCACGGTGATGACCCATCAACCACCTGTAGCTACACATCCGCTTGCCCTCACACCTCTTCATTCAAACTGCAGACCTGTTCAGTAGGGCTGTGCGAAACGGCCTGTTCCGTTTCAATGGTTTGATAGAACAGTGTTTTGTCTCAAATTTCATTTAGAGTGCAAACAGCTGTTCTGTTCCGTTGAAACAAAGTCTGTTTCCAGTTGCTCTAGGGATGGGAAGTCAGCCCAGCTGGGCTACTTCTCTGTCCTCTGCGCTAGATTGCGTCAGGGGCGGCAGGGCTGGGCTGCCTCACCACCTCCAGCGTGATCTAGCGCGGGGACGGGAAAGTAGCCCAGCAGGACTGACTTCCCATCCCCAGCCTATGGTCGACCAGTCTCGTTTTGTTGTCTCGAGGTTATTTCGACGGCCTTTGTTTTATTTCAATTTTGCTGTTTCAACTTTGAAATTGGTCGAAACAGTGTTGAAACGAAACGGCTGGCAAAATTTCGCACAGCCCTACTGTTCAGTTCTCCCACTCACCAAAACGGCTACCATTTCAACATGGTCTTTATTTTATTAGGCACTATTTTCCACTTCTCTGTTACTAAGTATTCCACCAACCATGTGGTCTCTTTTAGTCCCACCCAACTTGGTCTTTATCTGGTTTCCAGTCATCTAACATTGGAGACTTGTAAGCTCTCAACCCCCTCCCTTCCTGCTCCGTCTTCCCTTTACTTGCTGAACCTATTTTCTAAGTCATACACACTTGATCCTCTCTACAAGTTCTATTCACTCTGCTTGCCTTCTTCCTTCTTAGACCCAACATCATCCCCAACATTTCCTTATTGTGCTCCTGTACTCGACTTCATGGAACATCTCTGGCAGAAATCCTATAAGCAGGGTGACATCCTCACCACAAGCACATTCCCTCTTCCTTGATTTCTGTCATTTTCCTGACCTCCTCCCCACCCTAACTAAATGCAGCAACTACAGTTCCAGCCACCTTTGACTCACCCCTTCAAATGTGCTCTTTCCGCATCTACTTTTCTCTCTACATAGGACCTTAACCAATTCCTTTCAAGAGAAAGTTGACCTTTCCTCCTTCTCAGAGCTTGCCTTCCCCCTTTCCTTTCCCTCTCCCATTTCAGAAACTTAAATTTGTTTTTTTTAAACCCTATCCACCTACACAGTGACCTCATTCAACCTTATGATTTCCTCCACATTGCCCACTTATTCCCTCCTTATCTTTAACTCTTTCTGGCTTTCCCCTCATGAAAAGCATGCTTTATTCTCCCCTATCTTGACTTACCCATGTCCCACTGGCCCCTAGAATTACTGCTACATCTCTCATCTTTATGGACATGGAATATGCTGTCTACAATTGTAATTTGCAGTTCATCCCTTTCTATTCCACCCTAGAGGTGCTCCAGCCCTGCTTGTGCCACTTTCACTCAACTGAAACTACTCTCAAAGTCTCTGATCTCCTTAGAGCAGGGGTGTTCAACCCCCAGCCCATGGGCTAGATTCAACCCCTAGAGCATTGTCATCTAGTCCATGGTGCTCCCCACAGACCTGAAGATTTGGTGGTGGGGGAGCAGTGGCTGTTCCCTTGCTGCTAAAACTCTGGACTCAGAGGGAGCTCTATAGCCTGGACAGTGTAGCCCTGTGCACTATACTGGGTGTGCAGGGTGGCACAAAGACAAATCCTGGACTGTAGGTCCCAATCTCAGCATGCAGGTCTAGATGGGGGTAGCACAGTACCACTAATTTCACCTGCAGGGCCACTGCTTTAGAATAAAATCTAAAGGTATTTCAATGTCCCTGATATGCCTGCTGACACACCAAACAGTGGTGTTCTTGAAATATGGCCTTTCCTTGGTTTCCATGGCACTGTCCTCTCCTTGCTTTCCCACCTCTCTAATGGTTTTTCTGTGGATCTCTGGGGGCTTCTTGTTTATTATTTCTCTCATTTAGTTGGGTTCCACAGGAATTTGTTCTTGACTTCTATCTATTTTCCCTCTATGTCAATTTTAGTCCCATATTCATCCACCACACCTCCATGCCAGCAGCTTACAGGTCGATTTTTTAATGTTTAAGTGTCTCCTTCTATTCAAACAAAGCCTTTGCCTTTCTCTCTGACAATGTATGGCTGTCTACCCATATGTAGTTCAAATTCAACAAAGTTCTGAATCTACCCTGTCAAGTTCTCACTCCTATCCCCTTTCTCACTCACTGTGTAAACAAACATCCTGCCTGTCACTTACTCTTTTAATCTAGTTACTATCTTTGATTCTGACCTCAGTAGATACTCACATTCATGTTAAGCCTAAGTCTTGCCAATTCTTTATCATATTTACATTAAGGTTTAGCCATTTACATACTGCTAGAAACTCTTGGTCCAGTCTCTAATCATCTTTCATCTCAACTGTATTGCCTCGAAAATAAGCTGCTTGTTCTCAAAGCCCTTTGTAATCTATCCCTAAACTTCCTTTCAATTCTCATTCCTACTGAAATGGAACCAATGTTCTCTGCATATTTAAACTTTGAAAAGGAGAACTTTTATTCTGTATTATTATATATTGTTCTTTCTTGTTTGGGAAGGGCTTCCAAAAGATCAAAGCTACCACATTATTCTCCTTAAAATTCTTCTTTGCCAAGAGGCTTTAAAAAAAAACAAAACAAAAAACAGCCTCAACAGTTAGACATGGATGTGGCAACATCACTACCTACCATGCTGACCAGTACTTTTTTTTTTTTAAATATCCTTATACTCTCATTCTGACTCTATATATCTGTTGCCTCACCATTTAACACCTAGGTTTGTAATATATTTTGTTTTCTGTTGTGGAAAGTCCCCAAAACAGTAAGGCCCTAGATTCTGACTGGAGGTCCAGTCAGTAGCCAATACAAAATAATACCAAGAACAATAAATGATGACAAAATCTTTAAGGGAAAAAAGTGTTTTAAAATGGAAACCAAGTCTTCAGTAAAGAAGTAACCTATACAGGTTTCCCTCACTTTATGCTGTACATGCATTCCTGGAAAACAGTGCATAACTTGAATTCACATAAAGGGAACCCACTTTACAATGTAACAAATAGGGATACGTTCCAAGACTGACTGTACTGACCCCCAGACCCACTTCTACCACTTTTACAAAACAATTTTGGTACTCACCAACAGCAGACAGTACACACAAGCACAAGGTAGTGGTGAAAGTTACCAAAATGGGGATGGCAACTACAGAGACACATTGCAGATGAGCAAGGAGCACAAATCCACACAGGAGAATATATTTTGGTGCTCCCACAATGCACCGCACAAAGCAGCTGACTGCATGCTTCCACCCCACTGATCACCAATTCACTGAAGAGTGAATTTACCTTGCATAAAATGAATTTTTGGTATAAAAAAGGGTCACCGCATAAGAACGAATGGACACATAAAGCAAGGGAAGCCTGTACTACATTCTGGTTCAGTTACAACTGAAAGTGAGAAAGTTTTACAATGTGCAAAGCAGAGGTACCCAGAAGCATTATGCTGAAGAAACAAGCATAAAAATGTGAAGTAAAACAAACTAGCCCAAATAAATGTAAGATTTTGCATATCTTGCTGTACATGCTACAAAAACATGTGTCATTCTAACTCACTGGAATTCCTAGGAGTTGGGGGTCCACAGGCTGTCTGAAAGGTAGGGACTCAGGGTCCTGCCTGTACAATGCTTCAAGGGTAGGCATGAGAGCCTGGCGCAGTTCCTCGGGTTTGAAGACTTGTGGGGGGGGGAAGAAGGAAAAAAAAATACACAGACACTGTTACACAAAAGAAATCCCCTCAGATATTAAAACTATTCTGTTTTGTGTGTGTATATATTATGTATATATATAAAAAACACACACACACACACACACACACACACACACTAGGATAGTAGTGGTTACCAGTTTTTTGGTCTCTGAACAACTAGGTTCATTAATGTTAATGTGAACGCTTTGTTCTGCTCTGCATATTGTCACATTTACTCCCATCTTCTCTTTCCTGAAACTGTGTCAGATGTATTATGTATAAATATAAAATCTAATAAATATATTGGTTTTATGCACAGAAACTAATAATCTTACCCTGTGAAGGGATAAAATGATGAACAATAACGTTTTTTCCCCCCAAAGAGAAAAATAAGCTAAACGCGATTCTTTCTTCCTCTTTATCATATATAACTGTCTTACCCTTTACAGAATTTATTAGAACAAGGAAAGCTGCAGGCAATGACCAATGATCCACAGAGAACTGTATGCTTAAGACAGGTTTTTATTATATTAAATGTCACAGGAGTTTTCTGGACACAACATGGAAGTGCTAGTCTGATGGGCTATACATAATTTGGAATGTTAACACTCCCAGATTTATACACAACCCACAGTTTCAGCCATTGAACATAAAAGTGTAAATCTGACTTTACATTTCTCTCTCTCTCCCACAGATGGGAAAACAAGGCAGTATTTTTCTGCAAAGTTAATTAGGGGAGCTTTTTGTACATCCCAGGCATATCATACTGTTTCCTTTGGGGAAACAGAGTTTTGACAAAAAGGAGAGGACTATTTCCTGAACACAGTGAAAAAGGTAAAAGTGAATGGACAAAACAGCTCATTTAAAGATCTGCGCAGCTGAGGCCAGACTTTCAGTTCAGAGATTAAATACAAAGTTCTGTTAAGGCATTCAAATCAATATGGAATCTTAATAGGATTACTCTGCATAATCTCCTTACTCATGCTAACTGTTTTCGCTCCTCATTAAATTTAACAACAGGTGGGAAGAGTAGGAATTAGACTCTTTGTCCACAATCAGCACACTGCATATTACTGAAGTATGCCTGTACTGAGGTTGACTTTCAAACCAAAAAAAGAGGAAAGATACCCAATTCTTTGTTCACTTGCACTTTATTTGGTTATTTTGCACACAACTGTTCAATACATTACCATTCTGATTTTGTACCTGTTAGCATCTTTACACTGATGTATATGATTACACACAAAAATGGGGCTGAAAAATGGGATCACTCTCTTATAGAGCAGTGGTCTCCAAAGTGGGGTGCACAAGACCATTGGGGTACAGGAAGAAAATATTAGAACTTCTATTTATATTAATTTTTATCTCATCCTTTGTTAATTTCTATTTTTTGTGTATGTTTTATAATGTACATATTAGTAGAGTAGTACATGTATATCATTTATAAATAAATACATATACATATATTGGGGGGGTGTGCTCAAAAATGTTTTACTGATAGGGGTGTGCGATCAAAAAAGTTTGGAGACCACTGTTACAGAGAACTGAGAATTTGGCTTTACATTTTCAGCTCTGCATCATAGACTGTAGTTTCCTTTATAATTCAGGCATAACAGACTTCAAACTTTGTGACAAAGAACAAAGACTGTTATTCTGCATTTTTGTACAGTGCCTGGCACAATGGCTTAAGCCTTTGGGCACAACCACAAAAAGTAATACAAATGCAAATATTGTAATTTGGTAGATTGCCTTCTTAAGGATTGGAATACATTTCTAACAGCAGAATGGAGCAACATTTCTTGATTACTGCCAATCTAATACTAATGGAATGCATCAATATCAGAATATTTTATGGTGAAGTAGAATCTTGAGTATGTGACTGCTTGGGGTGGGGAAAAAGAAAGAAGGATTACTGGACACCAAAGATGGGGGGAGGGGTTCTACTAATGAGAGAATCTATTCCACAGTGTCTTTCTGGACTTCATGGAATAATAACTGAATGTCTATAATGACAGAGAATGCCAAAAGCATGCTACCCTTTTCCAGATGTAAGGACATAGGGAGACAGGCTATCCCCAAATGCTGTCTCCCAAGCTTGGCCACAAGAGCTCTTCTGTGCCCTTGCTTCAGCTTCTTTGAACTTCAGAGCACGCAAGATTTAATTGAGAAGCTGGGTTCAGGATAAGTGAACCCTAGATTTTAGGAACTCCTTTGTTTTTGTAGTCTTTACCTGGTTACATTATAAACAAATTTCTTCTCTGACAACTGTAACGATTTACAGGTTTCCCTCACTTTATGTGGTACACGCATTCCCGGAGAACGTACATAAAGTAAGCCCACTTTATAATGTAACAAATAGGGATAGGTTCCCATGGCCGTGAGGGAGGCTGGGTCTAGGGAAGGTGCAGGGAGAGGGGTGCTGCTCCCAGGGATGCACAAGGGAACACAGCAGAGGGAACTGGCAGTGGGTGTGGGGTGGTGGGGGGTACAGCTCTTGCTGCAGCAGGGGCTGGATTGAGTGGGAACAAGCGGAGCTCCGGGGGGGCATGGCGCAGCTTATCTGCACTCACCTCAGCCCCTGCTGCAGCAGCCCCGAGAGCAGCTGGCACAGAGGGAATGGTTGGTGGGTGTGGAGGGGTGGTAGGTGCCTCTTGCTGCTCTGTGCCCCGACAGGGCTGCGCTGGGCTCTTCCTGGGGGCACGTACCCCCAAGATCTGTGCATGGGATGACAGCAGGCTGCTGCCAGCCACTCCTGGGGTCACTGTAGCAGGGTCTGGGGTGAGTGTGGACAAGCTGCACTGTGATGTGCCAACCGGGGCTCCGCTTGTTCACATTCACCCCAATCCCTGTTGCAGTGGCCCTGGGAGCAGCCGACACCAGCTGCCTGCACCATAGCATGGCGCAGCCCAGGAGCTGGGGTGAGGGGGGTCAGGTGGAGCCCAGGCACAGGGGACAAGGTGGAACATGGTGCAGCCTAGCAACTGCAGGCAGCTGGCACCAGCTGCTCCCAGGTCTGCTACAGCAGGGGCTGGGCTAAGTGGGGCCCCAACCCCACGGGCCCTTTCTCCTCCCCCCATAGACTTGCCTGCTTGGACAAAAATGCTCATTGCATAAAAGTGAATTTGCATATACAGAACCTGCATAAATTGAGGGAAACCTGTACAAGAAAAGTTTCCACCCTTCCAAACATCTGGAAGCTATTAAGGGTTTAAATCTAGTAATGTATGCTCCATTATCTCAGCCAAAACTGTACTTGCCTGCTGCACCTGTCTTACATAAATGTGTAACAGGGGACCTTGCCTTGTCACTGAGTGAAAAATTGAAGGCTGCACCTTTAAGCCAAGCTCCTGAGAAGCAGGAAGAGGCAGGCTGTGGGCTATATAATAAGCCCTGCACCAAAGGCAGAAGGGGCAGTCTGACCCAGGCAGAGCTGGAGGAAGAAGCTCTCTGGTGGGAACAGAACAAAGCACTGTTGGGAACTAGAGACTGACTGTGCTAACTGAAGGAGTTCCCCGTGCGTGAAGCTGAGAAGCAGTACCAGAAAGTGGCAAGGGAACTGTGAGTAAGCCCAGAAGGGCCAGAGCTCATAGGAGTCAGCAGGACTGGATAGCAGCCTGGGGAAGATTTTCAGAAGAGCTGCCCACTTGTAACTTAACTGTACTGCTCATTGCATTTTGTGAGTTGCAAGGCTCTTGATTATGAAAGCTTACGGGTCTCTGAATTGGTCTCTAGGGTACAACTAACTTGTCTTCTACCGGAAAACAAGTAAAAGATAAAGAAGCACAGACTTTAGTGCTTATGGTCGTAGAATTTTTGTTTCTTCCATGCTGGTTAGACACCTCTGTTTTGGGTTTCTCCCTTTTGCAAACAAATATTGTGCATGTTCCTTGGGAAGGAACGTGTTCTTGTGGATATAAGAAGTCACAAGGAACTAGCACACAACCATTATTTGCCTTATTTTGTCTTGGATACATAGTTCTTTGCCTGAAACAGTATACTCCATTATCAATTAAGTGACAACATCTTGTTGTATATTTAAAAACACTCAAGGGGAATTCAGCTGAACTCACCAAAAAGAAAGTACTTAGAAAAGACAAGAGCAGCATTTTAGACCTACAAAAAGACAATATGCTTGGATTTGGTTCTCTTTTTTCTTGTACTCTTTTCAGTAGAGGATCCTGTAACATACGGAAGATACCAGTGTAAGGTTTGGTGGTCTTTTGAAACACCTGAAGAAACTGGTCACCTACCAAAGATTCTGCAAGGTGGGGTGAGTGGCAAATTAGCAAGTCCTAATTAACAAGCACTCCAAAATGTTTTTCTTCTTGAAAGAAGTGAGGGGAGGAAAAGTGATAGGAAAAAGCTTAAACAAATCAATAAAAATTAAGAAATGCCAAATATAAGATGATGGTACCTGCAACCATAATTGTCCAGAATGCATACACAGTATGATATGGTCTGTAATTACATCATAACATTTTTCAAACAACTTGCATCAATTTTTTCATGTCTGTTGGTGGGCAAAAGTTTATCAAGAAAAGAAAATTTAAAGTGTAAAAAAACCAAGAAAATAGGGGAAACTAGGAGCAAATGAAAACAGCTCTCACTAGAAATGGTGATATTTCTTAATTACATGTTTGCATGCAAGAAATTTGTTGAAAGAATTTAATGGGAACAAGCTCCCAAATGTGCAATGCTGCCTTGTTTCCTTAAAGAAAAGTGAGTGTGGGGAGGGTCAGGGAAGGCATACAGGAACTAATCATATAGGTTCAAACAAGCCATATTCAGAACACTTAGCACTGCAAATTAATTTGGAACACGAGTGGTATTCACATTCTCTAGGAAAAGGTTTTGACTAGCAACTTTGAAAGTAGCAGCACACTACATCAACAACTACACAAAGCCTCCCCTCCCCAAATTTACAGGACAGTTATGGCGGTCTACATACATACTTTTTCTACGGGGCTGAGATGGGGATGTTGATTGTGAAGTATTGCCATTTGTGCCATTCTCATCTTCCTCTTTAGGTTCTACTTTTATTTCAGGTTTCTTTTCTTCAATCTCCATTGGCTCCTGCTTTGGCTCTGTCCCTTCCATCTCTTCTTTCATTTGTGAAGATCCTTGTAAATCCTCCTCCATCTTAAGAAAGGAAACTAGATGAAATTTCATCTATACTGCTTCAAACAATGAGTTCTATAAGCTTAGGGTGTCACAACAGCACCAGCCAATTAGGGCTTTTCATAGGGGAAAAAAAAAGACAAAAACATACTTTCTTTTAACTAACCTTTTTGTCAGCTTAGCTCACGTTTACGTATCTTATTTTAGGCTCTTGCATATTATTACTTTAATTAAATTGTGAAGTAATTTCACGTACCTCAGTTTTGGGTTCCACTTGTGTTTCACTGGGTTCTGGCTCAGTTTCTTCTTTTTTAACCTCTGGTTTACTTTCTAACATTGATGTATCAGGTCCCAGTTGCTGGGAGTTGGTATCAGTACTAGCAACTGAAGCTGGGGTGGGCACCCTGTTATCAACACTAGCTGCTGCCTGGGAGAGCTAATACAAAGAAAGGTATAAAATTAATAAATACACTGAAAAAATGGAAGTATTTTTTCCTTGCAAGAGGGATAGCACAAAATTATATATAAAAAAAGACAGTACAAAACCTGAATCTGGGAACTCACTAAAATCAAGATCTAGATAATTAGATCAACACCACAAGGATCTGCTTATACAGAAGGGAACACAGAGGAATCTCATCTGATGCAGCAGCATATACAGTTAACAAAGCAGGTGTACTGGGAACAGTACACACACCTTAACCACACACACTTTGTCCCCATTTTTAATATCTCAGTGCAAATATAATGATCATGAAGGTAAAAAACTAGTGATCCCAACTAAAGCCAAACAGCTTGGACAGATTATGTACAAGCCTCCCACACACAGCTGTAGAAATATTCTGTGTATTTTACTCTTCACAATAGAAATCACAAATTAAAATTGCTGTTAAGAACATTTAGATGGATACATTTTATGTTTGCAGATTATTTAAAAAATATTTATGTATACATTTCAATTCCTCTTCTACTATAAAATACAAGCAACTGTTACAACACTATAAAAGGCACTGAAATTTACATGCATAGTGTTATATAGGGGAAAGATTACTTATTCAGTATTTAGGGGTTTTTTATACTTCAGCCAAAAACAGCAACTGATACTCACTGGAGTGCCAGGAGGCTGTTGTGCCTGAACAGACATTGGCTGTTGCTGAGATGGCTGTGGGGTTGGCACAGATGGGGGTTGTACTGGGGTTTGAGGCTGTGGTGTAACTTGAGCCTGGGCTGCAGTCTGTCCTGTTGGTGTGCTTTGTGTCTGTGTTGCATTTGGAACTGAACCAGGTGTTGGGGTAGGGGTTTGCCCCGAAGATGAGACTGGTGTGGATGGCTGAGTAGGTGCTGCTGGCTGAGGAGGAGTTATTCCAGTTGGTGTTTGGTGTTGGATAGGCGGCATGCCAGCCGCTGTGGATACAGGAGGCACAGTCTGATGTAGAGGTGGCTGGGTCACTGGTGGACATGACAGCGTACCACTCTGTGGTCCTAGCATATTCACGGAGTTAGGAAGGGTAGCACTGGGAACCTGCCCCTGCTTGAAAGAGACACAAAAGTTTTGATGCATCTACGCTACCTCAAAATTCTAGTCATGTTCTCTTTAAAAGCGTTAAATACCATATAACAGTGCCAAATGTAGATCACCACATCTGTAATTTCATTTATACTCAACTTGTTTTTGCAGTAACTCTTGCTGTTGCATATGAAAAGATTCTGAACACATCAGAGAGCTTTTCAATGCCTTCTGCTCAAACCTGAACCCTGAATCCGATTACATTCCGCTTCTTTTATATACTGTTTTACTGGAATAAAAGGACTTAGAACCCAGATGAAACTCCCACCATTGACAGAACAGCCAATAGCAAGCCATTCTTTTTTTAAATTGTACTGAGCTGAGCAGCATCTAGAAATCAGAGAACATAACATGTCATAAAGCTACCCCCAACCCTAAACCATAAGCTGTACTTGAGACTTAGTGGTTACATCTGCCACAACTGAAACACACAAAAGACAACAAAATGTCTGGTAACTGTTTTTATCCTAACTTTACTATTTCAGAAATTATATCATGTATGAATCTACATTTCAGTCAAACACTATTATAAATGTTCTGTGTTTGTGTGCATGTGCATACACATTTAAAAGTGTATTCCTTAGGCAACCTAGGAAATTGGGGGCCAACTTTTTGGCAGGTGCACCACAAGTTACACCCTCATGCCCTGCTTAAGTGCCAGTTTGATCTCTTCCCCTGCCCGATCTGCTGTCTGTTCCCACGCCTGTACTCCCTGCCCTATATCCTGCTCTATTCTTTACTTCCTGACTTATCTACTGCTGCTGTGCTCCCTTGCCCTCTTGCTGTACACTGTACATTGGGCACCCTGACTTACAATGTGAACGGAAGAAAAGAGGAGAGTACATCTTGCTAATTTTAAAGCAGAAATAAGATCTGTATATAAGGTGTATAAAAGATCTGTGTATCACAATAAACCTAAACAACAAAATGTTCACCTGCAATTAGAACTTAAAATGGTTAAAACTGCTTTTGTATTGCCCATCAATTCTGAAGGGATACCATTGCACTACTCATTGTTCATTTAAGAGACTCCTGGAGGATAAAAATTTATCCTTTTGATTTAAAAAAAGCACAGAAATGTTTCTTTTGCTAAACAATTAGCAGCCTGACTGACCTCTGCAACAACCTGGAGAAGAATATGACTGATAAACAGTATTTTCCATTCAGATGCAGCAACAAGGTTAAACACAATACTTCTAAAAAGGTTTCTTGGGCTATATGCTTTCTTGACACCTGTAATTTAAAACAGCTCTGAAGCCTGCACATAAAAAAGGAACGTATACATGGCTGAGATGTAAGAGGGGGGGGATGACACTGAAAACAGTCTCATGTGCAAAGAATCGGCTTTTCCTGATGTTCCCTCCTGAATTTCCTTATAACCATTTTATGGATTATAGAATTTACATCACAAGTTGGAGGAATATTTTCCTTAACAAATACACTTAAACCGATTATGTTCATGGAAACATTTGGAATACAGAAGACATTAATTACACTGCAAGAGAGAGTGAATAAAATGAAGGTCTTTGATAAATTGGCTACTTGGACAATTACAGTGACTACCGGATATACAAAAAATAAAAAACTGAGTAAATTAAACTAAGATAACCCATTGCAAATAACCCATCTTGCAGAAAATGAGTTCTACCTGAGAAACTCCAGCCTGGGCTGTTGACTGACCCATGCCTACAGTGTTCACATTCATAGCCCCACTGGATGCTGGAAACTGATTTTGAGGCAGAAACTGGTTTTGGGTAGGAGCCTGACCCATCATATTATTGGAATGAGCTCCCATCATGGTCTGTGGTTGAGGCATTCGGGAAGGAGACATTGCCATCTAAAAATTAAACACATTTCAGTTATTTAAAAAAGTATATAGCTATAAAGGAAATAATTCTACATAATTACCCATAAGAGTAAAAAAATACAGGCCAAATTTTGACCTCAGTAAATTCCAAGAAACTTTCAATAAATAAGCTCAGCATTTTGTCCAAGGTGTTAACAGGCAACTAAGTTACTTTCAAACAGGGGGAAGAAATATTCTAGCTATATTTAAAATACTAAATTTTATGCTGGTCTCTCAGTTAACATGGACAAGTAACATACTAGAACTCTTTCTACTTTCATTTTCTGAAAGAGTGAAACTAAATTTTCATGGGGCAACAAAGGAAATAACATTGGATGGCTATACTTGAAAGCACTAAGTTTCTTCCCAAAACTTTGTGTTGTTATACCTCTGGTATCTACGTGTGGCAGCGTTAAATACCAGAAACAACAAATAATAAACAAAGTCAGTAAAAAATCTGATAGAATGACAAGACCAATTTCCCTGAAATCATTCATTTGAATTGCAAACTAAATAATGTAGTATTCACAATAGCATGAACTCAGTTTTTCCTTAAGATACCTGATAAAAATTGAGGTATTTGATTATGAGATAATTAACTAATAAGATTTCAAAGATAATTCATTTAAAAAGTAACAAATACAAATACAAACCGCTGGAACAGCACCCATGTTGCTCATTTGTACAGGATGGTTCATTGGAGAAGCTGCACGGGGTGCCATAGGTGCCTGCGGCATCTGTACATTCCCTATGGACATGGGGTTAAACTGATTCATTCCTGCAAATGTACCCCCAAAACAACTCATTAGGAACAAATCACCACACACTTATTTATGTATAGCATACTCACCAGCCTGCAGTATCATAACTGAAACTGCTTAAGGTGAAAGACGTTGCCTAACAGTGACAGATGGCAAGCAGATTGGGTAATTACATTCCCCTTCACCCACAGTTTGCCTCATGTTATCAGAAAAGTAAAAATTAATTCTCACATTAAAAAGTGGGCTTTGTTACTGAATGCGAAACTGCCAGTAATCAAAGAAAGCAAACAAGGAGAAACAGGCAGGGGAAAACCAAGTAGGGCAAAAGAGTGAAATTTGTCTTAAAATCTGTTTTGGCCTTAGGGGGGCAATACTGGAGGTGATGTTTAAAGAATATAATAGTACTATAATGATAGTTCTAGGAAAACTTTAAAGTGGTTTCTTAAATACCAAAAAGTTTGCATAATAAGGGTGGTCTCTTGTTTCTTTCACTGTATTTCTCAAAGTAAACAGAAAAAAATACACCCTGAATACCTGAAGGCAAGCCATTCCTCAAACGCTAATACAACCATAACCAGCAATACAGAGAAGCATGGCCCACTCTCTTTCAAAATCCCCCTCAACAACACATCCTAAATAATGCAATCAATTTTGGTAGATGCAGAATTTTATTTTAGGCTCAATGATATTTACTGATGATATCTAGCAAGACCATTTCCTTCCCTAACCAAAATAAATAACAAAAAATGCTAAGAGCATTCCCAATGGGGACAGTCTCATGACTGCAACACAAGCTTCAGGTTAACAGATTCCATAAAACTGACATTAAATCAAGATTTGGCTAAGAACTGGACTACATTTTGGGAAGCTGAAATACCAGTAATTTTAGGGAAAAATAGCTGAGGGAGGCTACACCAACTGCCCAGAGTTTATAGGGGATGTTAGTTAATGATGAAGTTCCCAATTAAATATCTTCACAGCTAACAGGGTTAGCTGATAGAGAAATGATGAAAATGGTTAAGTACATTTAAAAATTACAGGAAAAAGAGACAAGAACAGATTATTTTCCTCTCATGTTGCTAGCACTCCTGATTCAGTAAGATAAAGTCTAGTACAGTATAATAGTGAATGCGGCTACTGACAGGAAAAAAACATGCATCTCTCAAACAAACATACACATACTCCACCCATCCATACACAAGATCCGAAAGGAAGACACAGAAGAAAAGCAAACCAGAAAATGCATGTTTTGAACAAAACTGATTTAAAGGAAAATTAAATACCTTGAGACACCTGCATACGACTCATAGGCACATTTGGCATGGACATAGGTCCATCTGTAACGGAAACAAAAGAAAAGGTCAAAACTGTTTCTCTTATTTTAAAAAAGTAAGAACTAGTTTAAAAGCATAGGGACATTTTTGTCAATTTGGCAGCATACAGAAGTAGTACTCAAATTAAATGAATTTTATAAAATGGTGTCCCACCCTTCTTCCATTTCCCCGGCCCCATTCATCTTCATGAACAAGTACTTACTTGGAGGTCTTACGGGCTGTGCCTGGCCCATGGCAGCAGCCACCTGTGGAATACCTGGTGGCTGAGCACCTGGGGTCTGTAAGGCTGGCTGGTTACCCAAGATCCCTTGTTTATGTAAACGAGACCTCCGTTTCTCTTCTAGTTCCTTTTGTATCTTATAGATTTTCTCTGCTAATAAGTGATAGTATTCATCCTATAAATGAGAGATAATATTCAGTCAACTCTTGCCTCTATCAAAGAGAGACAGAACTGACACTTACATTTTTTTTCACATAAAGAGCTGTTTATTTGAACAATTACAGCTCTTGTGATAAACTAGATAGAACTTATTATTCTAAGAAACAGTGAACTTAAAAAAATCTGGGAAAAATAAAGTTTCTCACGATGATTCACTACCTAAGTCTATATTTCAAAGATGGACCTTTGCAAATCATGTGTGGATTTTTACAAACAAAACAGCTGTAGGTTTCTGGAAGAAAAAAACAATATGAAAATTCAGTTGTTTCCAGTAGGACATAGCTAAGTAGATGCATACTTCTAGAATAGGTGTTTCTATAATGCACTTATTGTCCAATCCAGAGTCAACACTGAGAGAAGCTGCCCACCTTTACAATTCTATTGAACAAACTTCTGAAAGCAGCTGTTAACTTGGTGTACATGAGAAGATCAATTCAGAAATATAAAGAATAAAACTGTCTTTGTTCCACATACAGTTTATCTGACAAGACAGTTGCTACTGAAAGGGAGGGAGACAACTAGTGAGAAACAGTGACCAAGATGAGCAAATGTCTAAGGACATATGCACAAAGAAAAATCCATTTTGTCACATGTATAGAACAAACAGGTGAACATGTTATGCCTGCTTGAGGATACTGTGTTCTTTATGGTCTGTGCTGCCATCATGGGTCTGCAGACCTAGGATTTACTTAATTTACAGTCTTTTTTGTGTATTTATTGTAAAGAATGATCGAGTCCAGTATGCAGAAAGGCAGGTTTCCCTGAATCCTTCTAAAGCAGTGGCCCCATGGGCCAGTGACACAAGGCTGGATCCTATGGGCAGAGATGGTCCAAGGGCATGGGGTCAGTTCATGGGTGCCATCTGCTGTGTCAGGTCAGGCTCACATGCCAGATCTGGCCATGGAGCAACCCTGTATACCAGCTATGTCATCAGGCCTCTACAGGACTCCCCATGGGGCCAGAAAGTTGGCAACAGGAGAGCAGTGGCAACAACTGTCACAGCTCTAGAAACTGTGGTAATTAACACTGTCACCACTCTCCCACCACCAAATTTCTGGTCCCAAGGGGAGCCCCACAGGCCAGAGGTTGAGAACCATTATTCTAGAGAATTAAAAACATTCTTTAGTTGCTTAGGTTTCAGGGAAGATGGAAAAGTTCTCATGAGTTAGCTAGAACAAAAGGTTTGCCTTATGCCATAAATCGCAGCCTTGTTTCAAGGCCTGCGTTCTTTTGATTTATGGAGGATTATCTAACAAAAAGAATTAAGGACCGTCTCAAGTCGTCTTAACTGAACTGTTTAAATACAGGCTCTGTAACAGCCATCACAAATAGCAGAACTGCAGCTTTGCTTTAACAGGGATCCAACTGCTCTCACTCCCACCCTGTCTTGGGGGGGGGGGAGGGACTTGGTGGTAGAGGAGAGGAGGGAGAGCAGAGCACTCCCGAGTGCTGGGGTTTTGAGGGACCTCCTGTAGCACTACATGTAACAGTTCACTACAACGAAGTTCCTCTTTCAAACAGGAACTTAAGTTGGATCTAACATTTTTTTTTGTGGTGCTAGTAACAGTCAGAATATATGGACACACATTTTATAGAATTACTAGCCAATTGCCCATCAAGAATGCTGGGTGGAAGGAGGAGTGGGGACAGAGGCCCATGTCCAGCCCCCACCCCCCCTTTTATCCCCCACGCTTTGAGTCCGGGCCTATTCCCCCTCTCCCCTGCCACTTCTGGTCTGTGCCTGCCCCCCACCCCACCTGCCCATGTTCTAGGTCCACCTCACCTGTGTCCACCTGCCTTCCCTCCCCACTCCTCTCCCTCCTAACTGTTGGCAGTGCACTCCCTGCTGTCATGGTGGGCAGGGAGTCTTGTGTCAGGCCCTGCTCCCCTTACCCCCACCCTTGCCTCTGCCACTTCAGGGCTGGGCTCATTTCCCCCACCCTCCTTCAGGACTGTTGTTGGGGCATGGCAGCAGTGGTGGGTCACTGCCACCGTGGCCCACCCCTAAACACTGGCTTTTGTTGGGGCCCAGAAGCTATGCATCCCCTGCTTCCAGCCCTGCTCTGTCACCTGCAGGGAGCAGGGGAGGAAGGGGAAGGGCAGGCCAGCTGTGCTGGACTGGCCGCTCCCCACTCCACACCCACCACCATGGCGGCACTTTGCCACGTTGTCTCCTGTCTAAACACTCTTGAAGCACTCTGGTTGTTTCAGGCAGCCAATCAGAGTGTGAATAAAGCACTATGGACGACAGACTAAGGCTTTTATAGTATTAGAATAAAGTGCACACAAAGCACTACAAAAGTAATGTGTGCCTAAACCCATACAGTCTAAACAGAGAAGAGTATAATTAAGGGGAATAACACAAGCAGAACGAACACAGTATTGGTTTGGATGCATTCATACAAGTTCTGTGCTCTACTTTGTTGAGTTTTTTATTCTACTTTATTTTTATTATAAACATGAATAATACTAAGAAAGCAAGTGAGGGAGATTGTGGAAGGAACACAGAGGAAGAAAAGGCTGATGAAGAGAAGGTAAAGTGAGGATTAAAAGTAACGTTGTGAGAGAAGAATTGGAGTATACTACCAAATCAGTGAAGGGAAATGATTTTTGCAGTGCTGACTGAAAAATCATAAAAGTTCAGAGACATAATGAAACTGCAGCTGCCCCTGCCATCTTGAGCTAAGCCTCTAGCTGACATGTCTGAAGGAGAGGTAGGGCTTCATGAACTTTCATGTTAATAGGAGAGTGGAAGGTCTCCAAGGTACAGTTGTGGGCACAGAAGGAAACCAAGGAGAGAGGTGGTCTTGTTTGCCTGGGAAATAAGAAACCCTGCAGCAGACATGTTCTCTACAGTGCTCAGTCCTGACTGCTTTGAGGTCTTGTACTAGAACCATCAAGCTGGTAAGGTGGGAATACTGTAGCTCTTGGCAATAAGCTCTTTAGACAATAGAAACTTCTGAGAAAGTATCACAAAATGCAAGAGCCATGAGGCACTGCAGCCAAAAGAAGAATTATCTGACTCTCCAAGGCTGTGATCTCAGAGGAAAAAAAAATCATCATGTTATGGAATGTGTCCTCTGCAAAGAAAACCTTCATTGTCATGAAGGCTCACAGGGTTTCATTTATTCCCATCTCTTGTGGGCTGAAAGTATATCTTATAGTGTATGAGAAGCCACAGGGAGGAGTATATAACACTTTCTGAACAGGCCAAGACTATTTGTGGTGCATATGCTCTAACCAACACAACATTTAAATAAGTGTGGACAATGTCTGAACAATACTGCCATTGTAGACAGACTTACGGTCTGTGGTGCTGTACAGAGATAAAATGGACTAACACATTGAAGCAGGAGTGATTTTTCGCATCTGTACCCCCAAACAAGACTGTATAATATTCCCATGAGCTAGACAGACTGCACTAGGGAACTAGGCATCCTTCAAACTGAGAGCCCCTAACCAACTCCATGGAGTAAAAGGTATGATAATAAAGATTAATGTTACAACAGGGAGCTTCAATGTTTGGCTTTTTTGTCCAAATGTCTCTGATTCATGATGAGAGAGAGATCTTCTCTCTTGGTCAGAAGAAAATAACTGAAGTCCCTCATGCTTGTGCAGCACAGTAACCCACCTCTATGTCTAACTTCTCTAGATGTGAGAGGACGTTCTACTTCCCTGGAAATAAGTTAGACAATTCTCCTAAAAAAAAAAAAGAGGACAGGTGAAGGGAAGTGCATGCTGTGGAGAGCAGGGCAAAGTCAATTGTTTTCTATGACCCATCACATTATTCTATTTCCAGTTGTCAAGGAGTAGAATCAGTAGTTCTCAAAAGAAGAAAAAGTGTAAATCCACAAGATAGAACATTTAGCATCTCTTAACCATGCCTTACAATTCACTGCCTGGAACTAAATATTCTAGAATAACTGCTCACTGTTGAGGCTCTGGTAAGAGTGTTTGGATTGCCATCTTAGAAACACACCTCCTGGTATATGCCTAACTCAGAGATTTGAGAGGTCTTTCTAGAACCAGCATTCACAACTGGTGCCACCTTAGTCTGGGGGAAAGGGGAGCACATGCCCCCCAATGACCAGTCAGCGACTGGGGGGGAGGGAACTCCCCCTGGGGGGGTACATTCATTTTCTCTTGGAAGAGTCACTGATCTCCTAGGAGCACCCATGAGTGTACAGAAGCTTAGGACTTGTCTCTGAATAACCTGGGAACAAGCAGGGTTAAATCACTCATGAGTTTCACTTGGGAGACCAAATGTCTGTACACGCTCTCTACCAAAAGAAGCCACAGCATAGTCCTCCCTCATCCTAGGGTGCTTTGTTCCCACCCCCCACTTTATGGAGACAGGGTTGCTCCTTGGACTCTGCTGCTCCAAAAGAGCAGGGAGCAGACCACTTTTCTTTCACAATCCCACTGCTGCAAGGAGACAGGCTGACTGAGCAGACTGGGTCGCCAATCAGGGCTGCCCTGTATACTGCTGCCATTTCTCTCTCGGTAGACTGAGGGAGTTAACAGAGTACCCCAATATGTGTGGTCAGGGCTCCCCTGGCTGTGCAGCATCAGCTCTGCATGCTCTCAGCTCTTCAAGGGCCCACCATTTCCAGGTAAGTTTTTCTACCATGAAAACAAATCTGGAAGAATTCTGAATGTGCACATGAAACCTTTAACTAGGACAAACAAAACATCACCTGATATTGACCTGAGAGCAGCATCAGATACATGGCTATAAAATGACTGGGCACCCCTGGCTCTGAAAGAAGACTTATATTCCAAATTCTGCCCTTTTACACGATCCAAGGTGGCTAGATAGACAAGGATACTGTAATTTGCCACTGCTGCCTCTTAATTTGCAGTCGTCACCTGGAATGTGGTTAACAAATATTTTGTGGCCTAGGATAATCAGCTAGTTAACATCTTTCTTCTTAGGCTGTGGTTCTCAGCCTTTGTAGCCTTAAAACACTCCCCCATAACTTTTTTTATTTCAATTTTTTTTATTTTTTACAATTTAGCATCATCCTGGTTAAGAATTACTGAGCTATAATCTAAGTTTAGAAAAGTTGTGGAAGGGTGCCTTGATACTTGAACCACTGATCTAGTTGGTACCAAGTAAGGGTGATGGAAGCAGGATCTTACCCCACCTTGCTATGCTCTTTCCATGATCTGCCCTCTCCTTAATCCTAGTCTGTATTTCAGGGGGAAAGGGTGGTTCCACCACCAAGGCTGCTCTTCCAAGCTCTTGCGTGCCAGCAACTGGAGCTACTGTCCCAGCAACCTCTCCTGAAAGCCCTGAGGGCATGGGAGAAGGAACTGTGCCCATCTGCCCACAGCAGAACACAATTTGGGGCACAGGGGTGGCCAGAACATGGGCTGCTGAGGAAGACAACAGCAGTCCCCAGGGGAGGGGGGCTGTCCGCAGTATGCTGGGAACGGACAGTGCAGGGTGCTGAACAGGGGGAAGAGAGCATATACCTCCTTGCATAGGGGCTGGACACTGTGGCATCTCAACCGAGAAAATCTGACATAAGGCTTCTGATCTGGAAAGGCCTCAGTGATTGCTCTCATTACCTAAGGAGATTGTTATTACTTTTGTCAGGCTAAAGGAAGCTGTTTTCAGTAAGCGGATCTCTGGAGTTAAAGAATCACATTTCAGTCATTAATCTGTTACATTTAACTGGGCTTAATAAGTCCCTTTACTCCTCAGTGGTAAGAGGCAAAGACAAATACTGATACTGTGAAATATTATGAGGCAAGTGGATCAAAGCTGATTTTGTTGGCCATCTCTACCTCCACTGGATAAGTTCAAAGCCAAAAAAGGGGAAAAACATCCTAACAAGCCTGCAAACAGGGGAAGGTAAGCAGCCTGTCTGAATCCCACAGAATTTCTAACTACACAGGCACAGAAAAGGCTTCAAAACTTTTTGAAACACAGTTCAGAACAAAGAGGGAATGTGGACCAAAAACAGAAAGACAGTAAGGGAAATAGCAGTGCTAGGGTGCTTGCTTTATTCAGAGAATGAGGATCTACTTCAACACCTGAAGAAGAATAATGAAATACATTGAACTTCTTTGTATTCTATAAAGGAGTCTCCTAAGAATTTAAAATTTACTCAGTAGACCTTCCTCCAATAGAAAAACATTTCCAGTAGTGACTCTGGTTTGGTGAAAGAATAACTGCTACAGCAAGGACAAATAAAAACTGCACAAGCAGTTCAGTCTGTTACCTGCTTTACAGCAGTATAAAACCCACTGAAAACACGGTTACTTCCATGGCATAGCCAAAGGTTCTCCATAGTTTGCATTGTATGCATCACATTTTTAATATTATACAGTTTGCTAACAGCAAGTATCTGCACTGAGACAACATACCCTACTGTTAGCCGATTCATACATATCCCCCTCCACCTTCCTGGCATAAGCCACCAAATTCTCCATGCGGCGATCCTTCAGAGCTGCTGGGTCGGGAGTGGGAAAGATGGCTTGGACACTACACACACAAAAAAAAAGAGTATATAAATTTTAAAAGTCCTTTAGAATTTAGGCAACTTTATAATAACTTCACATATCTATTGTACAGGAGAACATGGGATATATTAAAGCTATCTAAAAGAGAATCAATGCCAAGCCATTCTCCTACCGTTAAAATAAAATTTTAAAATGAATTACTTGTTAAACAAACTTAGTAATGGAAATTCTCTATTTGCTAAAACAGATAGTGCAAGTAGCTGTACCAGTCTGCCTGCACTGTCTACTCACTGTGATTTAACACTGAACTGGAGAGATGGTGTGCAGAGTTAAGAAAGTTTAACAGCAGTCTGAGTTATTTCAGCAGATGAGCTAAAGTACTACTGTAAAAACCACTGACAAAAGTTGCATTAGTGTGCACATTTCTTCAGTGAAAACTGACTTAAGATCACCATATCATGCAGACTTCTTGCAGACCTTCATGCATCCGATACTGACTTTTCAGCTAGTAATGCTGCAATTGCAACCTGTTGAGCTATGAGATAGTGACATCAAACCTTATTACTGATTAGCAATGGTTCCTTTGAATCCAATTCTCAACCTGGATGCTTTGATTCTTAGTTACAAGTCACGAAATGTAAAAACAGCCAGTCATGAACACTTACAGTTTATGCACTAAATGATTACGCAAGTCCTGAGTGACATGTTCATGCCATGCTTTCCTTACTCCAGTACTGGAAGGAGGTGCAGCTGTCGGCATTGAGCTGAGGTTACCAACATTGCCCGAATTTGTGCCGTCATTCATTAGTGGGCTAGAAAGAAGGACAAACATAGAACTGGTACAGTGCAGTAGTATGTGGATTACAACTATAAAATTAGATGTCTGAAAAAGATTCATTTGAAAATAAAAGGACTTGTACTTCTCATTTCAGGACAAGAAAGAAAGAAGTGAAATGCATGACTGAGTGAAGAAATGAAAATAAGCTACATTCACCATCACAGATATATTTAAGATGTAGTTCAGAGACTGGAATAAGTTGAAGAAAAAATTGCAAACAACTAGTGAAATATATAGCTGTAGCTACTAGATATGTAAGTATCCTAAGAGGAGGAAGCATCCTTCTGTTGAACTTCGATATTAGGGGTGTACGAAGCAGGCAGTATTTGATTCAGATTTGGCCAGATTCGGGGGACAGTGATTCAATTTGCTGATTTAGATCACTGCCCTGACTTTGATTCAGCCAAATCTGAAGATTCAATTCTGATTCAGAGAATCAGCGATTCAGCTATACACACAGCTTTGTAAGTTTTTTCTATATACCTCAAGGTACCAGGCATAGCTCATGAACACTGAAATGGTGGGGCAGATGGAGCATTCCACATGAAGCGTGCACTCCCCACCCCCCGCCAAATGTGCTCAGTGGCAGACCTGAAAGTGGACCAGAAATACTTCTGGTCCGATTCTGGGTCCACTGCTGAGCATGTGGGGGACCCCCCCAGCTCGGGGATTGGCTACAGGGGGACCCTGGATGCCCGTCAGTGGACCTGGAAATGGACCAGAACTACTTCTGGTCCACTTCTAAGTCCACCGCCGAGCACACTGGAGACCCATCCCCCCGCGCTCCCATGAGACGTTCCATCCGCCCCACCATCTCAGCATTCACGAGCCATGCCTGGTACCTTGAAGCATGTAGAAAAAAAACCATATAAAGCTGTGTCTATGGCTAATCATCGAATCTCTCTGAATCTAATCGGAGGCTTCCGATTAGATTAATGGGTCTCGTGATTCGATTCTGAGATTTGGCTGCCGAATTGGGCCAAGTCTCCTCTGAATTGAATCAGCGACTGAAGCTTTGCACAGCCCTACTGAATACGTAGTTCCAAAAATTTATTTTTGCATAAACACTTGCAACGAAAGTAGGGAAAAAGTCTGTGGTTAAAAGATAGGATTCACGATTGCAATATGATTTACAGTCAGTACAATCAGACTATCAAACATGCTTTCTACTTTATACATTCATAGTACATGCAAACACAGATTTAATTGAACAAGTATTCAAAACATGCATTACTTTGTTGTCCCAAGAGATGTTGGAAGAGCAGTTTCTGAAATCAGATTAGCTTGCTGGTCTGTTGTTATTCCCCCTGCAGGAAGATTCATCTGGTTCGCTCCTTTGAAAGAACAGTAAACACAATTGGTGTACGCGTCACAATTTTGGTAACAAAATGGCAAACAAATGATAATTAGTAAATTTTACTTGTTAAAAAAGGAGAAACAAGCAATA
Source organism: Crocodylus porosus (assembly GCF_001723895.1). Classification (NCBI taxonomy): domain Eukaryota; kingdom Metazoa; phylum Chordata; order Crocodylia; family Crocodylidae; genus Crocodylus; species Crocodylus porosus. The sequence continues at coordinate 6,243,126 of NW_017728923.1, read as the reverse complement.
ATGCATTTATTAGGCAAACTTTTTTTTTAACGTATGTATTAGTGTACTTTCCTTAAATTATATTAATAGAAATTAAAACCTGAAAGCAAGCATCTTAAATGCATGATATTTTGGATGGGCTTACAGAGCTACAAACAGAACAGAGCAGTAATAATTTCTCTTTCAGAAAAACACAAGGTACACAGTACTTGCAGAAATGGAACAATTTTGAAACAACTTACATGTCTTATCAAACATGAAATTGATAAATAATTCTCTCTCAACAGAAGTAAATGGTAAATGCTAACAACTGAATACTTGGACTGTTTAATCATTGTATTTTTTTAAACTCCTATAATTAGAGATAGCTAGTGCAAATTGAACCTAATTTTTTTTTTTTAACAATGCAACCAAAAATGTTTAGAGACAAAATGTGTGTCAATTTGACTCTATGAACAGAACCTGACTAAAAATTCTATTTGAGCAGAGTACCATACACAAGTATTTGTACACCCTGAAATGCCCTAGTTTTTGGAGTTAGGTTGCAATTAAGTTGGTTATTTTAACATTTTTTCTTGATATTTTCTCCACCTACCCAAAGCATTTATGGTCCTCATTTGCTGGTGAGCCTGAGGCTGTGCTGGTTGTTGGCCTTGTACTTGTGGCTGCAACTGTGTCTGTGGCTGGTTGCCATATGGTAGTCCAAGAGCAGCATAGGCTCGCTGCATGGAGCTGGGGTCAATTGGATTAGGATTACTTAATGAAGGAGTATTCTGCTGGCCTGTTCCAACAGAACCAATAGAATTCTGGATTCCACCAGCTGGCGATCCCAGAAGGGCTACATATAAAGAGTGGAATATAAAAGGAAGTCAAACCAAAATTGATACAGCTACAAAACAAACAAAAAAAGCAAATGGAAAGTATTGTTCCATGAGTTAGTGAAACATGCAAACCTACATCATACATATTCTTAAATAAAGTTGAGCTTTGTAGATATATGAAATGCCAAATTAGAAGACTTCATGCTTCAACTTTACAAAACAGAAAAGGATACTGTACTGAGTTACTTGTTTAGATTCAAGAAGTATTCAAACCAGCTGATTGTCATGGGTACAGTTTAGGACAGGGCTGTCCAACTTACAAGCAACTGGGGCTGTGCGAGTCACATCAGTGAGAGTCACAGGCTCCTGGGTCACATCACACCCTCCTCTCCTGCTGCTGCAAATCCCCCCTCTCTTCCCCATGCACAGAGAAGGGGAAGAGAGGGGGGATTTCCAGGCTCCTGGGTCACATCACACCCTCCTCTCCACATCTGCAAATACACTTGTGGAGCCCAAAGGCCATGGCTGCTACTGCATCCAGAGGGCTGGGGAAGTGGCAGCTGAGCAGAAGCCCTGGGGAATCACAATTTAATCTCTTGCAGGCTGCGTGAAGCCTGCTTAAAATGCTTCTGCCATTGGCCCACTTCTTGGAATAGACTGGATTTTCCTATTCTGGGAATAACTAGAAAACCAACCAACCAGTCCTAAATCAAGATTCCAGGTCTAACTACTGGCTGCAGAATGTAGAAACCCGACCAAGTTCTCAACTGAAACATCTGTAGATCACCTGGAATGTTGTGTTAAGGATCCACTGAAAAAACGGATTTGAAAAACCATTTAGCACAAAGGCAAAGGAAGAGTTATTCAGAAAGGGACAGAACACTGATGGATTTCAAATCTTCATGCAGGAAGACAAAGGTTTTTCTGTTTTAAGTAAAAAAAAATTCAAAAAGTGGATAAAGACAGAAATGAGGAAGCTACAGATCTTGGTAATCAATTTGAGAAATCTATCCAAGTATTTAATTTACAACCTCAAGAATAACACACATTCCTACAACACCCCTTGAGTGCTGGGTCACACAGGAAACCAGTTAAACCTCCCCAAAGTTGTCATGGATAATTTCAAGGCAACTCCTGGAGGGTTTAAGTGCTGCAGAAATAAGACAGGAAAACAGTCCTCTGTATGGCAAATAAGAAAATGCCCTGTGTGCCTGGGACTATCTCTAGGTGGAAAATAATATATCGCTTCCTAACTAGGGTTCTTCAGACATCAGTTGGGAGATCTTCCAGCCCAGAGTTAACAGCAGGGGAGGAGGGAAGAAGCTAGATTGAAAGATCAAGATAGAGAGAAGGAAACATATTCAAACAGGTCTTCAAAGAATCTTAATTTTAAACACCAATACACTGGCTCTGCCTCATCACCTTTACAGGTATGGAAATAAGGAAGATCATTAAAAAAAATATTAGTGCTTTTACTACAGTCCAAGAGAAAAAAAATCTCTACTGAAGAGCCTGGGAGTTTCTCCTGGAAAAGAACTGTATTTACTTGAATACAAGATGCCCCTGATTAAGAGAGACTCCCCTCAATAATTAGATTCTGTATATGGAAAATTTTTATTTGTTATAATTTTCCAGGTATAGAATCTATTTTTTGGAGGTTTTCCTTGAATTTTTCCCCTTCTACTGCTACAACAGGAAAAAATTAATCTGGGAGGGTGAGATAACCCCCTTGCCCTCTGCTTCCATGTCTTTCTCCTCAACAGACCTTTGCCACGCTCTTAACTATCAGACCTTGCTCTCCCTGAGCACATTGAAGTGAGAAACAAATTTGAGAACAATGATCTTGAAATTAAGCATAGCTGTAGTAACTTGCATGTACTACTCAGACTTAGTTCATCCAAAAATGATGCATGTTACTTTTTATTCTCTTTGAAACTGGTGTAAGTTTTAGCAGAAGTACTTCATAACCACACTTTTAAGCAGCACTTGCACCTACTTGTAGTGCAAACTATGCCTGATACGGGGTCAAAGCCAAAGGCCTGGGATTTACCATTGGACTGGGCCCCATCAGAGTCCATAGCATTTCAAGCCACAGTGACCCCAAAGCTCAGCACTACTCAGTATGTGCATATACTCCAGATACACTTCACAAAGGATCCATGTACTAATTACCTCCCGTCTCATGACTAGAACTAGGTGTTCTTACTGTGAGCCCTGGGATCTTCCAAAAATTTATATGCAGATGCAGCACAGGGCAACCTGGTCCAGCTTCATTTCATGGATGGCAGTGCCATACTAATATGCAACAGGCTGAGAAACGGGTTCACAGAGGGATCCTGAGTGAACTGTCTGGGGCCTTGTTTCATGATATTTGCCAGAATTTAAGGCTGGTGAAGAAAAAGGAATCATTGGAACTGGGAAAGAAAGGCACAGCTCACCTGTGGGAATGAAGAGGAAGGTGCAATGTATGCAATGACATGGCTCACCATGACTTGAAAGAATCAGTGCTGAGGGGAACTCTGCTCAGTAGACAATACCATATATCTTATTCAGATGGCCCGCACTAACCTATCCTTACAGTAGGCCCTGTACAGGTCATTTGTTTTATATCCATGCTCACTATTGGTTGCATTTAATTAACTTCATAGTTGGTTTCCATTGCTGAGCACACGCTGCTTTTGGCAGCACTTTAACAACAGACACCTTATTTAGTGAGATCTCCTTGTATGCAAATATAAGATACAGGGCTTTTCCCCGCAATGCTATTTGGAGGAAAAAAACCACCTCGTCTTGTAGTCAAGTAAATACAGTAATAGTACCTTGAAAACATCTGCAAATACACTTGTGGAGACCCTACCACTGGACTAAAAATCAACTATTACTGAGCTGCTGAAGGACCAACTATAGCATGCACTGTATTTCCTATTCAGGTCATTTATTTATTTAGCTCATAATGAGGTCTCCAGATAGATATTACACAAAGAATAGGATAATAAAAGGAAAGGGAGGAAGACATGTTTTCTATTAAGAAAGCTACAAAGTTCTCAAAAAGGGTGAAGTAAACCTAATTTGTTCTTGGATTACACAAAAGCTGTACAGTGCCCTGGGACCATAAGTTTTTACATGTGGAGAAAGGCAAGATGTGGAACTATTCACCTTACTAATGAACTTATATCTAGGGTATAAGCTTAGAACTGAGGAATCCAAAGGCTGTTTATGGTGGCAAGAGGGCGACTATATGAATCCCTGTCCCTGAAGCACTTGAAAATGGTCTAAAAGGAAATGTAGACAAGGAAGTGGGTAATGTTTCTTTGCTTGGGGTAAAAAAAAAAAAAAAAAGAAAATAATGAAAGAACCTCCAGAGATCAAAGAAAACTGAGAGACCACGATGACCCAGAGCCAATGCTGATGTGCAGATAATACCACTATCACTACAGCAGATACACGAGTACAGATATCTTGGATATTAAGACAGTCACATGATCCAGAACTGTGAACAAGCAACAGTTGAATTCATTCATCAGAGACAGCTGAATATTTTAACATTTTTTCCTGTTCCTTACAGAAAGAAGCCTGGTGCCAGTACGTAAGATTCTGTAGGCCTACATCAAGACCTCACCATGGAAACTACAACAGACCTTGAAAGGGCAGGTGACTATACATGACCACAGTTTGGGGCTTTTGGGAAAGAGAAGATGCCATATCTATGTGACTGTTACTGGTAGCCAGGAATTACAAATCAAGTCTGTGTGTGAGTAAGCATGTCCTTAGAATCAAAGCTCAATACTTTTCTAGATCCTGACTCAACTAAATGTGAGTCAGAATCTACCATTGGATTTCTTACCACTTCTGTCCCTGAAGAAGATATTCCCATTTTAAGAAACTTCATTTAAATTAGCTCTCTTAAAGTGTGTATCAACATAGAATGTAACTTTCTCCTAAGCAGAAGAGACAGCCTATGTGGTTCTCCATGATAAATATTAGCCTATCACATGATGGGAACTACTGTCTTGGTTTCAGGCAGGTATTCCATGCAGAAACACTTCTACCAGTGTTGAGGAAGCTCTACAGAACCCCAAAGTAACTTAAATACCCAAAGGAAAATTCTAGCAAGTCCTTAACTATTTTTAAGAAAAACAGACTTTCCAAAGGAAAGAAAAAGATGTAACAAAATGGACATGACAAGTTGCTATCAAACATCATAAGGACAAGGAGAGTAGCTGGCATCAGGCCCCTTTACATGCCCCCAGGTAGTAGACAAAGAGAGGCAGTAGTAGAGAAGCAGTGCTTGGAGAATAGTGCCTTTTACACTCATGTACACAAACTATATACCATATTCCATGATAGAGCCCATTCTTATGACTAGATTACAAACTTTTAAAAGATGAGATTGGATGGCTATTTTTATATCCCTCTCCCACTCCCTTGATATTTAATATTTATCCTCAAACTTCATTTTACACCAGGGATGTCAAACCCCTTGTCGGTCAGAATCCAGATTGTGGGGCTCCTTGATGTGGTTGCCACAATCAGTGTTAGTACCAAAAGTCAAGAGTTAACCATGCCACAAACTTGGCTACCATCCTTCCCCAATGAAGATGTGGATACAGCAGCCACAGCAATGGAAGTTAAGTGGTGGTAGCAGGGATTCCTTTGCTGCTGCCAACCACAGTAAGAGGCTCTGCTGGCTGGAGTATACTATAAATCAGATGCTATGACATAACTGCTTGCCCTATTACAAAAACTCTATTTTAAAATGACAGCTCATCAGCCACAGGGAAGACTACAATGTTAATAATTCTATGGTAAACAGCTAGTTCAAATACAATACACTTACATATAAAAATGCTGTTCTGATCAGAAGAAACTAAACTAAACTTAGGACTAGAATGGACCTCCTGGGTTATGGAGTCCAGTCTCCTGCTGCTGTAGGCTTTTTTTGTTTGTTTGTTTTTTTAAACAAACTGAAGCACTATCACTCTCCTTAAAATAAAATATAATTAACAAAACTCTTTTGTAAATCTATTATTTTAAGTTCTAATGTCTATTCAGGTTTCAAATCAATTAAAAAAAACATATTATTAATGTTATTTTAACATTTTTGTCTGTAGTGTGTGAAGTCACAAGTTAGGAAATACTAGCATAAAGATCACCTTTGCAACCTCATTTTAGTCCCCTTACATATATACGCATTATGATAGCACAGTTCAACTGATGACCTTTTTTCCATGGGACCCCTGCCTCATCCACTGTACAAAATGGATGGTGCCCACTGATTAAGTTCTCATTGTTCAGTGAATGACTCTGGTCTTTACTCACCATATCCTACTCAAACCCTGTTCTAAAAACGGTATTACTAATTTCCTAATGGGCTTTGCATCACTGTACTGAGTGTTCTACAAACCATTTATCTTCAATACCCATGTGAGGTGAAGGGGGGGACAGTACTATCCCCACTGTGAAGGTGAGAAACAACCTTAACATTTCTAGGCTTCAAGTGTCCATTAATAATGGATGTCCAGTTTGACACACTTGGAATCCAAGCCCACAGGCCCTGGCCCTGCCAGTGCCCCTCACTCCTGACCCACTGCCCTGCACCCCCAGCCTCCTAGTATGTGAGGAAGGGAGTAGGTGTGTGGAGAAGGCAGGGGGCACAGGCACTGTGTGTTGGGGGGAGGTCATGTGCCCCCCCAAGATTTCTGAATCCACAGTGGGGGTGTAGGGCTGCAGGCAGGCTGGACTGGTTCTGGAGGAGCTCCCTCCGCAGCCCAGCAGGTGGGAGCCAGCACGTGAGGGACTGCCATGCCACTATGGTGAGTTGTGGAAGCAGCATAGAGGTGTGCACACTGCTTTAAGAGAGAAAGAGAAAATCACTTTCTCCTTTGAGAGAAAATCCACCTTTCCTCCATTAAAGGAGAAAATGCACATTATCCCACAGCTAAGATCTCTGATCATAATGTATGTACAGAAGACAAACAATTTAAAGTTGCTCAGGCAACATTCATTCTGGGGTTTCCTTAACTTTTGAGAGTGCTTGACTGTACAACCTTAAAAAATTGTTTGAAATGTAAGGGGTTTTCCTGTGCAATTACAAACAAAACCAAACACATACCAAACAACTGCATCCTTTTTTAAAAGTAATTTGTGCAGGAAATTTCCTTCTAAACCCACCTAAACATAATAGAACAGTAAAGCCAACTGCAGTTGTTTTATTCTATACGCTTTTTTCTACTCCCTCTGCCTTAACAGCTCTACTCCCTTCTGCTCTCTTAGCCTTATTTAACTTGACAGCTTAACCATTTTTTACTTCCAGAGCCTCATACCTTTTTTTACTTTTCCTTGCAGTCTCATCCCAAATCAGCACCTAGAAAAACCCTCCCAAAACTGTACTTAAAGTTACAGCTCCTTTGTCCCATACTAGTTCCTAACACCTTCCACAAATTACTTTGAACTTGTTCTTATTCCTTTCATCTTTACTTCTTTATAGCATTATTTTAAAAAGATGCACACACTGTAATAACCAGTGCCAGATTTTCTACAATTATTTGTTCTAATATTGTCCAACAATCCTCTCAAACTCCAGCAATATAGTTTCGACAATCTGCTGATTCAGAACATAAAGAGCAGAACTCCATAAAAAAACTGAAGAAGGAATATTGCTATGTTTAAGTTATTATGATGGCATATACAAACAAAAACAGTACAAAGAAGGCTTACTAGAACCTCAACCAATTACCCATTGTCTCCAGTGTTAAATATTGAATTCAGCTTTATTAAATATCAGCAGGAATCACTGAGATATACAGATGAGATCAACCAACTGATCAACTGGTTCTCTTCCTTGGCTTCCTTGAGCATATTTAATGATTTCCTGACCTTCCAGCAAAAGGACATTGGCAGTGTCCTCTGTCTCCTGTTTTATCTGTGGCAAGCTAAAGGGTACTTTGGCTGTTTGGGGTACTTTGCCTTGTAGTTGCACATGAGGGCTGTTTCCACAGTTTCCAAGAACAGGTTCGCCAAGCACTTATCTAAAGTGGTCTAAATCAGGATAGGGGATTGAACTAGATGACCTTTTGAGAGCCCTGCTTTTCTGTGAGTCAGCCACACTAGCCTGGCACTCTTCCCAGTGGCCTTTCCTCTCTCCACTGCCCCTGCACTGCCCTTTGTAGTGTGGTATAGACCTCAGAAGGCAGAAGGGACATGCAACACCTGCAGCTACTTGAAGGGGAGACTAAGGGGCAGGGGATGGTGGTGGGCGGTAGGAGAATCACAAGCCAATTTCTGTTCATGCAACATTTGTTCTACTTTGAGTGATAGCAACCTTGTCCAAATAACCTTTGACAAGTATTCAAATTAAAAAAAACCTTGCATCTTTACATATACAAGTTGATTGCAATTAAGAGTATCAATTTTAGGAAATGTTAAATGTTCTAAATAACTTGAACAACATGCCCAAGAACAAAATGTCTGCAGAAATAACTTTATCCTTCCCAAACTGGACGTCGTGTTTAATTTGACAGCTTCCCCTTTTCCGAATCAGGTATGTATGTCATAATTTGTGTACAGTGATTAAAAAAACAATGACTGCTCAAACGTATTCTTAAAAAAGCATATACAACTAAGCCTGTCACAATACTGACATACAAAAGCCTTTCCAGTACTTTACTTTTGGTTCATTTTACTTTAATGAGGTTATTCTGTAGAAAATATAACTTACGTTGTTGGTTTCTTTTGTCACTGGCATTTTTCAAAGGAAGGCACACAGGACAATCATGCCGAGTACAATTCTTCCAGTGAGAGATGATTTGTCGTGAAGATGCACAATGGGCAACTAGAACAATGAGGTTTAGAGTAATTCTAGTATAAATGTTTTAAATAAAACTAATTTCATTTTCACAATCCCCCAATTTTCATTCCTATGTACTATAAATCCTTACAATCACAAATAAACCAAATACCAAGACCTGAAAGAATTTGGTACTCTATAAGGTATTCTAATTAACAGGAAAAATTAGATTTGAAAACAACACCACAATGGTGCACTGACATGTAAGAACATTTCAATAGTGATCTAACAACTTCCTCATACTGAACTGCAAGGTATCAAGTATGATGCAGATAGATATATGAAATTGTCATAGGAGAACTGAAACCTGTTATTTTGGAAGTAAAAGAGCATTAATAAAACAGGTGCCCTGAAATTTTAGGCACTTAATTATTTCTTCTAAAAGGACAACCTTATGACAGTAGTAGGAAAATACCTAGTGGCAAGAATGGGGTGAGAGGAGGGAGAAAGGAAAGCAAAAGTGTACCTCTTCACTTATATCAGGAAGAGAGACTGATAACTGCCAGGGGGAAAGGAAGGCAGGCAAGCTACTGAGGAATATGTAAAAAGAAAAAAAACGCTGATACCTTCTAACAGTTTGATTTTAACAACCTGGTCTCACCTTGACAGGCTTTCCCTGCTTGACAATGCGTCATGTGATTGAGGACATTTTTCATAGTTCGACAGTGTGGGAGTGCGCAGGCTCGCACCTCTCCATTTGCCTGCTCTCGTCTCTGACATTTGTGGGCATGAAGCAGTAGAACCAGTTGCTGCTGTATCAGTTTGCGTTTCTCAGGATCTGCTGTTGGTCCAGTTGCCATGGCCTGTGTTGGTACAATTCCCACCTGCTGTACCTGGGTTTGCATCTGTGACTAAAAGAAAACATTTTAAGTTGTTAGGAAGTAAAATCCAAAAATAATTTTGTATTCAGTTATGTTTAAGGTAGAAGAGGATCTATTCCAATAGGATACGCTATCCGTTTAACTAAAACCAATATTCAAGAACTTAGATGTCAGTATTTAATTCTGAGAAATTATTTTCTCTTGAATCCTCAGAAAGATTTGGACTCACTTCTGGGGAGAGAAATAAATATTTTTTGTAAAGATCATTTATTAGGGCTGCACCAGTAGAGATTATGAGGGCTGGTACTAATAGCTGATATTTAAGGAGGCATATCGGCTGATACCAATCCGATTTCTGAATACAGCTGTGTGCAACTGGTAAGTCTGTTGTGGTGGAAAGGGAAGGAGGAGAAAGGGGCAGATCAATGATCTCCTGCGGTGAGGGAGGGAGGGGGCAGGGGCTGCCCAGCA
>NW_017728923.1:6230887-6233088 GCF_001723895.1 Crocodylus porosus | reverse complement strand
TGGAGGCAGTTCCCACCACTGCACGCACCTGGGAAGGTATGCACTCCCCAGATCTGCACTGGGTGGGGCAGGGCAGGGCAGGGCAGGCTGCAGCTGTGGGCCGGGACTGGAGTGGGCAGTAGTGACATTGGGAGAGGAGCTAGAGGGGGCTGTAGCCACTCAAAATTTTGCTGTAGCCCTTCCACAGCCCTGTTCCCAGCACTGCTGCTGCCCATCTTGTACAGGGAGTGGGGCTATGAGTATAGGGAGAAGGGGAGGGGGCACGCACTGCAGCCATATCTGCAGTGGCTGCAGCCCACTCCATAGCCCCCCTCCTGGCACCTCCGCTGGCCAACCTGAGCCCAGTCCCCACCAAGAAGAGCCTGGTGTAGCCCCCTGCTCTGTACAGATCTGGGGGCACATGCCTCCCCCATGCCTTCCTGGGGTGTGTGCAATGGCAGGAGCCGCCCCTTCCCCCCAACCCCCACCACAATGAGCCACAGCTCTATCCCATGCCCTGTGCCAACCTGGTTGAGCACTGCCTGCCCCTGCCCCCTCCCCCTACCCCACTGCAGGGAGCAGTGTGTGGGGCCCTGCCCCGGACACAAGGAAGCCAGCAGCGGATTTGGCAGGGAGGGGGGGGACCGAGTGGTCGGACATGCCAGATTCGGTGGTGGATTCAGCAGTGGGGTTGCTGACTGGCCAGCCGTGAAGCTGGCGGAGTCTCAGCTCCATGGGTTCCAAGGCGCAGGACCTGACTGTTCATACCCCCCAGGGACAGCCCTAGCTGTGGCTGCACACACACATAGACATTTATCAGCCCAATTATCGGTCACTTCAGGCCGATTTCTGATGCAGCCAATTTTCTTTATATTGGTACTGATCCGATATCGGACTGATGCATAGGTTCACCTCCATCATTTATCATCATAATTATAATAGGAGACGAGCACATTCACCACCTGAAAAGCAGGCCAAATTATTTAACTGCCTAAAAATGGAATTATAACTAACTTTATGGACCTAGTTAAAAAACAAAAAAACACAGTATATTGTGAATAGATTTCACCATCAAGGGCTCTTGTTGGTTAGTTCTTTACTGACAGGTCTAATAAAGTTTCATTTCATTCACTTTGTGAAGCAAAGCTGTACTGCTACACAGTGTGTCCACAGGTGGCAGATAGTAGAATGACCTTCAGGGAAGGTCAGCTGTGAAATAAGTGGGTTAATGCTGATGAATAAGCAGTTGTGGATCAAGCAGCGGCAGCACCACTACGATTTGGTGAGGACAGCAGATGGCAATGCTTTCCCTCCTGAAAAGTCGCATATGTCCTTTGATGGTGCTGTTACATGGTGAGTACAGGTTGCCACTATAATAAGTCTGCCCAGCCACAGGTCTACAAGTTCTCACTGGTGGAGCAGGCAGAAGATGATGTTAGAATCTCAACAGCTGTGAAGGTGGATGAAGGCTGCAGCAGAACAAGATCCCCAGTTGCCTTGGTCTCCTTGTCATTGGATCAAGGTCACATTCTGTCAAGAGCCATGTGGAAGCTTATGTGCAGCAGCGTCTCCCTAATAAAAGAAGCCATGCAGAGATGTCTTCCATGAAAGCAACTTTTCCAGCACATTCCTCAAGCCCTTTGGTGAACAGCTAACAGTGATAGGAGCAGGACTATGGGGTCTGGAAGCTCCTAGTCATGAACTGGCATAAAAACAGCACTTACAAGAAGGCTGTCTGTCGCTTGGACTAGACAAAGAAGTGCAATTCAGCAGCTGTAACTGTAACTGGGCAGGACCTTCTGGATCCTTTCTGCTCACCCCATGTGGGGAGGGGCCCTAGAAAAAGTGCCCTAAACATAGCTTCATACAGTATCTGTATTTCTTCTCAACTGCATCTTCATTGTCTTCAGTGTTAAACATTAAAATGTTTAATTTGGCGTTATTAATTGTCAACAGGAATCACTAAGATATACAGATGACATCAACCTTTCCACAAACCAATTTCTATTTGTGCAATTTTTGTGGAATAAACTCCCTCCAGAGGTGGTGCAATCACCTACCCTGGACGTTAGGCTTTCAAGGAGACTGGACAGTCACCTCGCTGGGGTCACTTGACCCCAGTTGTCTTCCTGCCTAGAGCTGGGAGGAGCAGTCAATGATCTTTCGAGGTCCCTTCCAGCCCTTGTATTCTCTGATTCTGTGATTCTTTCCAGTGGCGTGAT
>NW_017728923.1:6210506-6230162 GCF_001723895.1 Crocodylus porosus | reverse complement strand
ACTATGGCTGCAGCAGAAGCAGAGCTGACGGAAGATCAACAATGAAGAACTTAAGGATCCAGGCAAGCAAGACCTCTGTTCCACCAGTGCCTCAAAAAAAAAAAAAAAAAAAAAGTGAATTCCAATCAAGAACAATGGGAGAATGTCAACAGCATGCAGGGTGCCATCACAGCCACTGTCATCACGGCCTGTAAAGAGACACTTGGATTCTCAACCAGGAAACATCAAGACTGGTTTGAGAACAACCGGGAGATCCAAGAGTTGACAGATTGCAAGCGCAAGGCTTTTTGTGCTTAGCAAAATGACATCAAACCCAAGCAAAAGAAACAATCTCCAAATAAGCCAAAGCAGAGTTCCAAAGGAGGACCCACAATATGGTGACAAACAGTAAGACTAAGGCAATTCAACACCTTGCCGACATCCATGATGTGCACAGTTTGTTCAGTGCCAAAGGCATCTATGGTCCAAGCACTTGGGGATTAACTCCCTTGAGAGCCAAGGATGGAGGAGACCCAATTAAGGAAAGGGGAGCCAGCAACACCCAATGGAAGGAGCATTTTGAAGACCTTCTCAAATCAAGACAGTTGTTGACAAGAGTGTTCTCAATATCCTGCAGCACCCAGTCAGAGAGGATCTTGGAATCACTCCAACTCATGACGATGTGAGGACAGCCATCAATCACATGAAGAATGACAAAGCATGTGGAGTGGGTGGAATCCCCGAAGAAATCTTCAAGCAGGGGGGAAAGGAGTCCATATCACAGCTTTGTGTCCTCATCTTAAGGATCTGGAATGAGGAGGAAATCCCAGACCGTCTCAGGGATGCCACAATTGTGAGAAATCTTAAAGAAAAGAAACATGTCTGACTGTAGAAACTACAGAGGGATCGTCTTGCTGTCTACCACAGGAAAGATCACTGAAAGAACTTTCCTGAACCATTTCCTTCCACTTGTTGAAGAGCTCCTCCTAGAATCACAGTGCATGTTTAGGACATCAAGAGGTACAACTAACATGATTTTCACAGCAAGCCAGCTGCCGGAGAAATGCTGGGAACAATATAAGCTTCTCTACATGGTCTTTTTTGACCTCACAAAAGCTTTCAACTCTGTCAGCCAAAAAGTGTTGTGGAAGATCCTTCTGAAGTAAGGATGCCCACCAAAATTTGTCACCATTCTCTGCCACCTCCATGACAGTAGGCACAACTGGTGGTGCAGTGGTTCTCAGTAAGGGATCTATCGCAAAATGGGAGTTAAGCAAGGCTACATCATTGCTTCAACGCTCTTCTCAATATTCCTTGCCGCAAAGCTACATCCAACCATCAACAAGCTTCTGCCAGAGCGGAGCTAAACTATACCACTGTGTGAAATTTTGCCGGCTGTTTCGTTTCAAGCTCGAAACAGCAAAATTGAAATGAAATGAAAGGCTCTGAAATGTTTCGAAAGTTTCAAGTTTTGAAGCAGAAGCTGGGCTTGCTTGCAAGGAAACAGAAAGTAAGGAGAGGGAGGAGGAAGAGGAAGGAAAGACTGCTCTCATAGTGACTGGGTAGCTGGCCAGTGACTGTGATCCTTCCCTGAGGTCTCTTTCAATCTCGGTGCTCTGATGGAAAAACAGCATAAAAAGTAGCACTGTTTGAACTGAGTTGCTTTTTGCCTTGGGGTCAGTTACTGAGCTGTGTCTTCCAGCAGGTCAGCAGCATCAGACAACAAAGGCTATCATTCACTTCCTACTTGCTAGCCTAGCAAGTGGGATTCACCTTTTGATTTCTATACCCTTTCATTTTATTATATTCATTCATTCATTCATTCCTTTCAATTTATTCCTCCCCCAAAATCCTCTTTTTGTTAGTCTATTTTGATTCTTTTCCCCCAGAAAAGAAATCTGTGCTCTCTCTCAGGGTGCATTCCATTCACTGCGCAGGGAAGCACAGCATATTGCATTTTATAATTCAGAATTTATACAGGAACACATATGTACATTTATACATTTTATTTATTACATAATACATACATTACATAAATACACATACATATACAATTATCTACATATATAACATAAATCAGATTATATTACAGAAGAACACACAGATTTTCCAACACACCAAGGCAAAGATACTATGAAACACAACATGAAGTGTGCTGGAAAGGCAGCTGGCAAGCTTTCAGGGAGAGGCGGAAGAGGAGGTAGAGGGAGAGCTGCCTCCTCCCCCCAGCTCCCCAAACTGAGACACAGACTCTTTGCTACAACAAGCAGCCATGCGGCTTCCACTGGTTCTACTGACAGCAAGGAGAGGAAAGCCGTGCCACTCCCTGAGCCTGCATCCCCTCCAAGAGCACCAGCCATAACCCCCTCCAACTCCACCATGACAACAAGCAGCACCAGCATGAGTGTCCTCCACCCCTCAATTCACTTTCCATGCTGACTGTTCCTGTTCCATGCTGACCGTTCCTGTGCCAGAGAAAGAGCTGGTGCTGGATCTCAGTGCCCTAGCAAAGGAAATTCTGGGGAAGGAGGGAGAAATTGGCTGGGTTTGTGCTCAACACCCCTCAAGTTTCCCCTAGAGCCAGGTCTCCTTCTGAGAAGGCACTGTGGAGGAGGCTTCGGAAGCAAGTGACTCAGCTGAGTCCACTCCTCCTGTTGCTGTGCCCCTGCCTGCTGAGGAGGGGGAAAAGGCAGCATCCGCACATGCACCCCCACCCCAGAAGTGAGGGTGTAGTGTGGTCTGGAATCATTCTGAGCTGGCAGATGATCCTACATATGCTGCCTGCCTGCACTGCCAAGTCAAAACCAGCCAGGGCAAGGGAACAAAACACATGAGCAACACAGGGATACCAGTGCATCTTCTTAGGCACTACCCCCTTGCTCCTCCTCAGTTTGGCACCAGTGGAAGCGTGCCCAGAAAAAGCCCCCCTCTCGCTTCAAAGCCCCCGTTCCCCTGAAGCACAAGCAGAAAGGGAGGCAGAAAGGGGGACATGCTGAAAAGGCAAGAGAGATCACCGAGACCACTGGGGAGATGCTTGCTGTGGATGGCCAACCCTTCTCTTTAGTTGAGCAGCCAGGGTTCAGGAGGCTCACAGTGCTTGTGGCCCCATCATACCAAGTGCCTTCACGCATCATCTTCAGCAGGATGGTGGTGCCCTCCCTGTATGAGGCATGCAGGGAGTACTTGAGGGAGTAAGTACTTGGCCTTACATTTCACCTTGGACATCTGGAGCAGCCAGGGTGGAGATCATACATACCTCTCCCTTGCAGGGTACTGGTGTGACCAGTCAGGCTGTTGGTGGGCTCTCCTTCAAGCCGAGGTGATGGATGAATCCCACATGGCAAGTGAGATCATAGGGACCATGAGCTACTTGGTGCAGGGGTGGCTCATTGGACAGAGTAAGCTCACCCACAGGTTCATGGTCACACACAACAGGGCCAATATAGTCAAGGCAGTCTGTGATGCCAACTTTGTTGGCATCTGCTGTGTGGCACGCAAGTTCCACCTCATAGTCAGGGATGCCTTGGAGGGGGACAGGGCTGCTGGTGACAGCACCAGTACCACCAGCAAGCTCATTTCCAAATGCAGGAAGGTGGCAGGCTACTTGCAACAGAGCATCAAGGGGCCCAAGATGCCGTGGGAAAAACAGGCAGAGCTGAACATCCCGCAACACAAAATCATGCAGGATGTAGAGACTCAGTGCAACTCCACATACCTGATGCTCGAGAGGCTGGTAGAACAACAGAAGCCAATCCATGAGATGGCCTTGCTCAGGGAGATTGGGATCAGCGGCCCCCTTAACAGAGTTGAGTGGGATACCATTTGCCAGTTCTTAGTGGTCCTCAAGCCCTTCCTTGAGGCCACTGAGGCCCTGGGCGCTGGCGATGCCCTCCTTAGGCAAGTGATCCCTGTAGTGAGGGAACTTCAGAACCAAATGGAAAAGTTCCAGGGGATCAGTGTTCCTGGCTGGAGCAAGCCGCTGTCACCAGACATGCAGGCAATGGTGAGGCAGCTGAAGGAGGGCTTTAGGAAATGGCTTGATCCCTTGTAGTCCACTATGGTCCACGTGCTGGCTGCCATGTATGACCCGAGAGTGAAGGGGAGCATATGCAGCAGCCAAAGCCTGGATCAGTGGATGGAGGTGCTGATGAAAACAGTCAGGGAGGCAAAAGGACGGAGGTGGGGGGACGTGGAAGAGGGGGATCCACTCTCCCGTGCCAGCACACCGTCCACCAGCCAGTCTCCTCCTCCACCACAGGTGCTGCCAATGTGGGCCAAGGGCATGGCTTCCATGCTGGGGTCCAGAGGCACTAGACCCCACCATCAGGCAGGTAGTGCTTAGGCCTTGGTGGCTGCCTCTCTCAGCAAGGATGTGGAACCACTGCTGTGTGACCCCTTGGCCTACTGGACAAGTCACAGCCAGATGTGGCCAGATCTGGCTATGGTTGCCCAGAAACATCTGTCCTGTCCATCGACCTGTGTTCCAAGCGAGAGGGTGTTCAGCTTTGCTGGTGATGTAGTGACACCCCATCGCACCTCCTTGGATCTTGGTTTAATGGAACAACTGATGTTCCTCAAGATGAACCTCCTGCTGCTGGGGTTCCCCAAGCTCCAGGTGCAAACGGAGTGCCACCCTCCTCACTCTGTCCATACCCATTTCCTTTTTTCATTTTTTTAAAACCATTTAATGCCCCGCTCTCAGACCTGGAAGCAGCACTCACTGCATCACCAGCCAGCGGGGGAAGAACATGTCCCTGCTGAGCTCCCGTGCCAGGATAAATTTGGAGGTATGGACTGGGGCTATAGAGGAGGAGGTGGCCCCAGGTCCTGGGCATGAGCACTAAAACTGCACTCTGCCAGGATTGGGAGGCCTGGTGGGACTGCTGGTGGCATAGCAGCCCTAGGAAATGCCAGGACCAAGGATCTCCCTGGTGAAAGGTGGCTAAGGAGGTGCCATAACCTCCAACCATCACATGCACACACACAGTCCTGGCTGGGGAAAGCCCAGACTGGTCACATCTTTGACAGGCCTGAGGCTTGCTGGTTGCAGTGGAGTTGTGAGGCTCCAGATGAGCACAACTTAGTTGCCTGGGATGCCAGATTTTGGGTTGAAAAACCGTTCGCCAGACTGAAGAAGCACCTGCAGTTGGATGGTGCACTCTTCCTTGATGGAAGGAATAGTAAAGAAGCCAGAGGATGGCATGTAATGCAGGCAGCAAAGCCAGTCAGTAAAAATGGAAACTGAGGCATCAGGGGGTGAGGGACAGGCTGGGGTGAGGAGGGAAGGGGGATGTAGCAGCCCAGGTGAAAGTGGGGAGGTACCTGGGGAGTCAGATGTCCTGCAGGTGATGTAGCCAGCAGGGCAAACAATATTCTGGCATGCAGCAACCAATGCATCTCAAGCAAAACCAAGGAAGTGATTCTTCCACTTTTCTCAGCATTGGTGAGACTGCAACTGGAGTACCGCATCCAGGTCTGGGCACCGTACTTCATGGAAAAGCTTGCAAGGCAAACCATACAAGAAA
The DNA here is from genome assembly GCF_001723895.1 of Crocodylus porosus. NCBI lineage: Eukaryota > Metazoa > Chordata > Crocodylia > Crocodylidae > Crocodylus > Crocodylus porosus. Next base: position 6,224,658 of record NW_017728923.1, on the reverse strand, counting down.
AGGCTGAGGGACCTGGGTCTCTTCAGCCTAAAAAAAAGAGACGGTTGAGAGGGGATCTCGTAGCAGCTTAACACTATATCAGGAGAATACATCAAGGGCTCAGCAAATAAATGTTCACCAGGGCACCCTTGGAGAAAACCAGGATTAATGGTCACAAACTCCTGGAAGACCATTTCAGGCTTAACACTAGGAAAGACTTTTCACAGTTAGGATGTCCAGACTGTGAAATAAACTCCCTCCAGAAATGGTGCAATCACTCACCCTGGAAATCTTCAGAGGAGACTGGACAGTCACCTCGTTATCTTTTCTGCCCAGTGCAAGCGGGCTGGACCCAATGATCTTGCAAGGTACCTTTCAGCCCCTAACAATCAACAGATCTATGAACATAGGAAAATACCCTCTCCATAGAAGAAACATAAAATACAAGTTAATCTGAATTAACCTTGGGGAAAAACTGCAAACTTCCCTACAAATGATCTGGATTACTCAAAAAAGCACAGTAAAAGCTAACTAAAGAAAACAAGTCTAATTTTCAGTAGCTCCACTAAGTAAAACAGTCATTAAAAATGTGTCCTTAAATAGAAAGTGGGAACAAAATTATGGATAAAGACTCAGAAGGCAGGAAAAAAGGGAAGGAAGGAAAACTCAGGGAAGTAAGTTAACATTACTTCAGGATAACAGGCAAAACTCAGCAACCAGATTACTGTCATCCTGAAAACTGACAAACTGGTAGGATACATTATAGGTAAGCCTAAAACAAAACAAACAAACAAAAAAAATACACACCAAAATGCTAACTCCACTTGATAGTGTGTGGAAAGAGGCCCTTCATATAGGCCTTTCTGGAAAAAGACTAGGACCTGCAAAAGACAGCTATTTCTGTTGCTGAACCCAAAGCCAAGTGAATCAAGGTGCTCAGTGACACTTTGGAAGCTGCAATGTCTTGACAGTGTTGGGGCTTTCGTTAGTCAGCTGCCTACACCATGTAGGAACATATAAACTTCCTCCACTGCTAACTCCTCCATAGAAACCATGCGAGCTAGAAAGAAGTGTATAAGTATAAGTTTCATCTTACTTCTGAAACAGAAACTTCCTAAGCTACTGAGCTACAGACACAAACAAGCATGCTGTCCTTAATTTAACAGAAGTGAAAAAGTTCCTTGGTACCACTATGGAGATGACAGATGAAATCATTCTAGTTTTCAATAACCTGTATATCAGAAAACTATTCAAACCCTTTAAATCAAAGGATGTCTACCTCTCCTCATTAAAGAGCACATATTTCAATAGTACATGGGTATCTTGCAGCAGTTTGAAGAAGTTAATAAAATAATTTTCCTCCTTTCTTTCCAAAAGATAAAGTAAGGGTTAAGTTTTCATTTTTAATGTATTACCACCTTCTTTCTTTTCCTATTACCACTCCACTCTTGCTAATTTCAGAACTTCTCTTCTTCCTCTCTCTCCCCATCACAGATGTGGAAACATTTAGCTCAGAGAGTGACTTTTTACACTTCATTTCTAAGGCAGAAATATGCGGTCATTCTAATTCTCTCCAGCAAAAAGTTCTGGGCCTTAGCCTGGTTCAAATAAATATGAAATTTTTTACATACTTAAATTTTGTTTTGTACAATGTCATAATTCCTGAGAAACATCTGTCAAAGAAAGGTGACCTCAGAGGCACATTCTAAGGTACAAGGGACAATTGAGTAGAATATCCAGGTAGCATGCTTTTGTCAGCTGGTATGGAAGGAAACTGGATTATTTCTAAGATCTTTTAAAGTTTTGTGTGCTCACATATAGATCTAACAAGATGCACCTACTCAAACTGGAGGTCAAGGTACTGACCATCCTAAACCAGCACTTGTATAATAAGATGATACACAATTCTCTGGCCAGTCACAGATGGAAGGGTTTGGTTTTTTTGCCAGCTTTCTGTTAAAATGTGCCTATTTATGAGCTGTGAGGAATCTAGGGCCATCACCGGTTCCTATTCAATTTGACAACTTCTCAATTAATGGTAAGGAAATAAACTCTTCAAAAAATAAATGTTTGCATTTTTTCTCTCACAACAGTGGGCATTTAGATTCACGTATGTGCTGCAGTGCTGGGCGCTTTCAAAAGTACCCAGCATTGCGTTGCAAGCATTTGTATAAATGGCAAACCTTGCATCAGCATGCAGAAAATGACAGCAGCGCACTTTTGAACTAACACACATTGAAGGTGTTTTAGTTCAAAAGTGCACTTCTGTCATTTTCTGTGCTGATGCACATTTCGCCATTTATACAAATGTATGCAATGCAGCACCAGGCACATCAGCTTGCATACCTTGCAGACTTAATTAATCAAGTCTGCTCCGATGTGCTGGATTTCTGGCGCATTGAAGTGGACAAAGATGTGTATAAATGCCCAATTTTTGTAGATGTGAAGATATTTAAAAATCTTCCACTGCTTCATAACCCTTGTCAAATAAAAGCCTCCCTTACTTTGTCATTTCTCCATTCAAAATCACCACATTAGGCAAATCAAATAGATACATCTGGAGCCTGACCGCCATAATCCAACAAACAGTTTACTATATAACACTGAGAAACTGCAGTAAAAAAAAGTCACAGAAAAAGCTTTTTTCACTGATATTAGAAAAACAGAATTGAGAAAGCTCAGGCCTTCTGGATACAGCTGAGGAATGGATGGTTTATTAGATTCTAAAGTAATATTCTCTAACTCCATCTGCTGGTAAGAAGGTTAACTATGAAAACTAAAACCAGTATTCAGAATGTACAGTGGCCAACCTCTTACGTGTATTATTTGCTATCCAAACAACTCACAAAATGTCACAGATTTACTAGTTTTGAAGTGTCCTTATGCCTTGATATGCAACACTGTATGTACTAAAATATTTGAGGAAGTTTAATGGAAAATACTAAAAAGCATCTACCTCAGTTCACTGTTCTTTGCAGTCAACCTAATATGGGGCCACAAGGATTCCTGTAACTCATCTGAATGTTAATGAAAAGAGCTAATCCAAATTACTCCAATTCCCCCAACCCCCAAGAGGTTTCACACTTTTTCCTACACCACACACCTTAACTTCATTGAATTCACTCTTACTAGGTCTCCTCTGTCATAAAACCTAAAACAATTTAATAAAGGAGCGTCACACACAATGAAATGGGAGTGTTTTAGCCATTTCAGTGCCCTTTTGCCACTACATATCTACTAGAACTCACCTCACTCTTGTTTGTAAAATGCCTGTAGAAGTAGTGAAGGCGTTATGAAAGGCATGAGACCTCAAAAGTACATTTCAGTGATACTTCAAGTTTTCATATCAAAAGAGGTCCTGAAGGGTTGTCCTTTACCCACTTGTTTTCCAGGACTTTATCACTTTGCTACTTCAAAGAAGCATCCATTTTATAATTCAGTATCTAATACTGACTGAAAGCACATAACTCACTAGGAAACTATTCCCTTTCTGGGATGAGCCACTCAAATTCTCTCTTACATTGGAGTGGACAGACCACATTTTTGGGGGCCTGTAAGTTAAGAACACTATTGAGTCCCTTGGCAAACTTCTATGCTTTCCTTATACAAAAAAGAAGGGTAAAAGATGTGACCTTGTAGCCAACTCATTGCCAAAAACAGCAACAGTGTGTTTCAGGTAGAGGAGGTCTACTCATGTCAAAAGTCATGCTGCCAATCTGGCAAGTAGCATGTGTAGCTGCCATATTGGAATCCAAAATGGCTGCCATGAATTCACATTTTTCGGTCAACATTTCAGCCCCTAGGAGAGTTAGAAAAGTAATGTCAATGACAAAACCAAGATTGTATGAACAAAGATGACTCATAACATTGCCATCATAGTAGCCATGTTGGATTCCAAGATGGCTGCCAAGAATTTACAGTTTTGTTCTTTATTATACCCAAAAGGTTGCAAAATTGTACTTCAACTCTGTTCTGTTCCACATTACCTTGACATGAAAACCTCCAGCAGAGACTGTTGACAAGGCAAATGTCTGCCTTTAAGCAAACATTACAATGGAGCCAATAGCATCATTGAGTTCAGCAAAGTGCAGGAGGTACGACTTGGAACCTGTAAGGTGCATCATATATCTCAAAGTAGGTTCACAGTCACTCATTATCCAAAGCACATCTGTTGGAACTGCACGAATAAACAAGGCACCTGTTCAACATGGAAGTTACCAAATTTGACACCTCTTATGGCAGTATTCTTGACAGACTATCACGTTGTGTTGATCCTGCGCTGCGACATTCCAAAAGCCTCAGTTGGAACTGTTCTCTCTCTACAGTTTCTACAGTTCTCTTACAAACAAACAACATATTTAGAGACTGGTAACAAAGTCATGCAAGGTAGAAGATGAAAAGAAAATCCTACCAAAAACATCAAGTGAAGAACATGCTAGGAGATCAAGTAGATCATCTACTCCAGCAGTTCACTGGAGGATGTGCATATTCTGCCAGAAACATTCTAATAAGAGACTGAGTCAAGTGTTGTTGTTTAAATCAGCCGATGCAATACACAAGCTGGCAGAGAAGAATGAAGTGTTGCATTGCCAAACTGGTGTCAAGGATCTAATAGCTGCTGAGATACGTTACTATCCTGGAGGCAGGCTGAAGTAACAACGTGTTCCTATTTGCATGTGGAGATTTGCACACAAAGTTATTCTTCTTTCTCCTGAAGCAAGAGCATGGCGTTAAGTGACTGATGAACTAGATGCAGCTTTTGAATGGGAAAATGCATAGTCTGAAAGATGTACTTGAAAGATACTGCACTTTAGAAGATGAAGGTGGTAAACATCCTCTGACCATACTGAAGCAAATGAAGCAAGAGCTTCAGACTTACTACAACACAACCATTCAGTTTCAGCACCAAAGAAATGCAAATTTCCCCTCCTTGTCTTCCAAACTGTGACAACTGGTAAAGCCATATGAACAGCTGTAACTTCATATAAAATGAGGCGGTGGCTGCTGGCCTGTTCAGAGAAGAGTTCTCAGACACACAAAACTTACACTATGTTCCTATTTTTAGATCAAAGCAGATCTGAAGGTTATAGTTGGTTTGAGGGGATACAGCAGTCTGAATGAAGAGCAAGCCCAAAAATATAAAATATGTTCCTGTGAGCCTTTATACATCAATCCATTTGATTTTGGAATATGACAAAGATGACTTAGATGCTGAAAATCTTGCACAAGATAAGAATCTAGACAGATATGTACTAAATGTGTGTCAGGATTTGGTTCACCTGCAATCAAGGGGAAAAAGCTAACAACAAAACATGTTGAGTTAGGCTTGCATCATACAACTACATCTAAGAAACTGGTAGTCTCCACGTTGTTGGATGCAGCATACTGTACGATATAGTTGGTTCCACTGAGACCATCACTGCTGAGAAAAACTTAAAAGAATTTTGGTAAAATGGAGTTCTCTCAAGGAATCTTGTTCCTGGTCATTTTGTTCAGTTTTCATCAGAGAAAACTGACATCTTGGAGGAGACACTGGATGGAAGACAAACATTTTGTGCAACAAATTGTAGCATTTCAAAGAGGACAATCAAAACTAGCTGAGATTGAAGAAAGCACCAACAGAATAGATGCATCACAGCACTTACCGTTCCCATACCAGAGTGGACAGAAGTTTTTTTTTCTGATAATACGTCACTACCATTGATTGTTGGATTTTGTTCCATGCTGCCTGCACCAGAACTGAGTACAACACCATTTGGACTGCAATTGTGCAATGTAAAATAATTGCAGGATGCCTGGTACAACAGTGCACATTTGATCAGACGTTGAATTGCAAAGCAAATGAACACGCATGCACTCAGCCAGAAGAGACTGAAGAAGTAATTATATGATTAGCATATCATCATGGTTTACTTAACAGCCATTGGTCAGCATTTTATCACTACAGGACTTGAAGACTGTTGGACAGAAAGCAGATTATTTTCAGAAAACACTGCCACCAACATAATAAAAGGAAAATTGTACAACTGCGCCATCAGAACATACAAAATAACATTCAAAGTAATAGGGCATATTCTGATAAATAAATACGTTGTATGGTTGTCCAGTTCAAGCAAAGGATTAGATTCTGCTGTCACTGACCAATTTTCCAGTAGCAAAGCTGTTGCATTCAGAAACAATGTCTAAGTGGGAAGGAGTGTGGTGAAAGAACTGTTAGTGCATCTGCTGACAACTGTCACTACTTCAAGAATTTGTGGAAGAACACTCCCATCAAGGTGTTCTGTACTGGATGAACTATTTGGAAGTAATCAATACCTCCTTTGTGTTTCATCAAGGCTGAACGTGAAGGAAAAACTGGCATGAGGATTTATGTGCCTTTGACAAAATGCTTCTGCTGATAGCTGTGCATGATCATACCAATTACATGAGATGGAACCCAGTATATATCTTGCATGTATGAAGGATTTAGCAAATTTTGCTCCTATGATATATGCTGACTTTAGGGAAGGAGGATTCAGGCTCAATACAACTAATCTGCCACTTGTAAACATTTCAACTGACCAGTCAATAATGCACATTAACAAGGTTTGCAAAATTGCTGGTGGTATAGTAAACATGCAATGAATCAGTTAGAGAACAATGGGTTGAACTACAATGAAAGAGGTCACACCTAAATGAGATGGTAAATCAAATGTTTGGGATCAATAAAACAGCATCTTTCAATCATAATGAAAGACAAAGGACATGACTGAAATGAGATTACAATGATCTCAGGTTGCTACAAGAGCAGTTTGAAAGGTTCCACTTGTTTAAGGTTTCCAATGATGAGCTGTTTTGCATGTCTGCAGGAGATGTGCATTCAGAATATCTAATACAGTATCTTCTGGCACAAGACGACAAAGAGAAATTGTGAACACCATTATCCAGAAATGTCTTACTGCAAATGCTAACAAGAGCTTCTATGCAAGACTGAAAACCTTCCATTTCAAAACTGAAAACTTTCAACGATGTGAAGTCAACTATAGGACAGTGCAGCAAAATGAAACAGACACAGAATGCAAAGGAGATCCAGCAAAGGCTACTTGCAGCAGCTGCAGCAGGTAGAAGGTATGATGTGTACTCTCTCCGACAGCACAAGCTGTCTGGATACCCTCCATTACTTTTTCAATTTGATGAAATGCTTAACGTGGCTGACAAAGCAACCTTGTCATGGTTCTTGATTGGAGATAAAGCAATAACTGTTCTGCCAGCAGCTACTTCTGAGAAATCAGTTGTTATTGATGCCATGTCACTTGTACAGACAATAGAAAAGCTGAAATTTACATGAACATTTGGAGATTTGGCTGATTCCTTTGTGCAACAAGTGTTTGCCAATGATGCCAACACATGCAACCAAGTCAACGTTGTCTTCGATCAATATGTATCGCCACCCATAGATGCAGACACAAGAATATTCAAGCTACTAGGCCAATTCACAGAATCATTAGCAGATCTTTTCTGGTACCAGCAATATGGAGTAATTTTATATAATTACCAGTGAACAAAACCTAGTTAATTTTTTAAGTGAGAAACTTCTCAAAGAACTATGCCAATGTTTCCAAAGTGAACGAATACTCATTGTTGCTGGTTTCGCTGATGGAAAAGCAGAGCACTTTGGCTCATGTAACATTTCACAGCAGCATTCACAACAAAAAGCGGCAGACACAAGAATGCTCCTACACTGCAGACATGCAGTCAGTCAGAGATACTCCTGTCCAGTGTTCTCCTATGATGACACAGACATACAGGTCCTTCTTCTATGGTATAATCTTGTCCCTAAGGTTTGGATGAAGAGAAGCAACCCAGTAAGATCAATTCCAGTTCATGATATTGCATCAGAATTGCCCAAGCCAGCTCTTGCATCTCTAGTTGGATTCCAAAGGGTCACTAGTTGTGACACCACCAGCCAATTCAACAGGTCAGGCTGAGAAAACTGCTTGGAAAGTGTTCATTCAACATTCACATCTATTGGCAGGTCTAGGAAGTAGGCCTGATGTTAATCAGGATTTGTACAGTTGTGCAGAGAAGTTTGTTATGTTGCTGTATCCGCCATCAAGATCTTTGACGACCCTTTTGCATGTTAGGGTGAAATTATTTCATTAAGGAAAAGCTCTGGATAATCTTTCACCCATGTACAACTCCCTTGTGCACCATGTATATACAGCCAATTATCGAAGTCTTGTTTGGCAAAGTGCGCTTGAACCTAATCCACCATTGCCGTCACCTGACCAGTGTGGCTGGCAAGCTGAAAATGACTTATGTTTCCATCATAAACATTCTTGATGACAAGTTGCAAGTACAAGATGGAATGCCAGGGACCAGGGTGCTTCAGCAAGCAGGTTAATGCACCCTGCACTCCTAGCTGCGAGTGCTAGGAGACAGCATGTTGCAATCCATATTTTAACTACAGCGATTCAGAAACGGATTCAAGTGATGAAGAGAATTGAAAAACTGCAGTTACTGATTGTATTAATGTTATATATACCATTGCATTACCCTTATATCACCAATACATTAGACCAGCAGTTCCCAAATTGTGGCACATGTACCACGGAGGTACATGAAAGGCTGGTGGGTGGAGCCTCACACACCCAGAGCCCAGGAGCAGCCTGCTGCACATGGCCAGCAATGCAGCACTGCATGTGGAGCAGAATCCAGAAGGTAAGTGTGCTGCGGTGGGGATGTGTTGTGGCATGGTAAAAGCCCGGGCGGCTTATCGGGGGGGGGGGGGGGGGGCCAGCGTGTGCATGTGTTGGGGGACAACTCCCCACCACTGTGTGCAGCCCAGGGAAGGCACGTAGAACACGTGCCCCCTAGATCTGTGCATGAGGCAGAGGCAGGTTACCGCTACACTCTACATGCTGCGGCTGCCCTGGGAGCCTCGTGTGACGCCATGTGCCTGCTGCACACTGGCTGCACTGTGTCTTCTGCCTGCCTGGTGGCGGCAGGCACATGGCATCCCATCCAGCTCTGCAGGCAGCTGTAGTGCAGTGCAGAGCATAGCAGCAGCCCACTGCTCCTCAGGAGTTCTCCCCTCAGGCTGGCTTGCTCTGTCCCTCTGGCACAAAAGTGGCAGGGAGCTCTCCCTGCTGAGTGCACCCCGAGGCAGGCATGGGGGCATGTGCTCCCCAGATCCGTGCATGGGGCGGAGGCGGCCCGCCTGCTGAGCTCTGCACCATGTGGTGCTGCCTCTGGACCTGCGTGGGACACCATGTGCCTACTGTGCGCTGGCTGACTGCCTCCGTCTGCCCAGAGGTGGCAGGCACAGTGTTCCACGCAGTACTGGAGGCAGTGGAGCAGCAGGGGGTGGGAACTGTGCACACTCCAGGGGAGGCATGGGGGGCATGTGCCCCCCAGATCTGTTAGCAAGGCAGAGGTGCGCTGTATGCTGGGCTCTACATCACGCATTAGGCACATGGTGTCCCACATGGCTCCACAGGCAGCAAGGGGGGTGGGAGGGGCACCTACCACTGTACACACAGCAGGGCAGACACATGGCATCCCGCACAGGTCCGGAGGCAATGCCACATGGCCAGCACTCAGCCCACCTCCGCCCCACACTAGGGGGCGCGTGCCCCCATGCTTCCCCTGGGGCATGCATAATGGTGGGGAGCCAGGCATCCCCAAATGCCCCTGGATGAGTCATCTGTGGCTCCATCCAATGATCTGCCCTGGCCCCAGGGTTCCATTCACCCCTGCCCCACTTCCTCCTTCACTGTGGGGGCCCTTGCTTTGCCCCTCTCCCCCCACCCCTTCCACTCCACAGACTTACTTGCTGAGCGCTGTGTGTATGACTGCGTGTGTGCATAAGTTTATCTGTGTCTGTCACTCTTGAGCCACAGCCCTCCGCAGCCCTGCTGCTGCCCATAGTACCCTGGCATCCTGCTAGGGCATGCAGGGAAATCCACCCCCCCCGCCTCCAAACCCCACACACACCCAATCCCCCACACCTTTACAAATCCACCCCCCCTTACAAACTCCCCCCCACACCCCCCATACCTTCACAAATTCCCACCCCCTACGAACTCTACCCTCACTTACCAACCATACAAGGTACCTGCATAATTTTGAATTTTTACCTGTGCAATTAAAAAAAAAATTGATCACAATTAATTGTGCAATTAATCATGATCAAATTTTTAATTTTTAACTGTTTTATATAACTACTGTAACTGATAAAACAATGTTTTACGATTTTGATTTTAAAGGTTTTGATGTTGTTTTAATACATTGTCAGTGGATTAATACATAGGCAGTGGAACTATGTGTATGAAAAATTTGCTGGTGGTCCTTAAGCCTATATTGTTTTAAATTGTTGGTATAGGAACCGCTGGATTAGACCATTACATTTGCGTATTTCCTTGAGCCAAATACATGTACATGTTTAATAATACATAACTCAGTGGCAATGAATCTGACTTATCTATATTCTGACATAAAAAAGAAATTGTATGGTCTTATTTAATATTTCAACTCAGGTTACCATACTTGTTTATAATGCCTTCAGTACTGCAGTTCTGGTATAAAAATTGTAGTAACTGAATTTGTGAGGTTTTAGTATGTTGTTTACTAGGTGTTTTTAATTGCACTGAGTCGATATATATGTGCTAATGTGTCAGCCATCTTGGAATCCACAATGACTACCCCACAACTGAAATGTTATGATTGAGCTCTTCAATTCATACCATGTTGGTTTTGTCACTGGAATTAATTTTCTAACCCTACCAGCGGTGAAATATTGACCAAAATGTGAAATCACAGCAGCCATTTTGGATTCCAATACAGCAGCTACATGCACTACTTGCCAGATTGGCAACATGGATTTTTTGACATGGGTAGACCATCTTTATCTGAAACACACCATTACTGCTTATGGCAATGAATTATCCACGACAACAAAACCTAGAACCCTTACTGGTCAATTTATACCCTACTATCCAGACCATATGTGAAAAAAGTTTGAAAACTTTAACAAATGTGTGCTTGCCCATCTTTCAAACTGCGTGCCTCATATCATCTGCTGAACCTCTCCTTTTGCATGTATTCTGTAATTATATCATCATGCAATAAGCTGGAGTGCTGAAAAAAACACAATCTCTACCCTGTAAGGTGCCGGAGCACCAGCATGCCAGAAAATCAAAACCGCGATGGGGGTACATGGGAGGATACAATACATATTAATATAGTTAATAATCATAAGTGTTGCTTTTTTTTAAAAACAGGTTTTCTAATAATTCAAAGCCTTGTGACAAAAAATAAAACTTCATACTACCTTTGTTCTTTTATGTTAAGCATGTTGTGATGAGAGAGAGAAAAGAGAGAAAGAAAAAAGAAGAAAAGGAGGAGACAGATAAAAAAGTGGTAAAGAAAAAAGAGATTAGAAAGGAAAAAGGAGAGAGAAAAAGGAGACAAAAAAGGGGAAAGTAAAAAGAAGAGAAAGAGAAGAGAGATTAAAAAAAGAGGAGAGAAAAAAGAAAAAGAAGAGGGGGGGAAAGGAGAGAAAGAAAAAAAGAGAGGGGGAAAAAAGGAGGGTGAGTCCCTCACTACCAATGTCTCCCTACTGGCTGTGGCTTGGGCCGATTAGTGCACAGCAGTGTCCGGCAGAGGGCAGCACTGACACTCCAGCAGCAGCTGCCAGGGGTGGGATGCTCAGGTCTCCTTCATGGTCCCAGAGCAAGGGAAGCCCTGGCCCAGCTGGGGCTCTCAGATGGACTCCCTGTCCCGCTCTGGTGGGGACAGCACTGGGGTGCCAATTGCTGAGGCTGGCCCAGCCTCAGGTGCCACTGGGTGCCCCCACACACTTGCTGCAGCAGCCCCTACTTACTACCTGGCCCCTGCCTTCGCAAGGGCCTGGCTGGCCCGGCCTACCTGTGGTGCCTCCCCCTGAGTCTGCTTCTTCCTGCACTGCCTTGACCCTGCCCCGAGCACCTGGCTCCAACACTTAGCACCCTGGTGCTGCTTCCACCCAGGTGGGACAGCATCTGTCCACCTGAGCCCTGGGCTTGCCCACCAGCTGGGAGTCTCCAGCACAGCTGCTCTGTGTAATGCCTGCCTGGGCCCCAGCCCCACACCCACCCCCTTGCAGCTTCTTCGAGGGCCAGGGCTGGAAGATGCAGCCTGGGGACAGGGGGCAGAATCAGAAGAACACAGGCAATGTAGCTGTTTTCTTCTGACTGCCCCCTGTGCTTGCCACAGCACTGGCACCTGTGGCTGCTCTGGAGAGCCCAGAGCAGCAACTTCAAACAATTTTCTCTCATGCCTCCTGATGTGCTAGGGAAAATGTCTCCACATACCACTAACTGGCATGTGTACTGGGGGGTGCCTATCCCTGCAATAAGCTATTTTTCCCCATGAGGCTGATGCCTCATTCAAAGCACAGAATAGACTGCGCTATCAGGAATCAAAGTTGTATAAGGAATAATACCACTGCACTTAGGATTGCTGAGTCACTTAACGCATTAATTTGAACATACAAAACAAATGATTCAGGGAACTGATGGAAGAAGAAAAGGTGGACTTACGATTAAGGCCATCTTGGACAACTGGATTTGATTCCTAACTTTGCCACAGAACTGCTGTAACAGGACAGGAAAAACAGTTTTGTTTTGTTTTTCCCAAAACAATAGCAACTAACTGTGCACCCCAGGGGCTCAATTTGAAGTGCTAAGATCTGATTTGCATGCATGCTGCAACCTAAAGGATGCAACTAAAATGAAGGAGACTTTATTGGAAGATAGAATAAATATTATCCTATAAAGTGAGACCTAGATATCTCAAACTTGTGAATACCTTTGACCCTAATCTCTCTACGGACACAATTCCTTAATAGCAGGTATCCTGGTTTTGTCTGCTAAGAAAATCCAAAATTCCCTGATTAAAACTCCCTCAAATCCTCATTTTTCCACAGTTAAAATGATGCAGCACTATATATAGGCATCAGTTGAACGCAAATGTTTTACTGCTATATTTACAATTTTAAAGCAATCTGGAAGCCTACTCATGCCTGAATCATTATTTTAAAATAATAAGGGGCTTAGTCTATCTGCGCATCTTTCTGTTCATAATGCTTTTGGGCAACTCTGCATGCGCCACCAGGAGGGCTGGTGGCGACTGGCTGCAGAGGCTCCGCCTCCTCAGGCAGGGAGGAAGTCGCCTCCGCCTTAGGCAGGAGCCCCGCTACTCTGCAGGAAGAGGCAGCCGGGGGCGGACAGGGGGGAAGGAGGAGCTGCTGCCTCAGGAAGTGGGAAACTCTGCTGCTCTGCAGGAGGAGGAGGACATGGGCAGGCAGGTGGGTGAGAGCTGCTGTGCCAGAGGCTGAAGGAGAAGGCGGCGGAAGGACTATTTACTTGGCCAGCCCCAAAAGGTGACTGAGGGGCAGGGGCATGTACATGCCCTATCATTCATTCATGATGGGCAACTGGCTAGTAATAAAATAAATTTTATTTACCTATATATTTTGGCATTTGATTTTGTTTTTCTCCCCATAGCAAATCAGAGCCCCCCCATCTCCTTTCACTGACCAGGACACAGATTCAGCTGTTGCTGTCCTTCCCTGCTGCTTTGGGGGTATTGAGCAGCCCTAATATGTCAGTGCCCTGCCTCTGCCCCTCAATCCCAACCCAGAGCCCCCACCAGCCCTGCTGGTGCCCCTCAATCCCAACCAGCAGCTCCTTGGCTCTACTGGTACCCCTCACTCATGACCCACTGCTCCCCACCCCCCACCGTGTGAAGGAAGGGGATAGGTGTGTATGACAGGAGATGTATGGGCATAAGCAACACCATAGGAGACACGTGCTTATTAAGGTTTAAAAATTGCAAATGCTACGATTAAAGGAAATTGTAAATTAAGAAATTCAAAACCTGCAACTCCACTATGCATGTATCAATTGAACGCAATGTTTTATTGATATAGTCACAATTTGGAAGCTACCAGCGTCTCAAAACACTATAAAAAGTTCTAAGAACCTATAAATTTGGGGGGGGGTTATCATGGAAAATCAGAGCTCCCCCTGCCCCCTTCGCTCACCAGTACACAGGTCCAGGCCCCTCACACCCAAGTCATAGCTCCCCAGACCTGCTGGTACCCCTGACTCCCCAACCACAGCTGCCCCCCCGCTGGTGCCCCTCACTCCCC
>NW_017728923.1:6201628-6210406 GCF_001723895.1 Crocodylus porosus | reverse complement strand
TTGCCAGGGCTACAGGGCCAGGGACCTGGGTCCACAGCTCCCTGCCCCCCACAGCAGCACCCAAGCCCCAGCTGCCACCTGCAGGAGGCTGCAGCTGTTGTGGCAAAGTGGAGCATGGAGCCTGGCCAAAGTGGAGTTGATCGGGGAGAGGTGAGTGTGGGCGTGACAGGGCAGAGCAGGGTGAGATAGTGAAGCTCCTTCTCACTGCGAGCCCTGTGCCACCATGGTTAGGTGCCCCTTGTCCACCTCAGCCACAGCGAGAGGCACAACATTGTGGGCAGGGGCATGTGGCCATGGTGGCACAGGGTTTGCAGCTGCAAGGATATCTCTGCGTGGTCCTGCTCTGCCCTGTTGCGCTTGGTCTCGCCCATTGGGCTGCGGAGGCCCCAAGGGAAGGGCAACAAGGCAGGGAAGCTAGCGGGTGCCATGGAGCCATGCAGCCGGCCACACGTCCCAAGTGTCGCCATAAGTAAGGCCTCCCCTGCCTCCAGCCAGCCAGCATGTGCGGCCTGCACGTGGCAGCTGCCACTGCCCCACCACTGCTGCGCCTCTTGCCTGCAAAGCAATGTGGCTGGCCATGGAAAGACACTGCAGGGCACAGCAGCAGAGCTGCAGTGGCAGCCGCCATGTGCGAACCCTTCCTGTCAGGCCAGCTTGTGTGCGTGTGACTCACAGAGGGGCACCCTTGCCCTCACCCCCTGGCCCTGCTCCTGGGAGTGGGCACAGGGACACACTCCTCACCCTTCCTCATCTGGCCCCTCCAGCACCCTCCCTTTTCCCCACCCTGCCCCTTCCCCCCCCCACACACTTACCTGCTGGGGTGGATGTCAGTGTCTGTGCATGAGAGTCTGCATGTCTGTGGGGGTGGGGGACTGATGTGGGGAAGTGGGAACTTCAGAGGACTGAGGCGGCAATGGGGGTGGAGAGTATGGGGCACCAACAGCATCGGGGGGGCTTTGGGGGGGCCTTTAATTTTTATCACAGATTGAGTTTTTAAAATCAGAGAATTTACAATTTTTCAAATCAGAGAAAAACAGAATCCCTGCTGATCACTCATCCTGCTCCCCCTAGCCCATCGCTCTTTGTAAGGTGGAAAATGTGTGTTTTTCTGTGCTAAAATAAAATAAAATTTAAAAAATCTCAATTTTTCTCAGTTATAAGGGAGAACCCATTTTTTTCCGTGGGAAACAGAAAACCTGGATTCCTGATAAATAGTAAAAGCAGAATAGAACCACTCCCTGCCTCGGGCATTATAAAGATGCATTCATCAATATTTGTGAAACATTTGGATACTAGTGATCATCAACACTACAGAAAAACCAAGACAGATGTTATAAATTTCTGTATTCAAAAAAAGTTTGCATGGAGTACAGTACTTAAAGTTACTGTCATATATTGAAAAATTAAGGGTAACCCCCCCCAAAGACATATTAGCTAGCTGCTTCTTTTCATTGGACACCTTTTCATTCTGTACAATAAGCAAGCCAGGGTACACAGATCTGATAATATGGTCACATGCTACTAGAACATGCAATTAAAGGCTGTAAAAATGCATATGCAAAAGGCCATATTAAGGCTATAAGCAGGACACCTGACACTTCCTAACTTTTGACCTTTTTAAAACATTTTTATTTATTGTAATTTCAGGATTTTTTTTAAAAAAGCAAGTGGAAAACTGATCCCTGGTCTCAAAATTGCACCTCCTGCTATGCACAGGAAGTGTGATTGTTGGGGTCTGAGATCAGATCCCATTGTGCCATTAAATATGTGTCAAGGGCCTGATAGACTACTATCCTTTGTGTGAATCAGCCTGGGGATGGAAGTTGAGTAGGTTTCACACTTCTCTGCTGACATGCAAGGCTTTTGACACCCAGGCTGCTTACAGTCAAACAAAACAAAAGACAAAACGAACACATGGTTTGACTCAGTTTTCCAGCATTTGTATAGCTCGCATGCAACAGTGGGGCTTTTTGGTGTTTTTACTTACCAACTGATTCAATCAGCTGTTACATAAAAGTATCCAAAAGGCCCACGGAAGTGCACAAGATATACAGACACTGGGGAACTGGATCAAACTGATGCAATTCCTCTTCCTATAAGACACTGAGAGGTTTTTTTGTTTGTTTGTTTACTTGTGTTTTTTACACATCTGCCAGGGCCCCTAGAAAACTAAGAGGGAAGATGTTTTTTAACCTGCTTTGGATGCTGTAAACAGCCTCAGAGAGACTTCTGGTCTGAGAAAGGGAAAGAGTTCCTTTTTCTATTTCACCTTTTGAATGGGTTAGAGCAAATGCAAATTTCCTCTCTTCTTCCTCTTACTCACGTAAGAGGAAACTTGCTAGAGGGTAACTGCCTCATTTCACCCTATTCTACTATCTCCCAATATAGTTAACATGGACAGGTACATTTAAGATTTTGGTTTCTCTTAAAATGATAAGTAGTAAAATAGCTACCATTGATACGTAAACTGGCATGATTAGGTTTTAGAGCAGGGGTGGGCAAAATGCAGCCCATGGGCCAGATGCAGCCCGCCAGGCAATTCTATCCAATCTGCAGGGCCCCTAAAGAATTTAGAAATTAATATTCATCTGCCCTTGGCTGCCTGTCATGAGGCCCTCCATGGCTTGCCAAAACTCAGTAAGCCGTCCTCCCCCCAAAATAATTGCCCACCCCTGTTTTAGAGCCAATCACCGAAATGAAAAGAGAACTTCATAATTTCTTCAGAACTATCTTTAGGTTTACAGCAAACAGACAAATATCTCTACAAAGGTTTGTATCTGATTCCCATTCCAGAAGTTTCTTTTGGAATTAGTAGAGTCAGTGAATTTTTTTTTTTAAAGCAAAAAATAGCGTACTTATGCAGCAACTGTAAGTATCGTACACTTTTGCTTAACTGTACTTTACACAGGTCTCCAACTCTAACAGGAAACAACTAACCCCCTTTCTATAATCACAAAAGCACAATACATAGCAGATTTAAGATTAAAAGATTTTTCAACGATAGAGAAGACTCACACCAAGCAGGAGGATTCCTCCAATGACTGGGTGGGACCAAGTCCTGGGAGCTTATTAGATTTATATCTTCCCTTCCCTATTCACATTTCCTTTCAGGCACAGACTGAAGCTAAGATTCCAGAAATTCCTATTAGCTTTAACAGGATAACTAGAGTCCACATATAGAAGCAGAAGGATGTAACGTACACATTGCTGTTCTTTAGCGGAAGTATCAATGTTTCTAGTTTAAATAAAAAATAAGTAATTTGCTTCTCACAGAAAGGCTCTGAGTTACTATAGTAACTGCTATCACATTTAAGACATTACACAACTGGATCTGTAGTTTCCATAGAAACTATACAAGCAGTTTGATTAAATTAGCCCTAATACACAGAGATGTAGAGAAAACTGGCGACATTTAATTATGCTTTCTGCAGAAAAAGTACATAAAATATCATAAAATTTCCCAAATTTGTAATATTTTAACATCCCAAAATTAATACACCTTAAAAATACTAATGAAAACTATAATCACAAGCAGTCTGCACTAGCTGGAAGTCACTGTATTACATGGCTTGCACAGGAGCATTGAGCATACTTTCCAAATCAGAGTCAAAAGAATACACGAGATACTATTCAGGCTCTCAAACAAGCCACTTCAGAACTGCCCATAAAACAGCCGCTGGTTGGGTTAGGAATGTATTTGTGCTTATAATGCTGCAAGTAGAGTTTAGAGAACAGAGTATTTCCTGTATCTATTCTGGAGCTCAGTGTAAGCTAAGGTATAGGTGCAGAAGAGTCTACTAAGAGTGCACCAATAAAGAACGTGTTTGTTGATATCAATGGCAGATTACTAACCAGCCATACTGGCTGATACCAATTGGATAATTCATATGCAGTCCGGCAGCTTGGAGAGCAGTGTCCAGCAAGTCTGTGGGGGGTGGAAGGGTTGGGGGGCAGATTGAGGCCCCCCCACCATGGTGAGGGATGGAGTGGGACAGCAGGGAGGGGCCTGTCACTGTGTACACCCCCAGGGGAAGCTCAGAAGGTATGTACCCCCTGGACTTGTACATGGGACAAGGGAAGGCCGTTTGCTGTGGGCTCAGGGCCAGGGGCTGTGCTGGCCTCTTCCTGGGAGGGGGCAGGGGGGATGGTGCTAGGCTGGAGTTGCACTGGGAGGGATAGCTAGGGTGAATTTTGGGGCAGCTATAGCTCCCCTGACAGCACCACTGCCTGCCCTGCCCTACCCCATGGCAGCCTTTGGCCCCAAGCCTGCAGTGGGCAGCCTGCTCTTGTTCTATGCACAGATCTGTGGGGCACATGCCCCCCATGCCTGCCCTAGGGGAGCACACAGTGGTGGGAAGCTGCCCTCTCACCTTCCCCAGGCAAGCCACTGATAGCTCTGCCCCATACCCCACCCTACCCTAGCTGGACAGCACCTGCCCCTGTCCCTGCCCCAGCCCCACTCCCTCCCTCACCATGGAGGCCTCGATCTGCAACCCTCCCCCCTGCACTCCTTCCCCAACAGACTTACCAGCCCGACTGCTCTCCACGCTGCCAGGCTGCATTCCTGGCAGCACACATACTGCAACTGAGCACATGCACGCAACACTATCAGTGACATTACTGGCTACACTGGCCAAAAAAAAGCCGATCTCCAATTATATCAATTTTCCTTTTAACAGAGCCGATCTGGTATGAACTGATAGTTTCATAGTTTCTAGGGTCGGAAGGGACCTGAGCAGATCATCTAGTCCGACCCCCTGCCATGGCAGGAAAGAATACTGGGGTCAAACGACCCCAGCAAGATGTGCATCTAACCTCCTCTTAAACACCCCCAGGGCAGAAGCCTGCACCACTTCTCTTGGATATAATGCCCACCCTGGAAGGTGCCGGAGTGCTGGTGTGGCAGAAAAACAAAATGAGGGCAAGGGGTACATCGCAGGATGCCCTACTTGTGCCCCTTGCCCTCCACCCAAAGCCTCTGGCCCACAGCCCTGCTGCCCCTTGTCCCCCAGCCTGGGCTCTGTGGCTGCCAGCAGCTAGCCTGGCTCCAGATAGCTGCTGGAGCTCAGGCTGCTCCCAGCAGGACTTGCAGTATCCCAGCTAACTGCTAGGAGCAACCCAAGATCCTGGCTGGCACCAGAGCCAGGGCCAGCTGCAGCTGGGAGGCACCAAACAGCTGTGCTGGGCTCTGGCAGGCATGCCTCGGAGCAGGTGGGGGGGAGGGGCCTGAGGCAGCGCAGCCCTGGTCTCTTCCCTGCTCCTGGCACAGAGATGATGAGCCCAGCGCAGATGTCTGTAACCAGCCCGCTGCTTGCTGCAGCTGCCCCAAGCCCGGGCTGGCTACAAACAGCTGTGCCGGGCTCATCACCTCTGCACCAGGAGCAGGGGAGAGACTGGGGCTGTGCTGCCTCAGACTCCTCTCCCACCGCCTGCTCCAAGGCACACCTGCATGCGCTGGTGCGGTGCTGATGCCGGAGCCTGGCACAGCTGTTTGGAGCCTCTTGGCTGCAGCCAGCCCTGGCTCTGGGGAGCTGCTGTCAGCCAGGATCCTGGGCTGCTCCCAGCAGTTAGCTGGGATGCTGCAAGCCCTGCTGGGAGCAGCCCGGGCTCCATCGCTGGCAGCAGCTACCTGGAGCCAGGGCTGGCCGTGGCATGCCAAGCAAAACGGCCTCATTTGGCACGCGTGCCAGGGGTTGCCGACCCGTGGTCTACATCATGAAGTTTAGCAACTGCGGACAGTTAATGACTGAAAATGGAGATCACCTGAACAAGCGTGAAGTTTAAATGCATGTGCAGGCAAGATCAAATCAAGGAGAATTGTTTAACAACTGAAATAGTGATGGGTTTGGAACACTTTGAACATGCATAAGTAAGGGGGAAATAACATGAGTTAAATGTAACTCACCATATTTGGCACACTGGTGACTGAAGTACTCTTGATGTCGGTAGGAAAAGGAGGCAGACTATTTGTAATGCCTGGCTTATTCGGTAACTGAGGATTCACTCCTGTAGCTCCCATCTGCTGCCCTCCCGTTTGACTAAAGGGCTGTCCAAAGGGACTAGTGTTTCCTGTCATTCCCATCTGGAAAAGAAACAACAAAATTATTACTACTAAATTTAATTTTTCTCCGTATATTTACAAACTATAAGAAAGCAAGTATTAAGTATCCAGCTTATTACATTTGATCCAAAAAGCCAAAAATTCCCTCCTCCCAGAGACGGTTGTTCATTTTTAGTTTGTAAGGCACCTTAACATACATGTCCAAACTAGAATTATTTTTTGGCGTTAGTTGTCTTTGTGTCTGAATCTCGTCTGTAGTAATGCAGGCTATAAAAGTATCTAAAACGCTGAATAAAGAAAAGGGTTACTTTCTTCAGTACTGTACTAACAAAACCCACAAAAATCAGATAACTGTTGTGTCCTGTTGGGCAGAAAATACAACTGCTTATGGGAAAAGTACAGCACCTAGCAAATTTTTATTCCATTACTTGTTCAAATATTTGGAACCCTGCAAGTGGTATGGCATACTAAACTACAGAATTTCCAGGTACAGGTTCACATAAGTAATCAATGGTGATGAGGGTTTTTTAATTATTATTATTGAGGGCATTTCAAAAAATAACCACAATTTTTAAATAAAACTATTGTGTACACAATGATCATTTACCGGACCACATCACTTCTTTAAACTATCATAAACAGGCATGTTGGATAGTGCCATCTTCAGTGCTCCCCTGCTACTGTGTAGTTTCCCACTTTGTCGCAGACACACTGCATGGGCAACCATTTTTTCATTCAGTTTCTGAAACACCCTCATAGTTATAACTTTAAACAAGGATGATATACAGCAGCATTGATGGCAGGTGGGGAGAGAAGGTCTTACCAAATTCTGATTAACATTTATTATTTCCTTTTTTGCGTGTGCAGCAGACAAGATAAATATAACTGTACTTTGGTTAAGTGCATAGCCTTGGGACTGAAAGAAGACTAGGCATTTACCTGAACTTAAATGTAAATAGCGCTCAAGTATAGAGCACTCAGGGCTGCAATATCAGGGGCTCCAAAACTGATTAAGCCCTCTCTGTTTCAGGGCTCCTAGTAGTTAGTTTCAGGGCTGCTATTAGAAATCAGCCCAGTCTCAGAACTGCCATTTTCCCTGACGTTTAATGCTTCCGATGCCTGCCCTTTCACAGCTGCCTGCATTTCATTTTCTGACTTAAACTGGAATGCAGTTGAACAGAGCAAAATTATGTTATAAAGTTAAAAGCTGCTTTCAACTGTTCTGTTTCACTTAACCAATACGCAGATAATTGATGTTTGAGATAATACAAGAAAACAAACACAGGACTGACATTTAGTTATGCAGTTAACTGAATTGTTATATGCATAAATGGAATACATCTTGTATTCACATGCACAATGTAAAGAAAAATGCACAGGAAACTTGAGAGCATTTTAACTGACAAAAAGTTGGAAGACTCTTTCAAGTGTTATTACCCTCTCCCTGATCTTCTAAACTTCAAGTTTAGAAATGTTTGAAGAAATGGGTCCTACTAGAGAATAAAGTCCCACAAACTGAAACAAGCTGTTTAAGAAAACAGACTGATCATCTGCATATAGGAGAAGTTATGCATGAACTAGCACAGCCATTTGAAGTCTAAATGGTATGAAACAGCTATATTTTTCAGAAATAAAGCAGAACTGATAAACGTATTTTATAAATGGAAAGCAATCGCACAATGACCCCATACAACTCCTCAAAAGAAGCGCCAAAAAGTACTAAAGCCAACAGGGGATTTAATACAAACTACTGCAGTACGCATCTGTCTCCATCTGATGTATGCACAATTAATTGTGAACAAAATCTGGCCTAGTACAATAGCATAATAAAATCTGATGGTTTACTGGCTTCTACACAATTGGCTTTCTTTTCAACATTTAAAATTAAACATTAGGCAATCCAATCGATTAGAATGATTCCACTTTCACATGTCTATATTCTCTTCTATTCATGTACTCTCAGTGAATAGGAGCATGCACACGTGCCCAAAGAGCAGAATCTGTAGTATATGCCATGCACTTCAAATAAATCCATGTTCTCCAGAAACATTTTCTTCAAAATAAAAAGAATTCACAGAAATTGGCTGATTTTATTTTCCCTGCTAAAACCCACCTGTATTGACAAAACTATCAGTCACAGTCTTAGTGCATGTGGTTTTAAACAGTAAGATTTTTAAGCACAAGTTTACCCCTATATCCTAACAAAAATATATAGACTAAGAAAGGATTACCAAACTTTCAAAGCTGTTCAGTCACAAAATCCATTCGATTTTTGTTTTGTTTTTTTGGGGGGGAGGGGAGTTGTTGTGGTTTTTTTTGTTTTTGTTTTTTTTAAGACAAGCAGCATCATTTCTGAAATAGTTTCTGAAAAAATGATCTACTAGTGCTGACTGCTTTTGAGCCAGTCAGGACCCAGCCAACAGTTACCGTATTTCCTTGAATACAAAACCAGGTGTCCTGTTCCCCCCCACCCCACCCCCATTTCACTGGCATAGGGAAAAAAGCCCTTTGTCTTACATTTCCATACAAGGAAACCTGACTAAATATATTATTATTAAACTGCTGCCAAAAGTAGCATATGTTCAGTAATGGAGACCAACTATGAAGTTGATTAAATACAGCCAAAGCTGAGCATCACTATAAAATACATGGCCCATATTGGGCAAGCATGCTGATAGAACCTTTTTTTTCCTTTTCTTTTTTTTTTTTTTTTTTGG
>NW_017728923.1:6182581-6201528 GCF_001723895.1 Crocodylus porosus | reverse complement strand
AAAGCAGGAGGGGTTTGTGCCATATGCTTTTAGGGGAGCGAGGGGAAGGAGGAGGAAAGTGTTGGCATTCTACATGCAAGCCCCAAGCCTGGAAGCTCACATGCCTCCCAGTCTTGCTTGTTTTTAACCAAAAACCTAAGGAGAAGCTAGGGGAAAGGCAAGAAAGTGGTTCCTCACTGCCACACAATTTTAGTGCCCATTAAAGCACAGACCCCTTCACTGCCAAATCCTTTTAAGTCATGGCATACCACCACACTGCATACATTTCAACTTCCTTTTCACTCTTACAGCAGAACTGTGCCTTTCTTTCCCCATTTTCAGTGCTTCCCATTTCTTCACCAGCCTTAAATGCCTGGCAGATATCACCAAGTGGGGGCCCAAACAGATCTTCCAGAATCCCTCTGTGATGCGTCTCTTAGCCTAGTGCATCCAGACCAAGTTCCCTGCACCCTGTGTGCATATAAATTCTTGGAGCAGCCCAGGACATGTGATAACAACAACCGGTTCCAGTCATGAGTGTGGACAATTAGCATATGGATCCTTTGTGGGGGGTACCTGGAATAAACAGACATACTGAGATGGCTCAACTGTGGGATCACCATGGCTTGAAATACTGTTGGCTCTGGTAGGTCCCAGCCCCATGAGCTATGTAGTAAATCGTGAGCCTCCGGCTTTGGACTAATATCATGCATAGTTCGTAGGAGTGCACCAACAGAGATTTTTGAGGCCAATACCAACAGTCAGTTTTTAAGGAGGCATATCAGCTAATACTGATTTGATTTTTGATACGCAGCCCAGCAGCTTGAACAGCAGTCTCCAGCTGGTAAGTCTCTTATGGTAGAAGGGGAGGGGGAAGGAAAGAGGCATGTGGGGGGAAGATCAAGGCCCCTGTGGTGAGGGAGGGAATGGGAATGGGGCTGGGGCTGGGGCAGGGCGGGATGCGGGATGGAGCCACAACATGCCCCCTGGGTGGGCATAGGGGGCATGTGCCCCCGGAGCTGCGCAGGCTGAGGGCAGGCTGCTGTTGTGGGCTGGGGCCAGGGTCTTTCTGGTAGGGGCTGGGCAGGGCTGCACTCAGGAAGGGAGGCAGTAGTGCTGGGAGGAGGCTATGGGGTGCAGCCATCCCAAAATTTGCCATGGCCCCCCGCCCCGTGCCACTGCCACCTGCCCTGAGTGCAGCCTAGCCCAGTCCCCAGCAGGAAGAGCCTGGCGCAACCCTGGCCTGCAGCAGCAGCCTGACCCACACACAGATCTGTGGGCACACATGCCCTGCCATTCCCTCCAGGGGTGTGCGCAGCAGCAGGAGCTGCCCCCCCACCTCCCCGCACCCCCTGGATGAGCTGCAGTTCTATCCCATGCTTCAACCCAGCTGGGCAGGGTCTGCTCCAGCCCCACTTCCTTCCTCACTGCAGGGACTAGGATCTGCCCCCCATTCCACCACAACAGACTTACAAGCTGGATGCTGTACTCCTTGCCACCTATGTGCTATGCTGCAGCTGTGTGCATGCATGGGGCATTTATCAGCCATATCAGGCAAAAAGGCCAATTTCCGATACAGTCAATTTCTTCATATCGGTGCTGATCCAATATCAGACTGATGCATTGGTGCACCTCTAATAGTTTTTGCTACACAGAAGTAGGTGCCAAAGTGCTGCTCAAATGCGTGTTTATGGAGTACCCATGCTAAAACTTGCGGTAGTTTCAATACTTACCTGACAGGGGAAATACCGTGACCCTTCTTGTTACCCTTCAACATCCCTTGCTAGCTGCAACTCCAATTGTGCTTTGGCCTTCCTGACTTCGCCTCTGCATGCCTGAACAACGCTCTTATATTCTTCCCTAATTATTTCTGCAAGTTTCCACTTCTTATAAGCTGCCTTCTTTTGACTTAGTTCAGTAAAGAGTTCCCTGGTAAGACAAGCTGGTCTTCTGCCATACTTCCTGCACATTGGGATGGTTTGTTCCTGCACTCTCAATAAGGCTTCCAGCTCTCCTGGACTCCTCTCCCCCTCAGTGTAGTTTCCCAGGGGATCCTGCCCATGAGTTCCCTGAGCGAGTCGAAGTCTGCTTTGTCTGCTGCTCTCCATCCTTCCTTTCCTAAGGAGCCTGAACTCAATCATCTCATGGTCACTACTGCCCAAGATGCTATCCACTTATACATTCCCCACCAATTCTTCCCTGGTTGTGAGCAGCAGGTCAAGAAGAGCACAGCCCCTAGCTGGCCGCTCCAGCACTTGTACCAGGAAGTTGTCCCCAGCACCCTCCAAAAACTGCCTGGATTGCCTGTACACTGCTGTATTGCCCTCCCAGCAGATGTCAGAGTGACTGAAGTCCCCCATGAGAACCACAGCTCGTGATCAGGAAACTTCCGCTAGCCATTTGAAGAAAGCCTCATCTACCACTTCCCTCCTGGTCTGGTGGTCTATAGCAGACCCCCACCACGACATCAACCTTATTGCTCTCCCCTCTAACCTTAATCCAGAGAGTCTCAACAGGCCTATCTCCAGCTCCATACTGGAGCTCTGAGCAATTACATGGCTCTTTTACATAAAATGCAACTCCTCTTCTCCCCTGCCTGTCTTTCCTGAATAGTTTGGACCCATCCATGACAATGCTCCAGTCACGCAAGCTCCCGCCAAGTCTGTTATTCCAGTCATGTCATAGTGCCATGACTGTGCAAGGACTTCAAATTCTTTCTCCTTGTTTTCCAGTCTCCATGCATTTGTGTACAGACACCAGAGGTAACCAGTTGATTGTCCTAATTTCTCAGGTAGTATGAAAGCACCTCCCCAATTGCCCCCTCCTACTTGCTCTTCCTCCAGGTCTCCTGCCTGCTCAGCATCGCAAAGTTTAAAGCAAAAACCAAGGTAAAAGAGCTGGTCCTGAGAGATTTCCTGTTTGTGGATGATACAGCCTTGGCTGGCCACAGTGAAGGTTCCCTGAGAAATCTCTTGGGCAGATTTTCTGAGTCATGCAAGAGCTCTGGGTTGGCAATTAGTCTCAACAAGACTGTGATCATGGACCAAGAGGTGGTAGAACCAAAAACTGACACCACTCAGGAGGGTAAATCTCTTGGCATCATCAACTGCTTTAGTTATTTAGGTTGTGATCAGTGTGCACTTCAGCAGAGGTCAGGGGGAGGGGGGGCATGTGTACCCCTGGATCTGTAAGCAGGGTGGAGATGGGCTATCACTGCATGCTGAGCTCTGCGCCCCACTGCTGCTGCCCAGGAGCAGGCAGTGGCAGGCACATGGCATCACATGTGGTAGCTGGCTCCTGGAGCAGGAGCAGGAGCAGCAGCACATAGTCCAGCTCAGTGGGCAGGTGCTGCTGTCCCATGTACAGATCTGGGGGACACATCTGCCCAGGCCTCCCCCGAGGTGCAAGCAGTGGTGGGAGCCCCCTGCCCCTGGACAAACCACCAGGGCTCCAAGCATCCCACCACCCGCCCCGGGGCCCTGTTCACCCCTGCCCCTGCCTCACTTCCTCCTTCAGTGTGGGGACTTCAATCTGCACCTCCTCCCCACTTCCCTGACTTTGGTGCTGTGGTGGGTAGTGCTCTGCACGCCACCTGGCTTCAATCCCAGCCACCTGCAGACGCCGTGTCTGTCTATGCACATCCCTCCCACTTACTGCAGCTACCTGGAACCCAAGCCCAGGCTGCCGTGTGGCCCTCTGCACTCCCCAGTGTTTGAGGGGGCTGAGCTCCGTTAGCCTAGGCCTTCTGCTGCCTATGACTGTGTGCCTGCCTGCCACACGCGCAGGTAAAAGTATTATTTTCACAGAATAGTCACAGAACTACCAAGAACCATCAAGGGTAGCTCCATGAATAGTCTATGAAAAATGATACTTTAACTGCACACTTGCCACAAATTTTAAACATGAAATTTGTGATTCTCAGGGGCCTACCCACAGCCTAAGAGGAAAACAGGGAGCAGCCTAATCACTCAACTAAACAATTAGCTGCTCCTTCACAGGTGTTCCCTCCCTCCCTGCACAGGGCTTCATGTGGGCTCTGTAGTCTAGCTGGGCTTGCCTCCTCCCCTAATCCCCCCAGTCAAAAGGCTCCAGGAGGGCTCCCAGCAACAGCTGCGCCTGAGCTGCTGTTTTATTGGTTAATCATTTAACCAATATAATTAGGAGGATGTTAAACAAATATTCTTAAAACTACATTTACATCCCTAACATGAAGCTGCATTGATCCACAGGATGGAAACAAAGTGAAAATGGAGAAAGCAGTGTGCTGTAAACTTGGGGTCCAACTCAGACAACACACGGATCTGTGAAACTTGTAACAAGCTGTGCTGCTCTCATATTGGGCTTGTCAGCCACAAATGGATTCATCAGGCACCTGACTAGACCTCTTATGTATACATCATGATCGAGAGCATCAATGATTGCCTATACTCACTTCAGTTGGATGCATAAAAGTCATTTTTTTGCTCATATGTGAACTTGCTTGCAAGCTGTGTGGTGTGACAGCTTTTTATTGGGAGCATAGTGGTCACACTAACTCAAGTACTGCTCTAGAGTGCTCAAAATGATCCCAATCTAGCTGTCAGTAAAATGAAGTTCTGGCTCATTATGGACCAATGAAATGGATAATAAAACAAGGCAAATCAGAGTTCAAGTGCCAGAACTGCATTTCTGAATCCCTTTTTATTAGTCTCAATCATCTTCTCAAAATAATGCAAAAGCTGGACCCCTAGTTTGGATTGGCCGGGGGGGAGTGGGAAGAGGGGTGAGGACTACTTAGAGTAAAGAGAATATTTCCTATGGCTGGCTGCAACAGGGGCCAAAGCCCCTGTCACATTAAGAGGGATGAGCACCTGGCTGCTGCAGCTCCAGTAGTGGAAGGGGGCAGGCTGACCATCAGCCCCAGCTGGAAACCTCTGCAAGCAGCTGGGGAGCCACATGACAGAAAGGAAGGGGTAGGGCTTTGGGGCACACAAGCCCAGTGCCTGAGGCCAAACAGACAGCCTGGCCCTGCATGCTATAGGGAGGAGCTCCTGGGAGAGAAGGGCCTCTGGAGGCCAGCAGGCAGGAATCCAAGCCACCAAAGAGAGCTAGGTAGAGAGGGCTCCAAGGAAGGTAAGGTTTGAGGGCAACATTTACCCCGAGTGGGAAAAAACTTTTAGTTTGTGAATCAGATTGCTTGCTTTTCTGTTGTTTTGAGCTTGATATCACAGGACCAGGTTGTGGTTAGGTGAGAAGGGTGGAGGCCACCACCTGGTGGTGTACTCGGCATCAGGCAGCCCAGCCTGGGCCAGCAGCCCAGAGCACGTCAGGGTCCAGAGCACATAAATGCAGGTTGAGGCAGGGACGGAAAAAACAGGCCAGTGCCAGTGGGCCCAGGCTTCAGAGTCTGCAGCTACAGTAACTGGCAGGCCAAGGCCAAGAGGGCCAAGCCCATACAAGCCAGTGTGACAAAATCTAAAGAGACATCTGCAAGGCATGGGCATAGTAGAAGGAGGCCATTAATACAGTCCATAAGGCAACTAGTGCCCTGAAGCACCAATAGAGCCAGAGGGCCATAACTAAGTGCTGAGGGGTAAGCTGCATATCAGTGGTACCAGTGTGTCAAAGTGAACAAGGGTTCACTCTGGGACCATGGGGCAAGCTCCCTTAACATCATTAATAGTACCATCAAGGCGTGGCAGATGAGGAAAAAGGAGGGTCCTCTGAGGAGCCAGAGCAGGGAGGCAGGAGTCGCATGACCACCAGAAGGTTTCATGGATGCCCCTAGGGCATGGTCCTGCTATACTGCCCTCCATTTAAAAAAATGCAGAAACCTTTTTGGCAATAATGAAATAAGGGTGCACCGATAAAGATTTTTTTGGGCCAATACTGATAGCTGATTTTTAAGGAGACATAACAGCCAATACCAGACCGATTTATGATACGCAGCCCAGTAGCTTGAACAGCAGTGTCTGGCCAGTAAGTCTGTTGTGGTGGAAGGGGAGCAGGAAGGGAAGGGGCATGGGGGTGCAGACTGAGGTCTCTGCAGTGTGGGAGGGACTGGGGCTGGGGTAGGCAGTCTCCAGCTGGGGCAGGACAGGGCATGGGATGAAGCCACAGCTCATCTGGGGGGCCTGGGGAGGGGGTGGCAGCTCCCAGTGCTGCATACAACCCAGGAGGCATGGGGGGTGCATATCCCTGGATCTGGGTGACGTGGAGTAGGCTGGGGCCAGGGCTATGCAGGGCTCTTCCTGGTGGGGGCTGGGCGAGGCTGTGCTTGGGACAAGCAGTGGTAGTGCTGGGAGGAGGTTACAGGAGGGCTGTAGCCACCCCAAAATTCACTGTAGCCCCCCCAACCTTCCTCTCAGCACTGCCACTGCCCACCCTGAGCGTGGCCTGGCCCAGCCTGCCCTGGGAAGGCCCCGTGCAACCCAGCCTGTCCCACCCTGATCTGGGGTCACATGGCCCCCCGCCAGGGTGCACACTGCAGCAGGAGCTGCCATGCCCCTGAATGAGCCACATCTTCATCTCACACCCTGCCCCAGCTCCACTTCTTCCTTCACTGTGGGTGCCTTGATCTGCCCCTCCATGGCCCTTTCCTTTGCCCTCCCCCCTCCTCTTCCACCACAACAGACTTACCGGCTGCACGCAACTCTCCATGCTGCCAGGCTGTGCTCCTTATGACCTACATGCTGTGTTGCAGCTGCACACATGCATGGGCATTTATCAGCCATATTAGGCCAATACAGTCAATTTTCTTTATATTAGTGCCGATCCCATAATTGGACTGATGTATCAGTGCACCTCTAAATAATACTGAAGAGTGAAGCCCAGGAAAAGTACATGGAGACCTTCTTGAGATACTAAGAATAAAGGGAAATTGCTAGAGCCAAAATTTATAACCTGGACAAATTTAATGGAATTTTCAGGAGGTGCATTTCTAAAGAAATAGTTAAGTGCCCACTACCCAATTTCAAATCTTGCTCCAAAGCAAGACGCAAAAGACACAGCAAAACAAGCTGTTTTTTCCAAACTTCATTCTCTGAAATGGAGGCTTTCCAGATGAAACTTAAGAAAGATTCAGAATCAGAGCGTTTAAAATGTAAGTTATGTGAGTGTGGAAACAGGATCTTATAAGTGTCCTTTCATTACTCCAGTTACCATGGAGGAGAAAAAGCACTAGATCACACTGCCTTCTTCTACCTTAAAAGTAACGTATTCACATGCCTAAAACAATAGACTATTAGTTACCAAGTGACAAACTTTCAAATTCCTTATTACCTGCCTTTTAAATTGCATATTAACGTGCAATGCATAGCCAGTCTTAGATTAGCAAAAGCATCACAAAGTTCTCTAGTACACTGAACGATAATGTTTTAAGAATTGGCTTAAAATACCTATGTTTTTGTACATATATCAGAACACAGACAACTAAAACAATTCAAAGTTAAGGTGAAAATTTTTCAAAAATAAAACAATATGGAGACTTAGGTATTTAAACAAATTCATTTTCTCCTGTTACACTTCATTCCAAAAAGCACTTAAAAAAAAAAAAAGAAGAAAGAAAAACAAAATGGATACAAAATGAAGACAGAAGTTTGAACAAAAGATCATATATAGAAATAGTTAATTAAACATACTTTCCTCTACATTATTATGCTGTGCCTGATTGCCTGTGATCAGAAACCTGATGAAGAATGTCTTGCATTCAAAAGCTTGTCTAACTTTATCTCAACGATATAGTTGGTCCAATAAAAAGTTATCACCTTAGCTACTCTTTGCCACTTATGCATTACTATGCCGTCTTGATGACATTAAAAATAATTCTTTTCTCTGAAAACATACATTAGTTGTAACATTGTGTTTTCCAGAGAAAAGCACGTTGGGAAAAATTATTAAGAATACTGAGTTACCACCATGATTAAAACTATTTTAGAATAAGAACAAGACTAGTACAGTGTTCCAGTGACAGCATTCTGGTGCTACATAGCAGTTCGGAACCAAGCTCTGTGTTTTAGGGTTAGCAATGCTGCAGAGGTGGCTCAAGCCAAGATGGCATACAGGACACATCAACTGCGACAGAAACCACCTCTAGCAAACATGAGCTAGGTACAGACATTTGGTTTCTACCAGGAGAAACACCATTTCCTTAGTAGGAACAAGAAGTGTTCAGGCTTTTTCTCTTGCAGAAAAAATGACTGCTCCAGGAGCCCAGGAAGACTGGAGCTGTATGGAAGGCTCTCTGCCTTCGTGACACAAGGGTCACCCCTGTCTGGAGAAGGTGTGGGGGCAGCACCTCCCAGACTCTTCCCCCAAACTAGGAAGGGCCCTGGTTTAGGGAAAAGGCAGGGTGCTTTGCCAGCTCCTGCTGGCTTTGTCTTGCTGAGCCCACTGCCAAGCAGAGCAGTGGGGCAGCAATTTAAAAGCCAATGGCTGGAAGCAGGATTCTGGGAAAGGTTCCCCAATCCAGCTCCTGCTGGCTCCCCCACTGAGCAGCATGATAGCAATTTAAAAGCTCATGGCTAAGAGTGGGGTCCCTGAGCCCTGCTCCCAATGACCAGATTTTTTTTTTTTTTTTTTAAATAAATCAGCAACCCACTGCTCAGCTGGGTGGCAAAGGGGAACCAGGTGCTGGGCTGTGGAAAGCCTCTACACGCCTGGCTCCCGGCCTCCTCCCCAGCATTCAAATAGCTGCCCCTGCCTCTGAACTTGAGTGCCAGGGGAGCAAGGGGAAGCCAGAGGAGCTGGGTGTACAGAGGCTTTTCCCCAGCTCAGCTCCTGGCTTTTGCCTGGTAAAAATTAACACCTGTATGCAGCCATGGATTAGTGGAGCGGTACTCAATTCCCAGTCTGCAGGCTAGATGCAGTCTCTGGGGCTCCCCACTGGTTGTGGCCCTGTACATTAGATGGGGAGAAGGACAGTGCAGAACCCGATCCTGGTGTGCATGGGTAGCCTGGGGCCCAGTTCTGGGCCAAAAGGTTGAGCACCAGTGAACTAGTGGTAACAGTTTTGAATAGAAATGTTTTCAGTTTTTCATCCACAGAACAGCAGTTATATGAACATGAGAAATGGAGCAAAAGCAGAATTGTTGAGGATCTGCAAACCAAGTCACTTCCTGCCAACAAATGCAACAAGTTTTGATACAAATATTCTGCGCTTCCTAGTTAGGCATCTACTTAAAAGCCTCCTGTTAACCGTTTCTTTAAACATGCCAGTGAACATTTAAGTTTCATACTAAACTTCTCCTCATTGGCTGCTTACAGGTGTAAACTCCCCCCGCTCCTCCCCACTCCCCCAAAAACAACAGTGCTTTGCTTTAGCTTTGTGCACCCCCACATTGAGCCCAGTGCATGTCTAGAAGAGGCACTGCATTAGTTGAACCCAGCTCATCCAAGGTCTGTATAGATTGGGTGTTTCAGCATGGCTTTTTATACACTCTCATCTAATAGCTGACTGCATCAGTTTCACAGACGTTGTGGCTGGAAGGGACCTTGGAAGATCAGAGTCCAGACCCTGCCTCAAGGGCAGGAAGTCAGCAGGGGTCATAGGATCCCAGCAGGATAAAAATCCAAATGTCTCTTGAAGGTAGGTGCTTGAGCCACCTCCGGCAGCAGTCTATTCCAAACCTTGGGGGCGCAGACAGTAAAGTTCTTCCTTATGTCCAGCCTGAAACAGACTTGGAGGAGTTTGTGACCATTCGATCTTGTCATCCCTTGGGGCGCTCTGGTGAACACTTGTTCCCCCAGATCCTGATGAGCACCCCAATAAACTTATAGTGGCCACCAAACCACCCCCGAGCCTGCGCTTTTCCAGGCTGAAGAGTCCCATAGCTCTCAGCCTCTCATCATAAGGTCCGTTTTCCTGACCTCTAATCATGTGTGTGGCTCTCCTCTGGACTCTCTCAAGCTTCTCCACATCCTTTTTGAATTGTGGAGCCCAAAACTGGATGCAGTACTCCAGCTGTGGCCTCACCAAGGCCGAGTGCAATGGGAGAATGACATCCTGGGATTCGCTTGAGAATCATCTATGGATGCAAGCCAGCGTTTTGCTCGCTTTACTAGCTGCAGCATCACATCGATGGCTCACATTCATCTTGTGGTCAGTCATGACTCTCAAGTCCCTCTCGTCCATAGTGCTAGACACAGTAGTACTGCCGAGTCTGTAGGCATGCTGCAGGTTCTTCTTTCCAAGGTGGAGAACCTTGCATTTTTCGATGTTAAACACCAGCAGGCTCTCATCCGCCCATTTCCTGAGCCTCTCAAGCTCAGCCTGGATTGCTCTCTTGTCCTCAGGTGTGGACACTTTACCCCAAAGTTTGTTGTCATTGGCAAACTTGGCCAGTCCGCTTCTGATACCAATGTCCACATCATAAATGAAGATGTTGAATAGT
Source organism: Crocodylus porosus (assembly GCF_001723895.1). Classification (NCBI taxonomy): domain Eukaryota; kingdom Metazoa; phylum Chordata; order Crocodylia; family Crocodylidae; genus Crocodylus; species Crocodylus porosus. The sequence continues at coordinate 6,191,179 of NW_017728923.1, read as the reverse complement.
ACAGGCCCAAGGACAGAGCCTTGAGGGACCCCACTGGTCACAGCATACCACAATGACTGACTTCCATCAACAACCACCCTCTGGGTCCGATCACAGAGCCAATTCCCCAGCCAGCAAATCGTGGTGAGGCCGCAGTTGGCCAGTTTTGCCAAAAGGTGATCATGGGATAGCAGATCAAAGGCTTTTTTGAAGTCAAGATATACGACATCAATCTCTTTTCCCTTGTCCAGGTGATAGGTCACCTGGTCATAAAAAGAAATAAGATTGGTCAAGCAAGACCTACCCGCAACAGACCTGTGCTGGTTAACCCCCAGGAAGTTGCCATCGGCCAGTCTGTTAAGAATGGCCTCTTTGATAATCTTTTCTAAGATCTTCCCCGGGATAGAGGTCAGGTTGACAGGTCTGTAGTTTGTCGGATCCACTTTCCTCCCTTTCTTGAAAATAGGCACCACATTGGTCTTCTTCCAATCTTCAGGCACTTCGCCAGGAGTTCTCAAAAGATTTGTGCCAGGGGCTGAGCTATGATGCTTCCCAGCTCCTTGAGTATCCTGGGGTGTAAACTGTCAGCACCAGCTGACTTGAAGGAACACCTTGAGAGGCTGGATAACTTCATGAGGTCAGCATTGATGGAGGGTAAGGAATCTGAATCACCCTGGCCTTCCTGTCCCATAATGGGCAGAGACGTCCCATGGGGCTGGTGAAAAACCGACACAAAGTACCCATTTAGCAAGTTGGCTTTCTCCTGGGCATTGGTTGTCAGTTGTCCCACCTGGTTTAGCAGGGGTCCAATGTTGCCCTTGCTTTTCCTTTGACTCCCCACATATCTAAAAAAGGACTTTTTATTGTCCTTGATACTTGTAGCTAGTTGGAGTTCAGTCACAGAGTTGGCTTTCCTGGTTCACTTCCTGCAGGTCCAGACCAGTGCAGAATATTCCTCCTTGGAGGTAGATCCAGTCCTCCACCCTTTGTAGGTCTTCCTTTTTAGATGCAGGAGGTATGCTACTTCCCTGGAGAGTCAAGGGGGCTGCTGTGCCCTTTTGCTGCCTTTCCTCCGAGATGGGATACTCTTTGCTTGTACATCCAGGATCACTCTCTTGAGAAGCAACCACTCATCCTGAACTCCCTTCCCTTTTGGGTTGTGGTCCTTTAGGGCCTCACTGACAAGCCTCCTGAGCTTGTCAAAGTCAGCTTTCCTGAAGTCAAGGACTTCAGTATTGCTGACTGACTTGCCAGGTTTACAGCAGATGGTGAAGGTGATCAGCTCGTGGTCACTGTCACCCAGCTTCTCTTCAATCATTAGGTTGCCGATTAGGTCGTCCCCTGTTGCCAGTACCAGGTCAAGCAGCTCTTTACCTCTCATTGGCCCGTAGACTTCTTGCGTCAGATAGAGCTCATCCATGCACGAAGTAAAGCTTAGTGACTGTCCGGATCTGGCCGAGCACTCTTCCCATGAGGCGTCTGGGTAGTTGAAGTCTCCCATGACAACCATGAACTAGAAGTGTGAGGCCTCAGCCAATTCCCTGGCAAATTCCTGGTCAAGCTCTTGCTCCTGGGTCAGAGGTCTGTAGTAGACTCCCACCATTGTGTCCCCTGTGCCATGTTCCCCATGGATTTGAACCCAGAGGGTCTCCAGTCGTCCACCCTGGGCACCAATGTCAGCCTGCAGGGATGCGTAGCTTTCCTTGACATAGGCAGCTACACCCCCGCCCCTTTTATCCACTTGATCTCTCCTGTACAGGGTATACCCGTCTATATCTGTGGCCCAATCATGGATGGAGTCCCACCAGGTCTCTGTTATCCTTATGACATCATAATTTGCATTAAGCAGGAGGACAAGTTCCTCCTGCTTATTCCCCAAGCTCCTGGCATTTGTGTACAGGCACGCAAGTGTCCCCATGGGGGCCCTTGCCTTGCCTACAGATCTTTCCAGGGCTGGGACAAGGGTAGGCTCCCTTAAGTGCCTTGGCCTGCTGGCTTTGTGAGGGTTCCTCAGTGGGCAAGCAGTGGCAGTAGTCCCCCCATCCCCCGGTGGGCTTAATTTAAAGCCTGGTGGAGCAAGTCAGCCAGCCTGGCTGAGAAGAGCCTTCCCCCCAGCAGAAAGGGGTGGAGGCCATCCCTTCCCAGCAGCTCACTGCCTCTCTCACCAAAGAGCAGACTGTGGTCATGGAAGCCAAAACCTTCCCGATGACATCAGCGCTGCAGTCTTTGTTTTACTACCTCGATCCTCCTCTCCTTCCTCAGCCTGTAGCCCAGGACTGGGAGGATTGAGGAAAACACCACCTGCGCCCCCAGCCCTTAAGCCCTGCTCCCAAATCTCTGTAGCAATTCATGACCTGGCTGGGATTGCTCTGAGCCATGTCATTTGTGCCCACATGGATAAGGAGCACAGGGTAGTGGTCGGTGGACCAGAGGAGCTTAGGAATCTTCTCCGCAACGTCTCAGATATTGGCTCCCGGGAAGCAGCAGACTTTCTAGGCTAAAAGGCTCAGGGCAGCAGATTGCCTCCCCAGTCCCCCTCAGGATGGAATCTCCCATGACAAACACTTTGTGTTTTATCTTAGGGAGAACGGGGGCAGTAACTACAGTTGAGCCTGTGTTGCCTGCAGGAGCTGGCAGGCTCTGCTGAGGCTTCATACCTGTTGCAAAGCTCCAGCGGGGCAGGGACCTTGGTGCAGTGGGCCTTGGGGCCCTTGACCACTTTGGTTCAATCCCCTGGCTGGAAAGAATGGGAGGTCCCCGTGTCCTCCCTTGTCCTGGAAGGTGACTGTGGTCTGCCCTCTCCCTCCAGGGGCAGATGGACCTGGCAGTAGGAGTCTATCTCCTGCTCCCCATCCCTGATGGCACGCAGTTTCTGGACTGCGACCTAGAGTTCTTTCAGCTGGCGTGCCAGAGACCCCAAAAGGGAGCAGACCTCACAAGGGAAGGTGGCCATGCCTTAAAAAAGTGCCTGAAAAAGACCCCAGAGCCTGAAAAAGTGTCAAGCAACCCCCGCAGTCAAGAGCCATAAGCTCCATCTGCATGGAGCCTGAAACCATGGGCTCCATCTGGGTGGAAGCCTCTGAGGTGCCAGTGGGGGGAGGCCACAAACTCCAAAAGGGACCCTGGGGATGCAGCACGTGCCCATCTGCATAGTGCCGCTGGTAGGCCGGCTACAGCTGGGACTGCCTTCTCTAGGGTGCACTGGCAGGGCCTTGGGCCCTCCCACTCATCCTCCTGTGTCAACTCCCATGCTAACTTGCATGTCAGGCCCAGAAGCATGCCTCTTTGCGCAGCCTGTTCGCGCAGCTCCCTGGGACGGCTGGGCGAAGTAGGAGCTGGGGTGGGGCGAAGCCCTCCTTGGCTCCACTTAGCTGGCCCACAGCTGGGCTATATCCCTTCTACCCTCTCAGCCCAGCCGTGGGGAGGGACGGAGAACCCGCCCAGATCTGCCCATCTGCATAGTGCTGCTGGTAGGCCGGCTACACCTGGGACTGCCTTCTCTAGGGTGCACTGGCAGGGCCTTGGGCCCTCCCACTCACCCTCCTGGGGGACAAGGGTGATGCAGAGAGATAAAATGTGCCCAAAAACCCCACTGAATTACCCGATCTAAACAGACTCTGTGCAGCCAGGTCGCAGTAACGCCCTGCTTCTTCTTGCAAAGCATGTTCCCTACCCACCATGGTCTGTCAGCACCCACTATTCCCATTCTCATCCCCCATTCCCTCATCTTCCACTCCCATCTTTGCGCACACAAAAATTACCTTTTCCCTCCTGATGATACTTTTGCCATTGAAAACTGCTGCTTCAATGCCAATTTATTTCCATCATGGCTGTCTCACTGTTCTGTCAAACTCTACAGTGGGTCAGTCTCTACAGGCAATGTAAATTATACCAGCGTAAGCATTATAAACGAAGGGATTTAAGCATCTGGAAAGAGTAATAATGTGGCATTGCAACCCACTGGTAAAGGCACATGTATGAAAGCATGGTTCTCCCCTGAAAAGAGCTGTTCCCATTATATAACAGACTGTGGGCTTATGGTCAGATCTGCTGACTCTATGACAAAGTTTTGCTAATGTTTAATTCTTTTAACCCTGAAGAGCCAGCTAGATTATATTTCTTATTTGTATCAACATAATGAAACTATTTCACAGCTAATTACACCTGTCAAAACTCAATTAAGAAATGAACACAGACATCACTATACACATAATTTGACCACCAGATTCTCGACTGTCTGTGGTGATGAGCTAAAAGTAGAGATCCTATCCTGACTGGGCAACGCACAGGCTTACAAATAGAAAAAACATGTTCTCTTACAAACTTTGTCTCGATCTACATATCAAGTAAGCAAATATAGGTACTTATAACATTATTTTATGAGTTACTTTCAGAGCTGAGCCATAATTTAACCTCTTCTAGTCAGTGTAGATGTAATAGGGCAGTGGTTCTCAACTGCGGCCCGCATGAGGGTCAATCAGTACACTGCTGAGGTACATGTAACATGCTGGGAAAAACAAAAAAAGTAAAGATTGCTGCCCATAGTTTGTTAGTCACGGATCTGGTCTTCTGTTCACTACAAAAAAAAAAAAAAAAAAAAAAAAAAATGCAGCTTTTCCTATTTTAAGGAGAAAAACACAGGAAACAACAGGTTTCCCCTTGTAGGCTTGCAGAATTCCAGCTTGCAAGGGGCCGTGGGGAGTAGAAGGAGAGCAATCAAAGGCAGGGAGTTTCATGTGCACATATGCATTTGGCAGCATGGAGAGCAGCTCCCTCCAGGTAAATTTATGCCAGGGACAGGGTGGGGGGAGGTGCAGACTGAGGCTCCAGTGGTGAGGAAGGGAGGGAGAGTTGAGTAAGGCAGAGCAGGGCATGGCAGGGTTGGGGCTGCTGCCCAGCTGAGGCAGTGTGTGGAGTCTGGGGCAGGAATGTGCAGCTGTGGGGCCTGGCTGGGGAGTGGAACGGTTCCACAGGCAGCTCATCCAGGGGACAAGGGGGACTAGCTCCCTGCCACTGAATGCACTCCCAGGAAGGGAGGCATGTGCTACCCCAGATGTGTGTGCAGGATGGGGCGGGGGCAGATGCAGGCTGCCCACTGGAGGCTCAGGTCTCCCCACCCTGCTACCTGTGCTCTACCGTGGCTGTAGCAACTGCTGCCTCCCATGGGCAGTAGCTGGGGCTAGGGTGCTACTGGGGGGGTAAGAGGAGGCAGGAGGCTGTTGGCCCTGGCCCCATAGACCTGGCAGCTGGGGGCCCCCTCAGCTGTGGGGTGTGGCTCACAACACATTGAGAGCTGCAAGTGTGGCAAATAGGTTGAGAACCACTGTAACAGCAATATTTAAGAGTAAATCTGGGATGCTATAAGGGGAAGCATTTGGTTCTGTACACACCAGTGAGGATCAAACTTTTCAGCAGGCATGACATGAATTAGCCTCATACCCTTCCCATGTGCCACTTTGATACCCTTCCCGTTGCCTTGCCCAATCTGCTGTTCTGCTTTCTGTTTCCTGACTTAACTGCCATTGTACTCTTCCTTCCCTTCCTGGTCTGCTATGTGTCACTTGAGAGGCTGCTAGATGTGCACTAATACATCAATCTAATATTGGATTGATACCAATATAAAGAAAATTTGCTGTAACGGATATCAGCTCGATAATTTGGCTGATAAATGCTTGTGCTGCATGCAGCCACAGCGCAGCATGGAGCAGAGCCTGCAGCATGGAGAGCTGCCTCCATCTGGTAAGTCAGAAGGTGAAGGGGGGGAGGGGCAGATCAACACCCCGTGGTGAGAGAAGGGGCAGGGGTAGACACTACCTGATGGTGGGGGGATGGACAGAAGCGCAGCTCGTGGGGGGTGGGCAGCTTCTGCTGCTGCTTGCACCCCAGAAGGGTGGGGAAGGGGTGTGTCCCTCAGATTTGCGCGGGGCAGGCAGGCGGGCTAGAGCCGGCACTGCGCAGCTATTCTTAGTGGAGGCTAGGCTAGGCTCAGAGCAGGTGCTAGTGGCACTGGGAGGATGTTGCATCCACACTAAACTTCGCCACTGCTCTGCTCCCAGCACTGTCAGCCACAGCCCAGCTCCATATCCCAGCTCCACTGAGACTGTGCAAGGTGGCTGGCAGCTGCACTGGGAGCGGAACTGTGGCAAAATCTGGGGTGGCTGCAGCCCCCCTCCCAGCTCCGCCGGTGCCTGCTCCGAGCCCACCCCGGCTGAGAAGAACCCTGCACAGTGCCAGAAGAGCCTCAGAGTGGGCACCAGAGTGGGAAGATGCTGCAGCCACCCCAAATTTCACTGCAGCTCCACTCCCAGTGCCACTGTCACTGCAGCCCCAGCTCTTCCCAGCACATGGGTGGAGGCATGACATGGAACCGGGCCGCACGGGGCTGGGAGCAAAGCTGTGGCGAAATCTAGGGTGGCTGCAGCCCCTCCCAGCACCTGCTCCACAAGCCCAGCCCCTGCTGAGAAAAGCTGTGTACTGCTGGCTCCAGATCTCTCTCCACCCCTCGCAGATCCAGGGGGCCACATCTCTATCGCCCTCCCCGGGTGCAAGCAGCAGTGGGAGCCGCCTCCCCCCCCCCCAACAAGCTGCACCCATGTCCCCCTGGGCAGCACCTGTCCCTGCCCCCTCACTGCAGGGGGTTTTGATCTGCCTGCCCACGCCCCTTCCCTCCCCTCTCCCCTTCTACCACAACAAACATATCACCTGGGAGCAGCTGTATTTGGATCTGTGTATTGGCCACTAAGCCTCCTTAAATATCAACTGTCAGTATCAGCCCCTAAAATCTCTATTGGTGCACCCTAGAGGCTGCCAATGCCAGGCTGGCCACTCTGGTATACACTATAATAAACCTGCAGCAATGTAACCTCAGTACAACTAGCAAATCTCAGACTACTTACCTTAGTACTAGGAGCAGGTTCAGTCTGCCTCTTCAAAATGCAAGTTACTGGATTAATCCTTTAACAACACCTCTCTCCTCTTTGTCCATTCTTTCTTAGTGTTGTCAAACATCCTCATCCTTCCCCTCCAACCCAACTCTACCCACATTTAAAGACGCTCTTAATGACCTGCTACCGCCCACACAATCTCACTGTTTACATATAAGTGGCCTATTGTCAGCTGGTCAGCAATGTCAATCTTCTTAAATGTTTTAAAAGCACTCTGCACACATGCCTGAGGATCCACTTTTGCACCTGCAACACTTAAATTTAACTTGCATTTAAGTTTTTAAAAAATAGCTATGCAGCTATCTGGACTGTTAATTCAGATTTTCAATAAGTCTCGAAACAACAGGGAAATTCCAGAAAACTGAAAGAAGGATGAAATTAATGCAGTGGTTCCAATATTTAGAAAAAAGCTAAGTGGGAAAACCTGGGTAATTACAGACCTGTCACCTCAACATCAATCATAGACAAAATAATAAAATGGCTAACACTGGACTAAAACTGAAAGAGGAGCATTTAATTAAGATGGGTATCTGGAAAATAGGTTTAGTCAAACTAACTTGAACTTTTAATGAGATTACAACTTGTGCTAGACATTTGACTCAGTACCACACATTTTAATTTTAATAATAAAATACCAAAACTTTATGACATTAAATAAATTAAAAATTGGTTCAGTGATAGGTCTCATAACAGAACTGTATGTAAGGAATCGTCCTTAAGGATGCTTTCAATGAGATTCCTCTGGGTTCAGTGCTAGCCTATTTACTACTTTTATTGATTACACAGAAAAAAGTAGAATCTTTTTTGAAAGTGTATTACATAGGGGGGAGCATTTAAAAAAAACGAAGTATGATGCTTTGTGTCACCAAAAAAAAAAATCTAAATAACTTGGTAAGCCTAGTATACACAAACAATACACATTTCAAGACACCCCAAGGGACATCACCACCCAAAAAACCATAAATGCAGGTCTTACAGGATATGGACTACCATAGGAAGCAGCCAATATGAAAAAAATCTTTAGAGATCATGATGAATAATCAGCTCTCAGTGCAACAACAAGGTCAAAAGCACCTTGGATATAGAAACATGGGAACGGAGGAGGAGAGAGGCTCTGTTACTTCTGCAATTGGTTCCGATACAACTACAGGTGAACTACAATGTCCAGTTTTGGTGCTCGTAAACTGGAAAAAGGTCACAGAAGATCCACAAGACTGATTAAAAGACTAGAAAACTTGCTTCAATTTTAAACTAAGTAAGGTCAATTTAATTTACATATTACATTGAACATGTTGGGGTAATTTGATCTGTATGCATTTGATTATGAAGATAACAGAAACTTGATAACAGGGCTCTGCAATCCGGCAGACTAAAGGTACAAGTTAGAAAGCACTCACTGAAAGCTGACACTAGGAAAATTCAGACAAGCTACCTTTTAGAGTGGTTTTTTTTTGTTTGTTTGTTTTTTAAAGATAGTAAAAGGTAATTAGCAACTGAAAGAATTATCAACCCTTGTGATGCATTTGGTCATGGGAAATTTTAAATGTAACATTTTAACATTACCCCTCAAAGGAATGCTATAGTTTTCATAGATTTTCATAGATTTCATAGACATTAGGGCTGGAAGGGACCTCAGGAGATCAAGTCCAGCCCCCCGCCCAAAGGGCAGGAAGTC
>NW_017728923.1:6170449-6181670 GCF_001723895.1 Crocodylus porosus | reverse complement strand
GGTGCAGATTGTCAGGGCCAGCTGACTTGAAGGTATCCAGCTTCTCAAGGTGTTCCTTCACGAGGTCAGCATTGATGGAGAGTAGGGGATCCCCCTCACCCAGATTTCCCTGTCCCATAGCAGGAATCAAGCCAAGTCCTATGACTAGTGTTATACCCGAAAGTCTAGATCAGGGGTTTTCAAACTTTTTAATAAGCGTATTCCCGGCAGCCCCCTTTTCAGAAGTGTACCTCAGGGGATGGAGATGGCGAGTGGCTGGATGTCAAATGGGGGTGGGGGTGGTAAGCAGTCAGACACTGGGGGGGAGGGGCAAGCATCTGTGTGGTCCCATTCCTCTGAGGTAGCATAAGGTGGTGGCGCTCCATCCCCTCCCGCCCCCGGGACCTTTTAAAGTACCCTGCAGGATATGCATACCCCTGGATGACAACCCCTAATCAAAACTGCCCCTTCAGACCATACTAGCTGAGAGAAGCAAGGATTTCTTAGTGATATCTTTTAATGAACAAACCATGTAGTTTGGATAAAGTTAGACAAGCTTTTGAATGCAAGACATTCTAATATTACTTATAATCTGTGAAACTTCCACAAGTTTATTCTCTAATGTGGCTGAACTTCATGCTCAAGAATAAAAAAAGTCTGCTTTCATTTGGTGTTGGTGAGAGGATAGGGAAGAATGGAGGAAAAACCTTTTGCAGTGCCTCACTGCTTGCCACTCATGAACCAAAGAAGCATACAAGATGGAGTGTTTTGTTCACTTCAACAACTGTTAGTTCTTCTGAAGAAAGACTTCTTAAGCGGACCTGCACCAGCAGAAGAGCATCAAATGGGTAGTTTGTCCTCTTGCTGATTAAAAAAAAAAAACAACATTCAAGGAAACTTAAGCGTCTCTTTCAGTGAACACAGGGACATCACAGAAATCTTTCTTGTATTTGTGGGAGAGTGGTCAAATGGGTACAGTTAAGTTATGGAAGACAAAGTTCCTAATTCTGAATACAACTGAGTTAACACTGAGGTATAACGCTTATACTAATAAAAATGCTGCAACACAAAGGTCAAAACCAAAAAATTAACTCCCAGCCCCAAATCCTAACTCTAAACTGTTTCTTCCATTCTTAGAGGGAAAACAATGCCCTGTATCTAGTTGAATGATTTCGGTAAGAGCCAAGAAAACATGGAGGTTTTTATACTGCAACTTCCCCCACCCCCACAACTAAGTTTGGAAGAAAAGAGAACTATAGTATTTTCTACCATAGCACTGAGAGAATTTGATAAGGAATACAATGCTGACAGCTGAATAGATGCAACCAGTCCACCTTTCAAAACAAACAAACAAAAAAACCACACAAACCAAAAACACAGCCCACTAGCATAAATAATTTTTTCTAGATTGCTGCCCCCTGCTTAAAGGTTGACAACATAAGGCTATTGATGATGGTCCATGCAGCGTTGTGTGGATTAGAAACATATATGTCTTTTCAGAAAAAATGTACCCCGACTTTGCCAAGACATCCAGTTTGAAGACCAATTCTTTTGTTAATCATTTATGGTGAAGAAATCTCAGAAAAGGGATACTTCCTGTTTTTTCATTTGATCCCTTCTACTCATCCTCGAGCAATTAACATGATAACAAAGATTATTCTTTGGAGAGTGCTCTCATAAAAACTGTGATTATCTACAAATTAGGTATAAATTTACTAGCAGTAAATTTTCTTAACATATCAGTTTATAAGTCAGTCTGTCAATCTGTCCTGTCTATCTCCAGGCTGTACCAACTGTTGCTACAAAGATGCTCCAAGGGTCCTTGAGGCCTCAGAACAGACTGACTGACTCAGAAGTTGATACATTAAGAAAATTCAGGGCTAATCATAATAGCCATGACAGTCCCTATAACAGGGCACCGGGGGTGTGCCTGCAAGGCTGCTTGCAGTGCACAGGGCTAATGAGAGACTCACCTAACCAGAAGAGGGGTCAGGCTGCAGCTGTAAAAGCCCAGAGCCTGAGCCAATCAGGCAGTTTTTTCCTGGCAGCTGCAAGGCAGGGAGCTCTGGGCAGCAGGGCTCCTGAAGGACCTGGAACTTGTATAGACAACTCTGCCACCCTAAGGGCAGAGGCAAGCCCCTTGGGCAAAGAAGGACTGAGTTTCGCAGACAAGTGGCCTTTGTTTTATTTTTAGCCCACAGAAAATCCAGGAGCCTGGAGAAGAGGTACGTGCAGGACCAGGGGGGTGTAAAGGCTGAAGGGGCTAAGTGTATAACTAGGCAACATCACAGAGAGAGAACATCAGTGAGCCTTGGGGTGTGAAATAGGGAAGGTACGAGCCACACAAGGAGCTCAGCAGGGGTGTAGACAGATTGAGGGCCTGCTAGCTGGGGGGCACAGGACCGTGACTGAGGGGACCCAGGAGAGGCCCACTGATCACTGACACAGGCTCATGCAGAGCCCACAGGCAGCCTCCCTTTTATAACCTTCAATATGCAAGGTGTGGCAGGAAACTGATCAGAAGGAAAGAGCTGCAGCTGAAACTGAGCCAGGCAGGGGCCGCATAACCACCAGGGGGAGTCACAGCTGCCCCTATGGCCATACCACCATAAATTAATTACCCCTAGTATAATAACAACAAATGTGTTAAGCACATATTACATGTTTTATTTCAATGTTTCAAAATATGGCATTAGCTATAATGCCACTATGTAGAAAGAGGTGAAGAAAAGTGACCTGAGGAAAAGACAATTCTACTAAGCTTGCAGCTAGGAAAATTTTATTTCCCCTTTCACTGGTTTTACACATTTAAATCCTCTCTAGATCCATCTATTTCATTCTCCATTATCTGACTACAGGTTAAATCTCTTTTGCTCAACTGCTAAACCTATTCCATATCCGGGCTTTCCATTCATTTTACTTAGAGTCTTATTTTAAATGGCATCTGCTTCTATGAAAGCAGGATAGCTTCTGATGGTAAGAAATGCAAAATCTTCTCTGCTGAAGTTTACACTACAGGTGGGATCACATTACAGAATCAATTTCAATGAAAGTTCCACTACAATGAAAATATCTTCAAAGCTAAGGCCAACTGCTATAGTAAATTAAGTCAAATGGATCTCATGAAAACAAAATCCATGCTGAAATTTTTATTTTTTTTATGAATCTTTTCTAATCATTGATAAGACCTCATTAATAAGAAAGCCTTCCTGCCTGCTCATCAAGCCCATCTACTCCTGAACTGAGCATGCAAAAGGCAATGGCATACTCTGCTTCAATTGTTCTATAGTAACAATATTCAATTTTACCCCAGGTTAAGATGCTCTGGTTTACATTTTGCTTACTGTGGGATAACTCCAGGCACAGGGACAGATATATGGAGCAGCAGAAGCACAGTAATTCCCTGTCCCCGATAATTATAGGCACATGAACAATTACTTCCCATGCCTCAGCTACTCCACATACCTGTCCCAGTCTGCCTAATTACCCCATACTTTTTCCTTACTACAAAAGATTCAAACTTTGTAATGCCATCTTCTCGTGCAGTTCCACTGATGTGGCTGGGTATACAATGAAAAAAAGGCATCTGATGAAACCAAATGTATAGGAACCAGCACCAGGCTACTGGGTACATGCACACATTAATATTCATAAAGAATTAACTAAAAGATTTTTCTCTAAGAACTTAAACAGCACCATAATCGGTCAGACCAATGGTTCATGCAGCCCAGTACTGTATTCCATCTCCAACAGTGGCAAGAGCAGATGCATTAGAAAGGAGCAAGCATTGAACTGCGTGATCTGTCTCCTATTCATTACCTTTCCTGGTATCCACCATCATTGACTTAGAGATGCCAGAAGAAACATCTCCCACTGTTCTGTTTAGCAGCTATTAATGGTCCCAATGACTTATTAGTATTGTATTTACTTAAAATACAAGATGAGGTACCCCCGCAATTAGCACAGAGAAAAAAACCCTATTGTCTTATATCCGCATACAAGGAAATCTCATTACATACACTGTCATTAAACTACTGCCAAAAAAAGCAGCATATGCTCAGCAATGGAAACCAACTATGAAGTTGATTAAATGCAGCCAACAATGCATGACTAAAATACATGGCACACATTGGTCAAATATACTAATAGAAACCTTTTTGTGGGTGGCATCCTATGTGAAAGGCCCAGAAGGCTTGGAGTTCAGATGCCCCCCAGCCTTTCTTGCTCCTAGCCAAAAGGCCAAGGAACAGCCAGGAAAACACACAAAAGCAGTCCCACACTGCCACAAAACTGATGAGAACCTACTACAAGGATAAGTTAATGCAGCCTATTTGAATAAGATGTTAGGCCCATCAAATGCAATCCCCCTCACTGCCAACTCTTTTTCAAGTCATGGTGAGCAACAGCATTGCATACAGTTCACCCCGTATCCCTCTATTGCCTCCTCTCATCTTAGTGCATGATTAGTATGGCTCTACCCTCCATGAGGTAAAGCCAGACAAGGTTGCCCTGTGCCTTATATGCACAATTTTTTGGAAGATCCAGGACTTGTGACAAGAACACTGTTTTTGAGTCATGAGTGGGGGCTAATTATCACATGGATCCTTTGACAGGAGTGGAGGGGGTATAATCTGGAACATATACACATACCGAGCAGTGCTGTGCAGTGGGGTTGCCATGGAAGAAAAGGCCCCACTAATCATACTAGTCAATTGGGCCAGTCTTAGAAGGCACGACAGAGGGATCATGGGTTAACTGTATGCAATGTCATGGCTCAAAATGCTGCTGACTTGTGGGGGCCAGCCCAACAAACTATGTGGCAAGTCAAGAGCCTTTGCCTTTGGACTTGCATAGCCTTTTGGGCTAGGATCAAGTGAGACTGAGGGCATCTGAACACCAAGAATTTTGGGGCTGGAGCTAGAACATAGGATGCCTGCCTGGATCTGGGGAGTCTCTGAAGTCCCAGACTGATGGGTCTGGGAGGGAAGATATTTGCCTAATGGTAGAGCCACACACACTTGACAACAACTGAGCTCTCTGCTCATCTGAATTTTGGAACCTACTGGGTTCCCAACTGAATCTAGAACCAAAATGAAATATAAAAAAGCCCCTGAAATAGATAAAAAAGAGCTCTTGGAACAAAATATAAAAAAATAAAAAGAGTTCATGCTAGATCTAACTAAATGCCAAAGTGCTGCTCAAAACTGAGTTTACGGAAAACTTGCAGCAGTTTAAAAAAAAAGGTAACATACCAATTCTCGATGAACTAAGTCTATGGATATTGTATGTAAATTACTATAGCTCTGTTTAATTTCAAGGTTGCTTTCAGATATGCTCCTCACTTCCACCAGCTTAGGGAGAGCAGGGTCTGACAGTAGGGGGAGGGGAAAGGGACTGCCAAGGGAAAAAGTTGGGGGCGGAGGGGTAGAAAACAAAGAGCTACCTGACTTCCCAGATTTAATTCTCCTGCTGTTGCAGTGTGCAAAATACAGGGCAAACCTCCAATACTTTGATTCTATACCTGGAAAATTATAACAAATTTATAAATTGTTTGTCTGTCTGCAGCTGTGTTTTAAAGATATATGAGCTAGAGAGATAGATACAGGTAGACAGAGATATATCTCGTGTGTGTAAAATCTTAATATAATATTATGATTAATAAATTAATATATCTTAATATTAATATAATTAGATATATAAACTCTAATCATTGGGCATTCATCTTATAATTAGGGGCATTTTCTATTCAAGTAAATACAGTATTTAATTTCTCTATTTGTTCTAAAACTTCTGTAGTCACTTCAACGTGATCCAACTCTACAGACCTATCTACTAGGAAGGACTGATCTGGTATGGGAATTCCCTCCCTCTTTTTGTTCTTTTCTTTGTTGTAAATGCTAGTAATTGCAGTTTACATTTAAGGACTGTATTTTGATTGGAACTGAATATCTAGTATAATATATAAAAGATTAAAATACCACCACTTTTGTACTAAACAGCATGCCTTGCAGATCTGATCAATAATCTTAGATAAATAAGTGAAGGTTTATCTGTGGAAAGTTCAGCTTTTCGAAATATAAACTTCTTAGCAACACTAAATATTTGGCCAATAATGTGTTCTTATCAGCCTAAAAATTACTTTATGAGAGCTAGTTCAGAGCAGAAAGTGAACTGCTATCTGGACACACAGCCACTGTTCTAATACATACCTAAAGACAGAACATATATTTTAAAAGTTAAATCGGTACCACATACAAAATGCATCAAGAACTAAATCTAACTATAAATTATAACAGAGAACTTCAGTTTGTTGAAATTCTTTAAAAAAAAAAAAAAAAAAATCATAAAGACAACTTAATTAGTTTTGAGAGAAATACTGGATAAAGCTAAGTTGATATCAAGGTACTATTAATACCTTCAGCAGGTCCGTTCATACTTGCTTAATCTGCTCCTTACCTGATTTAGGCTTCTAGATGCTGCCAGTGTTTAATATTAATAGTGTTATTATTTTAAATTAAAAATGGGCCATACTTATAATAATTACAATATTTTGAATGGGTATTGCAAATTATTTAATTAATGGGGAACCTATAGGTCTCCATTCTAAAATGTAAAGCCATCCATTTTATAAGAAGCCATTCCTGTTACTTCAAGAAAATATGGTTTTGGGTACTGATTATAATGCTACCAATATCAATTAAACTGCATTTCCATGGGTGCCCTTTCGTGTTAGCTTATTTACGGATTATTTAGACGTTATTTTCTATTTGGCGCTAGCCTTCTCCTTTGTAACATTACGGCTTTGTCACATTACAGAAGTCTATATTGTCATACACGAGAAATTCTTAAATAAGTTTTTAATAGTTTTTAATAAGGCACGTGCTTGTTTGAAGAAACATTTCCAAACATTTTGAGATAGAAATTTACATTCAGTCTAAAGTCTTACTGTACAAACAAGCATAATTTTTTATGAAAAGCAAAATGAGGATACATGTAGAGCTAATAAACGCGTGGCTTTTGAAAAAAGCTATATTGGTGATCTTGTTTAAAATGAACACTGGAAACTAAGCTTAGTGCATCAGCAAACTAGTTATGCATGCTGAGAATTATAGCAGCCTACACATTACATCACAGTATCACACACTAGTACATTTTACCCCAGGACACAGAAGATCACAGAAAGTAAGCTGTCATGACCTACTGACTCATTCAGGAAGACAGAGTACATGCACTACATGGAACCAATTTAAGGTTTTATACTACCAGCTCTCTCTTGGATTTCATAGATATTAGGACTGGAAGGGACCTTGGAAGATCAGAGTCCAGCCCCCTGCGCCAGGGGCAGGAAGTCAGCAGGGGTCATAGGATCCCAGCAAGAAAAACATCCAAGTTTCTCTTGAAGGTGTTCAAAGTAGGTGCTCGAACCACCTTCAGTGGCAGGCTATTCCATACCTTGGGGGCTCAGACGGTAAAGAAATTCTTCCTTATGTCCAGCCTGAAACGGTCTTGCAGAAGTTTGTAACCGTCCAACCTTGTCATCCTTTGGGGCGCTCTGGTGAACAAACGTTCCCCCCCAGATCCTAGTGAACACCCCTGATAAACTTATAGGTGGCCACCAGATCGCCCCTGAGCCTGTGCTTTTCCAGGCTGAAGAGTCTTGTCATAAGGTCATAAGAGCTCTCAGCCTCTTGTCATAAGGTCCGTTTTCCTGACCTCTGATCACGCATGTGGCTCTCCTCTGCACTCTCTCAAGCTTCTGCACATCCTTTTTGAATTGCCCAAAACTGGATGCAGTACTTCAGCTGTGGCCTCACCAAGGCTGAGTACAACAGGAGAATGACGTCATGGGATTTGCTTGAGAAGCATCTATGGATACAATCCAGCATTTTGCACGCTTTATTAGCTGCAGCATCACACTGAAGGCTCATGTTCATCTCATGGTCAATCATGACCCCCAAGTCCCTCCCATCCGTAGTGCTAGTCAGTGTAGCACTGCTGAGCCTATAAGCATGCTGCAGGTTTTTCCTCCCAAGGTGGAGAACCTTGCATTTTTCGGTGTTAAACAACATCAGGTTCTCATCCACCCATTTCCTGAGCCTGTCAGTCAGGCTGGATTACCCCCGCTGTCCTCAGGTGTGGATGCTTTACCGCAAAGTTTGGTATCATGGGTGAACTTGGTCAGTCCACTTCTGACTCCAATGTCCACATCATTAATGAAGAGGTTGAACAATATAGGTCCAAGGACAGAGCCTTGTGGGACCCCACTGATCACAGGGCACCATTATAATTGACTTCAGTCAACCACCACCCTCTGGGTCCGACCACGGAGCCAAATTTCCCAGCCAGTGGATCATGGTGGACCCAAAGGCTGCAGTTGGCTAGTTTTGCCAAGAGGTGATCATAGGATACCAGAGCAAAAGTTTTTTTAAAGTCAAGATATACGACAATCTCTTCCCCCTTGTCCAGGTGGTCATAAAAGGAATTGAGACTGGTTAAGCAAGACCTACTTGCAACAAACCCGTGCTGGCTATCCCTCAGGGTGTTGCCACCGGCCAGTCCATTAAGAATGGCCTCTTTAATAATCTCTTCTAAGACCATCCCTGGGATAGAGGTCAGGCTGATGGGCCTGTAGTTTGCCGGATCCACTTTCCTCCCTTTCTTGAAGATAGGCAACACATTGGCCTTCTTCCAATCATCTGGCACTTCACCACAGTGGCAGAAGTTCTCGAAGAGCCGTGCCAGGGGCTGAGCTATGATGCAGGCCAGCTCCTTGAGTAACCTTGGGTGTAAACTGTCAGGGCCGGCTAACTTGGTGTCCAGCCTCTCAAGGTGTTCCTTCATGAGATCAGCATTGATCCATAACATCTAGGTCAGGGGCAAGCAACTATTTTGGGCAGAGGACCACTTACCCACTTTTGGCCAGCTGTCAAGGGCTACATGGGTAGCCCCGCCCCATGACAGGCGACTCGCCTCCTGGTCACCGTCTTGGGACCAATGTCCTGGGACCAGCACTGGTGGGGCCCAAAGTGGGGCACAGGCTGGCAGGGGTCTGTGGAGCCAGGCTGGGCTGCACCAGCAGGGAGAGGGGGCAGCTGGCCTGGCTCTACAGAGCCCCTGCCACCCTGCTCTGGGCTCTGCCAACCCTGGTCCCAGGACACCGGTGTGGGCCCCCATGCTGCCACACCTGCTCACTCCCAGCATCCCCCAGCCCCGTGGTGTAGAGGCGGGGGGTAGTGCACAGCCCCAACCCCTGCTCGCTGGCAAAGAAGCTGGCGCTGAGCATGGGGAAAAGAGACCCCTCGCCCACCCCATGGCCGGCACTCCCTGCTGCAGGCGCTTGCAGCCCATGTGGGGCTGCCTGGAGCAGGCACAAGCAGCCTCACACAGGCTGCAAGTGGCTACAGCATGTGGCACCAGCCATGGGATGAGTGAGGGGCCACTTTTCCCTGCGCTCGGCACTAGCTTGTAACCCGCATCCGCTGCCAGCCTGGGCTCCCTGCCGGCTCTGGGTTCACCAGTCAGGGCTGTGCGTGGCAGCAGCAGCTACAGCCCCCCACTTGCCGTGCTGAGTAGTGTTGGCTGCTGCCCGCCCAGAGCTCACACACTGGGAAGCCCATAGGTGGCAGTGGCAAACACTGCTTGGCACAGCATGTGGGGGGGCCACAGCTGCCCCAACGGGTGAGCCCAGAGCCAGCGCCAGGCCCAGGCTGGCAGCAGGGGCGAGTTACAAACTGGTGCTAAGTGCAGGGGGGGAAGCAGACCCCTCGCCCACCCCATGCCTGATGGCATGCGCTGCAGCCTCTTGCAGCCCACATGGGACTGCCTGTGCCTGCTCTGGACAGCCCCAGGCAGGCTGCAAGCAGCTGCAGCAGGGAGCACTGGCCATGGGATGGGGGAGGGGCCGCTTTTCTTCACGCTGGGAAGGAGCCCAGGGAAAAGCCTAGTGCTTGGAGGGGGCAGGGAGCAGCCCCTCCCCCACCCCATGGCCAGCACTTCCTCCTGTAGTCGCTTGCAGCCTGCGCAGGGCTGTCCGGAGCAGGAACAGGCACCCCACGTGGGCTGCAAGGGGCTGCAGCGTGGGGCACCGGGCACAGGGCTGCTTTCCCCCGGCCTCCTTCCCTGCCCTTCCCCCCACCTTAACCCTTATCTGTGGTTCCAGCACAGGGCAGCCATGTGGTCCCAAGCCAGAAGCCCTGGCCAGGGCTTCTGGTTGGTGGGGGGGTGGGCCTTGCTATTGTGGGAGCCCGCTGGACTTCCCCTAGGTCCTACTGTCTTGTCATTTTTGACAAGAACCAAGGGCAAATAAGTATTAATTGCCTAAATTTTTTAGGGGCCCCGCGGGATGGATAGAACGGCCTCGTCGGCCTGCAGGCTGTATTTCATTCACCCCTGATCTAGGTAGATCCAAATGCTAAAATAGTTAAGTCCCTAAGTCCACTGATGCCATCTTTATTTATGGTCCCTTTTTTCAAACATAACATCTCAACTTATGGCAGAAGTTATTATTTAGAGAAGTTTAAGAAAGTTTTGTTTTTTAGTAAAGAAAGAGACTGGAGAGGCATTAATGGTGTAAATATCTCATTACCACAAAAGGACGATGCCAAAAGTTTTGCAGTATTTCCAACAGGCAGTCAAATTCCAGGCTCAATTTTACGTCTTCTGTACCCATGGCTTGCTCACCTGACCAAAA
This sequence comes from Crocodylus porosus, assembly GCF_001723895.1. NCBI lineage: Eukaryota > Metazoa > Chordata > Crocodylia > Crocodylidae > Crocodylus > Crocodylus porosus. The sequence goes on along the minus strand of NW_017728923.1, from coordinate 6,171,001 downwards.
AAGCTTTGTCCTTATATATCAGCCTTAATTCTCATCAGTGAGATTCACATTATTCCAGGAGCACAGTTCAGCTGAACTACTGGATGTATTTATGGTATGGTACGTAATTAGAAGTGCACCAATACATTGGTCTATATCATATTAGCACCGATAAAAGGAAAATTGACATTATCAGCCGTTGGCTTTTTTTGTCTGATGTGCCCAATAACGTTGCTGATTAAATGGCACGTGCACGTGTGCAGCCGCAGCATGCACACGGCCATTGCAGCAGCTTGCAGAGTAGCATCCAGCCAGTAAGTCTGTAAGGAGGAGAAGCAGCAGGAGGAGGTAAGGGGCGTGAGGGGGCAAATCGAGGCCCCTGCAGTGAGAGAGGGAGTGGGGCAGGCGCTATCCAGCCATGGTGGGGAGGAGCACGAGATGGAGCCACGAGCAGCTCATTCGGGAGGGGAAGAAGGGGGGCGCATGCCACCACTGCACACATCCACAAGGGAACCATGGGGGCCCCCCCAGATCTGGATGCTGCTGGGGTCATCACCGAGCTCTTCCCGATTG
>NW_017728923.1:6160090-6170349 GCF_001723895.1 Crocodylus porosus | reverse complement strand
GCCTGAGGGAAGGTGTTGGGGCTGGGGCAGGTGCAGCAGCAGGATCCACATGCCCCCAGACAGGTGGTTCACAGCTTCATCCTGCATCCTACTGCAGTTGTGCAGCACCTGCCCCTACCCCACTCCCTCCCTCACTGCAGGGGCCTCTATCTGCCTCCTTCCCATACTTATCAGCTGAATACTCCTGTCCAAGCTGCCAGGCTACATATCGGAATCAGATTGGCATCAACCAATATGACTCATTAATAAATCGGCCATCAGTATTGGCCCCAAAAAATCTTTATCAGTGCATCACATATATGTATAAAGTTGTTACTAAATAAGAACTATGTCAGAATAGCAGAAAATAGATCTAGTTACTGAACACTGTATAAACTTTCTTTTGTGATGTTAGCATCTACAGAAAGTAGGAATACAAACACAAACCTTTGGATAGATATTACTGTTTAGATGATTTTGCCTGCTATAGGTAATCCTCGGAAGTAGACAGTGAAAATAATACTTAAATGCGTCTTCTGTCCAACCATTTCAACTTTACCAACTATAGGAGATCTTCATGATAGTCAGAGCATGACAGATGTAGGGATTACTTAAAATGCTTCAAAGACTGTATTTTTTTCCCCACATGACTTTCATTTCAAAACTAGCTGCTAGTAACTGAAGTGTACATTATACGTGAGAAACATGGTAAAAGCAGATTTTGCCATTTACTGGGTAAAACCATATGTGAAATCTGCAATGATCCAAAGGAAGCAGAACTATGAGCAGGCCTGGCTTCCTACCTGCTACTACTCAGTTACTTACAAGGAAATACCTTTTTTTATTCATTCTGCCTTTCAAAAACAGATATGCACAATATTCCAGGGTGTGTTACATACAAGAAAATACAGTAATATACAGCTGTGTGCTTCGTTATTTCTTCTGTATATCATCAAGTTCTGAAAGGCGAGTTTTGGTTGAAAGAGGGGAGGAAAAAGAAAAGATGATGTACTAGCCCAATTTCACTCATGGATGCCAGAAAAAGTATTAGGGGTGCACCGATAAAGTTTTTTTTGTCCGATTCTGATGACCGATTATTAGCCAGCCATATCAGATGATACCAGTCTGATAACTGATGCAGAGGAATGCAACCCATCAGCCTCCTGACAGTAAGACTGGGGAGCGGTGGGGGGGAGAAGGGGCAGATAGAGGCCCCCATGGTGAGGGAGGGAGGGAGGTACGGGCAGGGCTGCCTAGCCAGGGCAGTGAATGTAACCCCAGGAGCAGGACAGAACCGGGGGGGGGGGTGCTCCCTGCCACTGCATGCACCCCTGGAGGAAGCATGGGGGGGCATGTGCCCCCTCAGATTTGTGCATGGGGCTGAGGCAGGCTGCCCACTGTAGGCTCAGGGCCAGGGGCTGTGCCACTGCTTGGGCTGTGTGGGTGGTGCCAGCACTGGGAGCTACATGTATACATGTGGCATTTATTGGTGACATTATCAGCTACATCAGCTAAAAAAAGCTGACTGACAATAATGTTAATTTTCCTTTTATTGGTGCTGATCTGACAGTGCGCCTCTACGAAGTATACTACTCGCAACACTCAAACTGTCCATTAAAGCCAAGCAGACTAGGGACTGGGATTTACAAAGCAAAATGATAGATAAGGAAGATTATTTCCTCAGAACACGGGCTTGCACAAAGGGAAGGGTAAGAGGGCTATAACAGTGTCTGCATTTGTACTTTACTGTTGCACTGTCATTGCAGAGTAGAACTGGTTAGATCAGAGGTGGGCAAAATGCAGCCCGCAGGCCGCCTGACAGGCCATTCTATTCAGCCCGCAGGGCCCCTAAGAAATTTAGAAAATGAATATTTATCTGCCCCTGGCTGCCTGTCATTCAGTCCTCAATGGCTTGCCAAAACCCAGTAAGCGGCCCTCTGCCTGAAATAATTGCCCACCCCTGGGTTAGATGTTTTGGAAAAAAGCTCCTTTTTCCCTTTAACCCTATTCTTTTTAATTTTTAAGAGATAAAAATAAAATCGACAAACTTTAAAAGTGAAAAAGAAACCTATCCCAGAGGCTTTTCCAGGCAGTGCTCTTCTCGCGCTCTCTCTAGAATATAACTTCTGACAAGTTTTGTTAGTCAATCTTTACTTCAGCATTTTTTTCCAGTTTGAAAACCCTGAGACTTCCTAAAACAACTTGACAGAAAACTCAAAACAAGAAGGCTAAGAAAATACAAAGGGAAAAAGTGCTTTTACTTTGCTGAAATTTCTGCTGAATCGTCTCTCCCTAACAGTCTCACTGCTTCATTTTTAGTCAGCTCAATATACTATATGCAGAGACTCTAAAACTTTATTCTATTATCTTACATATTACTAGCCACTAGCACTTGACTTACAAACCATAATGCTGGTTGAGTCTTGACAGCTCTTCAAACATGCTTCTAATTACAGCATTCTGTACAGGTTCTCACTTCGTTGCCCAGTACCAAAACCAAAATTTAATCTTTGGGAGAGCAAAAAACTTTCTAGCTAAAAGAACCGCCCTCCCAAATCCTTGGCAGCAGAAACGCTTCTGTGTAACAGAATTTGTAAGTGATTTGTGCTTTATTAGAAAACTTACTAGGACAAAGCCACCTGTTTGCATTCAGCTAACCAGATACTTTGTAATTTCTACTGATTAACATTTAAATTGGCAAGTTCTCTCTCTCAACATCAGATTGGCAACACTAAAAAAAAAGCTGTAAAAAAGCAAGCAGAACAGCAGCAACAAGGTATTCAAAGGTTTGACTGGTAAAGCTGATAATCAGAACTGCTAATATCACCCTGTGTTCAGTTAAAACGAGAAAATTTCAAAAAGACTAACTAAAAATAAAACATTTCACACATTAACAACAAAATTTCAAACTAACAGAAGTATGTGTATGTTTCATGTCTAAGATCCTACACACACTACATGGAATAACATTTCAATTTCCAACACTGTAGAAGTATTACAATAAAGAGAAACCAATTTGATTTGAGGCTGGCAGCAAAATTCTTAATAACAAAAGACTTCAGTACAGTTGGCAGTAGATTTTAATAGTGCTGTTCTACTCTGAGAGGATAGTCTAGAAATAACATTTTTATTTTACTTTTTCACTATCTTAAAAATTCAGCATGCTCAGTTTTCAAGTCTTTTTAAAACTGCTAGCCTTGCAGAGAAAATCTGGACTCAATCAGCAGTTTGTTCTCTTCTCTCACGCATCACTTAAACCATACGCAAGCCCACCTATAGCTAAACACTTGCGAAAGTTACTGCTCGGTTACTGATGTCTTCCACTAGATTGTACAACAAACTAAAATTTAGTAAATAATTATCTTTGCACATGAAAACAGAGACAGTTCTGCCTCTTCCACTGTTGCAGGAGCTAAGATACATAACAGGAACAAAAAAATAGTAGTGACAAGTCAAGCTTTAAGTCAAAAAACGTTGATAGGATAAACTAATCTGTAGATTAAACACATTTTCTCATATACTATTCAGAGCAAAATTGCATTTTTAAATGTTTAAGCCACAACCCATTCAATTTTGCAGCTGGCTTCTAATCCCCACCCATCTCCACCATCCCAGGAGGATCATTCTGTCCCCTCTCTGCCTTAACCCCTCCAGAAAAAGTTGCTAACCCCTGAGTTAGAGAAACTCTTGCATGAAATGGTTTGGTTAGGAATGTTCCTACCTTGAGCAGGAGGCTGAACTAGATGACCCCCTGGTCAAGTATATTCCTGCCCCAAGCAGAGGGTTGGACTAGATAACCTCCTAGGTCCCTTCCAGTATTATTTTCTACGATTCTATGCCACCTAAGCATACTGGGTATGGACAAACTTAGATTTGGAGCCATTTCAGAAGGGGAGGTGTGCAGGGGAGCAGGAAGGGGAAGGGAAGGGGACTCTTGCTCTGAACCACGCAGCAGCTATTACTGTTGCATGAAGCAGTGTTAAAGTTTCAGGCAAGTAGGCTGTAAAGTTGGGGCTGTTTACCTACATTTGTATCACTCCCAACTTGTGCACAAAACTTGGAAAATAGCAGCTGCATGTTCCCGATCAGCAGCTCGTCTTTTGAAACTGCTCCAAATGTAGATTTACCCATAAGCATATGGCAAGAGGAGAGACTTTCCCACTCCAAGCTTTGCTTGTTCATCAATCAACAGAACTGTGCATCCAAAAACAAACAATCCAAAACAAAACAAAAAAACCCCACACCTGAAGCAAAAGGAATCTAGATAGTTAAATTGAAAAACTAAGTTTTTAGCCAGTTGGGCTCTTAACAGCTGGTGCTCACCGGTAAGAATTCCATGTATTGGAACCAAGAAATCATCCTTTAGAGAATGGACGTCAGACATATGGAGGCACTCTGCCAGTACAGCAGCAACTGGAAGTTGGGAGGTGTGGCAGGCTGCTGAAGCCAGGGCACTTGGGCCCTGGTGGACATAGTTATCAGTTGCCTGAGGGTGAGCAAGGGCTGATACAGCCCCAATCACCCTGTGTTTGCTTGGTTTGTCACTTGGCCCTCACTTGCCCTGCCTCCTACACTACTGGCCTTGCTGCTGACATGTGCCACAAGCCAGAGCCACTTATGTGTGACTTGAGCTAAATCTGGCCCATAAGGAGCAGTCCCAATCCAGCCTGGGTCATGAGGGGAGTCCGACACACAAGCTTTCGAGTTTTTAGAATGTCTGCATTCTCTGGACTGCAGTGAAGTTTAAAGTGATTTTTAATACATTAGCAACACTTTTTCTATAAACAATCATAAGAAAATAAGTTTCTTATATAAAATAGAAATAGATTAAAACAAAAATTTCAAAATATCCTATGAAAGATCAAATGGGAAGCCATACTGTTTTATAATTAAAATACTAAGATTAAGTCAAAAACATTTGTCCAGCTACTTCTGGTTTTGAGCTCAGTAACTTGCATCTAACTACACTATCATCCAGAAAAGGCAACTAGTCTTGAGAAAAGCCTTTATGTCTTACAGGGAAAAAATGTTTTTGTGGAAAAGCTGCAATCTCACCTCTATTTAAGAGCAGTTTTACGTAGGTCAACCTTAAAAGCTCAAGCTGCGTTTACACTATTAGAACCTATCCTCGAGTAAAAGCACTCTCTGAACTAGTTGAATAAAATGAAGTTCTCTCTACAGCATTCTGAAGTATTACTTTAGGTAAGGCACTGCATACCTTAAAAAGCAGAGGGCAGGAGCACTATGAATGCTGCTCTATTCTGAAAAAATAACTATTCTGGCAGAATATCTCGGCACTCTACCAGCTAAGCCTTTAATCATTTTAGCCAGGCTGATTAAATGCAACTTAGATGTCAGATGTCCTGATGAGTTCCTCTGAACGGTACAAACATTTGGGCTTTAACAACAATAAATTGTTTTGAAGTAGTACTTATATTCCCCCTTCTGCTCTTCAGAACTGGTCCTTGTCTCTGACCTGACATTTCTGGCAATTTTGCAGAGAAGCATTCTAGTATACATGGAATAAACATTACTTTGGGGCACAAAGCCAGAACTATTCTGAGGATAACTTTGCATCCTAGTAAAAAGAATGGAAGGATTCAGAAAATAGGTACTGTTTCACAAATTTGGAGAATTTAGAAAAAAGCCATAGTGGCCAGAGAGAGAAAGATGGAAACCAAAAGGTTTTAAGGAAGACTGTACAGGATTTTAAAACATTTCTTAGAGCCCTTGAGAACAGAGAATTTTTAAAGAAAATTCATTTAAAAGAAGCTAGATTAGGAAACTAGCTTTCCTAGCTGCAGCATGTTTAATTTGACTCTGTTGATGGGGTGTGATTTTTCTCCAGAAAGGTCCATTTGAAGTACGCAATCTTCTCCAAATACCAGGAGACTTCCACTGTCTTCCCTTTCCTCCTCTCTCCTCAGTTTGAGGGGATGTGTCATGTGTATCAAGAATCAAAACAAAAACTGTAATTTTTTTTTTTTTTTAATCCGTCTAATCTGTGGGGAGTCACAAATCTAATGCGACTCAGAAACATAGCACTTTGCATAGGTTATGCCTTTATTATATAATAATGTGGCAACAGGCACACATGCTTTTGTCAGCTTGTGGCTTAAACTCTTTTTTTTTTTTTTTTTTTGCTAGGTTACTGGTAAGGATGAGCATCTATTTTGCTTCTTTTGTTTAGAGGAACTCCCCATTAAAGTGCAAGACTCAGCTTTAATTAGCCTTATTGTTTTTAAGCTTCTAAATAGGACTAGCTGTGGTTATACTCAGGATCTATTTCTTGTGTGTCCATCTGACAAGTGGCTTAGGGGTTCTGTTATCATGCCTGAAGCTAGAAAGTGATAGAGCTCTTGTTTTAATGGCCTAAACATGTCAACTGCATTGCCTCCTAAAATCCACTCATTTTTAAAAGTGCTGTTTGTTCACAAACTTCTCAGCAATTTTTTGACACCGGGGCATTTTTGTATTAAAAGATTTTTCAGATGTTGTTCAGAACTTTTAGGTTTGCTTAAAACTATTCTTCAGTTTATTTTTAACATTAACTGAAAAAGTCCATCAGTCTAGCATTCCTATCCTGTAGGACAGGGATTCTCAACCCTTTTCCGTCTGAGGGGTCCCCAGCCCCACCTACATGACCCCCCCAGCCCCAGGGTCCCCAGCCCCACCCACAGCACCCCTGGTGCAGTCAGCAGGGCTCAGCAGTGCGGAACCCCAAGGCCCACTCACTTGAACAGCATCAGCAACTCAGAGCCTCACCCACCCAAAGTACTGCCCAAAGATGGAGGCTGTGGGGCTCTGTTCACCCCTCCCTTTTCCTCAAGACTTGCCCTAGCCCTGGAGGGGAGGGGGGGAACAAGGCTGCTCCTTCTCACACTGGGCCAGGCCAAGCAAACCCCTTGAGACTGGCCTGTGGGCCCACAGGGGGCCATTAATCCCAGTTGAGTACCACTGCCGCAGAACAGAAAGTGACCCACGTGCCATTTTTCTTACATGATTTCCTTTCTTACACAAGCTGCAAGTAAGGAGGTAGACAAAGGGTTCTGGGACAATGAGCTATTTGTAGACCTTCAAATAGGCTGAAATGGCTAAAGCCTTCAAGCAACCTGACAGATTCCAATGTTTGTCTCAAAACCCTATTTTATAAGCCAGCTTCAGAGGCCATTCCTAAACATACCAGTGGGGTGTTTAAATTAAGGGTAACCTAAGGTTTCAAAACTGGATGAAAGCCAGCACTGTGTGTCCAGGTTAACCATTAAAGAAAACAAGAAGCAAAAAACAGTGACTGAAAGAAAGCTGAAGGATCAGTCACCCAAGTTTTTGCCTTCATACACGTGGGGCAAAAAGTAGTAAATAACAAAACCAGGACCAAAGAAAAAGGGTAAATAAAATTAGGCCCTACTCTAAAAAGCTGGTCCTAAACTAGGTGGTGGGGGGGGGTGCAGCTGGGTGCACACAGTAGCTGCAAACACAAAGTTAAGTAGCAGAGGCCCCTTTATTCTGAGAACTGAATTGCACTTCAAGGTACCAAAAGAACGGATGAAGTGAGGAGACAGTACACAACGCATGCCACAGAGCATGAAGACTGTTTATTGCTAAGCAATATTATATAAAGACTACACTTGATTAATAAAATAAACTATGCTGTTCAGTCTAATTTTTAGAACTCATTCTAGCAGGGCCCTCTGAAGAATATACAATCAGCTTTCTTCTTTTGAAAAATCTGAAGTGTAACACTAGCAAGTTCTCTTTTGGCGTGACGGGCAGTATCTGAGTGCAGTGCTGGTCCAATTTTGGTAAAGTTGCCTTCGAAGAGAATCAGTTTAGAGCTAGACTTCTTAGAAAAGTTTACAGCCATTTAGAGGAAGTTTAGAATGCATAGTTTCATAGTTGGTAGGGTCAGAAGGGACCTGAGCAGTTCATCAAGTCCAAACCCCTGCCATGGGCAGGAAAGAATGCTGGGGTCAAACAATCTCGGCTACGTGATTGTACAGCCTCCTTTTGAAGACCCCCAGGGTAGGAGCATGCACCACTTCCCTTGGAAGCTGGTTCCAGCTCCTAGCCGCCCTGACTGTGAAGTAGTGCCTCCTGATGTCTCGCCTGGATCTACTCTCAGTCAACTTACGGCCGTTATTTCTTGTTGCACCTAGTAGTGCTTGGGGGAACAGGGACTCTCCCATTGCCTGCTGGTCCCTCTTGGCAAATTTACAGACAGCCACCAGATCCTCTCTCAGCCTTCTCTTGTGGAGGCTCAACAGGTTCAGGTCCTGTAGCCTCTCTTCGTAGGGCCTGCCCTGCTGCCCCCTGATCATGTGAGTGGCCTTCCTCTGGACCCTCTCCATGTTGTCCACATCCCTCCTGAAGTGCGGCGCTCAGAACTGGACACAGTACTCCAAATGCAGCCCAACTAATGTTGCACAGAGGGGGAGAATCACCTCCTTAGATCTGCTCGTGATGCATCTATGGATGCATGACAAGGTGCCGTTAGCCTTCCTGACCACGTCCCTACACTGGCTGCCCATGTTCATCTTGGAATCAATAGCAACTCCAAAGGATGGAGATTCCACAACCTCAGATTCCAAAAACCTCAAAGGATGGAGATTCCACAACCCCTCTGGGTAACTTGTTCCAGTGTTTAAATATTCTCCTAGTGAGAAAATTATTCCCAATATATAATCTAAAAACTTCCCTTGCTGCAACTTGAGACCATTGCTCCTTATTCTGTCATCTACCACCACTGAGAACAATATAGCTGCATCCTCTTTCAACCCCCACCCCCCCATTCAGGTAGCTGAAGGTTGCTATTTAATCCCCTCTGTCTTCTCTTTTCTAGACTAAATAAGACCAGTTCCTTCAGTCTCTCCTCAGAAGTCACGTCCCACAGTCCCCTCACCATTTTCATTGCTCTCCGCTGGACCCTCTCCAATTTGTCCACATCCTTTCTGTAGTGGGAGCCCAAGTCTGAACACAGTACTCCAAGATGTGGCCTCACCAGTGCTGAACAGAGGCGAATAATCACTTCTCTTGACCTACTCACAACACACCTAACAATGCAGTTCAGTTTGCTGTTAGCCTTGTTAGCAACAAGGGCACAGTGCTGGGTCACATTCAGTTTATTGTCCACTGTAACCCCCAGGTCCTTTTCTGCAGAGCTGCTGCCCAGCCAGCCAGCCCCCAACCTGTACTGCTGTATGGAATTGTTCTGTCTTAAGTGCACCACTTTGCACTTGTTCTTATTGAACCTCATGAGATTTCTTTTGGCCCAATCCTCCAATTTGTCTAAGAGTCACTCTAAATCCTAGCCCTACCCTCCAGTCTATCTACTACTCCCCCCAGGTTGGTGTCATCTGCAGACTTTCTGAGGGTGCACTCTGTGCCATCTTCCAGGTTGTTGATGAAGATACTGAACAAAACTGGCCCCAGGACTGACCCGTGGGGCACTCCACTTGATACCGGCTGCCGACTAGACATTGAGCCATTGATTACTAGTCTCCAAGCCTGATGCTCCAGCCAGTTTTCTATCCACCCTACAATCCATTCATCCAGTTCGTACTTCCTTAGCTTGCCTGTGAGAAAGTTGTGGGAGACTGTATGAAAAGCTTTGCTACAGTCAAGATATATCATGTCCACTGCTCTTCCCACATCCACAGAGTCAGTCATCTCATCACAGAAGGCAATCAGGCTGGTCAGGCATGACTTGTCCTTCGAGAATCCATGCTGATTGTTCGTAAATCACTTTTTCCTCCAAGTGCTTAGAAATGGATTCCTTAAGAATATGATCCATAAGTTTTCCAGGCACTGAGATGAGGGTGACTGGTCTGTAGTTCCCTGGATCCTCCTTTTTCCCCTTTGTTAAATATGGGAACTATTGCTTGCCCTTTTCCAATCATCCAGGACCTCTCCCAATCTCCATGAGTTTTCAAAGATGATGGCCAGTGGCTCTGCAATGACATCCCATCTGGCCCCACAAGACTTGTATATGTCCATCTTCTCTAAGCAGTACCTAACCCGTTCTTTTGCCACTGTTGGCTGCTCACCTCCTCCACAAACTGTGCTGCCAGGTGCAGTGATCTGGGAACTAACCCTGTCTGTGAAAACTGAGTCAAAAAAGACATTGAGCACTTCAGCTGTTTCTGCTTCCTCTGTTACAAGGTTTCCTCCCCCATTCAGTAAGACATCCACACTTTCCTTGACCCTCCTCCTATTGCTAACATACTTGTAGAAAACCTTTTTATTACCCTTTATGTCCCTTGCCAACTGCAACTCCAATTGTA
>NW_017728923.1:6155265-6159205 GCF_001723895.1 Crocodylus porosus | reverse complement strand
AACATGATCCCACAGCTGCATGGGACAGGCCAAGCGGGCTGCAGCTGTGGGCTGGGGCCACGATGCACTGTGCTCTGGGTGGGTTGCAGTGGTGCTGGGAGGGGGATGGGGGGGCCCCCACAGTGAAATATGGCTTGTTTGCAGCCCACCCCCATTATCCCCCTCCCAGTGCCACCCGCTCTGAGCAGAGAGCAGTGCGGCCCCTGGCCCCAGCTGCAGCCTGCCCTACCCTACACAGATCCAGGGGCACAGCCACACCCTTGCCCTCCTGGATGAACAGAGGGAGCAGTGGTAGGAGCCCCCTCCACCCCTCCCGCTGTGTCAGAAGTTGGATCAGTATTGGACAAGAGATGTGGGGGGGACAGATCAAAGCCCCTGCAATGAGGGAAGGAATGGGGCTGGGGCAGGAGCAGGCGCTGCCCAGCCACGGCAGGAAGGGGCACAGGACAGAGCCACTGGGGGTGGCTCCCACCACTTTGCCCACCCTGGGAGGGTATGGGGGAGGATGTGCACCCTCAGATCTGCATGGGGCACAGGCAGGGTGGGCTGCTGCTGCAGGCTGGGGCTGTCCCAGGCTCTTCCTGGTGTGTGTGTGTGAGAGAGTGTATGGGGGGCTGGAGCAGAGGCGAGCTGTGGCAGTGCTGGAAGGAGGACTACAGGGGGGGCTACAATGAATTTTTGGGTGGCTGCAGCCCCTTGCAGGACCCTCCCAGCACTGCCACCACCTGCCCTGAGTGCAGCCTAACCCAGCTGCCACCAGGAAGAGCCTGGCATAGCCCTGGCCCCAGGCCCAGCCTGCACCTCCTAGATCCAGGGGCACACATGCTCCCCATGTCCTCCTGGGGTGTGTGCAGCACCGGGAGCCACTCCCCAAGACGAGCCGTGGGTGGGTGGTGCCTGCCCTAGCCCTACTTCTCCCTCACCGCAGGGGCCTTGATCTGCCCCCCACGCCCCTTCCACCACAACTGACTTACCACCTGGTCACAGCTCTTCAAGCTGCAGGGTTATATATCAGAAATCAGATCAGTATCGGCCGATATGCCTCCTTAAAAAACAGCTATCAGCATTGGCCCCCAAAATCTTTAACAGTGTACCCCTACCAAATGATTTATGTTCTTACATGAAATGGACCATCTTACACCAAATCCTAGGAAAAAACCTAGCCATGAACTATTCATTACAAAAAACTTACAGGAAGTCTACACAGAAAAGTAAAGAACTGACATAGCCTGTTGCTCCAGCACCTTATATTGGCCTTAATTATGGTCAACCAGCCACCCCCTCTCCCTCTTGGGCCACATTTCCCAGCAAGATTTTATCCATGAAGAACTGTAACTACTCATTTTCTTTTATGACTATACTATGAGAAGTACTACTTTTATCATGTCATTTTTAGTTGTGCCCAAAACTGATAAATCGCAGAGTCCACAAAACATTTTCCTTTTTTTTTTTAAAACAATACACAACTAAATCTAAAAGGTTTACACAAATCATTTTTAAACAGTGATAATACCTCCCCTATTGAAAAAAGAATTTATAGAATTCAAATTTTTCACCTAAATTTTAAGAAGAAAAAATGTAAGTTAATTTTTCATAAATTACTATAAGCAACATTTATTTTAAATGTGAAACTTGTAATTTTCTCCATATGAGAAAAATGACTCAAGCACAACCCAAGTTTCCTCTTCTGCTACGAAAAAGATGGTCAGTTACGGAAGCAATAGTACTATTTAAATCAATTTTGTGCTAACTGCTATTAGGAGTTTGGTTTCTTAATTTTATATAAAATACAGATATCCATCTTGCATTTAATAAAAGATTAAAAAGCAGATACCCTCATGTCTTACATGCATACCAGCCCAGCCTCTGGCTTCTTTACTGTACATTGCATCAAGAAAGAGCATACACCAACTGCGGAGACTTCCTCAGCCTGAAGAAGGGGTTTTTAAACCTGAAAGTATGCTAAAAAGTTTTTTCCAACTATTTAAATTGGTCTAATAAAAATATATCAGATTCACCCCAAGAACCTTGTCTGCCAAGTCACCTGAACTTCTATTGGCCATCAGTCTCTGTATCAATTTTTCAAACAGTGGGAAGAAATCTGAAATACAGGCAACTACAGACAAAAAATAACATACAAAATTATAGGTACATACTTTTGTCATTCCTCCTGTCTGCGCTGTGTTCAATCCTGTATGACCAGCCATCTGTGGTGATACTTGGGTTAAAGTCTCTGCCAACACACTACCTGCATTCCCCTGCATGGCAGGGGCAGAATATTGCATTCCTGCTCCCCTTCCTCTGCCCGCTGCTGCAAGGGATCCATTCATTACCTGCCCTTGTGCTTGCTGAGACTGAGTCATTAAACTGTGGCCAGAATTACTGTTGAGAAGGCCCTGGTGCGTCTGACTGAAATTAGCATTCATACATATCCCAGGTCCAGTCTGTGATGTTGCAGGGCTGCTCGTCACCATTCCCACTTGTTTTTGTGCTTGAGAGTTCAGTGCTTGTGAGGCAGGCGTAGTAGGACCCGAGGCGCTGCCTGCCTGTTTTGCCAGGCTTGATGCAGAAGAGTCACCTTGGTTTAAAGGGCTCTTGCCCATAGCACCCAGATTACCAATGTTAGCACTGTTTGGCTGTCCTTGGACTTGATTACCAACTCCTTGCTGGACAGGACTACTTGAATTCACATTTCCAATTCCTGGGTTTAGGGTAGAGCCACTGCCCCCCCTTAGAAGCTCAGAAAGTTGTTTGTGTTTGGAAGCTGCATCTGGAACAAGGTTCCCACTGCTATTTAAAAGGCCTAACTCTCCATTGGGGATCAGCTCATCAGGAAGATCATTTTCCAAGTCAAACAAAGATCCAAAATCTAAAAATTAAACAGAAACATATGTAAGACAAACCCTGAAAAGACAATTTGTTTTTATAGGTTCATATTCAATATGACACTGATATAATGTATTGACACTAATGAAAAACTGTGCCTTTCACCTTACCATATATTAACACCATTAGGGGGTGTTAATATAAAAGTGCTCTATGCAGTATACAGAAGTGTTCTATGTATACAGAATAACATCCTTTGTACAGTAGACTAAGTGAAAATACTGCGTAATATGTGTTTCTATCCTAAGATTTATTTAGTTATTTTGTAAAACAGAACATCAAGCAGAAGAAACTGGGTTGCAAGAATGACAGCTTATTCAAACATACATTTGCAAAAAGCAGAAAGGAATAGAAAATCACTGGCATACTAAGATTGTTCATCGGTCTTCTCTTTGTTTGAATCTGCCCCAGTATAGAAGTCTCATCTTAAATCACCTTCCATCAATATGCAGTCATTCTTCTATAGTTAGACTATTAACATAGAACTAAATGTAGATTATACTATATTTTCTGGTTTTATTTCAAAGAATCCAAACAAATACTAATGTATAATTGGCCTGTATAATAGAGTTATCAGACTGTACTTAACTTCAGTACACAAGGATCACATTTTAACTTAAACCAATGACAGCCGTTTAAAAAAAAAAAAGTATGTGAATTTTCAATATCAGTTCACTATGACATGGGAAAAACAGATCATATCCATGTACAAAAAAAAAGTCACACCCATTTTCTTTACAGAAACACTCAATGCTGACATGATTATACCACCTTCCAACTACAGCTCTTAATTTAGAATTTTGATTTAAAATAGCCAACACAACTTTGTTGCTGACAGTGACCATATGACTTAGGGTCCAGCCCTGCCTAACTTCACACTACCATGACTAACTACCTCTCTCTACTGGTATTACTTAAGAATAATTACAAATAAGGGGGACCCAAACAGTTTCATAGTTTCTAGGGTCAGAAGGGACCTGAGTAGATCATCTAGTCCGATGCCCTGCCATGGCAGGAAAGAGTACTGGGGTCAAATGACCCCAGCAAGATGTTC
>NW_017728923.1:6148432-6154495 GCF_001723895.1 Crocodylus porosus | reverse complement strand
TGAGAGACAGTATCGAAAGCCTTCCGGAAGTCCAGGAAGATTATATCCACTGCTACCCCTGCATCTAATGATCTGGTGATCTGATTGTAAAAGGCCACCAGGTTGGTCTGACAGGACCTGCCACTGATGAACTGGCAGGTCAAACTGGAACATTGTTCAATGTCAAACTGGAAACAACTAAAGTAAAATGGAAGATGCGATTTTAAAATTAAAACAGGATTCTATTTAGCTTTTTACTATTAAAAGAGTTATTTTTTAAATTACTAAACCAACATGAGCTAAATGCAGCCATTCTGAATGAACAAACAGCTGCTTTTGAATGTCTTGAATCAAGAGCTAAAAACATACTTCTTTCATAAGAAAGGCAATTTTCACTTCATTATAAATCAAAGTTATAAAATAAAAATGAAACATATATACACTTTGGTAGTTCTATGAACTACCTAAAGCACTGATCTAATAAACCAAAAAGTCTATGCAAATGACAGAACCCCAAAAAGAAGTGAACAGTAAACAAGTAAGAGTATACTCATTCCATCAACTTTATACTTGCCAAGCATCTTTCTCTAACAGACTACAAAAAACGCTGTCTACTAGCACACCTTTTCCATAATGACCCTCAAACTGTATTCTGAGTGCTAAACTACAGAAATAAATATCTGGTCTAATAAAAAATATCACATTTACCAAAATAATTCTCTCTACTCATTAAAGAAATACTCTAGCATAAGTTGTATATACATTCCTCAGATCAGCAGTCTGTCCACAAAGAGACTCAATTCCAAAGAATGCACTGTAGCCAAAAATGAATTCTACAAGAAAAAAGTGAGGTAGTCTTTCAAGACAGTTATTTTCAGATATTTAAAAGACCAGATATTATGATGATACACGACTTACTATTTTCTATACCTGACAGGCCATAAACTTTTATCCACCTAACCCAATAATACATGTTTAGCTAAAACATCTTCCAGAAAGGAAAACTTAATATGAAATAAAATCTACTACTTTCCTTGTAGTTTGTATGAGCAGTTAAACCTCCCTCTCGATTTCAGTCCATCACTAATTTTTTCAACTGAATTCGGCTTCAAGCCACTGGTTCTTGTCACAATTTCTTTTTCTGTTTCTTTTCTTTTTTAAAATAATAAAGGACCCTTTGATAATTTGTATTTCCTCACAGAGGCTAAACAAATCAAGTTCTTCAAACATTCTTGCTACAAGGCAAGAGGCTTCCCTAAAATCTCAACTCATTTTTGTGTCTCTTATCTATAATCTCTTATTTTTGTCCATTTAAAAAAACAAAAAAACCCTGCATCATTAATATTCTAGTACTGCTCTTAAAAGGGCTATAAAATTACCTTTTTAACTCTATACATCCCTGTTTGCATATGAGAAATGTATTAGCCCTTTGTGCTATAGCAGCACACTAGATGTTTTGTAGTATATTATAATGAAAGCCCACAATACAGAAGGCTATTTTTAACATGTAATGGAACATAAAATAATTTAAGTGAAGATGTAAAAAGAATAGTTTCATTAGAAATTAAAACATGTAAATTTGAATAGTTCAGCAACTCAAAAACTGATGTGGAAATGTATCCGAGCGTGCAATGAGCTGGACATGGCAAACTGTCCCTCACCCAGGCAAAACAGGAGCAACATGAATCTTTTCCAACCCAGGCACAACATCTGACTGACTGACTTCTTACTATAGTGTAACGAATACATATAAATGTTTTCCAGTCATCCTTGCAGAGCCCTACTTGCCCATAGTATGTGATCTGACAAACAAGTAGTTTAAGACTCCTATGATTTTATACCAAAGGCAAGAACTTGAAATACTTTATTATTTGAAATTGTAAGCTATACATACTCTTAACAGACTGAGAAATATGTTTAGATAGAGTAAAGTTCCAACTGTTTAGGTAAAGTCTCATGACTTACTTGCTGGTCTGAAGTAGCCCATGTTAGTAAGCGAGTGTCTGTTAACATTTTACCAATGTCAGAAAAGTACTATAAGATAATATAATTTATATTATATTTAAATTTCATGAAAACTAAATGGTTACATTTTATAATTAAAGACAATGGAGAAGATATGAACAAACAAAACAAAAACAAAGTTTGTTTGAGGAGAAAAAAAAGTTGTTTAGGGAGCAAGAAAGAACAGAAAGACATAAGGCAAAGAACAGTCACACTAAAAAAAAAAAAAAAAAATCCAAAAAAAAAAAGTGTCCACACAAGGTATTCTGAAGCTGTGAAAAACTGCACTCTGTCTTCTAGAGATGCTAAAAGACATAAAATTAACAAGCCAATAGGCTTTGAAGGTTTCTGACAACTATGTATAATAATGGAGGGGGGTGGGAAGAAGGAAGACTTGAAAGCTCAAGTTTCCCCATATCACAGGGCAGATGCTTTTGTATGGGAAGTAAACTGCATAACCAGGAGCACACCTTAACTAACCCTTGTGGATAGGAAGAAGACATACCAAGAGATCAGGGCAAAAGGGAGGGAAGGGGAAGAAAGAGATAACAAGCAGGGAAAAGGGAACAGGAGACCTAGGAGAACAAGCAACAAATGAAAATGAGTATTATTCATAAAGTATCCCATGCCTTTAAAACACTCTATAATTCATTCATATAATGCAGCAGAATACAAATGAAACATCACAAGAACAGGAATTTTCCCCTGCTGCTTGTTAAAATCCAAGTTTTTTATTCTAATCCAAATGCTTATTCCCTCTTCACCCCAACCAGCAGATAGGAACATTCTATAACCTTATTTACACAGCTTTAACTTTATCTCAAGACTTCAGGTGAACACTGAAAGCAACTGTCAGGAAAAAAAACTGGTAGAATGCCCAAACAATATTGTATATACTTTCACTGAAACAATACCAACTTACTATTTACTGATGTTTTTCTCCCCCCAACCATTTGTTAGCTTTCCCTTTACCAGGTTGTTTTTTTCTATTTTATTTCAAACACAAGTTCATTGTGTATATTTATATATCTTTAATATCCACTTATCACCTTTTCTTTCTCTACACCACTATCTTATATTGGCCTATTATACTGCATTCTCTATCTCTTCCTGTATTTTGTCATCTTTTCTCTAAGATTTTCCTCCACATTCTTTTGAACGCATTCTATTGCCCTTCACTCCAAGACATCTTTATTTCCCCACCTCTCCCAAACTTTACTGCCTGTTTCAGTGCTAATCAGTTTTACCTGGCAGCCAAAAGGAATAGGATTCTCATTAATTTTGATTCTGCTGAAGCTTGATCAAGCTCTTAACAGCAATCAAAGCAAGGAAACCACTTATCTGCATCTCAAACAATATTTATGTATCAGTTTTTACACAGTCCATATATAAAAATTACCTTCATAAGCTGTATGGGTTACAAAAAAGTATAAAGTATAGATTCTGAAGAGGATAAAAGCACTTCCTAAGACTAGTTAAATAAGCTACTACTGAGAACTAGTTTAAAAAAAATTCAATTTCAAATAGTAAAGCAAGACAGATTAAGATGGTAAGATATACCATTGCATGTTCTGTTAATGATTTGAGGCTGTCTTATGAAGAAAGGTACCCAACTACCAAAGGCCAAAAAATTAACTTCACAAGGCTAGAAGACTAATTTATCTACAACTGAGTTTAGAGTAGCATGGGAAATTTTGAGAACACTTACTCTGTTTCATACCTGGAGTAAATAAAAACCCTTTCTACACTATTATGCCCCCAAAGGCATTAATTCTTGTGGTTGGGATGGTTTAGGAATAGCATACCTTGCACCTGTACTAGCAATTAGATACGATGACCCTTGAAGTCCCTCCCCAACTCTATGGCTCCACATAAAAAGTACTTCCAAGGACACTTACTTACTCAAGTTTACAACGGCTATACAGAAGAAGCTTGATCATTTCCCCCTGTGTATGTATACAACCATTACCAGGTCCTCTCTTGCTTTCAACAAACCACCCTGACGTCCTGTCAAGTTTGTTCTTTCAACTTTTCCTTTAGTTTTCCACTTACAGTTTCTATTTACACAAATTTAAAATCTCTCTGGACAAGTATACCTTGGATGAACAACCCTGAACAAGTTAAAGAAATGATTTTGTCCTATGTAGCTAGCATAAAAAGTACAGACACATTTATCAAATTCAAATGCTGGCATTACAAAATTCAACTTAACTGTGTTATTTCTTAAAAAGCCATCTTGGTTCACCCAGAAAGCTGTTGTTGAAGGTACTAGTACATCAACAGCATTTTTATGCCAACATTCAGTAGTAGTTTATTTCAGTCACTAGCCATGCTATTTTCTTATCCTCTTCAGTCAACCAAGAGTCCATTACTCCACCCACTTCCTTTCCTTCTAGGTTTCTCAATACTTCTATTAAACGGTTTCCTAATAAGCATGCATGTGGAAGCACACACATAAATGCCTACAATATGCCCTTACCACTAAACTTCCTAAAACAGGTACTTTTTTTGTGAATGAAAAAAGAAAATTGGAAATTACTTCCAGTATGAAATTTTTCATATTGTGCATTTAAAATGAACAATATGCAAAAGAGTTACCATAATTGTGTTCAAAGAAAACAACCAAACTAACACTAGACCTGGAATACTGTATTCATTTTGGATACCTCACTTCAAAAGAAATATGGACAAATTAGAAAGAGCTCAGCAGAGGGAAATAAAGACTATTAGAGGTCTAAGAAACATGACTTTCAAATCTGAAAGATTTGGGATTATTTTATCTAGATGAGATTGAAGAGGGATTTGATAACAAGTCTTCAAATACCTGAAGGGTAGTTTTAAAAGAGGGCAGAAATAGCCTTTTCTCTGTGCTCACAGGCTAGGAGGCAATGGCCTCAAATTGCAGCAAGGGAAATTCAGGTTGGAGATCAGGGAACACTTGCACACTATAAATGTGATTAAGCATTGAAACAGGCTACCCAGAGAAGTGGTGGAATCTCCATCATGTTTAAGTACGATTTAGACAAAAAAGAAGTTATAGTAGTTTCAGGTCCCCACACACTTTCCTGATAACTTCGTTTTATCAGTATATATTCCTATAAAATGTTTCACCCTATTCCTTGTTACTATGTGAAAAGTCTTAAAAAGCAGGAAGTGATGGATTTATAAAAAAACCCAGAGGTGATGGCACAAAGTAAACCCATTAAAAATTAGATAAATTTTGAAGTAGAACACATGTCATGTTATGGCAAGTGAGATGAACAGAAAATAATTTTATTTGGCACCCACTACCATGATTAAACTTACTAGAGAAAAACAAAAAAACTTCATATCTGCACCCCAACCCCTTTCCCAAAAAGGTCATATCCTATGCAATAAAGAGCTGCCTTACCTAAAATCTAGGAAGGTGATTTACTTTGTTTTAAGTAAGTTTTCCACATCTGTTACTTTTTCCACATCTCCTGTTTTTTTCTGATTCATACCACCCTCGCTTTATTTTTCCTGATCTATCTTCAGTTTATTTTCTCTTTTCCTTCTCATCCTTTTACTCTTCTCACATAAGCTCTCCCCCTCCTCATATGCTCTCACAAACTGAAAATACCTTTCTACTATATTTTTCTAACTTACCCCACTACCTTCCCTGCCACCATAAAAACATTACTCATGTCCTAGACCTTCCAATGGTACCTCAAAATCAACCTCCTTTCAGAGCAATCTCCATCAATCTTGGAACACCTTTTCACTCACCCAAAGTTCAGATTAAACTTTGCATCATAAAGAGAAGATGAAATGGAGCAGTAACAGGGGACACATTAATTCCATCCAAGTCAGAAAGCTAACAGCTAAATACATGAGAAAAAAAAAAGATGGCACACCCATACAGCCAGCATCTCTATCCCTAGCTGCTGGAAAAATGAAGCTGGAAAAAGAATTCCTGCTGGGGGACTGATTGTGACCTCAGTTTTCAAACAGGGAGTGGTCATTTTTCATAAAATGATGTGGCTAAGGAGCTAAAATAAGAGTGTCTGCATACACACTAGGGGCGCATTGATAAAGAGTTTTTGGACCGATATCAATAGC
>NW_017728923.1:6139937-6148332 GCF_001723895.1 Crocodylus porosus | reverse complement strand
GGGGGAGGGGCAAATCAAGGCCCCTGCAGTGTGGGAGGGAGGGAGTGGGGCTGGGGCTGCCTAGTTGGGGAAGGGCATGCAATGGAGCTATGAGCAGCTTGTCCAGGGGGACTCGGAGTGGAGCTGCTCCTATGCACATGACCGGGGAGGCATGGGGGGCCATGTGCCCCCCCAAGATCTGTGCGTGGGGTGAGGGTGGGCTGCCATTACAGGCAAGGCTGGGGTGGCACCAGGCTCTTCCCAGCAAGGGGGCTGGGCAGGGGTTGTGCTCAGGGCAGGCGGTAGTGGTGCTGGGAGGGGGGCTACGGCTGTAGCCCCCCTGAACTCTCTTCTCCCAGTACTGCCGCCCGTTCCAAGCGCAACCCTGGCCCAGCTCCCTCCTCTGGGAAGACCCTGGCACCACCCAGCCCCTAGCCCACAGCAGCAGCCCATCCTCACCACACATGCAGATCCGAGGGGCACATGGCCCTCATGCCTTCCCAGGGAGTGCATGCAGTGGCGAGAGAAGCTCTCTCCCAGATGATCTGCTTGCGGCTCTGTCCTGTGCCCCTCTGTGCCCCAGCAGGGCAGTGCCTGCTCCAACTCTAGCCCCACTCCCTCACCACGGGGGACTTGATCTGTGTGTGTTGCCCCGACCTCACAGCCAGACACTGCTCTCTAAGCTGCCAGGATGGCTGGCTGCATGCATGCATGTGACATTTATCAGGGACATGATTGGCCACATCAGCTAAAAAAGCCTGATTCTCAATTTTCCTTTTATCAGTACCTATATGATACAGACCAATGTATCAGTGCATCTCTAATACACACTATTTAAAAGGCAGAAGGTAAAAAGAGTACCATATTGACTTGCATACTACATGTACCTTTCCCTCAAAAAAAATCAGCTCTCCAAAATTGGATGCATCTTCAATAGGGGTGCTGATTCTCTGTGCAAAAATGAAAGAATAGAAGCATGGATGACAGGTGGAATAGCTGCTGTGGTTCTCTCCCTGCTGGACCAGGAAAGGAGAGGAGGACCTCAGTGTTCAAGGGCAGAGCTACTGTGTTAACCCTTTCACAGCCACTGCAGAATTGCCAATTCAGCAGTAGCTGCTACGTATTAGAATTTTTGACACTGCAGAGTGTACTCTCATCTCTGCAGTCAGGACTCAGCCCTGACTGGAAGCCTTTTCTCTTCATTCCGCATTTTCAAAGCAAGATGCATCTTATTGCCGGGGGGGGGGGGCCGCTTACTGAGTTTTGGCAAACCTCCGAGGGCTGCATTTCCCTTTCCGGTGCAGGGAAGCAGGAACAGCCCCATGGTCCCCGGCCAGAACCCTCTGCTAGGCAGGGGTTTCTGGTTGGGGGTAAGGGCTGGGCAGACCTTGCTGCTGGGTCCTACTGCCCCTGGCTCCTGTCATCTTTGACAGGCAGCTAGGAGCAAGTAAGTATTAATTTTCTAATTTTTTAGGGGCCCTGCAGGCTGGATAGAATGGTCTGGCGGGCCGGATCTGCCCCCCCCCGGGCTGTATTTTGCCCATCCCTGCTTTAGCTGCATCCTTCTTTTTTGACAGTTTCTAGAAATACCTTTGCTATTCTAAGCCTAGGCAGCACAGCATAATTTTGCTAGCAGAACCCAAGTCTGTTGACAAAATTATGAGTGCATCCATGTTCTCAGATGCACGGTAGTGGGACAACCCCTTCATTCAGCTGCCATAGCAAAACCCTTTCTGTGAGGAATGAATTTCTCTACATGAAGATGTATCTCTACTTTCTGTTGGCTTTAACAGCCAGTACCTCCAGGAGGGCACTGCAAGCTTTTCTGTACTACTGCTTGAGTAGAGCCATGAGGATGTGTAATGTGCACTAGTGGCCTCCTCATGGCAACTTACAACATAGTCAAACCCTGAGCAGTCCTGTGCTCTGGTAAGTTGACTCCAGATCTGACCTTTTGTTTTGATTCATAGCTTCAGCTCATTAAAGCAGATTTTAAAAGGAACCATATAGAAAAGTCTTAATACATTTTATCATACAGTTATTAACAAATAGCAAATGGAGCTCTAGAGTAAGATGCCCCCATATCTCTGGTATGGATATTCTTCTTGACATAGGTTTCTGCCTCTCTGCATCGGAGAAAGCCGCTGCCCAAGAGTGTTGCACCAAAGATGTCTGAAGCTATAAGTAATTAAATCATCTCTACCCAGGTGACTGTTGGACATATTACCTAAGAAAGATCTCTGATACTTAACTTATAAATGAATTACATGAATACTGAGAGTTACTGAAGTCAAAATTTACATAAGATTTAGCAGGTGTTTAAAGCTTTAGTGCAGGTCCTTAAATCTCTTTTGTAGAGAAAAAAAGAAAGACAAAATTGAAGTGGAACAGTAAGAGAGACACTGAACACATCAGATTCAGAATGTAATCTTTGCTAATTAACAGTGATAAAAGAAATGATAGTTCTCTTCTGGTCAGTCCACTGTTTTTGCACGATATGGCTGCTTGTTGTAATATCTACTGAGAGTCATTTTTCAAATGAAAAAGTGGGTAGGGTTATTGAGAAAGTCCATCTGCAAGGACAAATGAAAAACAAAATGGAAAGAACAAGAAGATTCACAGAACAACAGTTCTAAAAGTGTAAACTGAATGAAGTGAGGCATGTCAAATTCCTAAATTGTCTCATAGCTCTTTCATTCTCCTGGGCCTTTACTTCAATTTTTCAAATCCCATTTTTACAGACCTGATGATGCCTCATGAAAATACAAGAAAGCTAATGTACCAGGATTTTTTGCTTATGCATTTCTCCACATTTTATTATTAGAGACAACTGGAGGGAAACAAGATTTTGTTCCAGAACTCACTACTTCAGGTTATAGATTTTTACTTTTGATGAAGAATAGGTACGAAACATCATTATTATTTCCATAGCAATCATTGTGATGCCATAGGCACAAGATTACTACTTCAAACGAGGAAAATGCAGCAGGTATAGAAAATGAATAATCTCAAAATAATCTGTGTAGAGAATGAATCCACAAACTACCAGGAGACTTCAAAAGATGCAACATAATGTGCTGTTCTTCATGCTCGCCTCCATGTACCTGCTTTAAATCCTTATGTTGTAGTGGCAGAATTTCTGTAGGACTTTATGAAGTAGAGAGGTTGTTCACAACACAGAAGAAAACAGGACTGACCTCTGATATTTTGAAGTACTAAGTATGTACCCACTGATAAACTGTTGATCTTATTATCAATTACAATTAAAAATCTGAATTCCAAAATAAATTAACATTGTAAAGCACAAGCAAACTTCCATCCACATTTCCATGCAAGACCAAACCAGGAGATCACCTAACCTAGGGTGAGGTCTTTGACAGCGTCCAGTTACCAAATGCTTTACAAAGCAAAGCATTTGAGAGCAACTGCTGGGCAAGGGGGGGCTCTAATAAACACCATGCTATTCATGATGTTCTTATACCTTGAAAGCATTTAATTTTATTTATACTTTTACTAAAGCCTATTTTAACTCTGACCATTTTCATCTAAATGCTAAATCATGTTTTGGCCTAAGCTCTTGGTCTGAAATCTCTCATGGCACTGAGTTGCACAGCTCAGTTTGTGCGATGTTTAAAAAAAAAAGAAAAAAGAAAATCTATCCTTCACACGATCATTAAGCTTAGCACAATACACAGAGGGCACACTCCTACTTGGTTGTCTTGATGGGGAAACAAGAAATCACTATTCTAAATACATATACCCAACCATAAGAAAGAGTATACCTACAAGAAACTGAACTGCATTTTATGACCACAGCCACATTTTATATGCAAATGCCATGACAAAAGTTCCACGAAATGAGTGGGGGAAGAGGTGAAAGGCTCATATCAACTTTTCCCACCACATTTTACCAACTAAATTAACTGTTGTTCGACTTGGGCATAAAACTGGACAAAAAGGGGTGGGGAGTGGGAAATTCTCAATTCAAATGTAATTACAAGTGTCCTTATATCTGCATACATTTCATATCGCACAATAATACCCAAGTGTATAGGTAAGACTACTTTGTGAAACTTAACTATATGCAAGTGTAAATGCTTGTAAGATACATGTATAGGTGCTCACATGAACACAAATGCAGACCAAGTTCAGGCCACTTTACAAGTGTAGTTGAATTCTTGGGTTGGTGAACAAATGTTACCTCCTACTCTGGCTTTGCTTGGAAAGTTTAGCTTAAAGATTTCAGGACTTTAAAACTCAGATACTTGTCTACCTTGTTCAAAGAAAAAAAAAAGTAGTTTAACTGAAACCAACCCCTGAAATGCACATTTGTATTTCTTTGCTTACTTGAGTGAGCAAGGTAAGAAGAGTAGCTTAGTTAAAGCCTCACTTCTCACGTGTGTATTAGCTTTGTAAAAAGAGTAAGGCAACATAGCCACAGAAATAAGTTAAGAGCTAGGTCACAGTTTTTTTCCACTTACAAAAACTAAAAAATTACCAGTGTTATGAAGTAGTCATATTAGTTAACTACTTAATCCAAATACAGGCTGGAGTGGAAAAACAAGAATATTTAATGCTAATGCTCCAGCTTTAATTAACTTTGAGTTTCATCCTAAGTTTTCTAAAATGTATAAACTTTATAAACCTTTAAAGTAAGGAAGATGTCAAGACTTCACATTTGAACCTACATAAAAATTAGTTTCTAAAACTAGTATATTTCAACTGCACCTAAACTTTTCCAGTTTTTTAGACAGCTATTCCATTTTCTTCAATACAGCAGACATAAAGCCATTACAGCACCTATGTTTTATTGGTCCCTTGAGGCTTCTTAGAGAATGCACATTTTGCTATTACTTCATAGAAAATGTTGCTAATTAATATATCATTAATGCTCACACAGCACACATTGCTTCAGAGATATTAATTTAAAAGTCTGGATGGTTTACTGTGCATCCTGCCAAAAAGAACAGTGACAGTATACTAAGTGATTAGACCACTCTGTTTCAAATTAACATACTGCAATAACCAAGTTACTGTAAATCTATTTTGCATGCTAAATGTTTTTAACTCTTTGTATCTTAGAAGTTTTGGAAAAAACAAGAGATTAAATAAAACGTAAATGATTAAGAACTGTGCAATATTAAAATAATCTAGTACCCAATAAAGAAATATTTATGCATAAACAACGTAGCAAGCAAAAATATTGATCCTTTCACCTGGTTATATCAGTAAGTGAAAACCCTTTCCAGTGAAGATTTTCATTAGCCAACTTGGCAAGTATTAACTGTGACAGCTGGTAAAGTTCATACTAACCAGTTCTAATTAATTTGTTGTGGTGTTTGGGTGAAAGACATACAGGCAACTTAGTAATTTAACTGTAATGGTAAGTAACGTTGATTTCTTATGATACATCATTAACTGGACATTTCTTCCACCAGTACACCTTGATTTTAACAAACTTATTTGAATTAACAGCATTGAGTTTTACACCACCATCATGTTAACATTTACAAGACACATACTGATTAATTTCAATCACAGAAAAATTAGTACAAAATGCTAGAATATTTGCCTCAAGCAGTTCTTATTATAATCACTGTAATATAGATGGAGTAACTGTATTTCACTGCTTTTAACCTTAATCAACTGCTTCTACCATAAAAATTAAAATACTTAAATATTTACTCTAAAAGGGGGCCCCTTCCATCCAACTGCTACATAGACCATCATATGAACTGGGAAAGGAAAAAATTACAGCATGCACATTAAACATTCAGGTCCACCTGTGCAGGTAAGACCATTCGAAACAGTAAAATTAAGCAGATATATAAGCACTTGCAGGAATGCAACCTTAATCTTTAGGAACAGAACTGCATAATTGAGCTTTACATTATTTACACCTGAATCAATTTTAATCTCTCACAAAAGGACACAGCAAACAGCTAAAGTATACCACTAAATATGAGTGTTACACATTATACAACCTATTGCTTTTAAGAGCACATGGCTCAAACCTATTTGTCCAACCAACTGTGATCAAAGGCAACTTTCCAGGTTGCAACACAAGGTTCTGTTACTAAAACAGGCATGAGCCCATTTCAGGCTCAGAATCTGAGTAAAACATTATAATGAACACCTTTTTTTTTTTTTTTTATAATCTGCTATATCATGTGGAAACATTCATTCACCTTTCAGATAGTATTAAAAATCTAACTCGAAGATAGAAAAAAAACAACCTTTCAATATATTAAAGATACAATAAAAACAATGCTATTCAAACTTTTTAGAAGTATTACACTGTGACTGTTTTTAGATGTTGACCAGACACTATTAAGATACATGTGAAAAAAATGACTTTTCTAACATCATCACTGTTGAGGGACCAAGGCCCTCAACTCTGCAAACATTTCACACCTCTGCTATCAAGGAATTCTCTGAGGCTACTCACAGCATAGTGTTTGCAGAACTGGGACATAATTCAAAGTCTCCCAATTCTAAAGAGGAACTATTAACTTCAGAAGTCAGTTTTTCAAGATGTTATAGCATGTAATCCTAGCTGGTAAAATTACAACTATATGACAAATTAGAGGAAACTATTTCTTTTTTTCTTTGGTTCCAAAGTTCATTTTATAACTTCTATATTGTCACTCTTCTTCAACATGATATCCAGTTATTTGCAGAAAAAGCTGGAATCATTTATAATCTTTCAAGCATTTCCTCCCTTTGCTAGACATTATATGAAAGAAGAATGGCAAAAGCATCTACTACATAGTCAAATACAGATAGTAAATACGCTGAAATAGCAGCACACCTAATCTTTCATTTACCACAATATTTTTCAGTGTAAAAAGCATCAGGCTTAAAATCAAAGCCCCTTTCACTAAACATTCACATGCCTTCATAGACTTGAGGGTGTCAAACATGTCTTCTTGGTCTGTCACTGCTTTTTCAGATACTACCCTAAATTTCAAACTATAGCCATAGAAGTTTACAAAAATAAACTAAAATAATTTGTTCAAAATGGAAAAGTATTCTCCTTTTCCTAACATGATTTTCAAAGTTATTTTCTACCGTAATAAATAATTACTTCAAAAACTACAACTATGTTGGTCAACTATGTTGAAGTGTACATATTTTGAGACTAGTGAGCATTTTCAATACATGAGACATCATACAACCAGCATGCATAAGATACCTGCAAATTTCTACAGGACAATACTCAAAAGCAGACTAAGGTGATATTTGTAAGACATAACTTTTCAGTTACAAACCAGGTCATAACAGTTACAAAGGTAAGTATTGGAAAACATTAGAAACTCTTTACACCAAACAAGCAAATGGTAATTTTAAACAGGGAAATTTGACATTATGTTCTGGGGAAAGGGAAAAAAAAAAAAAAAGAACTTATATAGTCAAAGCCAAAAGCTTCCAGAAGTAGTTACTGTGAATGAAATCTCTGGTTCTCAAATGCACATCCTAAAGGATGAAGGCATATTTACGCAACATAATGACTGCTCAGGAGTTATTATTCCTGCTCCCTGGCTATGTGGTCTTGACAAAGTAGTAAAATGCACAGAATAGGCACAAATAAATCTGTCTAAATGCAGGTCAACCTGAGACACCATTAAGTCTTCCAAGAGCAAGTACAGAAAGTCCTGGACCATGGCAGAGACATCACTCCAAAGCTCCCCACAGAAATCCTCAAATTCAGATCAACTGCACCTCTAGTTTACCTTTATCTGAGAGTATAAGCAAGCAAAGGCAGGGAGAGATGATCCCTTTTGCTTCCACTGGGTCCTACTGCGCTCTGGGGAAACCGTCACCGGTCCTAGAGCAGCGGCCACGGCTGAAGAACACACGATCCAGCCGCCAGCCAGCTCCGCTATAAGGGGATCGGGATCGGGATCCCGCGAGTCTGGCCTCAGTGAGGGCCCGCTCAGCTTACAGGGACGTGGTGGCCAGGTCGGGGCTGCCGGGCCCCTCCCGGACTCGTCCTCTACCTTAGTCGCCAGCTCCGCCCCGCCCCGCGGCTCTACCAGAGAAACGGGGGCTTTTGTTCAGCGGCGAGAGAGGAGGACGGCAACAAGCGCCCCAGCAACGCGGCCCGACCAGTCCCGTCCAGCCTCCGAGCCTCAGCCCGGTCCCGCGGCCCCAGAGCCGCCTGAGAGGCCGGTACGCAGGTGCTGGCTCCGCGGTCGCTCACCTGTGCTGTCGGTGGGGGGGAAGCCCGGCGAGTTGAGCTTGGGTCGCTTGGCGTTGGGCGGCCCGTCCAGCAAGTTCTCCGCCATGGCAGCCGGCTCGACGGTCACAGCCCCAGCCCCGCCGCGCTCCGCTCGCCGGCCGGGGCCGCCAGCTCTTGCACTCCGAGTCGGGCGCCGCCAGCAGCCGAACAACAGCGCCGCTCAGTGCCGGGCCG
>NW_017728923.1:6137463-6139632 GCF_001723895.1 Crocodylus porosus | reverse complement strand
ATTCCTCAATTAAAAAAAAAAGTTTTTTTTTCTCTTCTCTTTTCCAGAGACCATGGGGGCGGGGCGGGGCCTGCGCGCTGCGTCACTGCGCAGGGGAACGCCCCCTCCCCCGCCGGGGCCGGAAAGACACGAGCAGCCGCGGAAACAGCCGAGCGCGGCCGGAGCGGGCGGGGGAGGGGGAAGAATATGCAAATAGGCATGCAAATGTGAGGAGCCACGGCGCGCGCCGCCGTAGCCACAGCGCCCCACGAGGCTCCTGCCCGTGCCCTGTGCCACTTGTACGGCCGCTGTGCTGCGGGTACCCTGCCTCCGGCACCGCCGCGCCGTGGTGGTCTCCACCGCCCGCTGCCCCTGGAGCACCTCATGTCCCCGTCAGTCGGCCAGTAAGCGCCGGTCCTCCCTGCCCTGCCGCCCTCTCCCCACCTCGCCTCAGCGCTCAGCCCTGTTCTGCTTCCAGGTGGTACCTCCCCGTCCGTGGCAGCATCCGGCAGATTTTACTAACTTACACGGGCACTTTTGTAATCTTAGATCACTTTGAACACAGGTCGGTCTTCACTGGTCACACCGCTGCTCGCCTCCAACACGCTGACCGAGACAGAGTGCTCACCCTGTTGCTTTCCCTCGGTAATATCCCACACCTACACCTCCCTCACCACCTTCCTGTGATGCCCACCATCATCCACTCAGGCATCCGCCTTTGCGTAATATGGATTGAGCAACTGCTATACTGCCTAACTATAGGTCCAAACCTCCTAGCACCTTCCTCCATACCTACTTCCTATCCTACAGTGCCCACCCACACCTTTCACCTTCTGCCTCTCACAGTGTTCCCATCCAGTTTGCCTCTCTAGAGGGTTCAGAACTTCCCACACCCCCAGCCCATCTTCCCTCCGCACTCCCCCATATTCCATATGCCGATACTCCATGATCCTGAATGATCCTGTGATATGCTCGTGTACCTGCCACACATTGCCATTGGCAATGTCTCACACTTTTAGAACCCCAACCTTCATACAATACCTGTCGGCACACCTGTCACGCAAGATCCCCATGTTTTTGCCCATCCAGTTGCTCAGCACTTGCCCACCTTCAGACAGTATCAGGGTGTACATAAAGGTCTAGGGGAGACCCCAGCAGTCTTTCCTGCCTATGACAACAATGAAACTTCACTACAGCACCAGCCAAACTTTCCCCAGCAAACATTTACCTGTACACATTCTTGCTGCCTCTATGCAGAGAGCCATCACACCGCCTCTGCATGGTGGCAGAAGTGCACACAGAAATACTGGTTCTGTCAAACTACTTGGAATATAATTTTAAGGCAAAAAAAGTGGAGGTGCTAGAAAACAAGGTGGATGGGGCAACAACAAACATAAGATCTCTTGATTATACAGATGAGTTAATACACTGCTTTAGTTGGATATATTAGATTCTATGTGTCTTAAATATAGCTCTTATAATTTATTTCCATTTTTAAAAAATCTGTTTTATCAGTTGCTACATTATATTTGTTACTTTTATGAATTTCTTTAGTTATTAAAGGAATTACTTAATATGGTTGCCAGCCATAGCATGACCTAGTAGTTTCCTGCAAATTAATGTTAACTATAGGCCCATCAGCCTGACTTCTATCCCGGGGAAGATCTTAGAAAAGTTTATTAAAGAGGCCATCCCTAATGGACTGCCTGACACCAACATCCTGAGGGATAGCCAGCATGGGTTTGTTGCGGGTAGGTCTTGCTCAACCAGTCTCATTTCCTTCTACGACCAGGTGACCTATCATCTGGACAAGGGAGAAGAGATTGATGTCGTATATCTCAACTTCAAAAAAGCCTTCGATCTGGTATCCCATGATCACCCCTTGGTGAAACTGGCCAATTGTGGCCTTGGGTCTACCATGATCCACTGGCTGGGAAATTGGCTCCGTGGTCGGACCCAGAGGGTAGTAATTGATGGAAGTCAATCATCGTGGTGTCCTGTGACCAGTGGGGTCCCCCAAGGCTCTGTTCTTGGACCCATATTGTTCAACATCTTCATTAATGATGTGGACATTGGAGACAGGAGCGGACTGGCCAAGTTCGCCGATGACACCAAACTTTGGGGCAAAGCATCCATGCCAGGTGAAAGGCAGGTGATCCAGGCTGACCTGGACAAGCTCAGCAAATGGGC
>NW_017728923.1:6118320-6137033 GCF_001723895.1 Crocodylus porosus | reverse complement strand
CCCCAAGGTCTGGAACAGCCTGCCATTGGAGGTGGTTCAAGCACCTACATTGAACACCTTCAGGAGTAAATTGGATGCTTATCTTGCTGGGACCCTATGACCCCAGCTGACTTCCTGCCCTTCGGGCGGGGGGCTGGACTCGTTGATCTTCTGAGGTCCCTTCCAGTCCTAATGTCTATGAAATGTATAATGGTTCCAATACCTATATTATTCCTATTGCTATATAATTCCTTACTGATGCATATTCCAGTGCATAATTACTGTTTTTTTTAAAACATCAGTAGCAGAAATGCAGAGGGAGAGCAGGAGCACCTGGAGCCAGTGGCGTGGGCTCTGCTTTTTTTTGGGAGTGGGCAGAGATTCAGAAATAACTCTGTAGCCACAGCTCGTGGCTAGTGGTTAGCTGCACCTCTACCACCAGCAGCATAGTGTCCACATGTGTGCTAAAGCTGCCCCTGGTGCCAAGCTGCACTGTTATGCCTCTGAACTGCGTCTTTCAAGTCTCAAGAAAATCAATCATGTCCTGTAAGATTCACAATAGACAACTCCATTTACAAGGATCTCAGTAATTACTAGAATGCCCAAAGTCTGGGAGCAGAAACATTTTCCTATGTCCATTATTTTAAATTGGAGGCAGCATAATGGTAACAGTAAATTTATTGCTCTTCAATTGTCAGTAATTAAGGACATCTAACACTGAGGAAATTATGAATTGCATATGCTCTTTTAAAGTATCAATTTCACTGTCATATATTTGCCCCAGTTGGGAAGAGGAAACATACATTTTATGTCAGAAGTGTGGGAGTATTCAGCCTCTGGAAGAGGAATCAGGTCATAATTTTCTGTCACAAGCAACAATGGATCACAATGCTCTCAACTTCCTTACAACTTACACCATTTTCAAAATGTTCAGCCAGTAAATATTGAATGATGGCCTAATTCTTTACCCAAAACTCTCCCATTTAACCATCAGTGGTTAGTTGTCTTGAATACAAGGGCTTCACTCTAATAATTTAATCAGTAGTCAGGGTTTTTTTGCAATATTTCTTTTCCAGTACTGACTCAACATCTGCTGATTCAGAAGATGAGGACAAAACTTCTAATTCAGATAAGGATTTACAGGATCCACCAGTGGGGTCATAGTAACTCACAAATCCTTTGGGTATAGATCCAGGAAGACTACTCATTACTTGAGTGCTGAGGGTTTGGAACAGGCTCCCCGCGAGGTGGTACAGTCACCCAACCTGGTGAGCTTCGAAAAGCATCTTGACACCCACCTTGCTGGGGTCACTTGACCCCAGCAGTCTTTCCTGCCTATGACAACTATGAAACTTCATTACAGCACCAGCCAAACTCACTTGTTGGGCATGTCCAGATGAGTGTGCATGTGCCTCTTACCCCATCTCAAACCCCTTTGAGGCGGAGCAAGCGGCACTGCAGGAATGAAAAAATGTTCCCCGCGCTGCAAGAAAATTAGACCTCTGGATATCCAAGGATCAAACAAAAACCTGGGGCAAAAAAAATGGGTCTGGGACTGTGCCCTCAGGCAACTGGAGGTTCAGTCCTCCAGAGACGCTCTGGCACAGTGCCAGAGTGTCTCTATGATTGGCCCTTTCCCTGCTCCTGAAGCATGCTGCCTACCTGTGCTGGGCAGGCAGCAGTGCGAGCTGCAGGGACCCAGACCCAGCTTTTGCCAGTTAAGCAGGGGCTTGGGGGGCTGGAGGGGAGGGGAGACCTTGGGAGGCTGGAGACAGCAGGGGAATGAGCAGGGGGCTAGAGACAGCTCCAGAGGCATTCCCCTGCTGTCCCCTGCTCTCCCGAGACTCGAGACAGCAGAGGAATGTTTCTGTGGCTGTCTCCAGCCCCCTGCTCCTTCCCCTGCTTTTCTCTAGCCTCAGGGGAGCAGGGGAAGGAGCAGGGGGCTGGAGACAACAGGGGAGTGTCTCCAGGGGCAGTCTCAGCCTCCTGCTCCCTCCCAAGGCTGGAGACAAGCAGGGGAAGGAGCAGGGGGATGAAGATGAGCAGGAGGCCGGAGATAAGCCCCTGGAGATAAGTTGGAGACTTCCTCTACTCTCTCCAGCCTCCTGCTCATTCTCTGCTACTGCTGGTGAGTGGGCGGGGGGGCTGGGAGAGCAAGTGGGGAGTTGGGAGAATTAACAGAGGGTGGGGGGAATGAACAGGATGGGGGAATGAATGGGGAGCAGGGGAATAAATGCAGAGCAAGGGGAATGAACAGGGAGTAGGGGGAATAAACAGTGGATGGGGGGAATGAAAGGGGAGCAAGGGAACTAATGGGGAGCTGGGGGAACCAACAGGGTGGGGGGAATGAGCCTTCTGTTCATTCTCCTATTCTCTCCAGCCTCCTGCTTGTTCTCTAGAGGCTGGAGAAGAGCAGGGGAATGAGCAAGGGCTGGAGACCAGTTGTGGGGGGGGTGGAGCTGTCACCCCTGGGGGGCGCCTGGAACCCAAAAGGCAGGGTAGTCCATGTGTTGGGGGAGGCTCTGAGCATGGCAGTGCACCCTGTCAAAAAAGGTGCCGTTGACACTGTCGGTGGTGCCTGTAGGTGGTTGCTGCTTGCCACCCCCTGCCACCAGTGGTGTCTGCGGGCAATCAGCAATTGCTGCTGGCCACCGCTGTTGCTGACAGTGGTTCCTGTGGGTGCTCACTTCTCACCACCCGTCCCCCCGCTGCCGACAGTGCCGGAAGTGTCTGTGGGAGCTCCCCACTCACCACTGCCACCAGCACTGCCGTGCCCTGCCAGCCACCAGGGGCATGCAGCGTTCATGCAGGGAACCCACCCCTCCTAAGCAGCACCCACACCCACAGTCCCCCCACACCTACCCGCACAGTGACTCACATCCCCCCACATTCCTCCACACCCACCCACATTCCCCCCACTCCCTTCCCACTCCTACAAACACCACATCCTCCCATCACACACTCACCACATGATAAGAAAACCCAAAGCAAACATTAAAACATATAGATATTTATGATTTATTTTATTATGATGCTAGAGACACTGATGGGCTTCCAAATTTCTTTAACATTGTAAATATAACAATAAAACATTGCCCATCAGATCAATCCCTCTTTATCTCTCTCTTCTGTTCTAATTATGGAAGAATGTGGATTTTGGGGTATTTTAAAAAGTGAATTTGGGATGCTGCCTCAGCAATCTAGCTGACACAAGGGGCTAGTGTCCCCAGATACCAATTGCCTGGGCCCCAGAAGCTCCTGAGGTCAAGTAACCCCGAGCTGCTGGCCAGGGCAGGTTTTTGTACTGCTGGGGCAGGACAGGGCAGCTTTTTATACCACTGGGGACAGCACAGGTGCTGGCCCCAGGCTCTAGCTCCCCCTAGTGGAAGATCTGGGAGGAGCCAGGCAGGTTTATTTTGCCCCAAGTGGCACAATTTGCTCCACAACAAACTGTATGTCCAAGCACGTGCACTGAGGCAAAAAGCCCCCCACTCAAATTTGCACTGCTTCTATTTGAGCTGCTGCAAGCACACATGCTTCCATGTGTGGACGTGACCTAGGAGTTGGACTTTGGGCTCAGCTGAGACCCCCAGCATTGGAGGTGAGTTCTGCTGCTGCCTGAAGGTTTCATTCTCTTTCTGGAATGTCTCACCCAGCACTTGCCAAGCTCCACCTTGGCCCTCTACTTCCTCAAGGCAGTCTAACAGGTCCTGCTTTCCTCCTTGCAGCTGTTTAAGAGCCTGGATTTACTGAACTGCCTACTGGAGACAGGCAACCATTTCCTAGGCTTCTTGGAATTTGGAGACTGAGAAGGTGTAATGGAGTTCATATCTTCATCCCTGATTCCCACCCTATGTCTGGGCAAGCTGTTAGGAACTGGGGTGTAGGCAGTGTTCCCTAGTGGTAGTAATCTGAAGTATGGGTGCAGTCCATGCTAGGTGCCCAAGGAACTGGGGACTATAGGGATCTGGCATCAGAACTGGAATTGAGAGACATAGCCAAACTCAAGACAGTCCAGGGTTAGCTGCTAACTAGGGTTAGCAGCCAAAGCCAGAGAGAGGATATGCTGAGTGTTAAACCAGGATTGGAAACCAAAAGGCAGAGCTGTAAGTCAAACAATAATCAAGAGTGAACACTGGAATCAATAGATGCCCCAGGTCCTACTACAAGATCAGAAGCCAGAGCCAGAGCCAGAAATGAAACACACAGAGGGTCAGGAACAAGAACTTCTGCTTTTGCTCCAACATGGGTACTGCAGGCAGGAGTGGTAGGATCTGTTGCATGTGGCCTCAAGAGATTGGTAGGGCTGTGCAAAATTTCACTGGCTGTTTCAATTCAACACTGTTTCTACTCATTTCAAGCTTGAAACAGTGAAATGGAATCAAAACAAAGGGCTTGAAACAGCCTCGAAACAAAACAAGGCTC
Source organism: Crocodylus porosus (assembly GCF_001723895.1). NCBI lineage: Eukaryota > Metazoa > Chordata > Crocodylia > Crocodylidae > Crocodylus > Crocodylus porosus. The sequence continues at coordinate 6,132,629 of NW_017728923.1, read as the reverse complement.
TTTGAAATGTTTCAAAAGTTTCCAAACATTTTGAGTTTTAAAGTAGCCATCAGTCAGGTGGTGGGAGACAGGGGAGAACCAGGGTTCCACAGCCCCATGTGGCTCAGCTGGAAGCGAAGCCTTTGGTCTCCCCACCTCCCACAGCTAGCCTGCGGGAAGCCAGTCACAGCCCAGAGGAAGGGAAATGAGCATGGGAAATTAGGCTGGGGAAGTGACTTCAGCCCAGCTGAGCTGAATTCCCATCCTCCCAGCACTAGATCAGGCTGAGGAAAGGAATTCAGCCCAGCTGGGCTGAGTTCTCCTCCCCAGCCTGATTTAGCACTGGGGAGGGGAACCCAGCTCAGCTGGGCTAAGTCCCTTTCCCCAGCCTGATCTTAGCACTGGGGAGGGGAACTGAGTGATCAGGCTCAGTTCCCTTCCCCAGTTCCCTGGTCCCAGTTGACAGCACCCAGCTTCCCTCCCTCATCTGGCAGGCAGATCAGGGGCCTGCAGCCCCAGGAGGACTGGCACAGCCCCTGCAGCCCTCCTGGGGTTGTGGGCCCCCATCTGCCTGCTGCACGAGAGAGGCTGTTTCAAGCTTCCCCATTATAGCATATGGGTGAAACATCAAAACAGCATCTAAACAGCGTACTGTTTCGATTAAACGAAACAGAACAGCGGTTTTGAATCAAAATTAAATTCATAACAAAACACTGTTCCATCAAAACCTCAAAACTCAAGTCGAAATGGAACAGTGCCATTTTACACAGCCCTAGAGATTGGCTGTCCTGACAGCCTCACTCAGCCCAGCTGGGGCCAGGACACTAACCTGGACTTGTTGCAGGTGGTGCTTGTTCAGGGGATGAATAGCTCTGCCTCCCTGATGGAGACTGAGTAAGTCTGGAGCTCCACTCTAGCCTCATTGTAATAACTAGAAATGTTGGCACTGTGGGCCAGCCAAGGCTGGGGTGCTGAGTATGGGACAGCAATAGTGTATGCGTGCCGAACACTTACCTCTATGCACAGGGGTTACTGCAGGTTACTGTTGCCTGGGCATGAACTCCCTGAGCATGGCATGTGTAGTAGCATGGGCACTCCCTTTAAACTGTGGACTGCCCACTTGTCCATTTCTAGTTACACTATTGTTCCTATGGACTTTACCTATGCTGTTTAGATTTTATTCTGGACACAAGGTGCTTGATAGATATACTGTTTAATTCAGAGACCATTTCTAACTGCAACTTCATAACAGGACCTTGGCCTATGCAGCCTCTCCCCAAATTTATAGCCTCTAAAGCTAAGCAAGTTAAAGCTATAGCTGTCAATATCATACCTCCTTTTCCCAGCCAAAACTCAATAAAATTTAACATTTATGTAACACACAATTACAAATAATTATAACCAGCTTGTTAAGCAAACTGATTTAAATGTCTGATTAACCTCTAAGAAGATTTGCACTGCTACCTGGACTTGAAGATATCCCCAGCGATAGTAGTACTGCTGTCATAAGGAGTCATTAAGTCAATTTTCTGGCTTAATTACCTTAACCTATAATGACTTGCATAGCTGAGAGCATCTCAGGCTATGACAGCAGGCAAGGTTCTTTGGGTAAATCGGGTATCTTTTATTAGGCCAACTAAAGTAGTTGGAAAAATTCTTCTTTGCAAGCTTTTGGGTACAAACACCCTTCATTAGGCTGAGGAAGTATCTGCAGTTGGTCTGTGCTCTTCCTGGGTGGAACAGGCTATGTGACAAACTCAGGCTCCTTTTCTCCTTCCCTTTTGGAAGTTGGAGAAGGTGTTATCCATTCCTCCTCAGGCGGAGTAGACACACCACAGATTTATATAAGATCATGGGACAACTTCATGTAACACCGCTGCTGCTTTTGACCACTGATTTTCATCCTAGATGTTTACTTTGTCACGTTGAGAAAATAGTGACAGCTCTCAGCAGAGGCATAACAAGTGGAGTTGGGCCACTTGTACACATGAGGATTTTCCCATGTACACTAGACAAAAATTGCCATTTGTCTTACATAATGGTGTCACCACATACACGTGCACAAGGTTTGGTTGCGTCAAATTGTCCCACATCATGGCAAACTAAATTACCTCCGGATATATTTTAGTTTAATCATGGCAAATTGTCCCATTGTGGACAAAAAGTCCATCACGTGTACATGGCAACTCACTAAATTATGTGTCCTGAGCCCCCTTGCTCAGCAGGTGCTGCTACAATTTACAGGTACTTGCAGGTAATTTGCAGTGTAATTTGCAGGTATTCTATGTAATGAATGTTTTAGCACATCATGTATAGCTGCAGAGCCCAAGATAGATCAATCTTCTGCTGACCTCTTTTTTTTCAGTTTATTAATTAAATTAAATAAATATTTAAAATAACTGTTTTTGTGTTAGTTGTCTCCATTTTCACTATACTGACAGTTAGGGTGTGTGCCTGCAGTTTTCACCTCCCTGTGCCTTACAGTACACACACGGCATGACTTTTGCTTTCAAGATTTTGAGGTGCAGTTTCCCACAAATCACTGCATGTATCTTCTTGAAACTTGGTAGACTTTGTGGCATCAGAAGGGGCTACTGTATCTGCAATTTTCATCCAAATCAGGCAAGAAATTACAAAGTTATAGGCAGTTTCATGCTTCCCCATTATAGCCTATGGTCAAAAGGTTGAAACAGCATCAAAACAGCTAAACAGTTTCGATGAAATGACACAGAATAGTGCTTTTGAAATGAAACAAAACTTGAAACAAAACACTGTCCCATTGAAATGGCAAAACAGAAGTCAAAACTAAATGGTGCTGTTTCACGTAGCTGTACTACATACATTGACTGAAAACAGAAACTTACAAGAATGAAACTTTAATTCCAATATAAATAAATAACAAAGATAAAATACTGAAAAATGACTCAAGAAATTCTGTATACCCACTTCCCTATCCCAAATTCCCCCTTCAAAGCCTTCTGTCTGCCTTTCATAATTCCAACTTCAAGCTGGGGACCCTGTTCAAGAAGCATCAGGAGTGTTGCAGGGGAAGAAAGAAGATATTGGGGTTTGTCCCTGTGACAGGGGGCCATCTCATAGCCAGTCAAATTGTTGGCCTGCCCACCTGTCTAGGGCAGTCCGCTCACCTGCCTCATCTGCCATGCCTTTGATGTAACCAATTAGTAGATGTTTGCAAGGTGGGAGGCCGCCTATTTAATGCTTGATGCCAAGGGTTTTATACATGGCTCTATACCATCCCTACACCATGTCCCATGCCTCACAGATGGCATTGCTATACGGCTTCAGCCCCACACTAGGTCCCATTACATTCCAGTTTGGTGTTTGGACCCCAGCTGGATCCCTCCTTCTCAGGTGGCCTGCTCCGCCCTCATTCTGAGCTGCCAAGCTCCCTGAACCCTTCTCCCTCTTGGGCATGGCCCCCTCTAGAACCTTTGGCCACACAGGCCCCAGCCACCCCTTCAGGCCAGTCAGACCCCAGGCTCCTGGCTCCGGGAGTCCCTTGCAGTGGGCATTGTGGCCCTTTGACCATTCGGCCCTGGCCCCAGCATTGACTAGTCAAGGTTTTTTCTGGTCAGGTTTCTAAGCAGCTAACCCACTCCTTCTTATATGGGTCCACTTTCTCTGCCCCCCCCCGCAAACACAGCTCGCTTTTTCACTAAGGCTGGCCTATGCCTTCAGGCCTGCCCATTCAGACCTACTGTACGCGGCTTTCACATATGTCCCTTCACTAGGGCAACTACATTACCCCCTTACCAAGGGTGCTACACTGCCCCCTTACTGGGGCTGCCAAGCCTTATGCCCCTTGGGTCTCAGGCCTTTGATGACATGCCTGGACCCTTGTCTGTCCCCTCTACAGGGTAACTCATCAGGTTGTGAGGGCTTAGGCTATATGACACCCCAGACTTGCCTTTCACTAGTGAGGCACTGGTGTGGCATTTCCTGGGGACCCCCCCACCCAGCCACAGGCAGCCTAACTACACCATTCAGCCCCAGCAGGGTGCAGTTTTGGGTCATATCCCTCCAATTCCCTGCAGCAACTGCCCACTCAGCTATGAGGGCCTAGGTTTATAGTGAGACTGCTCAGCCCCATCCTCCAATCCAGGAGCCCTCTTGTGGTCATGTGCCTGCCTCATTAGGCCTGACCACACCTGTGGGCTGCTCCACAGCCTGTTTAAGCCTCTTAAAGTGGCAAGTACCAAAGGTGCTCTGCCATAGTTCCATACTTCCAAACTCAGTTTTCTTGTCTCCCCTTACACCAGATTTACTGAGCAATATGTCCCCAAGCCATCTGTGAAAATACCTAAGCACTTGGTGTGGCTAAACATTTTTCTTCAGGGGTCTGCCTGGATGCATTAGCTGTTGTTGTCAAGCGACACACAGCTGGAGGGTAATTGGGAGAAAGACATGGCAGTTAGCCTGACATATTCAAATGTACCCTAACAAATACTTTCATGGTTTCCCCTATTACCATATTTCCCAAGACATCTTTCAATAGAACACTTGCCACCAGCTGCACTTCTGCCCTGGCTCCTGGTCCCATTGCTGATGGAGGGGTGGGGAGGGGGCTGAAATGGGTGTGCTTGAGGGAAACGGGGAGACAGGGGTTGAAAGCCATACCACAGCGGGTGGCTGAAGCATGACCATAGTCGGTGGCAGGAGAATGAACACTGTGGGTGGGAGCATCATGACCATGATAATATATGTATGAGTGATGAAGGGTGTAGGGTAAAGTGGGACAAGATTAGGGGCAGAGGTGGTGGTGGAGAGTGGGGTGAAGTTGTTAGTCATGTCTCCTTGGTGGATATGACCTTCTTGCTTGCCTGGAATCCATGGCAGCTTGAATGTCTGGGCACTTTAACAAACTCCAATAAGCGGGCTTCTGTGCACCCACTCATGGACCTTAAATTGGAGCAGGTTTATGAATAGCATGTGTTCACTGTCTAATGTCTTCCATAACAAGCATGCACTCTGACCGTGGCTTGATCCAGCCTGCCCCCAGAATGACCCAGGTGAACCCCTTGGTCTGGCACCAAATATTGATATATTTGCCGAGCATATCTGGTCTTCAAACTTCACCCCAGGCAGTACAGGGTGGGGGGGACAGTGTTGAACTTTCCTTGGACAGGGCACCTTGAGACCTATTAATTGAGTGCATAGTTCCCAGGGCACCCCTTACTGATCTAAGATGTCTGAAGTTCATGACAGGAGTGAGCGGCCAGCAGTCCATGGGTCTCAGTCCACTTGGATGCCAGATGCTCCCCTCATGTCTTCACAGGTCCCATTATCACAGCTATTGCTAGGCTTCCTGCTCCCAGTTTGGAGACAGCTCCTTCCCAGCACCCACTTTTTACATGCAATGTCCTCAGCACTAAAAATGTGTGGGCACTCAGCAGCACACTTCCATGCCCGAACCTCAAATTCAGGCTTGGGTGGGTCCTGTGTGTGGCAGGTTCCTTGCACGTGCCCCATTTCTTAACCAGTCCCATTATCACAGCCACAGCTAAGTGCCAGAACAGAAGAGCAAAATCCCTGCCTTGGCTTGACTCAGTCTGGCCTCAAAATGACCCAGGTTAACCCCTCAGTCCGGTGCCAAAAATTGCAACAGTTGTGCAGCATGTCTGGTCTTCTAATTTTACAGAGGCACTATAGGGTGGGTGGGGGGTTGAACTTTCCTTGGACAGATCACCGCAAGTCCTACAAAAGGAATGGTCCCGTAGCGCACACACGCACGCGCGCGTGTGTGTATGTGTGTGTGTGTGTGTGGTGGGGGGGGGGAACTAAGCCACAGCACAGAAGTATAGGCTTGGATACGGAGCTTTTGTAGGTTATAGCCATGTTGGTCTAAGGACATAGGCAGACAAGGTTCTTTGGGTAAATCTGATATCTTTCATTAGACCAAGTCAAATAGTTGGAAAAATTCTTCTTAGCAAGCTTTCGGGTATAAATACCCTTCATAGTTTCATAGTTTCTAGGGTCGGAAGGGACCTGAGTAGATCATCTAGTCTGACCCCCTGCCATGGCAGGAAAGAGTACTGGGATCAAACGACCCCAGCAAGGTGTTAATCTAACCTCCTCTTAAAAACCCCCAGGGTAGGAGCTTGCACTACTTCTCTTGGAAGTTGTTTCCAGATCCTAGCTGCTCTGTCTGTGAAGTAGCGCCTCCTGATATCTAGCCTAATGTAATGTTACCCTTTGTAAGGCTGAAGAAACATCTGCTGTTGGTGTATGTTCTTCCTGGATGGAATGAACAGTAAAGAAGCCAGAGGCTTGTATGCATGCAAGAAAGGCAGTCAATGAAGGAGGTGCTGACTGGGAGATGTTAAAACACTGATAAAGGGTATTTATACCCAAAAAGTTGCTAAGAATAATTTTTCCATTTATTTGAGTTGATCTAATAATAGATATCAGATTTACCCAAAAAACCTGGTCTGCCTAATGGGACATGACACCCACAGCATGCACCAAGCATGAATGCAGGATTTGGAGGTTAAAGCTGTCTTCTGAGTCCCGACATAATTTTAGCACTGAGGGCATCTCATGTAAAAAGGGGGTGCTGGCAGGGAGACATTGAAAAACTGGGAGTGGGATTTGGCTGTTGGGTTCTGGTGTCCTGCTGTGCCTGTGATAAGGGGACCTGTTGTTAAGTGGGGGCAGGGACATGAGACCCACATTAGCCACGCAAGCCTGAATTCAAGAATTGGCAGTTAAAACTGTCTGCTGAGTGTACATGTAGTTTTAGCACTGAGGGTGTCACGTGTAATAAGGAGGTACTGGCTGGGAAATGTTGAAAAACCGGGAGTGAGATTTGGCTGTTGTGTTCTGGTGCCCAGCTGTGCCCAGGATAAGGGGACCTATTGTTAAATGGGGGGTAGGGATGTGAGACCCACATTAGCCACATGAGCCTGAATTTGGGGTTCGGCATTAAAACTGCTGAGCGCACACATAGTTTTAGTGCTGAGGGTGTCACATGCAAAAAGGGGGTGCTGGCTGGGAGACCTGGAAAAAGTAGAAGTGGGATTTAACTTGTGGAAATTGGGACTGTTATTGTGGGCATTGAACACCTCATGTTTTCACAGAAGGGGCATTTACAGTAACCTGATCTGTGGAGGATAGGAATTGCAAAGTAAAGAGCATGACTGTTAGAATGCTAATGACCCTATTCAACAGCCCTATCTAGATAAGGGCCTTAGCACAAGTAAGTGTTGCTCTGTTCTTTGTGTAACAAAATGGGTTTGTTGACTCCTGATGGAATCAACGAGAAGTTGCTGATCTTTGGAGGTTTTGGAGTTTTCCAACCAGAGAACTGAGCAAATGGATAATGAAGTGCTGAACGCAATGTGCGCTATGCTGACCCTTGTACTGGGGTGTCACCACAGATTATTAACTTCAAAACACTCTTTATACTGGGAAACTTTTGGGATGCTGCAGTCATTCGACTGAGAGGAAGTTGTAGATCCTGAGAATGACAAGGCTTTGTGGATAAACCTACATAGCAACGATCGCAAGGTCTGGGCACATGTGAGCAGCTCTGACTGGTGGGAACGCATTGTACTCTCATCTTGGCAAGATCAGAAGTGGATGGAGATATTTAGAATGAGTAGGGAGACATTCTTCTACATAGTCACTATGGTGTCGCCACACATTGAGTGACAGGAAACTGTCATGTGTCAACCCATCACACCAGAAAAGGGGGTGGCCATGGCTATCATAAAACTGGCAACTGCAACCAGCCTCCATTTCATCAGGAACAAGTTCAGTGTGGCTCCCTGAATAGCCGAGGTGGTGATACATAAGGTATGCCACCTACTGCAGGACATCTCGGCAAACAAGCTTATCTTCCTCAATAGCCCCAGGGAAGTTTTTGAAGGAGACACTACCCATGTTGCGGAAGAGGACATGGCCAGGTGCCTGGAGCAGCACTAGAGCCCCATCCCTTCCCCTTCACACCAGCTCGTGCTGGGGACAAACTCACTGCGGGCCAATCTTGATGGGAGCAGCAGAGGGGCCCCCTCCACCAGAGCTGGGTGGAGCAGGAGGATGCAGGTCTGGATAGAGGGGCACAGAGAGACCAGCATGGCCTGGGGACAAGGGACCATACATAGGGAGTAAGTGGCACCAGTAGGACAAGAGGTCTGGGGGTAAGGACTGAGGGTCAGCAGCAGGGATGGGGGGCTTTGGGTTGGTAGTGAAGGGCTGCAGCAGGGACTATATAGCACTCCCAGAGAACACCAAACCCTGTCACCACCACCAAACTCACTGAAGCTGGCTGTCTGAAGTGTAGGCCAGGGCTCCTGCATGGCCATCTGCCTCACACAGGGCTGCATTGGCTTGAACCCCCAAAGGCACACACAATTTCTTACTGTGGAGGATGTTTCATTTATGTGACGGGGGGTGACTACAAGCTCTGCCCACAGGCTGCACATGTCATTGGCCCACCCCCCAGCCTAGGGCAGTTTGCCCTGACTCACCTGCCATGCCTTTGATGTTACAATCATTGAGGATAAACTCAGAAGGCTGCCCATTCTGGTGCCCAGATGCCAAGGGCTTTAATACACAGCTCCAAACCTCCCCTTATACCGTGTCCCATGCCTCCTACCATGTCCCATACCTCACAGATGCATCCAAATCACCTATAACTCATTGCCCCAGCCACTTTGCTGGGCCACACTTGGCCTAGGGCTCAGATTTGGCCTCACGCCCCACTGTGTGGGCCTTGGCCTCCTGTCCTCTTCTCCAAGCCACTACTCCACCCCTTATTGGGCCACTACTCCACCCCTCAGTGGGCCACTATTCTGCCCCTCACTGGATTCCTGGGCCTTATGCTTCTTGGGCCTCAGGCCCCAATCTGTGGGCCTGGACCCTGTGCTTTTCTGTCAGGGTGTGCTCCCCTAGCCTTTCCCCTCCACAAGGTACCCACAAGGCAGAGGAGGCTGAGGCTTTATGGTGCCCCATCCTCTCCTTTCACTGGGGTGGCAGAAGTGTAGGATTTCCTGGAGACTGCCCCACCATAGGTGGCCCCACTACACCATCCAACCCCAGCAGGGTGCAGTTTCAGGTCTTACCCAGGACCCACAGGAACCTCCTCCATCCCCATAGTTCCTACCCTGACCTCCAAGTGTTCTAGGAGCTGCTGTCCTCAGGCTGTATGATGTAACTCCACTGGCTCCCTAGATGTAATTCCTAGCTCTGCTCCTAAGGTCTTACACTTACACTTAATTAAAATACATCAATTAATGAAACAGCACAATTGTCACTGATCTGCACATATCAGCATTGTGTGAGTTATAGGTGCCCTCTGCTGTAATTTAGTAATAAGAGGTCAGTGGGGTGGATTGCCATGTGGTGCCCCCTACACTATTTAACTTTGAATAGCACATGGATCAATTTTGGAGATTTTTGAGCGGTCACGTGTACACAGTAACAGAATAAATTGACACCCACCATGTCATTTTAAAGGAGATAGATTGAGACACTGTGGAATAAACCCTGGTCACATGTACAAGTGCCACTGGTGCCCTGAGCAAACCCTGAGGGAGAGAGTGGGGAGGGCACAAGCAGGTTCTAAGAGCCAAGGGTGTGGCTTAAGGTTCTGAGAGCAGGGGCAGATAGAGGGGTTACAGCAATTTTACCATACCAGGAACTTCTATACAGTCATAGATTCATAGATTCATAGATGTTAGGGCTGGAAGGGACCTTGAAGATCATCATCTCCAGCCTCCTGCTCCAAGGGCAGGAAGTCAGCTAGGGTCAAAGGATCCCAGCAAGATAACCATCTAAGCGTTTCTTGAATGAGTCCAGAGCAGGTGCCTGGACCACTTACGGAGGGATTCTATTCCAGGTCTTGGGGGCTTGGACCATAATGAACATTTTTCTTATGTCCAGCCTAAAACAGTCTTGTAGGAGTTTATGATCATTGGTTCCTGCTTTTCTTTGGGGCGCTCTGGTGAACAGATGTTCTCCCAGATCCTGATGTACACCCCTTATGTACTTACAAGCAGCCACCAGGTCCCCCCTGAGCCTGCACTTTTCCAGACTAAAGAGTCCTATGGCTCTCAGCCTCTCTTCATAAGGCCTATTTTCTTGCCCTCTGATTATGCACATGGCTCTCCTCTGGAGTCTCTCAAGCTTCTTGACATCCTTCTTGAATTGCAGAGCCCAGAACTGGATACAGTACTCCAGCTGTGGCCTCACCAAAGCTGAATACAGTGGGAGGATGACACCCTGAGATTTACTTAAGAAGCATCTGTAGATGCAAGCCAGGGTTTTGTTTGCTTTACCAACTGCGACATCGCATTGGTGGCTCATGTTTATTTTGTGGTCAATCATGACCTCCAAGTCTCTTTCAGCAGCAGTGCTGGTAAGCGTAGCACTGCCACGCCTATAAGTATGCTGCAGGTTTTTTTTCCCTGAGGTGGAGTACCTTACATTTATTGGTATTGAACATCAGCAGGTTTGTGTCTGCCCACTTACTAAGTCATCAGCGAACTTAGCCACTGCACTTCTGACACCAATGTCCACATCGTTGATAAAGATGTTAAAGAGAACTGGTCCAAGGACAGAGCCTTGGGGGATGCCACTGGTCACAGAGTGCCATAATGATTCGCTGCCATTGACCACTTCTCTCTGGGTCTGAACACGGAGCCAATTTCCCAGCCATTGGACTGTGGTGTGGCCGAGGCCACAGTTGGCTAACTTTTCCATGAGGAGATCATGGGACACCAGATCAAAGGCTTTTTTAAAGTCCAGATATATGACGTCAATCTCTTCTCCCTTGTCCGGGTGATATGTCATAGAAGGAGATGAGATTGGTCAGGCAAGACCAATCCATGACAAACCCATGCTGACTATCTCTCAGGATGTTGCCATCAGCCAGCTTATCCAGAAGGGTCTCCTTGATAATTTTCTCAAGAATCTTACCAAGGATTGAGTTCAAGCTGATTGGCCTGTAATTCCCAGGACCTACTTTCTGTCATTTCTTGAAGACGGTTACCACATTGGCCTTCTTCCAGTCTTCAGGTACTTCACTTGAGCACCACAAGTTTTTGAATATTTTTGCCAATGGTTGGGCTATGACACCTGCCAGCTCCTTGAGTACTGTAGGGGATAATCTGTCAGGACCAGATGACTTGAAGGTGTCTAGCCTCTTAAGGTGATCCTTTACTAGATCAACACTGATGTTGGGTATAAATATGGCCTCACCCTGGCTGTCCCGCATCTTGATAGGCAGGGCGGTCCCATTGGACTGATGAAAGACCTATGCAAAGTACTCATTAAGCAGGTTATGAGCAGTCCCAGGATGATCTCCTGCTGCCACTGCTATGTGCTATGCCTACCCTGGCTGTTGCTCTTAAAGTGGCAAGCCAGGGACTGTTTTGGGGTTCCCAGCATGGGTAAGCCATGGAGCTGCTCTTTGTGCCAGAGTAAGGATTCTGTGAAGGCAGGGAGCAATTCTGGTGCCCCTCCTAATTTGGTGGCCAGGGCAGGTCCCCCTCTTACCCACCCCTAGTTATGCTACTGGCTCTCTGGACTTCTAATCTGTATTACTCTTTTGATTTTCTTTCCTTGTCTATTTCTGCTTCTGCAAATGCACAATTCTTTTGATATCAGCTTCTAAAAATACAGGAATTCAAGCAGTCAAATTTTTGTTCAATAAAATATCTGCAGATGATAAACCATGTTTACTTGATGCCATCTTGTAACATAATGATGGTAAGAATGAATCAGAACCTGACTCTGAAGTCATTTTCAATAGTTCCTTTATTATTTTAAAGTTCTCTTTTTATCAGCCTCTTGGATTGGGAATAAGGGGGGCTTGCTGTTATATGTCTAAACTAAACTTTATTGCAAGCTGCTTAAACTCATAGCTGTGGCCAAGCATTGCTGTCAGGTATATCATGTATAACATAAACAAAAAATGTCTATGATTCTATAAACAATCCTCTATGTAGCTGCAGCATTTCTAGTAAGATCCTCTCTGAGAAGTAAGGCTAATAGTCTAGAAAAAGTATATGTTGTTTCCAGTCAACAGACAAATCTATGCCAGTTCTGCTCCATGAGGCCAGCCTTCCCTGTGCTACTCACATAAAGCTTTGTTGACTTGGTTTTTATTTTTGGCATATGCAACAAGGCTTGATAAAATTTTTAATATTGCTGTTGGTCTGAGGCCAGAATAAAATGTTTCTAACACTCCTTCTAAGATACTTCAATCTCTAAATGATCTTCATTTAGTTTTTATTTTTCTGTAACACCATATGAATCACTGGTTGTCTTAATACAAAATCCCAGCTAAATTAAATGCCCCCCATAACCACATACCATACAAATTGTGATTTGGGCTAGAAAAAATAATTCTGGCCACCTCTGTAAGAATGGGCATGATTACTTGATTACTTTTTATAGGTTTTCATCCACTGCCATAGCTCTGGCAATCACAAATGACACATTATCTGAGACTGGACACTTTTTTTTTTCTTTTTTAAATCAGATTAATAGGTAGAATGACTATCTATGGATATTTCTCCATCATTTTTGTCAAGTGCTCCAGAGTAACACTACTCAATCTCTGGCCTGTAGGCTGAATCAGACACATGGGGCTGTGTCATCTGACCCACAGACCTCCCATGGGGCTGGAAACTTCGCAGTAGTGGAGCAGTACCAGCATTAATTTCTATTGCTCCATGGATGACACAGCTTCATGTGCTGTACTGCCTTGGCATGTGGGGTCACTCCATGACCAGATCTGGTATGCAAGACTAGGCCAGAACATTGGAGTGCAGATTGACCCCATGTGCTGACCCCTGCTGGGTCTGGCTTGTAGACTGACCCTGCCCCTGGGATCCAGCCCATGGATCAGTTCCACACCACTCATTCAACTTGCAAAACCAGAAGGCTGAACATCACTCTCTAGAGTATGTATCTTTAGCCAGCAAATCCCTCCAAACTCTACATTCAATGTGTAAACCATAGATTTATAACAAGAAATAATCTCTGTATTCTCAGGAAGGACAGTGTTTTCCAGGCTCCTTTTGGTAATGGAAATAAGTTGTTCATGGGTGGTTTCAGCTAACACTGAATCATGAATGATGCATGCCACTGGAGGCTGGGGGGGCACAGTGACAGCGCAGGTGGCATTGGCATGGCGGCCACTGTGGTGTCGGTGGTGGCAGGGGGGTGGGGATAAGCACTGACTGGTGGTCAGTGACCACCCACAGATGCCACCGGCAGTGTCGGCACTGGTCTGCAGTGATCTGGGACTGTATGTACACCCTCATGCACCCCCTAAGCATCGGGAATGCATTGGCTTCGCATAAATGCAGACATTCGACTTTTATACCCATGGACCAAGGTCAAACTTCTTTCTGTATTTGAACATATCGACTAGGCCTGTGCAAGTCAGCAGCAATCTGATCTGGCTTTGGATCCGGCTGCTTCGGATGGCTGCAATCCGATCTGGAGCTCCAGACTGGGTTTCTTCCTCGATCTGGCTGAAGCAGCTCCGAAGCTTCGGAGCTGCCTCAGAGATCCGGTCATAGGGTATAATGGGGAATCAATGAAATATGTCGGATGAAACCTGCAGGGATGGTAATCTCTGCTGTGAGCATGAAACCTGCTAAGTTTCAAAAAGATCGGTGAAGGGGTTTGGGGGGAACTGTACCCCAAATTCTTAAAGGCAAATTCATGTCACAGCTGTGTGTTACAACATGGGGGTGGGATGTCAAAACTGCAGGGCTGGTAGCTCTTGCTGAGGCCACAAAGCCTGCCAAGTTTCAAGGACATAGGTGCAGGGGTTTGGGGGGAACTGCACCTCAAGTTGTGGACAAGCAAAACTCATGCCATGGGTGACCCTGCATGTGTTAAAGTGCCACGGGGTGACAGCTGCAGGGATGGTGGCCCCTGCTGTGATGCCTGCCAGCTGTCGAGGAGATCTGTGCAGGGGGGCTCTGCGGCCCTGCACCCCTAGCTGCTGACAGACAAAACTCGTGCCAAGACTGTGTCTGTCTTGGGGCAGTTCATAGATTTCATAGATTTCATAGACATTAGGGCTGGAAGGGACCTCGGGAGATCATCGAGTCCAGCTCCCTGCCCAAAGGGCAGGAAGTCAGCTGGGGTCATAGGATCCCAGCAAGATAAGCATACAATTTACTCTTGAAAGTGTTCAGAGTAGGTGCTTGAGCCACCTCCGATGGCAGGCTGTTCCAGACCTTGTGAGCTCGGACAGTAAAGAAATTCTTCCTTATGTCCAGCCTGAAATGGTCTTGTAGTAGTTTATGACCATTCGACCTCGTCATCCCTTGGGGTGCTCTGGTGAA
>NW_017728923.1:6115023-6118309 GCF_001723895.1 Crocodylus porosus | reverse complement strand
AACTACATACCCCCACACCCTACAGACACACCCTACACCTCCACATCCCCTGCACACCCATCCCTTACACACCCACACCTACACACACACCCTACACACACACACCTTACACCCCTACACACAGATGCACACCCTACATACCTCCCACACACACCCTACCCACACCCTACCCCCACAAACCCCTACATACACACAAACCCCTACACACCCCACACAACCCCCTACATGCACACACCTCTACAGACACATGCACCCCCTACACCCTGTACACACCCACACCCACACCCACATCCTACACACCCACACCCCCCTACAGACACACACACTACACACACACCTCCTACACACTCTCACACACCACCAACATACACCATACACCCCCAACACAGACACCCTACACACATCCCTACACACACACCCCTACACACATCCTAGACCCCACCCCTTACACCCCCACCACCCCCACACAAACTATATACCCCCACACCCTACAGACACATCCTACATCCCCAAAACCCCTACACATGGACACACACCCTACATACCTTCCACACCCCCCTACCCACACCCTACCCACACACACAACCCCTTACACACCCCACACAAGCCCCTACACACACCCATACAGACACATGCACCCCCTACACCCCCTACACCCCCACACCCTACACACACATACACACCCTACACACGCACAGACCCCCTACACCCCAACACACACCCCTACACACCCAAACACACCCCTACACACAAAAACCCCTAGACACACACATACCCCTAAAAGCAGACAACCCCTACACCCCCACACACCCCTACACACACACCATACACACATGCACATTGTCTACTCACACCCCTACAAATGCACACCCCCTACACACACAGACCCCTACACACAAATCCCACACACCCACACCACCTACACACACATACCCTACACACACCCCCCAGACACCCCTAGACACCCCCTACACAGACACACACACCCCTACACACACACACAGACCCCCACAGACACCCTACACTCACACACACCACCTACATACACCCCACACCCCCTACACACCCCCTACACACATACAGACCCCCTACACACAAATCCCACACACCCACACCCCTACACACACACACCACCTACACCCCCAAACCCTAGACACCCCTACACAGACACACACACCCTACATACCCCTACAAACCCACACACATCCCTACACACACAGACCCCCCACAGACACCCTACACACACACCACCTACATACACCCCCCACACCCCTACACACACATCCCCTACACACCCTCACACAACCCTACATCCCCACTCACACACCCTACACACACACCCCTACACCTCCCACACAAACACACTACACACCCACCCCACACCCCTACACACACAGCCCCCTACACACACACCCTACTCACACACTCGCCCTATACACAAACCCCTACACCCCAACCCCTATACTCCCTACACCCCACCTCTACACTTCCCCCACACATCCTACACACATCCTACACACACCCTACATGCACACACAGACTCTTCACACACACACACCCCAACACACCCCCACCCTACACCCCCACACACTACATCCCCACACACCCCTACAAACACACTCTCCCACACAGACACCCTACACACATACCCCTACACCCTACACACCCTACACACCCTACACACAACCCCTACAGACACACACACCCCCTACTTATCCCCTACAGGCCCCCCCACCCCCCCACCCCACACCCTTAAACACACACACCCCTACACTCACCCACACACCCTAGTCCCCCCCACACCCTACACCCCATACCCTACCCCCCACAGACCCTACACACAAACACCCCTACACACACACATGCTACACACACACCCCTACCTACCCTACAGGCACTCACCCCCCCCACACAAACACCCCTACATACACCCCTACACACAAGCCTTTCACACACCCCAACACACAGCCAAACAACCCCTCTACACACCCACAACCCCTACACACACCCACACCCCTACACAGACCCCTACACACATACCCCCTACATACCCCCTACACCAACACACACAACTCCCTACACAACCCCACCCTACACACAAGCCCCCACACCCACATATCCCTATACACACACCTCCTACACACACCCTACACACACAGAGACACCCTACACCCCCACACCCCTTGCACACACCTCCTACAAACACACACCCTACACACACACACCTTACACACACCCTACACCCCCACACCCTCTACACACACCCCTACACCCACCCACCCCTACACCTGCCTACATCCCCACACATTCCCTACACACACAGACACCCTACACACACCCCTACACATACCCTACATACCCCCACACCCTACACACACAACTCCCTACACCCCCCCACAACACCCTACACCCCCCACACAACCTCCCTTAAACAGACACCCTACACACACACTCCCCACCCTCTCACACACAAACACACACACCTTACACCCCCCCACAGACACATGCCCACAGCCCCCCACTGCACACACACAGGGGATACACAGAGGCCCCCCTACACGCAAACCCTACACACCCCTACACACCCCACCCCTACACACACACCCCTACACACCTCCCACACACAGACACACCCCAGACACACACACAGACCCTAGACACCCCTACACAGACACCCCCCCTACATTCTCCCTACACATCCACACAGCCTACATACACACCCTACACACACCTCCCCTACACACACACCACCCCTACACACACAGCCCTAGACACCCCACACCTCTACACACACACCCACACCTCCCCTACACACTGACACCCACCTACACAAACATCCACCCCTACACAGAGACACTCCTACACACAGACACACAGACACACAGACACACACATACACACACCCCCTACACACATGCTGATCCCCACACAGACACCCCCACACACCTACACACACACACACACTACACACACCCTGCTACACACACACACCCCACCCCTAAACACTGCCACACCCTCCTACACATTTGCACACCCCACTACACACACACACACAGAGACACATACAAATCCCTACACACCCACCCTACAAACACACCCTACAAACACACACCCTTAAACCCCCTACACACACACACACCCTACAGCCCTACAAACACACCCCTACACACCCCTACACCCACACCCCCTATACCCACACCCCTACACACATCTACACACACACCCCTACACCCCCACACCCACTACACCCCCACACTCCTACACCCCCCCAAACACACCCACCCAC
>NW_017728923.1:6110274-6114701 GCF_001723895.1 Crocodylus porosus | reverse complement strand
CCCCTACACACAGACACACACCCCTACACAGACACACACCCTAATACACCCTACACACACCCTGCTACACCCCTCCACACCCCTACACACTGCCACACCCCGTATACACTGCCACACCCCTACACGCACCCTACACCCCTACACACACACACCCTCCTACAAACACACACCCTTCAACCACCCACCCACCCTACAACCACCCACACTGCTACACACACACCCTACACCCATACCCCTACACACACCCACACCCCTACATACACCCACCCTTACACACACCCACAAACACCACCTACACACACCCACATCTACACACCTCCCACCCCATACACACCCCCCCTACACCCCCTACACCTCTACACACCCACCCAACCCTACACACAGATGCACTCTACACCCCCCACACACCCTGCAAACAGCCTACACCCCCCCACACCCACTACACAGACACCCTACACACCCCTACACTCCCCCTACACCTCCTACACCCCCACACATCCCAAACACCCACCCCTTAACCTACCCACACCCCCTACACACACACCCCCTATGCACTGCACCCCCCTACACACATGCCCTACACCCCCCCTAAAAAACACTAAGCAGCCACAGTTTGCTTGCTTGAAGCTCAGACAAACAGAGCACAGCAGTGCCAACTGTTGTCCAAGAGGTAGTGTTCTCTCAGCCATGTGCTGCTGCTGGCATGCTGCTGCATGCCAGGATGTCTTTAATATTGCTGGATTGCAGGTAGGTTTCCTTGCATGAGGGGTCAGATAGAGACATTTAAAAACCACGGTATCTTCTGTAACTTCTGCCTGTGCTGTCTCACAGCCTGTTGCTGTTTTCAGAATGGGAGTAAGGAAAGGGAGAGGAGGGAGTTTGGTCTGAGGGGTTTTCAGCTGCTGCCAGAAGGAGAGGTGGCGTGCTCCAATTCACCCACTCCAGCCTTCAACATTGACTGGAGAGCCCCTAGAACAAGCTCCCTCTCCTGCATTTCCCCCTTCCCATTCTGTAACAGTGGTTTATCCCAGGGGTTCCCAGCCTTTTTGTGCTGAGGCCTGGCAAGCCATGGACCGGAAGTGACCGGCACATGGTAGGCAGGCAGCCAACCCTTTTTTATACTCAGTATAAACACGGGTTGGGTGCCAGCCCGCAGTATGCCGATCACTTCCAGTCTGCAGTTTGCTGGTTCACAGTCACTTCTGGTCCAGCAGCCAGCCCTTCACGGCCTGGTTGGGAACCCCTGGTTTATACAACTCAGCAGGTGTACACTGAGTTCAAAGCAAAGCGCTGAGTTTGTTTTTGGTTTTATTTTTTATGTCTGTAATCAGCCACTATAAAACTATCTGCTTAAAAGTAGATATCAGGAAACAGACTATATTGTGCTATGGAGAATTTATGGACTGAACACGGTGTTACATTAATGTAACAGAGGGAGAGAATATCTCTGAAACTTGATGAACTGCATACTAAAGCACACTCAAAGTTACTTCAAAGCCCCTTCAACTAGGTTGTCAACCAGAAACACAAAAACTCCTATTAAGTCATGTAGGTGACATGCATGGTAACTGCTGAAACATAGCACAGAGTATGTGAAACCTAAAGCAACAAAAAACTGTCCTGTGCTATCTTCTGAAAATATTTTTCACCCTCTTTTCAGAATGGCAACTTTTGGCAACAACAAAAAACAGAAATGACAGATGGTGACAAAATCTGGTACACAAACATGACAGTAGGTACACATATACTTGATAATATAATGAAAACTTTCACAAAATGTAACACCCTGTCTCATTTACGCTAATCACTGTTTTTGAACAACCTGTGTTATTATGCCAGAGAAATGTAGATATGAAGCATGCTGTATTCCATTTAAAGAAGACAGAAACCTGAAATTAGGATAAAAATCTGTTATGATACTCACTTACTGTTTTAAAAAAACACTAAATCCTATCTAAAAGGGGCTTCCTTGTCATATAAATATAACAGGGGATTTATATATATATATATATATCAAACTCTCCTCCTGGAAAATCAAAACTAATATCTCTCTCAAAAAAAGTATCCCGTTCCACAATTTATGTAATCCAACTTCCTTGTTATCCAAAAATAAAAAAATCCCGTTATAGCAAGAAAAAAATGTTACATGCTTCTTAACTTTATCTCATGCCCTGACCAAAATAATAACGGACACCACAAACTTTATCATTATTGTACTAAATATAGAACATACTATCAAAACACACTTTTTACAGAAGTCTTTAATGCTAATGTATCTTTTTGGAAGACAAATTGATTTTTTTTCAATATTTCTCTTCTCATACAAAAATCTTTATTAGAAATTTAGTCAAAACAGCCAAAAAACCCACCCTGTTTCTATTTCATGCTAAAGTCTTTCTTTTATTTCCTATGAAAATATAAGCCATTCCATTTTTCAACAATTCTATGTAATGAAAAGAAATCCTTGCTTAATGATTCCTAAATAAAAGTTTATTTTTAATAAGTACCATAAAACACACTCCTTTATTCAGAAATCTTTGAGAAAAGAACTGCTTTTCCTTACCTCCTGTAACTATTCACAGAGAAAAATGCTCAAAACCATACTTTTAAGTCAATTGGAAAAATGCCATTTATTTCACTGGAGCAGGATCAGGCCCTTTAAAAAAAACCCCACATTGTGGGCAGCTCTAAGAGCAATTCATTGGTTCTGTTTGGATAAAGTAATAATTGCCCCCACATAAAAACTGTAGGTGGCATAACCCTGGATACTTTTGTTTTCCCCTTTGGGCAATATTTTGGTACTGCTATCAGAAGCAGCCAATACATGTAGCAGTGAAATATTTCTGCATTTGTAATAATAGATGAGGCCAATAGCTCCACCTATTATTAAAGTTGCTAGTTGTGAAGAGGCTAGAACGTGATGCCCTGAGCCTGCCCAGAAGATTTCCACAACTGTGGGTGTGCCCAGAGCTTGGCTCTATTGCCTCACCAGATGCATCGGGTTGGATCGCCCAGTGTCCCAGGAGCTATTTCCAGCTGGGAAGCTCCAGCAAAGAAAAAGGAAAGTGAAGGAAGTTGGCCTGGAGTACCCTGCTGAGTATTATCATTCAAGGAGAACTTCCCTGGGTACAGGGTGGTAGATCGATTGATCTGCGAGCTCAGAGGATCTCATTATCTGCAATAAGAGTTAATTGCCACCATGCTCCCTCAGTTATCACAGGGGCAAGTCAGTTAATTGGTGGAAGCGATAGGGAGTGTGCGGCAGGAGTCGTAAGAGCTGGTAAGCTGCAGCCAAGCCTGCTGGGTGAGGTTTTGTTTTTTTTTCTTTTTATTCATTGTAGTTTTTTGTAAATTTGGAAGCCCTCTGGGGATGCCTGAGGCTGATCCAGCTGGGTGGGCACCACCCCTCCTGGAACCCAGTAAAACAAAGTCATAGCAGGTAAGAGCTACGAGAACCCCCGTGTAGCTAAGTCCCCAAGGTATTCTCTGCAGTGAGTGTAGGCTCCCGGATGGTCTTGGGGCACAGGGGGCCACATCCCTATGTGGTGATACCCTGACACTAGTCTCTCATAAAATTTTGTTTCCAGTTTCTTATAAAACTTTGCTAAATGTTAATGTTTTCACTTTAAATTTTACATGCTAGATATCTGCCTTATAGCAATCAATGTTTCTTTCTGCATTTATATTTTTCAGCAGAAGCAGTTCAGCTGTTTCTGAGAACCAGGCTAGGAAAAAATACATTCTTTGTTTTTGTTACAAATTCTGATGAGTTTTCTCTTTTAATTACACAAGTAACCCCATTCCCTGGAGAGAGACTTAAAGTTGGACAGGGGGTAGTCTGTGTCAGTGATGTGCCTTTTGCTATCCCCATGAAAATCCACCTAAAACTTGGCCAAATCATTGACCTTGGAAAAACTGCAAGTTGTACATGCCTATAGGGCTTCTCAGAGTTTAGCAATTAAAGTCTCCCAAGATTCTATCTTCACTGAGCATGGTTGTTTTGCCCTGCTCCTTGTACTGATCAGATTATGAATATACCATCCCTCTGCTAATCCTGTGTCTGACTGCCAGGTGCACATCATCCATACAGGCCAGGTATAGAAGCTGCACTTATTGCATGGTAACTGCATAGCAAGCACTCTGTAGCCATAACTGAATAGACAATCAGGGCACACAGAGCTCTATAAAAATGGTGGGTCCTGCTCCAAGATAACCCTGGATGGATGTGGTATCAGACTTCAGCACTGTAGGTTAGAACACCATAATGAACATCTGTCCCACATCCCATTCAAGAGGGACGTGGAGAACCTGGAAAGGGTCCAGAGGAGGTCACTCATATGGTCGGGGGCCTCTGTGACCAGCCCTATGAGGAGAGGTTGAGGGACCTGAATCTCTTCAGTCTCTGCAAGAGGAGACTGAGGGGGGAT
>NW_017728923.1:6108074-6110149 GCF_001723895.1 Crocodylus porosus | reverse complement strand
AGGAGACTGGATAGGCACCTGGCTGGGGTCTTCTGACCCCTGCCACCCCCAGTGCTCCTTCCTGCCCATGGCAGGGGGTTGGACTAGATGATCTGTCTAGGTCCCTTCCCACTCATTGATTCTATGATTGCGACACATGGTAGGTCATATTCTGCCAACATCCCATGAAGCATTGTGGCACCCTGTTCACCCCCTGCCCTCATAGGGTGGCTGTCTAGTCTAGTCCTCTGCCCAGTGCTGGGCTGGCCCCACCCTTGGGCCCTCAGTGACCTGAGGGGATGAAGCCCCTATTTCCAAGCCCCTGCCCCTCACCTTGTTCCCTTCAGCCAGCTATGAGACACTGTATTATTGCTCAGAGTGTGTATTCCACCTACCCCTTCTGGGCATTTGGAAAGATTGCAGCTTTTGATTAAGTGCTGTGCTGTTTGCTGGACTCCACATTCACACAGGGCTGTCCAAGATGTTCATCTTGCAAAGTGTTGTTTTGAAGTGTCTGTATCCAGACTGCAATCTGTTCAGCTTGACCCATGCTTCTCTGTCAAGGTCGTGCCCAATGTGGGACTTGTTCAGTGTTGATATTAAATGCTGTAGGCACAGATTTCAGATTGGATTACTTTGACTGATTATTTCATTTCCATTTACACCACCCTTTATCCAAATTTAGTGCAAAACACAAGGCCATAGTTATGAACACCTTATGTCTCCTAAGGCTGGAGGGGTATGGTAAACACCTGCAGGCAGTGGTGGCATGGCGGTGGAGCGTGGAGACCTCCCACAGGTGGCTATGGTGAAGCTGGTGGCAAGGGTGGGCCAAATGGGGACTCCCCGTAGGTAGCTGCGGCGGTGTCAGTTGGGGGGCGGGGTAAGCGTCAAGTGGTGATCAGCGAGCGCCAAGTGGTGATTGGTGACCACTCGCATATGCCACCAACAGTGTTGGTGGTGCGGGCAGGGGGTGGCAACTGGCAACCACCTGCAGACTAATCTCAGGGGGTGCACATGCACTCACATGCATCTCTTAAGCATCACCAATGGCCACAGTACCAAGCCTGTCGTGCTCTTCATGGGCACAGAAGCCTGGCAGCAGGGGAGTGGCTAGAGCAGGGGTGGGCAAAATATGGCCTGTGGGCCCAATCTGGCCCACCAAATGTTTTATTCAGTCCAAGGTGAAGGGGGTAGCTTGGGCCATGGTGTGCATGGCTGGTCCCACTGCCCCTGGGCCTGTAGTGTGGCTGGAGCAGTGGGGAGGCCATACTCTGCTTCCTCACAGCCCTGGTGGCAGCAGCTCCTTCCAGCTGCCTCCATCAGTGTTACCACCACCTCTGGACCTGGCCCCATTGCCTGAGCACCCGAGCCTATCCACCCCACACCCACTGCTGGGGGTGCCAGATGAAAAGGGCAGTTGGGCAAGGAGACCATACTGGGACCCATACCTTGGGGCTGGGATTATGGGGTGGTGACAGCATGGGGCAGGGGCTCAGGGCACAGCCACAATCTACGTATCCTGTATATCCTGCAATGGGCACTGTTTCTGCAGGCAGGGTCATGCCAGGAGTGGATTGTGGTTCTGCCCCCAGCCCTGGCCTCCTGCTGTCACCACCCCTTGATCCCGCCTCACAATCTTGGCCCCAGCCACCTGTCCTACTCCTGGGTACTGCTCCCCATCTACCCATAGCCCATCCTATCTGGCTGTGCACCCTGCTGGTCTCCAAGGAGACCTTGGGCCAGGGCTGGGCCCTGGTGTGAAGCCACTTAGGGAGTTTTGGTGAGCTGTTGTGGGCCAGGGTGGTAGGGGGGTGGTGCTGATATAGCTTGGTGGGGCAGCTGGGTGCTGACCCAGCCTGCAACAGCTCACCAAAACTCCCTAAGTGGTTCTGCGCATTCTTAAGTTGGTATCCCATGTCATGCTGGCTAAACCTCTTAAGGCAGCTACCCATGCAGAGACTTAACATTGCATTCAGAAGGTTAGCAGTAAACAGGTGAGGGAAGAGTCATAGATTTCATAGACATTAGGGCTGGAAGGGACCTCGGGAGATCATCGAGTCCAGCCCCCTGCCCAAAGGGCAGGAAGTCAGCTG
>NW_017728923.1:6079730-6107518 GCF_001723895.1 Crocodylus porosus | reverse complement strand
GGCTCATGTTCATCTTGTAGTCAATGATGACCCCCAAGTCTCTTTCTTCGGTGTTAAACACCATGAGGTTCTCATCTGCCCATTTGCTGAGCTTGTCCAGGTCAGCCTGGATCACCTGCCTATCTTCTGGCGTGGATCCAATGTGACTCCTTGGTAAGTTGGGGTGTGCTCATGGCAAAGACTGTAGTTGTCTAGTCCGATATTCAGTATACTCTTGGCTTGACAATTGTCTACGTGGAAGACTGATGATACTGATTTATTGATAAATAAATCAAATGTATTTATTTACTGACCTCATGCATTTTAAACAACCCCCTGCAACTTCTAGCTACTGGCCTGGAATGAAGGTGAGGTGCCTGGCTCATTCCCCCCTAATGTTGTTGGGTGCTTAGTAGTTTGTGTTGTATTCTATGGGACCATAAATATGGGTAATTGACAACTGACCATCCCATCTCTCAAGGTTGCAATGCTTTTCCGAGAGAGGCCAGTGTGTTTATTTGGATCTACTGGATGCAAACCCTAATGCAAACAGACCCTGACATAGAGCCCCACAACCAACAAGTGAAACTGTGCTTTTTCCACCAGCAGTCCTCCAGGCACTATTTGGCAGAGTAGCTATGAATGAGGACTGCTGCAGGTAAAGCACAGAGTGAAACAGGAAATTTTCTCCCTAGCAAAAAATCCCCCCATTCACTCCCTCCCTCTCCTCCCGGAGAGTCATATACAATAACCTTATCCAACATATATATTTCTCTCAGGGGGAGGGGGATTGAGGCCCCTGTAGGAAGGGAGGGAGGGAGCGAGCTGGGCTGGCAGGGCTGGGGCTGGAATGCACAGCTGCAGGGCTCCAGCTGGGAAGAGGGCAGGGCCAAGGGTGGCTCATCCGGGGGAGGGGGAAGTCTGGTTCCATGCTGCTACATGTGCTCCTGTGGGGCAGAGGAAACCTGCACCCCCCACATCTGTACCCAGGGCAGACACAGACTGTGGGCTCAAGCTCCCACCCTGCTTCCCTCCTCTGGGGCCTCCAGAGCCAGCGGGAACAGCCTGGCACAGCTAGGGACAATGGGGCCATGTGGGGATTTCTTGCCAGTGCAAACTCCACCCCCCCTTTGCCCTGGTGATGCACCTCCAGTGCCTGCTGTTGCTTTGAGGGGCACAGCCCCACACTGCTGCCCTCACTGCAGCCCCATGCATAGAAGGCACATCACTGGAACGGCGGGGGGGGGGGGAGGAGGCAACAAGCAGCGAGGACATAAGTGCATAAACTTCCACCTGACTTGCTCTGACTAGGATTTTACTATGAGTAAGATAACATGTAGAGGTGCACCAATAGAGATTTTTTGGGCCAATACCGATGGCCAATTTTTAACAAGCCATATCAGCTGATACAGATCCAGTTGCTGATATGCAGTCAGGCAGCTTGGAGAGCAGTGTCCAGCTGGTAAGTCTGTTGTGGGGGAAGATCAAAGCCCCTGCAGTGAGGGAGGGAGTGGGGCTGGCGCTGCACAGCCGGGGTGGGGCGGGGCGGGGCACAGGATGGAACCATAAGCAGCTTGTCCATGGAGCAGGCGGAGTGGTGGGCGGCTCCCACCACTACACACACCCGGGGAGGGCATGTGCCCCTGGATCTGCACATTGGAAGAGGGCAGACTGCCACTGCAGGCTGGGGTTGGGGTGGTGCTGAGCACTTCCTGGCGGACAGCCTGGGCCAGACTTCACGTGGGGTGGACAGCAGTGGTACTGGGAGGGGGGCTATGAGGGGGACTGTGGCCATCCCAGAATTCACTGTAGCCCCCCCAGTTTCCCCTCCCAGCACCGCCACTTCCTGCCTGAAGTAGAGCCTGGCCCAGCACAGCCCCAGCTCACAGTGGCAGCCCATCCTGACCCCACATGCAGATCCAGGGGCACATGCCCCCCATGTCTCCTGGGGTGCATGTAGCTGTGGGAGCCACCTCCCCATGTCCCCCAGAGGAGCTGCTTGCAGCTCCATCCTGCCCCAGCTGTGTAGTGCCTGCTCCTGCTCCTGCCCCTGCTGCAGCCCCAGACTCACTCCCTCCCTCACCACAGAGGCCTCGATCTGCCCCCCCACCCCTTCCCCCACAACAGACTTACCAGCGAGACACTGCTCTCCATGCTGCCGGATTGTGCTTCTGGCTGCCTGTGTGCTGCACTGAAGCTGTGGCCATACACAGGGCATTTATCGGTGGCATTATCAGTCACATCAGCCAAAAAAAGCCAGTTGATGATACTGTCAAGTTTCCTTATATTGGTGCTGATCTGATATGGGACTGAAGTATTGGTGCACCTCTAATAATATTCAGCTGGTCCTACTAAAGGCAGAATCTGGGAGCCCAGGAAGCACTGTGAGGGAGACACAGAGGCAGGCTGAGGTAGGAAGCAGTCCAGAATAATAAAGCAAATGATCTGAGCAGTTGAATCTGTACTGGCTGCTACAGGATCCTGGACTGGAACCCAGAGCACCCAAATCACCTGGGTATCCACACAGACAATGAGAAGCCTCCCCACCATGAGAGTGGAAGAAAAACTAAGTCAAGAGGTAGACAGTAGTCCCAGTACAATTTTGATGGAATCTCTTTTCTTTTCATAGATTCCATGATTTGCCTTGAACATGAATCACAGCTCTGGAATCAAAAGGAAGGTAACCAAGTTCTTGAAACCAAAAGAGTGGCCATTAAGTGTCTGACTACCCTGGAGTAGAAGGTGCAATTGTTGCACACACAAATATGCATGATCTAGGATTTAATTTAGGGAATTTATGTACCAGCAGCAGCATAACTGTGACAGCATGGTCTTCAGCTTGGGCTGTGCAGGCCCACTCAAGTTCCTGGGTAAGTATTTAAGGAACTGTTCCACACTGCTGTCTATGCTGTGTGTCAGCTTCACTGTTATTGGTATCCAAACTAGATAAATTAAAGATAGCTAGATTAAAGGCATAGCCAAGCTATCTGGAATGTGGCTACACATGCTACAATTGCACCTCTGATGCCCTGAGGCAGGGAACACCTGGTACCAAGGCATGATAAGGTAATCTTTCTACATTGCCCACTGTGATAGATGTCAGGTTTGATTTACAGAAGAACTGAGCACTCAACTGTAAGTGAAGTCAGAGGGAGCGGTGTTCTGAACACAAAGTCCTATAAAAATATTATGCAGTCTGGCTGAAACCCCCCTCCCCCAATCAGATATCATATGCCTAAATCAGGACACCTATAATTAGCAGATGCTTGATTTTGTCCTTAAAATTATGTGTTTTTTTTCACTGATCTGTAGAAAGGACGTAACCCCACTTTATGATACACTGATGTTATGAAGAAAAGTTCATTAATGTTCTGAACTCACAGCATGAGATGTTATGATGATGAGTGTAATAAACAGCCCATGAAGAAGTTAATTCTATATTTAGTGCTGGGTTTGGATGGTGTACACCAAATAATGCCTTGGGACACATTTCATGATAGGGATTGTAATGGTGGTTAAGACAGAAACCATGTTACTTGGGGATAAGCACGGGATGCAGGTAACCAAGGTAGATGGTGTCACAGAAAGGATGAGGGTGGCAGCCAGCTGAACACAGTGGATGAGGATTAGCGCAGCGGGAGAAGATAAGAATAACTGAAGCAACCACCACACTTAAAAGGCAGGGACAGCACTTTGCCCTCTGGGCACTTGAGAGGAGAGAGGCAGATGTGGGAGATGGCGAGCAGTGATAGAAGCCGTAAGTGTGAGGAATGGAGGATCTATGGCTGACTGGTGAGAAAAGGGGAACTCACCTGGGGGGTCATAGACAATGAAGGTGACCAAGGAGAGGTTTGGGGAGCCTGGAGGACAAACATTTGGAAGAAGCATAAGAGGGAGAAAGCCCTGTTCAGCCTGAGAAAGCGGTGAAGGAACTGCAGCCCTGTGAGGGTGAAAAGCATGACTCAGCAGACCAGCAGTGCAGCCACTTTGCTGCTAATAGGTAATTAGCATGGTCAATTAGACATTGTAACTGGTACTCAATAAATGTAGCACCTTGTAAACTACCATAGGGGTGGTCAATAGTATCTTATCTCATTCAGGAAATAACACTTTTCATTTCTCCCATCTCAAAGTCCTGGCAGGAGAGTTCTGTGTGAGACTAGGGAGACACATTCACCCTCCCACAGGAATAAAAAGAAATATTGAATTGGTGCTTGTTCAATGAGACCTGTCCATAGATTTCATAGACATCAGGGCTGGAAGGGACCTCGGGAGATCATCGAGTCCAACCCCCTGCCAGAGGGGCAGGAAGTCAGCTGGGGTCATAGGATCCCAGCAAGATAAGCATCCAATTTACTCTTGAAGGTGTTCAATGTAGGTGCTTGAACCACCTCCGCTGGCAGACTGTTCCAGACTTTGGGGGCTCGGACAGTAAAGAAATTCTTCCTTATGTCCACCCTGAAACGGTCTTGCTAGAGTTTATAACCATTCAACCTCATCATCCCTTGGGGTGCTCTGGTGAACAATCGATCCTGATGAACACCCTTGATAAACTAATAGGTGGCCATCAGATCATCCCTGAGTCTGCACTTTTCCAGGCTAAAGAGCCCCATGGCTCTCAGCCTGTTGTCGTAAGGTCTGTTTTCCTAACCTCTGATCATACGCGTGGCTCTTCCCTGGACTCTCTCAAGCTTCTCCACATCCTTTTTGAATTGTGGAGCCCAAAACTGGATGCAGTGCTCCAGCTGCGGCCTCACCAAAGCCAAGTACAACGGGAGAATGACATCCTGGGATTTACTTGGGAAGCATCTATGGATGCAAGCCAGCATTTTGGTTGCTTTACTAGCTGCAGCATCATACTGAAGGCTCATGTTCATCTTGTGGTCAGTCATGACCCCCAACGCCTTTTCATCCATAGTGCTAGTCAGCGTAGCACTGCTGAGCCTATAAGGATGCTGAATATTTTTCCTCCCAAGGTGGAGAACTTTGAATTTTTCGGTGTTAAACACCATCAGGTTCTCATCCAGCCATTTTCTAAGCCTGTCAAGGTCAACCTGGATCGCTCTCCTGTCCTCAGGTGTGGATGCTTTACCCCAGAGTTTGGTATGGTCAGTGAATTTGGCCAGTCCGCTTCTGACTCCAATGTCCACATTATTAATGAAGATGTTGAACAATATGGGTCCAAGGACAGAGCCTTGTGGGACCTCACTTGTCACAGGGCACCATGACGATTGACTTCCATCAATTACTACCCTCTGGGTCTGACCACGGAGCCACTTTTCTAGCCAGCAGATCATGGTGAGGTCAAGGCCACAGTTAGCCAGTTTTGCCAAGGGGTGATCATGGGATACCAGATTGAAGGCCTTTTTAAAGTCAAGAGATATGACATCAATCTCTTCCCCCTTGTCCAGGTGATGGGTCACCTGGTCATAGAAGGAAATGAGATTGGTCAAGCAAGATCTACCCGTAATAAACCAATGCTGGGTATCCCTCAGGATATTGTCATCAGCTAGTCTGTTAAGGATGGCTTCCTTGATAATCTTTTCCAAGACCTTCCCCAGGATAGAGGTCAGGCTGATGGGCCTGTAGTTTGCCGTATCCACTTTCCCCCCTTTCTTGAAGACAGGCACCACATTGGCCTTCTTCCAATCTTCGGGCATTTCACCAGAGCACCAGGATTTCTCGAAGATCCGTGCCAGAGGCTGGGCTATGATGCTAGCCAGCTCCCTGAGTACCCTGGGGTGTAGATTGTCAGGGCTGGCTGACTTCAAGGTGTCCAGCCTCTCAAGGTGTTCCTTCATAAGGTCAGCATTGATGGAAGTCAGGGAATCTCCCTCACCCAGACCTCCCTGTCCCATAATGGGAATGGGTGTCCCATGGGACTGATGAAAGACCGACGCAAAGTAGTCATTTAATAGGTTGGCTTTTTCTTGGGCGTCAGTTATCAGTTGTCCCATCTGGTTTAGCAGGGGTCCAATGTTGCCCTTGCTTTTCCTCTGGCTCCCCACATACCTGAAAAAGGACTTATTGTTGTCCTTGATGCCTGAAGCTAGTTGGAGTTCAGTTGCAGCCTTGGCTTTCCTGGTTCGCTCCCTGCAGGTCCGGACCAGTGCAGAATAATCCTCCTTGGAGGTGAATCCCATCCTCCATCCTTTGTAGGCCTTTCTTTTTAGCCACAGGAGGTCTGCTAGTTCCCTAGAGAGCCAAGAGGGCTGCTGTGCCCTTTTGCCGCCTTTTCTCAGAGATGGAATAGCCTGAGCTTGTGCATCGAGGATCGTTCCCTTGAGGAGCAACCACTCTTCCTGAACTCCCCTCGCCATGGGAGGGGTCCATCCTGCATGATGATTTAGGCAGGGGCCTGTGGAGGGGGATCCAGGGGGGAACAACATGTGTATATGCACTATGAAACAATCTTTAATTACATGATTGCAAGGGTATGGGGTTAAAGCTGGAGAGACAGCCTTAAATCTGGCATTTTTTAACTTGAGAGGTTGATTTTCAAACCTTAATTTTTTCATTTAACATTTTTAATTAAGTGCTACTTATGGAAGATGGCTAACTGTATCAAGCTATCCATTCTGTATCAACAACCCCTCTACCAAAATAATCTGAAACTGTAATCAATCAAATTGATTTATCTTGCAATATTATATCATGGGTTTGTACACGTTAAATAAAACCCAATGGCCAATAACAATATTCCTGAAGCAGCAGCTTCCCACTCTGGCTGACTAAAAGGCCACACAGCACAGATGGCTTCACATTCTGTTTTGAATGTGGACAGGACACAGACAGGGGAAAAATCCCCGATGGAGGTATCTGTCACCTCTCCTGTACTCAGTGGGCCCTTAGACAACCAGCATTACCATCAAATGGGCAGTGTAGGTCAAGAATGGTGTGGTCACCCTGTGACATCACCCACAGAAGTCATTCATTCAACATATCCCTTCAGTCATTGTAGCTGGTGTGCCTGCTGTGGATCTTTTGGCAGAAAAGAGATGTCCTTCCCCTGTCAAACTCCAGAGGGTGAAAATTAGAGAAACTCTGTCTAGCAGTGTGTTCTGTCCACTACTGCCTGGTCCTAAGACAGCATCATAAAAAATGTAAGGTCATTGGTATCAAGGGTTTCTGGAATATCAAATATGATCACCCTGGAGAACTTGCATCCTTCATTAGGAGGAGTCAGCCTGAGCTATACACTGGCTTGAAACCAGACAGATAAACTGAAACCAGTATCCAATTGTGATGGAAGTTGCTTCAACACTGCTTACCCAGTCTTCTTCAAAAGCCAGTACAACTGGAAAAGAATGACTGAGAGTCTTAACTGGCAGGCAGGAACTTCCTTGCCTTTCTGAGGGAAGACATTGAAAAGTTTAAATTAAAGTGAGCCCAAGACTTACCTGATGGTGTCCAGAAGTGATAAAGGGCTTGGTTCAGATGCAACTCTTCTAACATATGCAGAATCTTTTTAATGAAATTGAGTGAAATTTGGCCAGAGAAAATGCAGTGTCTCTGTTTTGTTTCAGGACAGCTGCTATATTTGAAGCATACACAGCAACTCAGACTTCTCCCTAGAAAAAGTCTTTCTCTTTGTATGGGACAACTTAAATACCTGTTTGAAGAAAATGATTTTCTTGAGGATCTCTAAATCTTTGGAGTTTACAAGACCACTCAAAACTAGCTGTAGGGATCCTGAATGAAATGACCATGTGGGTAACATACTGGAAGGGAACCAGCACGCTGTGGACTTGAATTTATAATTGAGTTTTGCCTGATATGTTATCTTCAGTGTTAGTGTGATGTTGTCTTGCATTCAAAAGCCTGTCTAAATCTGTCCCAACTCTGCAGTTGGTCCAATAAAAGATATCACCCTAAGAAATCCTCGCCTCTCGCATATTATCTTAACACACACAACAGTCAGAGGTACTGCAGAGGCTGCTAACCACACAGAATCAGCATTCATTGTTATGAAATTGCTCCTTCCAAGCTCTCTCCCACTGCTCTCAGCAGTTCATGCACTCCAAACCTGAAAACACATCATGGAAACTGCTCCAGCATGTCACTCTGTAGCCACTCCTAAGAACTTGGTCTCTGGGGTACTTGACATCAAGTGCTCGGGACAACCCCTGGGCAGCTACACTGATGTATTTCTGAATTTAGAACATGACAGTTGAAGGGGACTTGCTTGGATTGAGGGGACTTACTTGGATACAGCAAACCAGAACAGATTGCCACCAAAGCATATGTTGAAAATATCATGTGTCTAAAGCAGTGGTTCTCAACCTTTTTAGCCTTCAGGCACCCCTCAGAAAATGCCTTTAGTTTTCACTTTTTTTGACAGCAGAAAAATAATGGAGCAATTTTTCTGTTGCAAAGAACTCAGAAAGACCACAACAGGTCAGAATAGATGTTTTCACATGTGCCTGAGGGTGAGTGGAGAAGTGCTTTAATGAGAGTGGCTCCAAGGAGGGGAGGCGGTGGGAGGGGGAAGAGGTGGTGGTAGAAGTGGCAGTGCGTGGGCAGGTGGGAGGTGGAGAAGTGGCAGTGAGTGGATGGGTGGAAGGAAAGCACAGTTGGGTGGGAATGTGGGGCCTGCACCTGTGCCCTGGGGCTGGGGCCAGCAGGGGCCCTGGGTGGGATGGCAGGAGCATGGAACCTGGGCCAGCAGGACTATGGTGACAACCTGGCTCCATCACGCAGGGCTCCCTGGCAATCGCATGCAGTTTCTGGGTTCTCTATCCAAGTTGTGTACCTCCAGGGGGAGCCCTGTGCAATGGAGCTGGCAGCCTGAACCTGCTCATTGCCATCTGCAGGGCATGGGGAATGGTGGGGAGCTCCATGCTATGGAGCTGAGCCAGCTCCGCTCCTCTCTCTGCCACCCCAGCTGAGCCTCATGACCTGCACCAGCCGCTTCATTGCACAGGGCTCCCCATGGCAGCATGGGGCTTGGGCAGAGAAATTGGGAACTGCATGTGAGCCATGCATGATGAAGCCAGTGGCCCAGCCACATGCAGATCTGGGGCTCACCAGGACCATGCACCACTGGGGGGTTTCCACCTGCCATGGGCTGTGAGCGTCCCAAGGGCCCACTGCCTGCTGCTGCTGCTGGCAGCAGGGGCTATGTAGAATGGGGGGGTCGTATGTGGAAAGGTTGGAGAGAATCCAGAGAAGAGCCACCCATATGATCAGAGACTTACAAGGGAAGCCATACTAGGAAAGGCTGAGGGATTTGGGTCTCTTCAGCATAAAAAATAGAAGGCTGAGGGGGGACCTCATAACAGCTTAGCACACTATCAGGAGACTACATCAAGGGCTCAGCCAACAAATGTTCACCAGAGCACCTGTGGGGAAAACTAGGAGCAATGGCTACAAACTCCTGGAAGACCATTTCAGGCTAAACACTAGGAAACACTTCTTCACAGTTAGGGTGTCCAGACTATGGAATAAACTCCTTCCACAGGTGGTGCAATCACCTACCCTGGAAATCATCAAGAGGAGACTGGATGGTCATTGTGCTGGGGTTACCTGAATCCAGGTGTCTTCCCTGTCTAGTGAAGGGGGGCTGGACCTGATGATCTTGCAAGGTCCCTTCCAGCCCCATACAATCCATATGTGAGAGGGGGTGTGTTTGTGTGTGTGTGAGGGGGAGGGGGTATATGTACACCTGACCATACACAACCACACACTCCACCAGACACACACACCCACACCCTCCCATGCATACCCCACACCCACACC
Source organism: Crocodylus porosus (assembly GCF_001723895.1). Lineage (NCBI taxonomy): Eukaryota > Metazoa > Chordata > Crocodylia > Crocodylidae > Crocodylus > Crocodylus porosus. Next base: position 6,097,801 of record NW_017728923.1, on the reverse strand, counting down.
TTGCTCACCACTCCCCCACCACACCCCCTCCTCTTCCATACACTTCACAACCCCCCCCACACACCCACAACTCCCATATCTACCCACACATACACCTATACATCCCTTGCCTCACGAACTTTAAGGGGAGGGATTTCTGGTGGTAAAGGCCAGAGGTTGGGGCAGGACTTCTGGTCCCAAGATGGCAACCGGGGGTAAGACACATGTCAAGGGGTGGGGATAACTTGCCCAGGATTTTTATAGTCCTGACCTGCCCCCTTCTGGTCACCTGGCTAGCAGGCCAGGCTCAGCTTTTAACCCCTACCCTGCCAGCAGGCTGTGTCTGGAAACTTCTGGTCTTAAAGGGACCAACTCACCTTCTGGTAATGAGGGCGTAGAGCCAGTCTAGGCCCAGCAGGGTATAAAAGGAGACTCCCTGAGTCACCAGCTGGGAGTATACAAAAAGGGGAAGCAGTTTGCCCCCCGCACCCCTGCCCCTTTGAAGGGGAGCTTTTAAGCTTGGTGAGAGGAAGCAAGGAAAAAGGAACCTTGTGAGACCAAGGAACAGTAAATAAGCCAGCTTGCAGGCAAGTTCACTAGGGAAGGAGTGCTTGGAAGAAAGTCAGTAAGAGGGAGGAGGCAGATTAAGAGACCCATAGAAATGGCTGGAGGATGTCCCAGTGCCAGAGCCACTGCCACTGTTTCTCCTTGCACCTGTGAGGTGTCTGTCCAGGAAGGACCACTCACCATTGAGGCTTCCACCCAGGTCCAGGTTTGGTGTTGTGGAGGCTGCAGCTTGCAGGTTCCTTCTGGTGAGAGTCAGGTTGGGGAGTGATTGTGATGTGAATGGTGCCTCCTGGTGGTGTCCCTCAGGGTGCAGGCAAGATTGCTATAGGAGGAGGTGGTGAGGCTTTGAAGCATCCTCCATCCTGAGGTGCTGAAGGAGACCTCTGGGACTGAGGAGGAAGAAATGCCAGAGACAGAGCTAGAGAAGGAAGAGGACATGGACTCCAAGGAAGGTGGAAGCTTGTGACCTCTTGAGACCACCACCACCAAGAAGTGACAGATGGTGGTGGTTGGAGACTCCCTTCTGTGGGGGGCAGAGGCATCCATCTGCCAGCATGAACTTTTGTCTTGGGCAGTCTGCTGCTTGCCCAGAGCCTGGATCCAAGATGTCATGGAGGGATTACTGAGCGTTTTCTGGCCCTCTGACTACTATCCCATGCTGCTCATTTGTGTGGGCACCAATGATACTTCCAGGGAAGACCCTGAGCAGATCAAAGGTGACTACAGGGCAGAGTGCAAGGGTAAGGAGGACAGGCTCAGAGGGTATTTTCCTCTATCCTTTTGGTGAAGGGAAAGGACTTGGGCAGGAGCAGATACATCCTGCAGATCAATGCATGATTGTACTGGTGGTGTCACCAGCAGGGCTTTGGCTTCTTTGACCATGGGATGATGTTCCAAGAAGGATTGCTGGGAAGAGATAGCATCCATCAGACAAAGAAAGGGAAGAGCTTCTTCACAGACAGGCTTGCTAACTTAGTAAGGAGGGCTTTAAACTAGGTTCACTGGGAAATTGAGAGTGAAGCCCTGGGTTAAGTGGGGAAGTGGGTGACCTGGAGTAAGCACAAGCAGTAATGGGCAACAGGGGAGGCATTCTTGTTCTTCCTGAGAAATTGGGGCAATTGGGACAATCACTTTAGGTGCCTGTACATGAATGCACAGAGCCTGGGAAATGAGCAGAAGGAATTGCAAGTCCTCATACAGTCAAGGAACTGACAGGATTGGAATAACATAGACTTGGTGGGATAGCTCACATGACTGGAGCACTGTCATGGATAGATATAAATTGTTCAGGAAAAACAGGCTGGGGAGAGGAGGAGGAGGAGTTCCATTTTATGTAAAAGAGCTGTATGATTGCTCAGAACTCCAGTATGAAACTGGAGATAGGTTTGTTGAGTGTCTCTGGGTTAGGGTCAGAGGGGAGGACAACAAGGGTGGTGTCACATATCACCAGACGAGGGGAATGTGGTGGATCAGGCTTTCTTCAAACAGCTAGTGGAAGTTTCTCACTCACAGGCCCTGGTTCTCATGGGGCCTTCAATCACCCTGACATCTGCTGGGAGGGCAATACAGCAGTGCACAGACAATCCAGGAAGTTTTTGGAGAGCACTGGGGACAACTTCCTGATGCACGTGCTGGAGCAGCCAACTAGGGGCCATGCTCTTCTTGATCTGCTGTTCACAAACAGGGAAGAATCGGTGAGGAGTGTAGTAGTGGATGGAAGCTTGGGCAGCAGTGACCACAAGGTGATTGAGTTCAGGACTCTGAAAGGAGGAAGGATGGAGAGCAGCAGAGTAAGGACTCTGGACTTAAAAAAAAAAAAAAAAAAAATCAGACTTCAACTCACTTGGGGAATCCCCAACTCACTTGGGGCAGAATCCCCCGAGAGGCCACTCTGAGGGGGAGATGAATCCAAGAGAGATGGCTGTAATTTCATAGTTTCATAGTTTTTAGGGTCGGAAGGGACCTGAGTAGATCATCTAGTCCGACCCCCTCCCATGGCAGGAAAGAGTACTGGGTGTCAAATGACCCCAGCAAGGTGTTCATCTAGCCTCTTCTTAAAAACCCCCAGGATAGGAGCCTGCACCACTTCTCTTGGAAGTTGGTTCCAGATCAACCTTACTGAAAGTGCAGGAACAAACTATCCCAATGTCCAGGAAGACTAGTAAATATGGCAGAAGACCAGCGTGGCTTACCAAGGAACTCTTCAGTAAGCTAAATCACAAAAAGGAAGCTTGTAAGAAGTGGAAACGTAGACAAATAGGGACGAGTATAATTGTATTGCTTAGGCATGCAGGGATGAAGTCAGGAAGGCAAAAGCATAATTGGAGTTGCAGCTAGCAAAGGATGTGAAAGGTAACAAGAAGGGTTTCTAGAAGTATGTCAGTACAAGAGGAAGATCAGGGAAAGTGTGGGTCCCTTACTGAATAGGGGAGGTAACCTTGTGACAGAGGATGCAGAAAAGGCTGAAGTGTGCAATGTCTTTTTTGCCTCTGTCTTTATATGCAAGGTCAGCTCCCAGAATATTGTACTTGGCAGCACAGTTTGGAGAGGAGTTGAGTGGCCAACTGTGGCATAAGAACAGGTTAGGAACTATTTAGAAAAGCTGGACATGCACAAGTCCATGCAGCCAGATGGAATGCACCCAAGGGTGCTGGGGGAGTTGGATGATGTGATTGTAGAGCCACTGGCCATTATTTTTTAAAACTTGTGGTGATTGGGAGAGGTCCTGGACAATTGGAAAAAGGCATATATAGGGCACCTAAATGCGTTTAGCGATGCTGCTCAAATGCACTGTAATTATAATGCTTCAGAGCAGACTCAATCATCAAGTCTGTTGGAACATGGTAATTACTGTTCAAGCTTTAGTTAAAGTGCCCCTGCTGCCATTTTTCAGCACAGGGACACTGATACATGAGACACTCTGTACACTTTAATTAGAGTGGCTCTTGGATCCGTTTTAAAGTGCTCCCCCACCCACTCCCAGTGCACATGTATAAATGTCCATAATGCCCATATTTAAGAAAGGGGGGGTGGGAAGGGGGAGAAGAGCTAGGGAACTATAGACCAATCAGTCTCACCTCAGTCCCTGGAAAAATCATGGAGCAGTTCCTCACATAATCTATTTCTAAGCACTTGGAGGATGAGATTAGAAACAGGCAGCATGGTTTCACCATAGGCAAGTCATGCTTGACCAACCTGATTGCCTTCCATGATGAGATGATGACTGGCTCTGTGGATGCGGTATACCCATGGATGAGGTAGACCTTGGGCATACCTCATCCAAGGTATACCCCATGGATGAGGTATACCTTGACTTCAGCAAGGCTTTTGATACAGTCTCCCACAACATTCTCTCAGGCAAGCTAAGAAAGGATGCGTTGGTTGGATGAATGGACTGTAAAGTGGATAGAAAACTGGCTGGACATTGGGTTCAGAGGATAGTAGTTTGATGTCTAGTTGGCAGCCACTATCAAGTGGAGTGCCCTAGGGATCAGTCCCAGGGCTGTTTTGGTTCAATATCTTCATCAATGACCTGGAAGATGGGATGGAGTGCACCCTGAGCAAGTTTGCAGATGACACCAAGCTGAGGGAAGTAGTAGATATACTGGAGGGAAGGGTTAGGATGCAGAGTGACCTAGAAAATTGGAGGATTGGGCCAAAAGAAATCTCATGAGATTGAATAAGGACAAGTGTGAAGTCCTGCACTTAGGACGGAAGAATCCCATGCACTGGTACAGGCTGGGGACTGACTAGCTAAGCAAAAGCTGTGCAGAGAAGGACCTGGGGGCAGTAGGCTTAATATGAGCCAACAGTGTGCCCTTGTTTCCAAGAAAGCTAATGGCATACTGGGCTGCACTGGTAGGAATGTTGTCAACAGATCAAGGGAAGTGATTCTTTCCCTCTATTCAGCACTGGTGAGGCCATATTTGGAGTACTGTGTCCAGTTTTGGGCCCCACGACTACAGAAAGGATATAGAAAAATTTGAGAGGGTCCAGTGGAGGGCAGCAAAAATGGTTAGAGGGCTGGGGGACATGACTTACGAGGAGAGGCTGAGGGAACTGGGCTTATATAGTTTAGAGAAGAGAAGACTGAGAGGGAATTTAGTAGCAGCCTTCAACTACCTGAAGGGGGGTTTCAAAGAGGATGGAGCTGGACTGTTCTCAGTGGTGGCTGATGACAGAACAAGGAGCAATCTCTTTTAAGTTGCAGCAAGGGAAATTTAGGTTAGATATTAGGAAAAACTTTCTTACTGGGAAGGTACTAAAGCACTGGAGGAGGCTACCTAGAGGGGTTTTGGAATCTACATCCTTGGAGGTTTTTGAGACCCAGCTAGGAAAAGCCTTGGCTGGGATAATCTAGTTGGGAATGGTCCTGCTTTGAGCAGGGGTTTAGACTAGATGACCTCCTGAGGTTCCTTCTAAACTTAATTTTCTAAGATTCTATGAAATTCCAGGAAGAAGAAGAGAGAGAGACTGAAGCCCAGCTTGGGCAAGAGCTGGGCCAGGGTCAGGAGGCCCAGTATCTAGAAAGGGCAGAGCCAGGGCTGGGGAATCCTGTGCATGAAAAGGACAGAGACAAGGGCCATGGGGGCCCAGGAGCCTAAGTAGACTCAGCAAGTGTATTGTCCAGGACTGAGCAAAGACCAAAGCCAGATTAGGCAGATGAGGGTTGGAGCTCAAAAGCCAGGTCCAGTGCTGGATCCTTCTGACCAAACAGTTGCATCAAGGTATGGTGGGCAAGGGGAGATGGGGGGGAATCTTAGGGCTAGAGTACAGCAAGGGTCATGGGGCTTCCAGGGAGCGTACTAGCTACTCCTGGAGCACCAGCCCAGGTACAGTGCTCCAACACCCTTGTGACTATTCTGTGCTTTGTTCCAGATGCTTTTTTTTCATGTCCCCAACATCCATGCTTCTGAATGGATAAATGAATTGTATCAGGTAAAATGAAGAAGGGTAACTTACAACATCATCTATTCAATGAAAACCATTTAATGTGTCTGCTCTTCCTGTCATGACAGGCAGGTTCTGTCCATTGTTGTCATTAGAACTGTTTTTCATTCCTCTGTTTGCATAGCACGTATAATCTCTCAAACACTATCATGAAGCCACGCTAAACTATTCTTTGCCTTCTGGATTTCAGTTTTATTCTGATCTATGCTTATCTTGTGTGCATCAGGAATGGTACCACATGCCTCAGCTTTTATAATAAGTCCAAAGTTGTTTTTCCTTACTTTCAACTAAGCTTCTTTTGTTCCCCTACTTTCTACAGCTTAGGAAGTGGACACTGGCATCAGCTCAGCCTGATTATCACCCGCTCCCAAGACTTCCATGATATAATAATTATGTGACCCTATCATGCTGACTGTGATACCGATCATTCATTGGTATGCTATAAAATCAAACTGCATCCCAAGTGACTGTACGAGAGCAAGAAACTCTTCTTACTATAAATAAATGCCATGTGACTGAAAACTGAAGACACATCATCTCAATTCATTAAAACTCTCTCTGGGGCTCTGTCATATCTTAAGCTGTGTAATACTGCTGAGAAGAAATGTTCAGCTCAAAGGAGCCATCTATCAAACTGCCTTGGACTGTTGTGGTAGCATTACAGGTAAAATGACTAGTTTGATGAAAACTCATCTGAAACAATCCCACTCATGGTTGGGAATGGTTGGCTCTCCCTAAATATAAACATGACCCTTGCCACTCCCACTTGCAGGTGCTTCAAGAGATCTGTCAAAAGTTCAAATATACAGCAAGATGGTGTGCAAATGATTATTGGCTACAACTGTGTTAAGGTACCCAGAAAGCTGCTGAGTGAGGTGGCATGCAAACAACGTATAGGGGCATCAGGAAAACTCTCAGGCCTGTTCCAAGGTATGGTAAAATCCTCCACAGGTAAAGTCATCAATAACTGCAATAAGCAGATGGATCGATGGGCTGAACATTACTTTCGTGAAAATGTGGCCTGTGACTTTGCTTTCTACACACTCATACTTGAAGACCTCTCAACCCTGACAATGCTTGGCCAAGAACCTACTGTATAGTTGAAGTAGAAAAATCCATTGATCAACTTGCTTGTGACAAAGCCCCAGGACCAGATTGCATACTGGATGAAGTTATTAAATGCCAGAAATCCATCCTCCTCTTCTATTTGCATGAACTAATATGCATGTGTTGGAGAGAAGGTGAAGTTCCTAGTCACTTTGTACAAAACAAAGGTGATATGAGTGACTACAATAACTATCATGGTATCCTTAGTTACATCATTGGGAAGCTGTTCATCGAAGTTGTACTGCTAAGACTGAAGACCCTTGTGGACAGAGTCTACCCTAAGTCTCAATGTGATTTCAGATACAATAGATCCATGAAGAATATGATATTTTCCTTAAGGCAGCTACAAGAAAAGTGCATGAACAAAGGAAATCTCTATACATAGCATTTGTTGATCTCACCAGAGCTTTTGATCTTGTCAGCAGAGATGGTTTGTTCCGAATCCTGAAGAAGGCTGGCTGCCCCTCCTAAGCTGCTGAGCATCATCAAATCCTTCCATGTTAGTATGCATGGAATGGTGCAGTTTGATGGGTCACATTCAGAAGAATTTGAAATCAAGAGTGGTGTCAACCAGGGCTGTGTCCTAGCTCTGATGCTTTTTGGGATTTTCTTGGCTATCCTACTCAAATATGCATTCAGTGGCTGTTCACGTGTATACATTCATACCCGATACAAGCAAGGATAAAAGTTTTCTCCATTATCTCAAAGTGAAAACAAAAACTTTAAGTTCTTGTCCATGAAATGCTCCTTGCTGATGACAGCACTTGTTAGTCCTTTAGAAGCAGGACTGCAAAGTCTCATGGAGCACCTATCTCAACATTAACCTAAGGAAGATGGTAGTCATGGGTCAGTGTAACAGGTTGCCCACCCCAGAGCCATCTTTTGCATTATCCACAACATGTGGTGCCCTTGAATTCCCCTTAAGGTTTCTCATGTCCTGCTTTCTACTCATCTGCCATGTCTTGATGGAAATATTATACCGATGTTCTGTAAGTGGGAGACTGTCTATTGTATTTTGTATGTTGGGGTTCTCTGTCACCACAGGCCTTGACCCCTGTCTTTCTCTAGCTAGGCCTCCCTATCTAAACCCACCAGATAGGGTTCCCTGTTACAGTTAGCAAGTTGACCACCTTCCCAAAGTTAGAATAAATGATGAAAGCTTGGAAGTGGTTGAAAAATTCACTTGCTTGGGCCCCACTCTCTTGCCAAATTTTGGCTTGGAAGCTGAAATTGATGCTCACATTAGAAAGGCAAGCAATACCATGGCTAAACTTGAAAAGAGAGTTTGGAAAAACAGAGTGCTCTTTCTGTCAACAAAGATGTCTGTCTATAGTTCTTGTGTACTTAGTTCTACATTGTGTGGCAGCAAAACATGGACACCTTACGTCAAAGAAGAAAGAAAACTGAACAGTTTCCCTCTTTGGTGTCTCCACTGTATAGCTGGGCATAACATGGCGAGACGATCTCCAACTCCACTGTTCTCAAACAGCCCAAGATACCCAGTATGTTTGTGTTCCTGAGACAGAGATGCCTCTGTTGGTTAGGACATGTGAACTGTATGAATGATGCCCAAAAACCCAAGGACATACTCTATGGTGAGCTGACCACTGGCAAAAGTCAACTTGGATGGCTCAAACTCCATTTTGTTGATGTCTGCAAGAAAAACCTTTGTGAGCTGCGCATCAATGGCCAATGCTGGGAATCAATTGCTTCAGACCGCTACAAGTGGAAAGCTGCCGTGAAGCAGGGCCTACATTGCTCCAGATGGAGAGGGTCAATGATGAGCTAGAGAAGAGGTGTCAGAAGCAGGCGAAACAAAATGGTAGCTAGCATGCCAATGCAAATGCAACTGAGTTTATATGTGACTTGCTGGAGGGTCTGCTTGTCATGAACCAGACTCCTTATTGCTTTTTCCTCTAGACCAATACGACTACTACCTGGATACTAGGCCTATGTGAAGTGGCTAGTATTCACTTTGGATTCGGCCGATTTGGGGGACAGTGATTCGATTCAGTGATTCAAATCACTGTCCTGAACTGATTCGGCCGAATCTGATTCAGAGATTTGGCTGCTGCCAAATCTCCAAATCAGCTAGGCCCATCCCTTGCCCGCCCCAGCTCCTGGTTCTTTGAAAAGAAAAATCCCCAACTCAGCAGGTGCTTCCAAGCAGGGGGCAATTTCCCCACTGCCCCACACTGTAGGTTGCTACTCCCCCCGCTGTCCCACCTGCTGAAGCTCTGGCCTTTTCAGAAAAAAAAAGTGGGAAAACCCCACACTCACTGTTCCTGCTGATGGGGGCAATCTCCAGTGCCCCACACCATGTGGGGGGCTCTGCATAAGTCCCCCAAATCCCCAAGGCCACTGCAGGAGTGGTTAGTCCTGGGCTTTTTCTCTTAAAGGGCCAGAGCTGTGGCAGGTGGGGCAGTCATGGGGCAGCTGGGGGCAGGGGAGGTTCTGAGGGGGCTTGTGCAGAGCCCCTCACATAGTGGTGGTAAGCAGAGATTGCCTCCCCACCTGGCAGCACCTGGTGAGCACCGGGGTTTTTCTTTTAAAGGGCCAGGAGCTGGGGTAGGTGGGGCAGCCATGGAGGGGGGCTGGAGGAGTGGATGGAGGTCCAGAGGGTTGGGAGAGCAGGCAGAAAATGGTGGCTGACAGGGGTCTTGTTGGTCTAATAAAAGATATCATCTCTACTATGAGTCCTGATTGCCTTCAGACTTCTCAGTCACTCAAGAAGCTGTGGTGGTATCTGGTAACCTACCAAGGGTGCAATCCCCATGGTTTTCCAAGACCAATGGATACCAGTGATGATGAGGTTGCTGTGCCAATGGTGTTGAAATCAAATTATAGCATCGTAACCATTGCTTAGTGATTTCAGATGTGTACAGAAGTGCTCCATGCATGTTTTCAGCTTACAGTGCTCTTAAACATGACTGAAGTGCAGTGTTAGGGGATGGGGGAGTGGGGGCGGACCCTGATACTCCTTGAACTTTCCACGCTAGGAGGCAGGGAGCACTCTGCAGCTTCCTGTGGCTTTTCCACTGGTCAGAAATTTGACCAGTGTACAAAAGTTTATTTGAAGTGCTGCAGGTTGCTAAAGTGCTGTAAAATACAGTGCTTCAAGTTCAATACCTCATTTAACAAGAGTTAATTGAAAGCGCTGTACCCATTTTTAAAGTGTAGTAAAGCCCTATATACTTCTGTTAAGTCACAGCAATGAAGTACTTTAAATGGTGAAAAAAGCACTTCTGTACACACCCTCAGTTCCAATTACTGTTTGATCCAGCTTCTGGGTGTTATGTAGGGGTATGTGAAAAACTCTCTCTCACCTTGTTCTGGTAGTGCTAGAGTGATGTTGTTGTAGTGATGGTCCAGTAAATGTGAGAAGCAAGTATTTCTGTGGTGGGGGGGAAGGGAGAGGGGGAGAAGTAGACACAGCCTAGGCTATATAGCAAAACAAATAAAAGCCCATGCAAACCTCCATATGTTTTAAAAAAAAAAAGGGGGTGAGGAAGGATGTAAAAGACTGGCTTAAATTTATTGCATAGTAAGTTACTGTGCAGCAAGCAGGAATAGGCTGGTGCTTACACATGCAGGTGTTAAAGTGCATTAACACTGTGCATGAACTGACTTGGGACTAAAATTAGTCCCAAAACGGTCCACCATGAATGCTGCATGCCCCCAGCAGCTGGTGGGGGGCACGGCTGTGACAGTGGCAGGGAGCTCCCGCAGACGCCGCTGCCACTGTTGGCAGTGGGAGGGAGGGGGGTGCGAGGAGTGGCGAGCGCTGACCATGGGGTGGTGACCACCCGCAGGTGTCAGTGACAGTGTCAGCAGTGCCTTTTTGCAAGTGGTGCACTGCCACGTGCAGGGGGTGCACGTGCACCTGCGTGCACCCCCTACGCATCGCCCCTGCAGTCCACATACACAGTGTTACTGCACAGTAACTAATCAGGTGTAAACTTGATACCTGCATGATGCAGGTATCAAATTTACACTCAAGTTGATGTAAGTGACCATATTTACTGTGCAGCACAAGCATGCCCATGTAGATGCGTTCTTGTACTGTGCAGTAATTTTGGTTACTGAGCAATAAATGCACATGTGTAGAAGTGCCCGTTGTCAGCCACCTGATAGAAGGGAGGAATGCAATAGAAAGAATCACCTGATGAGTGGAAGGGCAAGACCATTCAAGAGGGTCATTTATCACTTAGAGCAGTGGTTCTCAAACTTTTCTGTACCAGGACCCATTTGTAAACATCAATGGCCAGTCATGACCCAGTACCCCTTATTCCTGACCTTCTGCTTCCTGCCCCCAGGCCGCAGCCCCTCAGTATGTGGAGTAGGGGGGTGGGATAGGGCCCAAGAAGCATCTTGCATGCTGGAACTCTGACTGCCTGCAAAGAAAAAGCCACCAGTTCCCACATTTTTTGTCCTTTAAAGGAGAATCTATCTTTAAAGTCTGATCCATTTTTGAAGTTTGTCTGTGACCCTTTCATATATTCTTGTGACCCACTTTTGGGTCATGACCTATGGGTTGAGAAATGCTGACCTAGAGTACAGATAGATTAGTGGGGCATCAGGTAGTTTATAGCAGGCCATGAAGTCAATGGCCTTTAAATCCCTTATTCTCAGTGTCCAATAAGCTAATGAATTTTTGTTCCCAGGCTCATCTTTTGACTGTTTTGTAAATTTCCTGTGAATATGTAAGAATGGGGACAGGAGCAGTCTTCAGAAGGGCAAAGTTAACCAATTACCTGAGCCTGTGGGGAATCCAAACCAAGAGCCAAGTCTGTGCCTAAGGGGTCAGAACCAGAGACTCAGAGTCACATTTCATAATTTAAAGTAGTTCAGGTCAGGCCAAAAGGCAGGAGCTGGGGAGTCCAGATGCATGATAGAATAAGCAGGGGTCAGGTATTGGGGTCCAGGGCAGGAGCAGGGCCCCCTTATAGGTGTGTCACTGAGCAGCCAGAGTATAAGTGAAGGGCTTACATACTTGGCCCAACTGGCTCTTCAGCCAGTCAGCTCAGTGTTTGCAGCTGGTGCCATTCTGGAGCTAGGTGGCCCTTCTGAGGGGACAGATTGTCTTCTAAAAGAGTATGAGGACTACAAGGGCAGAAAGGGAGTGGTTTTTCTGCCAGAAATATTCTCCTACATGTGTCTGTCCTTTAAGCTCTCTGCACTGCAGGTGATCATGACCCTCTCGAATGTTCTCTTTTCCACTCCTCAGGTGATGCTTTCTACTACATTCCTCTCTTCTGTCAGCTAGTTGACAATATTTCTTGCCCAATTTGTATTAATATATGGGGTTTTGTGGAGCTTTTATTTTTACAGCCTGGACCTGGGGCTGTCAACTGGGGGTACATGTACCCCTAGGGGTACTTGGGGAAAGCCCTAGGGAGTATGCGTGGGCTGGTCGGGACAGAGGACTGCCACCCACCACCCAGCCACTGCCTCCCAGGAGCAGGGCCAGCAGGGGGCAAAGGCAGTGGCACCCCCTTGTGGGCCACACAGGTGCCAGCTGGCTGGCCAGACATGGGGGGGAGGGTGCACACAGCGGCAGCCACCAGCCACCACCCCACACTGGCACCAGTTTGTGTCTGGCCATGCGCCAACCTTCCCCCCACCCTTCCCCTGCTCTGTATCTGACTGCAGGGGTACACTTATTAAAAAAGGTTGAAAACCCCTAGCCTAGGCCATATCTGCTTTTTTCTTAGAGACCCGAGGAAGGATACTTGAAACTTGCCTAATTTTAGCCACACTGTTGGTCCAAAAAGAGGTATGACTCACAAAAACCCTCACCTGACACCTTGTGCTTTAGATAGAGGGTGATAAACCCCTGGCACAACCAGCCTCTATATGTGGCATGTGGCAGATCAGGAAGGAACCAGGCAACACAGCAACATATAGGGCAGGAAACAGAAAACAGAGCAGGAGATCTGGCAGAGAGAGGGGATCAGTGGTATACCTGCCCAAAAGGTTGGTCTCCACCTCTTCAGATTTATCTGTTCCAAAAGACAGCATTTGGGAATGTTGGGGATCCCTTTTCACCTTGCTCCATTGTGATACTTATCCAGCATACATGAAGATAGTTGAAATCAGTCATTGTTATCTGGTATTACACTTAGGCCATCTCAACAACATAGGGAAGTAGGACCGGAATGGACTTTACAAAGTCATTTAGTCCACACCCTGTACTCAAGGCAGGATTAATCCTCAAACTATCCCACCCAAGGGTCTTTCAAAAGCAGTTTGGACAGGTTTCAAACATGGTGTAAGAGGGTGCCTGTTAAGCCCTGCTGCAATGAAGGCTTGCATTGACTGTTGCTGTGGAGCGGGTAACGTACCTGTATTGGGTGAAGTTATTAAAGAAATGGAATGCAAAATGGCCAAACCCTGTTGTCTTTAGGTCTGCAGCAGGAGCCTGTGCAGGAATGAAGCACTAGTCAGTGAATCTCAAGTTAAAACACATGGGTCCAGAGGGTCACTGCCCTGGTGAGGGGATGCACACAGGAGTTCAGGCGCATGCAAGCTGCGTAGATCCATAGATTGTAGGGCTGGAAGGAACCTTGGAAGATCATAGGGTCCAGCCCCCTGCACAAAGCAGGAATGACAACTGGGGTCAGGTGACCATCCAGTCTCCTCTTGCAGATTTCCAGGGTGGGTGATTGGTGGGAGCTTATTCCACAGTCTGGACACCCTAGCTGTGAAGAAGTTTTTCCTAATGTTGAACCTGAAATGGTCTTCAAGAAGTTTGTGACTATTACTCCTAGTTTTCCCCAAGGGTACCCTGGTGAACAGTTGTTCACCAAGCCTCTGATGTAAGCCCCTGACACAGTGGTAAGCTGCCACCAAGTCCCCTCTCAGCCATGGGTGACTGGTTCCTCCCGAGTCTGGAAAAGCACCTGCAAATGATGCTGGCAGTGTTGGCAATAGGGGGAGAGCTGGCGAGCATCCACAGACACTGCTGGCAGCATCAACAGTGGGGACAGCCCTGTCCAGGAGGGTCCATTGAGCACCCATAGATTCTGCCGGTGGTGTCAGTGGCAGGGACGGCCCTGTTGGGGGTGGGGGGGGCACATGCCCTCCCTCCCCCATATCTCCCCTACCAGTCACCTATGTTCTCAGCCATTTTTTTCAGGCTGAAGACTCCCAGGTCCCTCAACCTTTCCTTGTATGGCTTGTTGTGCAAGTCCCTGATTATATGGGTGGCTCTTCTCTGGACTCTCTCAAGTTTTACTATGTCCTTGTTAAAGTGCAGTGCCCAGAACTGGACGTAGTACTCCAGCTGTGGTCTAACTAATGCCAAGTAGAATGGAAGAATCATTTCCTTGGTTTTGCTGGAGATTTATTGATTGATTATGAGCCTAGCTGGCCACAGCATCACACTGCTGGCTCATGTTCATACTGTGGTCTATTATTACCCCCAGGTCCCTTTCATTCATGGTGCTGGTCAGATTGGCGTTGCCAAGCCTGTAGGTGTGCAGGGGATTGTTTGTCCCCAGGTGGAGCAGTTTACATTTCTCAATGTTGAACTTCATCTGGTTCTGATTTACCCAACTTGCCAGCCTGTCTGGGTCTGCCTGTATTTGCAGCCTATCTTCAAGCATAACCACACCTCCCCATAAGTTGGTGTCATCTGTGACCTTGGCCAGCAAGCTTTTCACCCCAACTTCCAAATCATTGATGAAGATGTTGAATAGTACTGGACCAAGTACTGACCCCTGCAGGAGAAGCCTGGACAGTGCTGGGGAGCAGGGCATCAGGGAAGCTGCAGCACACCCAGAAGACACCCCAGGTGGAGGGTTGTGCCAGGCTGCCAGGCACAGCGAAGACGCTCCAGGAACATGCCTTGGAGCCTCAGGAGGAGGCAGAAGCGCCACTGTGGAGCATGGTAAGAGCAAGGAGTGTGGTGCAGAGACTGAGAAGAGTGGGCCCAGGGCTGCAGCAGCACAGAGCCCACTGGGGTCCCATGAAGAGGGGCAGATGCCAGAGGTTGTGCTGGGTGGTGGACCAGGCAATGACATGGGGCTGCAGGGCTACGGCAGCCTACAGCTGATCCAGGAGGGAAAGCCAAGTGGAACGGCCAAGGCCAATGAGAGCACTGCTGGGAATGGATGTGACAACCCAGCCTCAGGTCAGATGGGGCTGGGGTGGGAAGGGTGGGGGTGCCATCAAAAGTGTGGCCGATGAATACGGAAGGGAAACAGGTGGAGAACTAGGCAGAAGAGGTCCAACCTTGATTTATTAAAAGGTAGCTGTGAACTACTACACATAGGTATTCCACAACTTGTATTGGTAGCCTGTTCCTACCCTAATACTCAGAAAGTTCCTCCTAATTTCCAGCCTAAACGTTGCTTGCTGCAGTTTGAGGCTATTGCTCCTAGTCCTGTTCCATACAGCCACAGTGAAAAAGACCATCTCCATCCTTTTTTTATAATAACCTAGGTATTTGAAGACTTTTATCAAATCCCATCTGAGTCTTCTTTTCTCCAAGCTAAATAACCCCAGTTCTTTCAGCTTTTCTTCATAAGTTTTGTCTCTCAGATCCCTGATCCTTTTTGCTGTCTGGTGCTAAACTCTTT
Source organism: Crocodylus porosus (assembly GCF_001723895.1). Lineage (NCBI taxonomy): Eukaryota > Metazoa > Chordata > Crocodylia > Crocodylidae > Crocodylus > Crocodylus porosus. The sequence goes on along the minus strand of NW_017728923.1, from coordinate 6,082,616 downwards.
TCAAACTGTACACATCCTTCACTGTCCTTGAAGTGTGGGGTCCAAAAACTGGTCACAGTACCCCAAATAAAGCCTCACCAGTTCTGAATAGAGAGGAAGCATCACTTCCCTTGATTTGCAAGTGACAGTCCTGTTAATAAAAGCCAACAGCATCCTGTGTTTTTGGGGTTTTTTTAGCCCAACAAGTGCACACTGTTGGCTCATATTCAGTTTATGGTCCACCATAGCTCCCTGGTCCTTCTCTGTAGTGCTGCAAACTAACCAGTCATTCCCCAGTCTGTAGTTCTGCATGCACTTATTCTGTCCCAAGTACAGGACTTTGCACTCATTCCTGTTGAATCTCATCTGGGTGATTGTGGACTTTTTTTTTTCTTCCCCCCCCCCCTCAGTCTATCTAAGATAGATCCTATCTCTGCTCTCTCGAATGCCTGCAATTCCACTTAACTTGGTGTCATCCAGAAATTGGCTAAGTTTGCCTTCAAACTCATCATCCAAATCATTAATGAAGATGCTGAACAGTATTGAACCCAGGGCAGAACCCTGGGGAACCTCACTTGATATCTCCTCCCAACTAGACTTTGAGCTATTATTCACCTTACAGTACTTTAATTTAGTCTTTAGTTCCTTAGATGTTAATAAGGATGCTGTGGGAGAGAGTGTCAAAAGCCTTGCTAAAAATCAGGGTACACCATGTCCACTGCTCTCCCCTCATCCACAGAGCCTTTCACTTTAATCAAGGGAATCAGGTTTGATCCAGCATGACTTGCTCTTGGTAAATCCATGATGGCTGTTCCTGATCACCTTGTTTTTCTCCAGGTGCTTCACAAATGATTCCTTGAGGACCTGCTCCATGATCTTTCCAGATATTAAAGTCAGGCTGACTGGTCTGTAGTTCCCCAGATTTTCCTTCTTCCCGTTCTTAAAGATGGGCACTATGTTTGCCATTTTCCAGTCACCCAGGACCTCACCCGACCTCCATGAGTTCTAAAAAAGGAACAGTCAGTGGCTCCAAAATTTACCTCAGCCAATTCCTTTAGTACCCTTGGGTGCATCCTGTGTCACCCTGCATAGCGACTTGAAAGTAGGTAGCTTCTCGTAAGTAATCCCTAACCTGATCTGCTGCCCACATTAGAAGCAAACAATATATTCCCTGTTCCAAAGACCAATAACATGTTGGTAACCTTGCTAACTTTTCTTTAGCCACCCAACTGTTAAGCAATGCTGCCATTTTGTATGAATCATACTGCTTGCTCAGATCACCCTTAAATCTAAAATCAGCATGAAAACTGTTTTGCATTTGGCCAACACTAGATGGCAATGGAGGCCTGACTATTCTCTTGCCTTCAGTTCTCAGAAAACACCAAAAGTGTGTTTCTTAAAATCAGAAGTACGGAAGAGTAGGTTATATACACTCCTACCCTCATCCCCATTTTGCTTTGGTTGAGATTTGTGATATTTAATCTGTAGGCCTGAGATGCCCATGAGGTACATTTAAAAATAGGGTTGTATGGAAAAGGGAGAGGAGCAAAGAGTCAGAGTTCATTAATATGCCCCAAGAAAACAGAGCTCTCATTTCCTATTTCCTGAATGCTGTCTTTTGCCTTTCAGATTCTCTCTCAACTCCTCTAAGAATGTATTCACTATTCCTTTCATTCAATTCTTCCTCCTCCATCTCCATAGTAATTGTCAGAAGCAAACTCTGAGCAGCCTGGAACAATGTTCTTAGGGCATAATCTAAGTAGCAGATGTAAAAAGGAATTACCCACCCTCACACTGAAATATCACTCACATCCCTCACAACCAGCCAGCTTTGAGGAAGGGACAATAGGCTAAATTCTATTTCACTTTAAATGTCTAAATGGCATGTCCACAGTCATTTAGACACACACAAGGTGCTAAAACCTGCAGTTTAAAAACTGCAGCTTTTGGTACTTAAATAAAATCTGGGAATCTCTATTGCCCTTTATAAGCATTCAGGTGTTGGGCTAAAAGTGTGGGAGGGCCCTCCTCTTCCTCTGCCATCTAACACTTGCTAGTCGTAGTTTTAGCCTGACTAAAATTTTGCGACTTATCCAGCCTTATGCAAGTACCTGGTTCATCCTGTTTCAGTGCATCTGCCCAGCCAGGCCATGGCCCTATTAAGCATGCTCAGTGGGTGTGTGCACACTTATGAGCCTAGAACTAAATCATAAACTGTTCATAAATATCAAAAACTACAGTGACACAACTGTGTGCAAGTCTTTTAGGCACATACAGTGAAACAAGATTCAGCTCAGGGTCTTTAACACCTCCTTAGGGTCCTAAGGAAACAAAAAAAAAAATGTGATACCACCCTTAGTAAAACACAAGGAGGTGGCTATTGTTATAGTGTAGAGGGAACTAAGGCAAAACATGACTGAACACAGGCCTAAGAAGGGAGTCAGTCAGAGATGAGATTAGAACACAGGGGCCCCTTGCTCAGTCCTATATCCAGCCTTCTCTGTTAGGTGGCTGTTTGTGCTATCAAATTGCCTCTTGGTGGCAGCTTAGGAGAGGAGCCAGTGTAGTTGTCTCTAAATTAGGGGTGTCAAAAATCACCCCATGCTGTGGGTTGGGTCCAGGCTGCAGGGCTCCTCATGGGACATTTTGGTGGGGCCAGTGGCAGAGGCTGTGGCTGTGGGCAAAGGCGCAATTGCCAAGGTGGAAGTGGCACAGACAGTGATAGCAGCTGGCCAAGGGACCGCAGTGTTGGTGGGGTCATGTTGTTGCAGAAATCTGCTATGGTTCGTTTCTCGGGAGGCGAAAAAAAAACTCTCAGTCACAGACACACTCCATTAGCAATACAAAAGGTATATATTTGCAAATAGGGTCAGAGAGAGAGACAAAAGATCAAACACTCTGCCCGCG
>NW_017728923.1:6071697-6079630 GCF_001723895.1 Crocodylus porosus | reverse complement strand
CAATTATTCTTATCTAGCCTAAGAAATGTGGGAGCCATGAAAGAAAGTGTGATTTAGTGTAACAAAGAGATAGTAAATTTGCAGAACAAAGAGAGAGTGATACCTTAGTACAAAGAGCCCTTAGTAGCTTTTTTTCCCTTCAATCTCCAACCCCCACCCTTCTTCCACCAAGGAGACAAGGCAAGCTAGCAGCTGTGTTTTTCTAACAACACTATTAATAATGCATTTTTAATAATATTTCTAACAATGTTGGCACAGCTCTTGCCAGCCAGCTGCTGACACCCCTATCCAACAGCACACCAGGGCCCTGGATTCTGCAGCAGGCCCTATGTCCTGCTAACCACTCCTCCAAATTCCCTGGCCTACCAGTAGCCTTAAGCATCTCTCTTTCATTGTTCATATCATGGGTCTGCTCTGCCCAGGCCCAGCTAGTGTTTGGGATTAGTGGACCCCATCCTGTCTTGCAGGCGTATCTGCCCAGTTAGCCACCCAACTGTTCCCCACCCCCGCATGCTCATCATTCTATACATGAATGACACGTGCCCCCGGGGGCTGGGGGGCCACAGTGACTGCCCACAGGCAGCAGTGGCAGTGGGGAGCTCCTGCAGGCAGCTGAGGCAGTGTTGGCATCAGGGGTGGAGTGGCAAGCACCAACTGGTGGTCAGCATCTACCCGCAGATGCCGCTGGCAGTGACGGTGCAAGGGAGGGGGTGTTGGGGAGCGGCAACTGCCCACAGGTACTGCCAGCACTATCGGCAAAGCTGCTGTCAGGGGGTGCACTGCCAGTCTCAGGGGGTGCACCCACATGCACCCCCTACGCATTGCCAATGATTCTATACCAGGCTTTCCATTTGTCTCAGGCTAGCCTTGTCCTCCAGTGCAACCCAAACTGCCTGTGTAACTATAACATAAACATAGGCTCCTGGGCTATAACAAACAACAACAGTGAAAGCAGCCTTCTGTCCCTTTAAGAGGGCAAACCTTCCCTCACCCCTTGTGCTGGCATATGTCCCAGCTTGGGCTCCTTGCAAGCCCCCTGAGCCTCACTGTTCCAGCAGGCAGCAAAGCAAACAGTTTAGCAACACTGGGTAGGAGCTCCTAACCCTACAGCTGGCAGGTCTGGACTAGCTTTCCAGCTCAGGCTCAGAGCTTATATCTTTCCAGGGCCTTGCCCACTTCCAGCCAGCAGGCTACTTGCAGGTTCCTACCAATTGCCTTTTCTGCCTTGTTGCCTTGGCAACCAGCAGCTGCTGCACACTGCCTAGCCTGCAGTGCTCCCTGGCTGAGCTGCTTTTATCTTAAAGGAACAGGAGCCCCAGGCTCTCTGTCACCTCCTCCCATTCTGAAGACAGCACCTGGGATGTGGCTGGGCTGCTTCAACGCAGCCCTGCTTCTAGCATGCACTAACAAAAGTTAATGAAGGCATTCTGCTTTGGAGCACCTTCATCTGAATCCTCATGCAATGAAAGTTCATTTGTCATGTGATTGGGCACTTTTAAAAGTATGCACAGCTATAGAATGCTTTCAATGGCTGATTGCATGACAACAATAACACAGTATACTTTACCACTATTGAACAGCAATGCAGATATCAAACTGCAACAAAGCAAGCAAATGGCAGCAAACTCATCAGAAACAATCCAAAGTCAACCCAGAAATCTGAAGTTGAAAACCAGTGAAAGATAATCCAGAGGTCAAATCCAATAGGTTAGGAGGCAAGCAGGTTATAATAGACTGGTCTCCACAGAGCTCAGTGCTTCCTCCTCTCCATGAGAACAGTTACAGATAGGGCTGTGCAAAGCTTCAGTCCCCGATTCAATTGGCGGAGATTTGGCCCAATTCAGTGGCCGAATCTTCAGATCTGAACAGAATCAGGAGACCCTTCTTTAAGCTCTCCGAATTGAATCGGAACCCTCCAAAAGCAATACGGAGAGATTCAGAAAGATTAGGAGATTAGGACATAGACACAACTTTCAATGTTTTTTCTACATACTTCAAAGGTAGCAGGCAGCTCATGAACCCTGTGATGCTGAAGCAGATGAAGCATTCCACAGAAGCCCAGGGGGCTCCCCAGAGCGCTTGGCAGCAGACCTGGAAGTGGACAAGAAGCTGTTCCAGTCCACTTCTGGGTCCACTGGGGAGCAAGCAGGGGGCCCCCCACACCATCTCCGGGTTGGCAACTGGTGCCTCCTGGGTGGGGGACGGCACCCGGTGTCCCCCTGTGGCTGATTGCTGAGCCAAAGGGACACGGGGGAAGCCCCCTGTGCACTCCCTGGTGGACCTGGAAGTGGGCCAAGAAGTACTTCCAGTCCACATCTAGGTTCACCGCTAAGCACATGGGTCCCCCCCGTGTTCCGTTCGCCCCAGCATTGCAGCATTCATGAGCCGTGCCTGGTACCTCAAGGTATGTAGAAAAAACATTTAAAAGCTGTGCCTATGGCCAAATCACCGATTCTCTGAATCAGCATCAAATCTTCAGATTTGGATTCATTGAATTGAATCAGGGACAGTGAATTGAATCAAGGAATCGAGTCACTGTCCCCTATTCCAGCTGAATCCAAGCCTGAATCAAATATGGCACATTTTGCACACCCCTAAGTTACAGACTCTGCACTCACCACAGTCTTACCAAATCAATCATAAACAGGCATAGATACAGATAATCACCACCAAACACACATGAATATACTTCACTACAAACTCCAAGACCCCTGCCCAACCAGCCAAATGTCAGAACACACACACACACACACACACACACACACAGCTAACCTGCACATTTATATGAACTCCAATCACAGTGCTTTCACAAACTAATCATCTGATAATCAAAGCCAATCAATCCTTCACCAATCACTTAACATCTCATTCAATACATCCACCTGTCACTCAAATCCAGTCACTCACCTTTACCTCAGAACCAGTCATACTTCTCCTGCCACACTTTCTGACCTTACCATGCATGCCCAAGCTGTCTAAATAGGGCAGCAGGTTAAAAGTGCACCGTATTTTAGAGGCTTTAGTTTGTTATAGTAACTGCTCATGCTCAATTACAACATAACATCTTTAACTATTTACATGCTGGCTCAAAACTTCACAAGTAACACACCAACAGGACCATCATAACAAGGCCTTTGAAGGCACATGAGAGGCATTTTCTGTATCAGCCCTTCATAGGTTTCTTCCTGACCCTCCACCTCCTCCATTTTATAATCTGTGGTAGTCCATGGAACGGGGCTAAGTGGCACTAAATTTATCACCATACATTTAGTGAAGCCATCGTTATACATCAACAGTTTTTCCTGCTGGTCATGGTCATCAGGGAGCAGGGAGCAGTCTGTGAACAGTTGAGACATGCTCATGGTTTTACTCTCAGGAGGGGCTGCTGCCACCTCCTCCTGCCCGACCCCGGTGCTGAAAGTCTCCATACCCGGGTTGTTGCCTGCATCCCTAGAGGGAATGATGGACAGCTTGTTGTAGAAGGGAGCAGTTGTGTGACGTTCCTCAGAATGAGAGTTTTCATCTTTGGCTCTGTAAAATGCTGATCTCAGGGACTTGATCTTGCACCAGACCTGGATCCAGTCATGATTGTGCCCATGCACCTGCATGTCTTTTGTGACTCAAATGAAACAGGCTTATTCCTCCTACTTTCTACCCTGTCTATGATCCTTTGCTCCGACCAAATATTGAAGAAGTCCTCCAGTTCTTCCAGGGTCCAGTTGGGTCCATGGGCATTGGAGGTATGAGCTTCCTGGGCCATCAGCTCCATACTGCTGGCCTTGGCTTTCTGAGACATGGTGAAGCAGTTTGTGGTCAACAGCACAAGTGATTTGTGAAAAGGGGCTGGAAAAATTTGGGGGGTGGGGTGGGGGGGCACCTTTATACTCAGGCTATGCTTGATGAGGGTCTGGGAAAATTCCAAAGATTGTGAAGTCATTATCTGTAAGTGTCAAAACACCCAAAACTGATGAAGCACCCAATTTAATAAGGGGGCACCTGGTGATCAGGTAAATAAGGCCATTGTACTTTCTGATGACACCTCAGTGGCCCAGAATGTTACAAAAATTGATACCTACCTGCTTGCTTGTGCAAAATAATTTTATTACAGAAGCACAGCTTGTTTTCCCTAAGGTGGCAAAAGTTTTGAGTAGCCTACTACATTACCAGGAGAGGAGTAGGCAAAACATTTTTTGTTTGCAAGCTTGATTACATCAAAACACCAGTGGCTGCTAAGCTCAGGATGAAAGGATGTGCAAAAGCCCCAATGCTCTAGGGTGAAGTTTTGAAAAAATAGCTACACCAAACTCCAGACCACACAACACCCCACAGTCCCTGCCCCCCGCTTGGTGCAGATGGGTGAGAAGCCACTACTGACAGAGAAAGTCAATATGGAGAATGAGGATGAAATGCGCGACAATGGAGAACAACGCAGTGAAGAGTCATCCGACATGGAGACTATGGAGGACATGGGTGAGCAGGAGGAGGAGGAGGAAGAGGAGGAGGCGGTATTACTGCTTCTGCAAATGCTGTTTACCTGGAGATTACTGCTGTAATACCTGAGAGGGATAGGAACTGTGCTAGAGTGTTCACTGGCAAGTTGTGTTCCTGGTTTAACAACATTAATGACAATAATAAGAAGATGATACAGGTACCCAGAGGACTTAGAATACACAGAGGAAAGTGAGGAAGTGGAATTTGACAGGGCTCTGTTGAGAAACCTGAGGAGGACCAGAATTGGCATGGTGTGGGCCTGCAAGAGCAGCTCAGATGGGTGGGAGTGAATTGTGCTGACGACTTGGAATGACCAGCAGTGGCTGGAGATGTTTTGAATGAACAGGGAGATGTTCTATCATATCATCTTGATGCTGGGGCCCCACATCATGGGGCAGGACACTAACATGCATTGGGCATCCCACCAGACAAGAGGGTTGCAATGGCCATCATGAAACTAGCCAGCCCCTCCAGCCTCTGCTACATTGTGAACCAGTTCATCATGGCTGCCTGCATGGTCGGTCTGGCAACTCATGAGGTATGCCAGCTGCTCAAGGAGATTGCTGCAAGCAAAATGATCTGCCTGGAGAATCCACAGCAAGTCTTAGATGACTTTAATGAGAAGGGGTTCCTGAACTGTGTGGAGGCTTTAGACAGCACTCGCATCCCACTGCTGTGCCCTGCAGGAAGGGGGAGGGTTTTCACAAACAGGAAAGGATATGCCTCCATGATCCTGCAAGTCATGGTGGACTACTGGGGCTGCTTCACGAACATTTATGCACACGTGTTCAGAAACTCCCCTCTGCCTAGCCTCATGGAGAAAGGACATGATGCACCAGGAATGGAGGAGACAGCGATCCCTGGTTATATCAGTGAATGCTACCTGCCCCCTAAAGCCGTGGCTCATGAAGCCTTGTGGAAGGAATGTCACTGACTTGCAGAAGCTGGTTTTTAACTACTGTCTGAGCAGTTGCAGGATGGCTGTGGAATGTGTGTTCGGTCAACTGAAAGGACAATGGAGGCTGCTTACGTGCTGGCTCGAGATGGAGCAAGAAAATATCACAGCCTTTGTAGTGGAAGCCTGCGTGCTGCACAATATCTGTGAGAGCCACTGAGAGGTTTTCAAGCAGTCATGGGAAGAAGAAGTGTGACAGGCAGTGGCCAGACAACAGAGACTTGTCTGAGCAGCAACAGCACCACAGGGACTGAGGAGATATCCTCAAGGAGAGTTTGGTTGGGCAGCCCTTGTGCGTGATTGTCTGGCAGGATATATTGTTGAAAACAACACCTAGGAGTGCTTTGTTCTTTCTCTTGGTTATGTTAAAATAAATTCATTTACACTTTAAATCTGTGCATGTCTACAGGGGTGTGCAGTGTTGTGGACAGGGGAGAAAGGTCAAGGGAAGGGGGAGGAAATCTGGACAGGGCTAGAGGTTTGCTGCTTCCAGACTGAGTGGTTTGGGGGAGGGGGACATTATGCACTGTCACCCACATCTGAATGGCCCCCCCATGTAGTTGAGAAGGTTAACTATTATAGCTCTTGGCGGGCTAGGCAAGTGGGGGACCAACCCAAACAACAGCTCACATTTCCAAAAATATTTATGAAACAATTCATAGCACACTTCCAAAAGCCGTATGTGGAACTACACAAACAGATTGATGGTGTACCTGGGCAGGAAACAGGAGGGTTCCAATGGGAGCCCCCATTGGAAACTGTACAAAAAGCAATGAGCTCAGGAATGCTGGGAAATATAGTCCAAAAAAATAGGGGAAAAAAAGCCAAAAGAGCTCACCACCACCACCAATGTTGACAGCAATTGCCAATCAACTGGGCAGCAACAAACACCCAGCCATCCACCCACTACTCTAAACCCTGAACATTTTATGATATCATAGCAGTTATCATAGCAGCTATAGCAAATAAAAGAAAAAACACATATATTTGTAACATGTTGGGATGGGAAGGGAAAGAAATGGGAGGGGAGGATTCACATGGTTTGTCTTTGGGATTGGGATGGGATCTTTGGGATCACGTACTGACAGAGAGAGACCAGACCAACCAAGGATAGTTGGGTGAAAGTGACAAGGTTTTGGGGTGACTGTGACCGTGCCCGGGGGAGACTCCCAGTGAGAGTCAGGACTGCCCAGTGAGAGTCCGGAGGCAGGGACTGGGGAGGCCAGGTTGTTTTCATGCGCCTCCTGCTGTAATACATTGGGAAAGACATTACAGGGGGTGAATTGGATCTGCGGGCAATGACACGAGGCTTAATTAACTCAAAAGTACCTTTCATGCAAACACGAATGCCATGTTGTGCAAACACAAATGCACCCCACGAAAAATATGCCATGTTAAAATTTTCAGGCAGTCTACATTACTGCCCGTGTCATCTACACACAATCTTAGACTCATGCTCGAGGCTATAGGTATGGTCTGTATTTTTCTACAAGCAGTTTACTGTAGTGTAGGTACAATGTAAAATATTTATTTAAAAAAAATAGTCGAAGAAGAGTTTACATGGCTACTAGACTAAAATATCTTTCCTTTCATGCTATTATATGTTTATTGTGATCCCATGCATTTGAGTCATTTTCCTAAGGCAGTTGTTTTATTCAGTTTTGTGTGTGGCAAAATTGAGTAGTCAATTTTGACATCATGTGTTGTGCTTTATTTATTAATGCACCACATTTAATGGGTCTATTCATTAATTTTTTGATAATTCATGTTTATAATTTTCTGTTCATCCAGGGCCCCAATAACTCTTAATCTGCCACTGTTGAACATTGCAACAATCATTCTTTGGTGACCGGTGTCTCCTCTTCTAAGTATGATACAAAGTAATTTTGGTGTCTAAGCCAATGTTTTCAAGGTCAAGCAGTCCAATAAAGATGTTTTCAATGTCGTAGAGACAAAAGAAAGTAGGTTCCCAAGTTTCACATCCATGTAATTGAAAAAAAAGCAGTACCTTATATTGCCCTACAAAAATAATTATTGAGTTTGTCATATGTGAGTTTGCTACTGTCTTATTTTAATAAATAGATAAATAAATAAAAGCGAACTGCTCAATTTATTGTGTACTCTTTCATTTACTATGTATTATTTTAATGACTAGTTACTGTTACTGTATTCTGTAGTTTAATGGGTTTAATGTTTTTTGTTGAGTCATTATGTTATGTTTGCAGCCAAACTCAGAAGTAACTGTTTTTGTCCTCTGTTTTTCAGGTTGAAGTCTGATTGAAATACAGAGACCATGGCAGATCATGTGAGGAGAAGAATTGCAATTTCTGTGAAGTCATGAGAAGAATGTCATGTTGATTCAAACAAGTACATTATCTGTCAGGCCAAAAATGATCATAGTTTCATAGTAGCTAGAGTTGGAAGGGACCTAGGTAGATCATCTAGTCCGACCCCCTGCCTTGGCAGGAAAGAGCACCGGGGTCAGAT
>NW_017728923.1:6047063-6052733 GCF_001723895.1 Crocodylus porosus | reverse complement strand
ATGCAACCAAGAGCACCTCCATCCTCATATAAATCATTGGCAAATCGTTCTTGTGTTATACACAGCCAGCAAAGCCATAACAAAATAAGAGATAAGTTCTGCATCTGTGAAACACAAAGGGCTTCCAAATTTTTGGTAGCTGCTCTCCATTTCCAGGATGATATCTTATCTTGAGTTGCAGACCTGGAGTCAGAATCCCAAGTGTTTGGAGCAGATATACTTTATCACAAAGTATGCCTGGAAACTTACCTGAAGAAATACAACAACACTCTTAAGCAGTCTGTTACCCAGAAAACACCTTCTCTTAAGGATACAGCTTTTGAGAAAGCAAATGAAATTGTGAGGCCTAGTTTAAAAGATAGCTATGGTTTCATCATTTCTGAAGTAAGAGATCTCATAAATGCTTTGGCGGGTGGTGACATAATAAGGAATAATGAAGTGAAGATTTCATACACATTTGGGCAGGAAGGGACCCCAAAGGATTATCAAGCCCAGCCCCCTGCCCAGGGGCAGGAAGTCAGGAGGGATCGTAGGATCCCAGCAAGATTAACATCCAAAAGTGTCTTGAAGGCGTTCAAAGTGGATGCTCAAACCACCTCTGGCAGCAGTCCATTTCAAACCTTGGGGGCTCGGACAGTAAAGAAGTTCTTTCTTATGTCCAGCCTGACATGGTCATGGAGGAGTTTGTGACTGTTTGATCTTGTCATCCCTTGGGGAGCTGTGGTGAACAGGCGTTCCCCCGATCCTGGTGGTCACCCCTAATAAACTTATAGGTGGCCACCAGATCACCCCTGAGCCTGCGCTTTTCCAGGCTGGAGAGTCCCATAGCTCTCAGCCTCTCATCATACAGTCTGTTATCCTGACCTCTGATCATGAGAGTGGCTCTCCTTTTCACTCTCTCAAGCTTCTCCACATCCTTTTTGAATTGTGAAGCCCAAAACTGGACGCAGTACTCCAGCTGCGGCTTCACCAAGGCTGAGTATAATGGGAGAATGATGTCCCAGGATTTGCTTAAGAAGCATCTGTGGATGCAAGTCATCATTATGCGCACTTTACTAGCCGCAGCATCACATTGAAGGCTCATGTTCATCTTGTGGTCAATTATGACCCCCAAGTCCCTTTCATCTGTAGTGCTAACCAGTGTAGCACTGCCGAGCCTATAAGCATGGTGCAGGTTTTTCCTCCCGAGGTGGAGAGCCTTGCATTTTTCAGCGTTAAACACCATCAGGTTCTCATCCGCCCATTTCATGAGCCTGTCAAGATCTGCCTGGATCGCCCTCCTGTCCTGTGGATGCTTTACCCCAGAGTTTGGTGTTGTCGGTGAACTTGGCCAGCCCGCTTCTGACACCAATGTTTACATCATAGATGAAGATGTTAAAAAATAAAGGCCCTAGGACAGAGCCTTGAGGGACCTCACTGGTCACAGCACACCACGATGATTGACTTACATCAGCCACTACCCTCTGGGTCCCTGCCACGGAGCCAATTCCCCAGCCAGCAGATCGTGGTGAGGTCAAGGCCGCAGTATGCCAGTTTAGCCAGGAGGGGATTGTGGGATACCAGATCGAAGGCTTTTTTCAAGTCAAGATATATGACATCAATCTCTTCCCCCTTGTCCAGGTTATAGGTCACCTGGTCATAAAAGGAAAGGAGATTGGTCAAGCAAGACCTACCAGCAATGAACCCATGCTGGGTATCTCTCAGGATATTGCCATCAGCTAGCCTGTATAGAATGGCCTCTTTGATTATCTTTTCCAGACCATCCCCAGGATAGAGGTCAGGCTGATGGGTCTGTAGTTTGCTGGATCTACTTTCCACCCTTTTTTGAAGATAGGAACCACATTGGCCCAGGGGTTGAGCTATGATGCTTGCCAGCTCTTTGAGTACCCTTGGGTGTAAACCATCAGGGCTGGCTGACTTGAACGTATCCAGCCTGTCAAGGTGTTCCTGCATGAGGTCAGCATTGATGGATGGTAAGGAATCTCCCTCACCTGGGCCTCCCTGTCTTGCAATGTGCAGGGGCATCCCATGGAACTGGTGAAAAACTGATGCAAGGTACCCATTTAGCAATTTTGCTTTTTCCTGGGTATTGGTTATCAGTTGTTCCATCTGGTTCAGCAGGGGTCCAATGTTGCCCTTACTTTTCCTCCAGCTCCCCACATCTAAAAATGGACTTTTTATTGTCCTTGATATTTGTACCTAGCTGGAGTTCAGTCCCAGCCTTAGCTTTCCTGGTTTGCTCCCTGCAGGTCTGGATGAGAGCAGAGTATTCCTCCTTGGTGGTGGTTCCAGTCCTCCATCTTTTGTAGGTCTTCATTTTAAAATGCAGGAGGTCTACTAGTTCTCTGGAGAGCCAAGGAGGCTGCTGTGCCCTTTTTCTGCCTTTCCTCTGAGATGGGATAGACTTTGCTTGTGCATCCAGGTTCGCTCCCTTGAGGAGCAACCACTCATCCTGAACTCCCCTCCCCTTTTGGTTGTGGCTCTTTAGGGCCTTACTGAAAAGCCTCCTGAGCTTGTCAAAGTCAGCTTTCCTGAAGTCAAGGACTTCTGTATTACTGACTGACTCAGCTTTATGGCGGATGGTGAAGGTGATCAGCTCATGGTCAATGTTGCCCAGCTTCCCTTCAATCATTAGGTCACCAATTCCCTGGCAAACTTCTGGTCAAGGTTTTGAGCCTGGGTAGGAGGCCTGTAGTAGACTCCCATGATAGTATCTCCTGTACCATGTTCCCCATGGATTTTAACCCAGAGGGTCTCAAGTCCATTGTGGGTGCCAATGTTGGCTTGGAGAGCAACACCCCTGCCCCTTTTGTCCACTCAATCCCTCCTGTACAGGGTCTAGCCATCTACACCTGTGGCCCAGTCATGGGTGGAGTCCCACCAAGTCTCCAGTTATCCCTATGACATCATAATTATTTGTGTTAAGTAGGAGGACAAGTTCCTCCTGTTTATTCCCCAAGCGTCTGGCATTTGTGTATAGGTATGCAAGTGTCCCTTTGTGGGCCCTTGCTTTGCCTACAGTTTGTTCCAGGGCTGTGGCAGGGGTGGGCTCTGGGATAAAGGACTTCTCTATCAGTTGTGAGTATCAAAGAGCCATGCTGAGACCTGGGAACCCCATCACCAGATCATTGTATCTTGTAAATACAGACAACAATTGCTTTCCATGGCTCACAATTTACCATGTGCTGGTCACATGGGCAGGGAATGGACATGCCGGTGGCTGCAGGCAAACTTTTATTGGCCCAGGATTGCCCAGAATGTGATGGATTACTGCCGATCTTGCAAGACATGCCAGCGGATGGGCAAAAGTGGGGACAAGAGAAAGGCTCCCCTACAGCCCCTCCCTATAATTGATCAAGCTTTCCAAAGAGTGGGGATAGACATTGTGAGCCCTCTGAGGCACAAGACCCAGAGAGGGAAGAAATACATCCTGACTCTAGTGGATTTTGCAACTCGGTACCGGGAGGCAGTTGCCTTGACCTCCACTGAGGCACCTGTGGTTGCTGATGCCCTAACCAAGAACTTCTTTCAGCTGGGTTTTCCTTCTGAGATCCTGACTGACTGGGGTGGAAACTTCCTGGCGGAGGTGATGAAGTGCCTGTGGGAGTGCTGTGGGGTGAAACACCTCAAGACCACAGCCTACCACCTTCAGACAAATGGGCTAGTAGAGAGGTTCAATGGGACCTTGAACGGGATGCTAAAGGTCTATGTGGACTCTAACTCCAATGATTGGGATGAGAAACTGCTGCATTTGCTCTTTGCCTACCGGGAGGTGCCCCAGGAGTCCACTGGGTTCTCGCCATTTGAGTTGATGTTTGGGAGGCGAGTTCGAGGTCCTCTTGATTTGGTGAGAGAGGAGTGGGACGGGAAAAAACCCTTCCACAAAGACCTCCATGGTGGAGTATGTGCTGCACTTTCATCAGAAACTGACTGACATGATGAAAGTGACATGAGAGTCCCTGGGATAGGCCCAGAAGAAGCAAAGGTCCTGGTATGATGAAGGCCTGCTTATGTACCTTTGAACAAGGTGATAAGGTTATGGTTTTCCTGCTACTAAAGACAGACAAGCTGCAAGCCACTTGGGAAGGTCCTCATGTTATCCTGGACAAGCTGGATGATATGACCTATGTAGTGACCAGGAGTGAGAAAAAGCCTAAGTGAACATGCTTAAATCATACTTCGATAGAGGTGATGCGGTATTCTGGATTTCCTCAGTAGAAGGATCACCTGAGGATCCAGAGGAGCTGGTCATGTATGATGAATGAGATGGAGAGGCAGGAATAGAGGAACTCCGCCTGCCGGACCATCTGCCCTCCCAGGACAAGGACAAGCTGGTCGCAGCACTCAAAGACTTTGGGACAGTGTTGTCCAACAAACCAGGTAAAATGGACCTGGCACTACACTCTATAGACACGGGCAGCCATCGCCTTATACACTCCAGACCTTACCCAGTTAATGAGAAGGTAAAGCAAGAAATAATGCAAGAGATCACAGAGATGGAAGGGTTAAGGGTAATCCGGCTTAGTTTAAAGCCCGGTGGAGCAGGTCAGCCAGTCTGGGATAGACTTTGGTGAGAGAGGCTCACTGCCTCTCTCACCTAAGAGTGGAAGATGCATTTGCAAAAGTGCCATGGAGATGGGATATGTTTCAGTTATTTGGACTGCATGTATAGGCCTGTAATAGTGCTTTCTGCTGATCTAACACCAGATGAAATCATTAAACACATCAGAAAAGTAGATACCATTAAAACAACAGTAAAGGACAGATGGGAATCTCTTAAGAAAGTAGATTTTGGACTAGAAGATAGGTTCTGTGATTCTGAAGAACTGAGGTCAGTGTAGTCAAGAACTCAATTGCCAAACAAACTTGTTATATATTTCTCAGTGCTACTCACTGTAAGTAAGGGACTGTTAATGTCCAATATGATGTCCAAGGAATACCAGCATGATTAGCATAGGTGGCAGAAGGGGGAAGCTAAGCCCTGCAGGCCAGTGGTAGGGCTGCAAGGCAGCCCAGCCATGGGCTTCTGGTGGCTGCAGCAGGGGTGCAGAGGGGCACACGGGCAGCAGTGAATGAGGAAGTGGGACTGGAACTGGGGCTAGAGGAGGTGCAGGTGCAGCATAGCTGGGGCAGGGCCTGGGATTGAATCATGAACAGCTCACTTGTGGGGGTGGCTCCTGCTGCTATGGACACCCCAGGAGGGCATGGGGGCATGTTCCCAGATCTGCATGAGGCAGGGCAGGCTGCTACTGTAGGCTGGGACTGGGGCTGTGCCAGGCACTTCCTGGCAGGAGCTGGGCTGGGCTGAGCTGGGCTGCACTTGGGGTGGGCAGTGGCGGTGGTGGTGCTGGAAGGGGGCTAAGGGGGGGGAGCTGCAGCCACCTCAACATTTGCCATAGTTCCCCCCAACCCCCCTCCCAGTACTGTTGTCACCTGCCCTGAGAACAGTGTGGCCCAGCCCTGCCAGGAAGAGGCCAGCACTGTCCCTAGCCCACAGTGGCAGCCTGCCCTGTCCCACACAGATCTGGGAACAGATGCCCCCCAACCCTTCCCAGGGTACATGCAGTAGCAGGAGTTGCCATCCCCTCCCTGTGCCCCATGGATGAGCCACAGCTCTGTCTCATGCAATGCCCTACCTTGGCTGTGAAAGGCCTCCCCAGCCCCAGGCCC
>NW_017728923.1:6030998-6046963 GCF_001723895.1 Crocodylus porosus | reverse complement strand
GACCCTTTTTCCTCCTCCCGCCACTTCCCCTGCAGACTTACCTGCTGGGGGAGCATACATGCACGCTCATCCTCCCCCCCAATTTTTTTTCTCCCTCCACCTATGTGCAGGACCTCATCTGAGGCCCATGCAGAGGCCTGCTTCTGGATGGTGGGTGGCTGCCAGGGGATGGGCAGGGCTAGGGTCAGGCCCTGAGCAACAGACAGCATGAAGATGACTGCCGGGGCCAGAATAGTGTACAACACCCGGTGGTCATCATCCATAGCCTGAACTGCTTGGGCCAAGATGATATTCTGTTCCTGCAGCACCTCCATCTGCTCATGCTTCAGGGCCAGGAGCAGCACCCAGAACTCCCTATCTCCTTGGTCCCGCACCCCTTCACACCAGTTCCACACCAACTTGCGCTGGCCCAGTGTACCCTGGAAGGCGATGTCCTCTGTCTGCCACCCATCCTGGTGGGCCATGACCTCTGCTTGCCAGGCCTGACCATCCATCAGCTGGTCAGGAGGAGAGTCCTGTCCAGGGTCCTGCTCTGGAAGACCTGTGACATCCACAAGGTCTTAGCTGTGGGTGGCAGTGACCCTGAGGCTGCATGCTGGCTGTCAAGTACAACCTCTCCCCTGTATGCAGCTGCAGGCCCTGTTTGTTGAGCCATAAGACACAAGCTATTTGTGTGAGTTTGCTACATTTCAGAGATAAGATGCTCCGTACTAGGGGCCATACACTGCCCTGCCTCAGATCAGGAGTTGGGTGTGCATGGGTGCCCAGGGACCATGGTAAGTCGGCCTGGCAGATGCGAGCCCAGACAGCCACTGGCCAAGCCCCTGAGCCCCATTCACTTCCCTGGGGCTGGTGGGCTGCTGGGAGCTGGCTGCAGGTGGGCTGCCTTCCCCATCCTGTTCCCAGGCCAGGACAAGCCAGGCTTCTGCTAGCACCTGCTGTTGCAGCTCCAGATCCCACTTGCCCTCTCCTCTTCATGAAGTCCAAGAGCTCTGCTGTGCTACTGCCCAGTCCATAGGGTGTGAGGCTCCTGGACAACTGGGATGAGGAGCTGCCTATGCTCCCACCCTCCTCACAGGGGTCTTCTCTGGGGATGTGCCCTGGGGCCTGCCCCCCTTGTGTTACCACCATGCCCTGAGTGTTCCCCTTCAGTGCATGCCTCAGGTGGTGCATGAGGAGCTATTTGTACAGACCAAGGTTTGCCCAACTGACTACACCCTACTGCTACTAATGGCTATGGTGCCTCAGGTGCACTTGGCACAGGACCCTGAGCTTCAATGGCATGGGTGACAAGCCCAGGCTGCCCTGCAACCTCTGCCACTAGAGGGCTACCTGTGGCTGAGATACACATCCCTGACCCCTGCAGTCAAGAGGGACATCACTGCCAGCATCAGCATGTTCCTCGGCATGTGAGAGGCCTGTGATCACACAGCTGTCGGGCCACGGGCTGCTGAGTGAAGTCTTGCACCCATCTCTCTGCATGCTGTGGGAGGGTATCTGGACCAAAGGAGTGGAAGTGGGCTGGGCAGGGAGTGGGGGGGCAGGGGCAGGGCCTGGGTTGGGGATGGCCCTCTTCCCAATGTGGGACTTACCATGGGGCTGGTGTGGTTGGCAGTTCCATGCAGTCATGGTTGTTGGCACTAGCATGTGGCTCCAGGGGGGTGTCCTCAGATGGCAGGGCACAGTGGGAAGGCTCCCAGCTGGGAGCCCCCGCAGGGAAGAGTTGGTGCTGCTGGCAGCTGGCAGTGTCATGGCCACCCATTCCTGATCACAGGAGCTGGAGCTATGGCTGCAGAACTGAGATGGCAGGTGCTGGCTTAGGATCCCCAAGCTGCTGGTGGAGTGTGCAGCTTGGGAGCTTGGTGGAACGGGCTGCTGGATGTCTGAGGGGGCCTCTCCCTGTGATGCTTCTATGCAGATGCCAGGCCAGGGCAGAGGCTTGGGCAGGCCACCCCTGCTTCTGTAAATAGCACAGCTGCAGCCTGTATCCTGGGGCATAAGGATATCCTTCAGTTGCTGCATAAAGGGCATAGATTTACAGGCAGTCCCCAACTGCTAATTGTGGTTGGTGATGGCCACCTACTGTGCCCACAAGGCCTTGTCCTTTATGCAGCACTGCCGTGCTGATCCGTTTTGACTGCACTCCCACATCTGGGCTGACAGCCCCTCAGTGATGTGGGCATTGGAGTACCTACCCCACTCAAACTGGTGCTGCACCTTCACCTCACTCCAAAGCACCATGAGGTTGCCTGTCTCCTCCTGCAACCAGTTGGGACTCCAAGTGGTGATCATGGACATAATCATGGGTGTCGGTGATGATGAAGCCATCGCGGGTCCTGTGCTGGCTCTCTGGGCCTCCACACAGCTATCCCTGTGCTGCTGGGCCTGGGCATCTGCCAGCAGTACCCAGCACAGGGGCCCAGTGTGGGACTGGCAGATGCATGGCAGAGACAATTCCCTGCAGCACCTGCAGGCTCAGGACAAGATGTTGGGTTTGAGCTGAGGGAAGATGAAGCTGGCCTCAGCAGCCAGAAGCTGCCTGCAGCTGGCCTGGGGGCAGGCGGGCAGGCCTGGCTGGAGCCTGCAACAGGCTGCAGCAGCCTGGAGCAGCTGGCAGGCCTGGATGGCACAGGCCTGGCAGGCACATGGCACTGTGGTGTCAGGCTGTGGCACTGGAGTTCAGACAGGTTGGAACAGCTGGCCTGTGGCCTGCCCAGGGGGACACAGGGGCCTGGAGTGCCCTCAGGCTCCCTTCTGGTGTGACCCAGGACTTAAAATGCCTGCAGGATTTTAAAGGCCTGAGGTAAGGGCTGCCATAGAGGCAGTCCAGCCTGGAGCCCTGGTACTAGCCTCAGGTTGACCCCCTAGTGGCAGGGCTGACCTGGAAACAAATTTGCTCCTGGGTCATGTCTACATGAGCATTACTACACAGTAACTTATCATGATTAAATTTGATACCTGCATTTAAATGTATCAAATTTACTCATAAATAGGGGTTTTTACTACACAGTAAGAGTGTGCACATGTAGACATGTGTGTTTACTGCACAGTAAACTATGTTACTGTGCAGTTAAGCATCTTGTGTACATGCACCTACTGTGGGGTTCACAAGGAGTAATACTGATTGGGCCAGACTTTCAAAAGCTCAGTGATGAGAAGTGTTGAGAAAAGCAGCTGAACTGTCACTTTGGCAGAACTGAGGGCTGACTCCCAAATTATTATATAAGACCAAGGTGTGATAGGTGGGACCAGGGAGGCCACCAGGACACCAGAGTGAAAAAACAGACCAAGATTGACTGTCAGAAGTATCAGCCCATGCATTAGAACAGCATTTCTCAAGCTGTGCATCACAACCCAAAAGAATATTTGAAAGGGTTGCAAACAAACTTTTAAAATGGATTCTCCTTTAAAGGAGAAAAGCACGGGAAACAGTGGCTTTTCCCTTCCGGTTCCAGATTGTAAGCGGTTGCTTTGTGCTCCCCCTGCACCACACACACGGCTCCCTGCCCCATATACCCACCCCCTGCCCTCCACACTGAGGGGCTGCAGCCTGGGGATGGGGAGCAGTGGGTCAGGAGTGATGGGCACTGGGTGAGGACTGGCCATCAATGTTTACAAATGGGTCCTAGTACAAAAATGGTTGAGAACCACTGCATTAGAATACCAGTGGATCTGCCACACCCAGCTCACTTCTTCCACCCTCCTGTAGAAAGCCATCTGAGTTGCCCCTAAAGGCTGACAGCTGAAGGGACATTTTTCCCCTCAGAAATATTTATAGAAATTACAAAACACTGCTTGATGTCATGCTTATGTACTGGAACATTGTCCTGTTAAGGTTGGCATTTTCCTCCATGAACAATGACCTTTGCATGGCTAAAAAGTATAGCTGCAGAACTGTGCACTTTATTAATGCAAAGAAAACTCTGAAAATACAAACTGATCTAGTGTGGTAGGTCTAACCTCCAAACAGCAGGTATCAGTTCAGAGAGCTGTGAACTGCCCCATTCATTTTAATGGTTTGTTAAATTGGGCTTGTGCATAAGGGCAGCTTGAAAGTTCTCCCATGATAGTCCCAAAAGTAGGTAGGTGGGCAAGAGTTTTTCAAATACGGTTCTCCCTAGTTCTTCTGGAAAACTTCTGAGATGTCTCAGGGATGCTTGTTATGAGCTCAGAAACCTTAATATAAGGGGAAAGATGTGATAATTTGGGGAAATCTATGTATGACTTATGAATTTTAATTGATATTATAAAATTATTATATACAAAGGTTTTTCTTTAGTGTGGAGTGGAGTTGTTAATTAAGACACCATTTTTATAATCATGCTGCTTGACAGTAGAAATCATCATGTTACTGCACAGGCCATAGAGCTGGGATTTGTGGTATAGGCACACATGAAATATACAAGTATGAAACAACGGCATCACTTTCTTAGAAATAAGAGGTGATCTAAAATACACATTGTAGTGACTGCCACATTCAACAAAGACAGTCAGGCAAAAATGAGTAGAACTAAACAGGTATAAACTGTTCAGGAAAGGCAGGCAGCAGAGAGGAGAATTTTCTCTTTATGTAGAAGAGCTGCATGATTACTCAGAGGTACAGTATGAAACTGGTGATAGGCCTGTTGAAAATCACTGGGTTAGGGTTAAAGGGGGAACATCAAGGGTGATATCATGGTGGATATATGCTATAGACTACCAGACTGAGAGGATGAGGTGGATGAGGCTTTCTTCAGACAGCTAACAGAAGTTTCCTGATCGCAGGCCCTGGTTCTTATGGGGGACTTCAATCACCCTGACATCTCCTGGGAGGCCAATACCACAGTGCACAGGCAATACAGGAAGTCTTTGGAGAGTGTTGGGGACAACTTTCTGGGAAGTTTAGACAGATATTACAAAAAACTTTTTTACTGGGAGGGTAGTAAAGCACAGGTACAGGCTACAGAGAGGCTGTGGACTCTCCATGCTTAGAAGTCTTTAAGACCTGGCTAGACAACGCCTTGGCTGGGATGATGTAGTTGGTGATGTTCCTGCTTTATTAGCTGGAGGTTGGACTAGATGACCTCCTGTGGTTTTTTTCAACCCTAATTTTCTATGATTCTATGAAGTGAAAATTCCCTAAACAAGACAAAGGGACACAGGTGACAAAGGAAGGGAAGGGGTCACAAAAATACATGGACAATTGGGACAGGCAAAAGGAAGTAGTGAGCAGCTTTTCAGAGAAAGAGGTGCAGGAAACTTCCACGGTCAAAGCAAACAAGCCAAGAGCTACGCAGAAGGATACTGGACCACACTATGCGATCTGATTCCAGAGTAAGAAATGCTTGTAAATAGCAGGGAAATCTGTGAAGGGTTTATTTTTGGCTGATCTGTGCATTTCTTATACTAGTCAGTAAAAAGCAATGGTGTGTTCAGAATATATGCACACAGCCTATGTGTGTGTATGTGTGTTTACGTGAGAGAGGAAGAGGGGGTACTTACTTCTGTCATGTGCTCCTGAAGAATTAATTCAGAATACCCAATGGACTGAGTTCTTGGAGAGGGTGTGTTTAAATTGGGTGGGCAAAATCTGGCCCACAGCAAACTCCATTTGCCAGTAGCCCCTGCCCACACTGCTGTGGTTGGTTTTCATGGAGACCCCAGCAGCGGTAGGGCTGTGACAGTGCAGGGCTAGGGTTTCCATTGAGTTTGGCCCCAGCAGTGCTGGCAGGGTGCATAGCTGGGCAGGGAGCTCTGTGGCTGGGACTGGGATTGTGCAACAGTGACAGTGAGGTCCAGAGCTGGAGTAGAACTGCAAGCCACTGCCTGTACTTTACAGCCCCAGGGCTGGTCTCTGTGGAAACCCTGGCCCTGCACTGGTCCCACTGATGCTGTGGTCTCCATTGAAACCAGCCGCAGTGATGCTGTCAGGGGCTGCTGGGAAATGGAGTCTGGCTTCCATCTGGATCTGCCATTTTGCTCATCTGTGGTTTAAGCCATAGAGTAGTCTATGGGGTCAGCACTTGGCCCAGAGGGTTACTTGTACTGTGGGTTCCAGATTAGTACCTAGGATTTGGGAGACTTGGGCTCAGTGAATTCCTCTGCCATGGGTGACTGGTGCCACCTTAGTCAGGGGGGGCACATGCCCCACCAGTCAGTGACCGGGGGTCGGGTGGTGCGGGAGGGAGGGTTTCCTTGCGGCCAATCTCGCTGACCGAGAAGTGGCTGTGGCACTCCTGGAAGCAGCCACGGTGCTACATCTGGCACTCCCGCTCCCTGGCTGGTGCTCACCCCACCCAAGCAGGGAGTGTGGCATGTCATGAGGTGCACCAGCACTCTCAGGGAGTGCACGTG
Organism: Crocodylus porosus; assembly: GCF_001723895.1. Classification (NCBI taxonomy): domain Eukaryota; kingdom Metazoa; phylum Chordata; order Crocodylia; family Crocodylidae; genus Crocodylus; species Crocodylus porosus. Next base: position 6,040,630 of record NW_017728923.1, on the reverse strand, counting down.
CACCCCCCATGCATCGCCACTGCCTCTGCATTTTAGCCTATGCCTTTTGCATACCAACTGCATAAACAGAACCTGGAGCAGAAACTTCCCTCCTCTTTGACTGAACTCACCCCCAGAATACTGAACCCTGCTTTTTTTTCTGGCCCAAGGATTTGCTAATTTACATGAACAAGGAAATAACTTCAAAAGGAGGCACTGAGCATCTTGTGATTAGGGCACCCTCCAAGGTGGTGGGAGATTTGAGTTGAAATCTGCATGGCCTGAAGAGCCCAGTTCTTCCACCACATGAACAAGTGCATGAACCACTATGCCACTGTATAGAAGGAATGATGGTGCCACAACTTCTGCCCTTCTGTCTCAAACCTTTAGAAGAAAAGAGCTAACTGTTTCAATTTTCTTAAACAGGGCAAAACTGTCTGGAGGGAGTGTCTTCCAGGCAGGGGGAGGTGCTTCTTGGTAGTTTCAAGACAGGTCTGTAACACCCAGAGAAGGGTGAAATTATGGTCACTCCCCAATCCACAGTGTTCTTATTTGACTTCCTTAGGCAGGTCCCAGGTCAAGGTTGTGGCTGCAAATATAATTCTGAGGCATTTCATTCCTCTGTTGCATTGTGCCTGGGCTTCCTCAAGTGAGGTGCTTAACTCTGCTTTGGACCAGACACCTAATTCACGTGATGCAGATGGGGCATTGCAGCCCTCAAGTTCCTTGGTAGATTTGAGCCCTAGCAATTGCAGGAAAGTAGCTCCAGTTCAATAGAAAAACAAGTTCATTTAGCTTAGGCTGCTATGTGCTGCCTTCAAGAAATTCATTCCCATTTGTGGATATTTTTGTAATAAGGTCTAAGAAATATCTGACTTGCATGCAGAAATCTGAGAAGGGAGCTTAAATTGCACTTGGGGCTGTTTAGGTTCAGTAGAGTTATGTCTCAGGGAAAAAGTCTCTAGTTGTCAACATTTCTCTGACATCCCATCTCTCAAACATCCTGGAGAAAAAACTGGGAACTGTAGTGTCTGGTAATTCAGTGAAATTTATGGCATTGTACAGTAAAAGCCCTATTATCCAGCATTTTACTAATCGGCATTTCTATTAACTGGAATTTCTGGCTGGCCAGCCAGGCGGGGGGAGGCGGTGAGCGGAGGGGGGGAGGGAAGCTTGCATGCAGTGGCTGCCACCCACCACCCTGCACTTCATTTGCTGCTGCCACCCTACCACACTCAATCCACCTGTGGCTACTGCCACCCCACCCACCCACTCTGCGTCTGCCCGGAAACCCCTGTGCTTCAGGTAACAGGCATTTTTAGATTACTGGCACCCCCCCATTCCCCACTCATTCCAGGTAACAGGGCTTTTGCTGTACCAAGGTGCCTGCTCACTTTTCTCCATGCTTGCAGCATGGTTCCAAGGAAAGGAAGTTATCTGAACTCCTGAGGTGTAAGGTGTCTTCACCATAAATCATGTTAGAAAGTGTAAAGCAGAGGAACCATGCACTACTTCAGTGTTGTGCATGGCTAATTTGAGTTTCTTTAAGAACTCTCGCAAAGACATTGAATATCAGCTGTGGAATTCTGTGTTGGAGTTGTAAACCCCATTGGTTTTCTGTCCGGAATCTCACATGTTGATCTAGGCTGGGGCAGGCAATTATTTCAGCTGGAGGGCTGCTTGACAAGTTTTGGAGAGCTGTCAAGGACTGCAAGGGTAGCTCCACCCCTTAATGAGTACCTTTCTTGCTGGTCACCCTCTTGGGACCAGGAGTCGCACCCCCAAACCCCTGACCCTTGCCACTGGCAGTCCCTGCCCTTACCCCAGAAATACTCCTTTTGGGAGGGAGGGTGCTCCTGTCTTAAAACTGAAAAAAAATCATATACTAAAAAACTCAAACATCTACTTTAACTTATTTTAATTTTATTTTTAAAAAAAATTTGGTCCTGATTTGTGTGTGTTTACATAGTGCATCTAGAGGTGATTGCATCATAGCTCAAAATATAGGCTTACCTTTGTATATTGTGTGGGGGGGAATAAGGGTGTGTATGTGGTGGGGGTGGTTGAAGAGTGTGTGAATGTTGGGCAATATTTTATTGATATATCTACAGTGTTAAAGCAATGAGGAAACCTACCAGTGTCTCTATCATAATAATAATAATAAAATGAACTCTAAATACATGTTTCATTGATTCATGAATAAATGAATATATTTTGCTGCCCTCCCACAGTGGCTATGGCCCCCACACAGGAGTTACAGCCCCCAAGCAGGGGCTACAGCCCCACCAACAGGGGATTCGGCCCCACACCAGGGCTACAGTCCCCAAAGAGGGGCTATGGCCCCTGCACAGGGCTTATGGCCCCGCAACAGGGGATGAGCCCCCCACACAGCAGAAATGGCCCCCCAACAGGGGTTATGACCCCCAACAGGGGTCAAATGACCCCCACAGGGGCTACCACCCCCCCCACAAGGCCCAAATGCCCCACCGCATCACCCTGATTGCAACCCCAGGCACCATTACTTTAAAGAAAAGAAAAGGGGGAGAACTGGAAAAAAAGCCTCTACTTACCTTAGAAACAGGGGTGAGGGGGCTCCAGGGCCTCCTGGCAGAGCCCCCCAGGCAGCACAGGGCAGCAGGAGGCAGGAGGCCTGGGCTGGGGGTCGCTGGGGCTGTCTGTCTGCCCTGTGCTGTGCAGGTAGGGACCCACTGAGACACACAGCAGTGAGACTGCTGGTAAGTGCTGGGTTGTTTGTTTGCCTGTTTTTTAAACTATGGGGATGCTGGGTTGGGGAGGAAGGGATTGTGGGGGTTGGAGGTGCAGGCAGTGAGTGGGGCGGAGCAGGAAAGTGATGGGGGGTTGGGGTGGGCAGGAAAATGATTGGTGGGGTCAGGGGACAGGCAGGGGGAGAGGCCTGGCAGGAAAGTGATTGGGGCCGCAGGAGGTGGGGTCAGGAGGGTGGGGCCTGGCGGGCCAGGGATTGGGGGGGCTGGGGGAGTGGGTGGGGCCAGAAGGTGTCCTCCCATAGTCCCCTCCCCCCTCCTCCAGCCCCCCTTGACCACTGGAACCCTGGTGCTGAACATGCATCCTGGCAGGCTGCACATTTTAGCACCAGGGTGAGTAGCCAACCATAGAGACACTCTGGTAGCCAGAGCATCTCTGTGGAGCACCCAGGCTCTGGTTGCCTCATGTCCTGGACCATGCCCTGCCCTGCTTTTTTTTAACTTCATCTTTTTTAGACCCTTGGATATCCAGGGGTCTAATTTTCTCTCCGCACTTCAAACTTGCATTTTTTTTTCATTTCTGCATGTGCCTCTTGCCCCATCTCAAAGGGGCTTGGGGTGGGGGTCCTCAGAGTCCCTGGAATGTGCCAGTCCCTGGAGCTTCATGTGGCTGCAGTGAGTGGAGCCAGCCCTGCCCAGCCCCAGAGTGTGCAGCTCCCATGCTCTCGTCACAGTCCCTGGTCACAGGAGGTGACAGGGTGTGGGGCCAGCCCCACAACATGCAGCTCCTGCACTTCCACCCCTGTCCACGACTGCACATGGTGGTAGGGTGCAGGACCAGCCCCACCCAGCCCCATAACATAGAGCTCCTGCTTGAGTCCCTGGCCACAAGTGGAGCACTGTGTGAGGCCAGGCCAGCCTGGCCCTGTAGCATTCCCACCTGAGTACCCAGCCTCACATGGTGGCAGGGTGTGGCACTCAGGCCCATAGCCACATCTCCTGCACTTCTACCTAAGTCCCTGGCTGCATGTGGTAGCAGTGTGTGGGGCCAGCCCTACCTAACCCCATAGCAGCAACTTCCACGCTCCTGCAGCATGCAGGGCCAGCTCAGCCTGGCCCCACAGTACATGGCTCCCTGCATTCCCAGCCCCCTTTCCCACAGTAGGAATCCCTGGCCCCTGCTTGATGGGACAGTACCTGAATTCCTGCTTTCGCAGGCAAGGAGGCTGGGAACAGCCATGGGAGCTAGGCACAAGCTGTGCAAGGCAGAGGCTTCTGGTTTCTAGTGCCCATTGGCTCAGGGCTGGGGTGGTTCAGGCCAGGCTGGGTGGTGTTGCTTGGCAACCAGAGCCACACCTCCTGCAGAGGGGTAACTTAGGGCCAGGGCTCACAGAGGGCTTACAGAAGGGCCCTGCAGGTTGGCCGGAATTAACTGGTGGGCCAGATGTGGCCCATGGGACGTATTTTGCCTGCCTCTGACTGTGAGGCTCTTCCCATGATAAATACAAATTATGTGTAAGCTTCACTTTAAATGAATATTGGTAGTGGGAGGTGCAGGGAGGATTTGTAGGGAATACACTACCTTGGGAAGGATATTAATTTTTTTTTCAAACTGACTTGGCCAAACATAGATAATCAACATTAAGCATAACCATCAGATAAACTACCTTTGTGATTTTGGTACATGAAATTGTTACTCTTTTTGACCTCAGCATCTAACAGAATCTGAGGGTTTTGTAGGAGACATCAGGTGTGGGGCTGATGGAATCCTATTGATTTAGTAAGCAAATAAAGGGGTCTGTTTTTCTGAACACATCAGAGATCAGATACACTGAAGAGTTTCCCTGCTTGCAGCCACCAACTCTGCCAGCCAGCACCCAGCCCATACGCTGTCAGAACCACAAACAGCCCTGCTGTGCAGGCTGCACTGGAACTTCCTTCTCTCCTGCCCCCCACTAACTTTACTGAAACTTGTATTAAATATTTATTGGACAAATGGTTGCCTGGCCAATTTCTGAACGGTGGGGGGGGGGGAGCTACACTTTGCATGGGCAACAGACCATTGTACCTACAGCATGCACAGCCTGGATCTCCCCACCTCACATGCTGTATGGGTGCAGAAGGCAACCCAGTGCCCCCTCCCCCAGCTCAGCTTCCCCCCCCCAAACACACTTCTCTGCACCCCCACTGCATGCACCATGTGGACAAGGCAAGCAGACTAGCCCTTCCTCCTGCCACTACATATGCAGCCCAGCCCTTCTCTCCAGGGTCCCTTCTGCTGCCCTTCTCCACTCCCAGGGGCAGGGGAAGCTCAGAGACCTCAGCTGCCACAGAAGCAGCTGCAACAAGGGGAGCAGCAGCTGGGTGAGAGCCCATGGGCTGCACGTTAACTTTTAGTGGGTTCCATGCAGCCTACAGGCTGCCAGTGGGACATCCCTAGGATAAATAAAGGAAGCATTAAGCCCAGTCCCTTTGAGGGCAGCAGCAGCAATTTCATTGAGCCACCCTACCTCTAGTTAGCTCATGGCCTCCTGGTCCCATACCATATGTCTTCTCCTCGATGCCCCATGGGTCAGCTTGAGGAACAATCTAGGCATTAGTGCTGTGCAAAGCTTCAGTTGCTGATTCAATTCGGCCCAATTCAGTGGCCAAATCTCCAAATCCAAATTGAATCTGGAGACCCTTTAATCTCTCCAAATCAAATTGGGACCCTCTGAATTGATTTGGAGATATTCAGAGATTCGATGATTTTAACATAGACACAGCTTTATAGGTTTTTTCTACATACGTCAAGGTACCAGGTGGCTCGTCAATGCTGAGATGGTGGGGAAGATGGAGAGTCCCACAGGCGTGTGGGGTGGGGGGGGGTCCCCAGCACACTCAGAAGTGGACCCAGAACTGGATCAGAAGCACTTCCAGTCCACTTCTGGGTCCACCACAGAGCGCACAGGGCCCCCTCTACCGGCCCCCCGGCTTGGCAACTGGTGCCTCCTGTGTCTGGGGGGGCATCCAGGGTCCCCCCACAGCTGATCACCTGGTCCACTTCCAGGTTCACCAAGAAGCACGTGGGGGGCACCCCCACGCTCCTGTGGGACACTCCATCCACCCCACAATCAGTGGTCTTGAGCTGCACCTCGTACTTCGAGGTATGTTGAAAAAACATTTAAAGCTGTGTGTGTCTATGGCTGAATCACTGATTCTTTGAATCAGCATTGAATCTTCAGATTTGGATTTGGCCGAATTGAAGCAGGACAGTGATCCGAATCAACAAATTGAATCACTGTCCCCCAAATTGGGCCGAATCCAAATCCAAATCAAATAAAGCCCACGTCACACACCCCTACTAGGTATTATCCAGGGCCCTGTCACCTCCTGGTTACACCAGGCAGGAAGTGAAAGATGCAGGTTGAAGCCCCTGTAAGAGGGGCCCAGAAGTTGATTTCCTCCCTTCCTTGGGTAAATGTCTGACCAATTTGGCTGATGGGCTTAAAGGTGGGAGGGTATGCTCCCTCCATCTGGGTGATCTTATTGCACCAGGGTTGGAAATAGAAGCTAAAAGCTGCCCAAGTGCCAAGCTTGCACTTACACAGCAGCTACATAAATGCTATGTAGGTGCATAAAGGTGAAGTAGGATTTGGCCATAAGTGGTTCCATTGCTAAAGACAAATCATTGCAGAATCTATCCAAATGCTGCCTTTGCCCTTTCCCCGTAACCTGTCTGATGAAAAGCTTCTTTTATTCATTTCCTTAGTGCAAAAAATTATGCTTAAATTTCCAAGCATTCTGACTTGTGATTCTTCACAGGCTTGGGCATAAGAGGTTAGTATGATTTATCAGTGAGAGGGTTAGTGCAGAGTTAACTCAGGCTAACCCTCGATGAGCTCCCCGGCTCCACTGAGAATAATCCACTGTGAAATAGAAGTCAAGCTGTGCAGAGCAGCTATGGTAAGCAGCCAACTAGCTGTACTATCTTGGATTGCTGCCTGTACCAACTTATAGGACAATCATCCAGGGTTAAGGCATCAAGCATCACTGTACTAGAGTTATAGGTGTGTGTAAATCAGACTCACTTTAACACTGCAATGAAGACAAGCCCTCAGAGACAGTTAGCTTGCCAAGAATTTTACCAGGATTTTGCTGTCTAGATTAATTAAACAGTGCAGGCAGCTCTGATCCCCAGTCTGTCTGGATATTTGTTTTTTTTCAGGAGTGCAGTTACACTGGCTTCCAAGCAGGAGTTGGCAACTTTCCCTGTACAAGAGAGGGGTGGTGCATGAGGCGAGTTTGAGGCACTACAAGTTCCTTTAAAGATTTATAACATTTGCCAGTAAAGCAGCCTGCGGCTCTCATATTTAGCTCCCTTCTCCTGTTTTATACATTGTCTTTGACTCAACCTGTACTTCCCCATTTTCAGAATCTGGCCATCCAGCTGGCTTTAATTCCCCAAACAACCTTTGTCTGTGTTGCAGTAGGAGCTCCTGAAGGGGCACTGCTTTTTATAGAACCTGAACAATGAATTTTTTTCTTTCCTTCTGTAGCAGGTTTACCCTTTTGGGGCTTGGCTTGAGTCCCAGGATCAAGGGTTTGCTGTTTGATTGGTGGAGCCCACCCACCAATCTGGAGGCAGCACAAGGGAAGCAATGCCACGCCCTTTTCCAAAGGGAGGGGGCAAGGAGCAGCTGGACCTGAATCGGAACTGCACCAACCAGGTCTGGAGAACTTCAGGGGCAGAGCTCCTGAAGAGTGTAAAAGAAGAGCATGTTCAGCATGCTGGGAAGAGATGATGAGGGATGGCGAGGAGAGAGGCACTCCAAAGACAGCCATCCTCAGGATCCTGCTTGAGCTTCAGCAGTGCCCGAATCAGGGCAGGGGGATCAGGCTCTAGGAGTTGTTTGAGGCGGCTTGAGCCTGCGAACCCAGCAAGTGGCTTGGCAGTTGGCGTGCAGATCAGCACACAGAGAGCTGGCCCTGGGAGCAGCTCAAGGCTGCTCAGGCCCCACACAGTGTGCAGATCGGCACACAGAGGATCCACCCTAGGAGCAGCTTGTGGCTGCTCGGGCCTTATCCAGTGCACGGGGCGGGGCACGGAGGACCTGCCTGGAAGCAGCTTGTGGCTGCTTAAGGTAGCCCCAGCCCTAGGCCAAGTGACCAGAGCCCTGCAGCGTGGCAGATGGAGGGGCCATATATATATGGCCCCTCCATCAGCACCCTGCCTGACCCCCACCACTGTCATTGGAGGACAGGGCACACCCTCCTGGGTGTACCCAGGCTACACCTCTTTTTCTTTATCTCCCACTTCTTTTATTTTTTTTCCCACTGCAACTGCAGATAAACTGCTGGGACATTATCAGGTTTTGGCCAAATTTCCAAAATAAAAAAACAGATTTAACTGAAGCCAAAATTTATTGGAGCTTTTGACCACCTTGGCACTTCTTGATCCTGAGGCTGGGGGTACTTATTGGAGCTTGGAGGCTACTATAACTTCTGTCTGCCAATAAAAATATTTCCAGCGGCTGTTTGGCCAGCCAGGGTCACTAGGATGTGGCAGCTCTTCAGTTAGTCCTATACCTTCTCAGGGAGTGTATCTAGACGAGATACTTAACGCGCAGTAGCTTAGTTTACTGTGCAATAAGTGTGCACATCTACACATGCCCATACTTACTGTGTAGTAAATGACTCTAATCACAAGTAAATTTCCTACCTGCAGGGCAGACTTTTGGAACATGCAGGCAGTATGGCGACTGCCTGCCCAGCTACCATTCATGTGTGAAGGTACCATGGTGGTCCACAATGGCCTGGAGCACCACAGAGCGGACCCGGCTATACTAGGGGTGGTCTCCATGGGGTGGGCAGGTGATGGAGATCTGGTCTTGGAACATGGCTCAGGTCATCCTGAATGCCTCCAGCCACTGCTTGTCACTGCAGGTCTGCTGGACAATGTCACAGAATCATAGAGTCATAGAAGTCCTTGTAGATCTTCAAGTCCGACCCCCTGCCTGGGCAGGAGAAAAAAAATGGGCTCAAATGATTCCAGTCAGGTAGGCATCAAGCCTCCTCTTAAAGACCCCCAGGGTAGGAGCCAGCACCACCTCCCTTGGAAACTGGTTCCAGATCCTAGCCGCCCTAACTGTGAAGTAGTTCTTACGGATGTCTAATCTAAACCTACTCTCCAACATCGTGTGACCGTTATTCCTTGTTATGCCAGGGGGCGCTAGGGGAAACAAGCTCTCTCCTAAACCCTTCTGGTCCCCCCTAGTGAATTTATAGATGGTCTCCAGGTCCCCCCTCAGCCTTCGCTTGTGAAGGCTGAACAGGTTCAAGTCCCACAGTCTCTCATTGTAGGGTCTGCCCTGTTGTCCCTGGATCATGCAGGTGACCCTCCTCTGGACCCTCTCAATGTTGTCCACATCCCTCCTGAAGTGGGGCACCCAGAACTGGATGCAGTACTCCAGCTGTGGCCTAACCAGTGTTGCATAGAGGGGGAGGATCACCTCCTTGGCCCTGCTTGAGATGCGCCTGTAGATGCATGACAAGGTCCGTGACCTTGCATTGTCTGCCCATGTTCATCTTGGAGTCAATAATGACTCCAAGATCCCTTTCTGCCTCTGTGCTCTCAAGAAGAGAGTTTGCCATCTTATAAGTGTGCTGTTGGTTATTACTGCCCAAGTGCAGCACCCTGCACTTGTCAGTATTGAAACGCATTCTATTTTTGTTAGCCCACCCCTGTAACCTATCCAGGTCTTGCTGCAATCTTTCCCTCCCTACTGGCATGCTCACCTCACCCCAAATTTTGGTATCATCAGCAAATTTAAACAGGTTGCTTTTCATCCCATCATGCAAATCGCTGATACAGAAATTGAACAGCGCGGGCCCAAGGACCGAGCCCTGGGGGACTTCGCTGCCCACTTCTCCCCAGGTCGAATATGACCC
>NW_017728923.1:6016087-6030386 GCF_001723895.1 Crocodylus porosus | reverse complement strand
TGGAGGTGAAGACTTGGTTAAAGAGGTCTGCTTTCTCCTCTGGCGCAACCTCCTCTTGCAGGGACCCCACATTTCCTGGTGCTTTCTTCATCCTCCCTATATATTTGAAAAAGGACTTTTTATTATCTTTGATCTTGGACACAAGTCCTAGCTCTATGTCCACCTTAGCTTTCCTGACAGCCCCCCTACAGGCCAAAGCAGAGGAGGTATACTCCTCTTTGGAGACAGAACTCCCCTTCCACCGGTTGCACGCCGCCTTTTTGGCAATCAGGCATTCCCATACACCCTTTGTGAGCCAGGGGGGCTTTTGGGCACTCCTGTCCCCCTTGCTTTTTGTTGGGCCCTGAGTATCGCCTCCTTAAGGAACGACCACTCATCTTGGGCACTGAGCTTCCCTACTCTCGAGAACACCAGTGCCTCTCCCACTAAACTCAACTCATTGAAGTTGACCCTCTTGAAGTCTAGGGCTACCGCCTTGCTGCAGGCCCTTGACACCCTGCGCTGGATGGTGAATTCCAGCAAGTGATGGTTGCTATCACCCAGGTGGTCAAGAACCTGGAGGCCCCTTACCAGGTCGTCGCCTGTGGCCAGGACTAGGTCCAACAGGGCATTTCCTCTGGTGGGACTGTACACCTCCTGAATTAAGTGGAGGTCCTGTATCTCGGCCAGGAACCTCCTGGAACGGTCCGACCTGGCTGACTGTTCCTCCCAGCAGATGTCTGAGTAATTTAAATCACCATGACAACTACATCCTTCACCTTAAGTGCCTCTGCAAGCTGGCCCGAAAATTCCTGGTCCAGCTGTCTGTAGTAGACCCCCACCATTAGATCCCTCTCCTCATGGCCCCCTTGTATCTTGACCCAGAGCACTTCAGCTTGCCCCTCTGACCCCATTTTGCTGGCAGAGAATGTGTATTGGTCCTTGACATAGAGCGCCACACCCCCACCTTTCCTTCCTTCTCTGTCCTGCCTATAAAGCCTATAGCCCCTAATGCCAACTGCCCAGTCGTGGGATGAATCCCACCAAGTTTCTGCAAGCCCTACTATGTATGGGTCTGAACTGGCTATTCAGAGGGCGAGTTCCTCCTGTTTGTTCCCCATACTATGAGCATTGGTATATAGGCATTTAAGGCCTTGCCTAGCTGCATGTGCCACCCCCAATTTGGGAGACTGTTTGGACCCCTGTTTTTTACCTGGGCACTCCTTGCATTTGTCACCTGTCTTGCTCAGGTGGTGTCTCCTTGTCTTCCTGCGGCCCCCTCCCCCAGCAATGCTAGTTTAAAGCTCACCGTATGAGATCAGCCAACCTGGAAGAGAAGACACGCATGCCTTTAGGAGACAGGTGAAGCCCATCTCACCCCAGCAAGTCCCCTGCCCGAAAGCATGGGTCATTATCAAGGAACCCAAGGCCTGCCTGGCAGCAAAAACTACATAAGTGCCTGTTTATCTCACCAATGCAGGCCTCATGTCACTGTCCCTGCCTACTCACCAGAAGAAAAGAGGAGAGTACCACCTGTGCCCCCCGTCTCCATAAGCTTGTTCCCCAGAGCCTTGAAATCCTTCATAATGCAGTCAGGGTTGCCCCTGGCCACATCATTCATCTCCATGTGGATGACAACCATGGGGTACTGGTCTGCAGGTTGGATGTAGGCCGGGAACCTCTCCGTGATGTCTCTAACCTGAGCCCCAGGCATGAAGCAGACCTCTTGCATCATGGGGTCAGGCCAACAGATGGGACCTTCCAGTCCTCGTAGGATGGAGTCTCCGATGACGAGGACCCAGCGTGTAGTCATTAGTCCTGGCTGGCCCTGTGAACCCAGAGGTGGTGGGCCTGGAGGCCCAGGAGGGTGAGGGCAGCCCCAGCAGTGTCCAGCAGCATATTGTCAGCATCCTTATTGGGGACCAGTCAGCTAGATGTGGTCTGGGTGACAGCTGTGCAGCAGCAGTGGCCCTGGGATGCTATGCTGTGGCCAAGCTGAGGTTGCTGCATGTGGGGGAGTTGGGTGGGCCCAGACAGCCATAGGCCAACTGGCAGTCAGCATGGCGGGCCAACAGGGCCACCATGGTGGCCAGCAGGAGCTGGGGGCACTGGTCATCACTGCAAGGAGCAGGGCTGGAGCAGCCATGGTGCAGGGAGGCAGAGTTGGTGAGGAGAGAGCTGCCGTGTGCTGCACCTGCACTGTGCATGCTGCTTCTAGCAAGGGAAGTGGATGGCCAGGGAGCAGAGAGTGAGGCTGTCTTTTTAAGATGGCTTGTGGCAGCTGCAGCCAGAGCCTGGAGCTCTCCCCAGTGGTGGCAGGGCCATTGCAGGCCTGCAGGAAGTGGTATCATTTTGGTGCAAATCTGCTGCCAAGTCTCTGCATGTGTAGATGCCTGCCTGGGAGTGTTTACTCACAAGTACTTTACTTACAGGTAAACTGATCTCAAATCAAAAGAATGTGTAGATGTACCCAGAGGAGCTACAATGAGATAAATCTGGCTATATCAGCTTTCCCCCAAACATTCATGACTCTTTTAAGAAAGAATTTATTGTGTACAAGAGGGGAGCAACTGATACCAAGCCTGGTATAAAACTGAAACCAGATAAAGGGTGTAAATGAGATAAGCATAAGATACTATGCTTACTGCCAGACAGTGTTCCAGGAGCAAAACAAACAAAAAAAACCCTTCTCCATCACCTGGGAAGACTGAGCTAACCACAGAGGATAAAGGTGTTTGATATGAAGTCAGCTACTCCCCTTCCAGCAAGCGAGATATAGCAAATACAGAGACGCTGGTCTCACATCAGTGGGAACCTAGTGCATTCTCTGCAATCACATCTCTCTCTCCCTTGCAGAAGTAGAGAAATTTCTTATGTTTTCATCTCATGGTTAATGCTTGTACCTAACTTAGGGAATGCACTAGGGTTGAGATGGGAGGCTACATTTTGCTTAACATCTGTATCCAGAGGTCACTCTTACTTGAGGCACTGTCTACCCTGAATAGCCCCACATGAGCCACAATGCAGTGAATGTGTGGAAGTAGGGACTTCCGCCTTGGCAGTTCATGCTTTTCCAGGACCCTGAGTACCTTCTCAGGCCTTGCTGAAGCCTAAGTTGCCGCATCTTCATTTTCCTGGTATTCTAGATATCTGGATTAAAACTAGCTCAGTTGTGCCTACCATGCTTCAGTCATGCCTCTGAATTGTATTAGAGGCAAAGTCAATGTCAGTATCATTATTTCTATGTGCAATGGGACTCCCTCAGTGCTCCTGAACTATTGTTGGTGAGCCAGGATGACCCAACCACAAGAGAAAGTGGAGCAGGAAAGAACCCAGAGCAGAAAAAACAATTGTTACAAGGGTTGTGTTAGAGTTTTCTTTCTTATCGCCTATGCCCAAGTTCTCTTACCTTCTGGTAAGTCCAAATTCCTCTAGGGAGGCAGGATTCAGCCTCAGCCAATGCTTAACAGCTCATTGTTTAACAGTATTCATTTATAAGGGCCAATAGCTGGGAGTGATCTTTGGGTGACTGTGACAGATCCTTGCCCTGCCACCTAGGGAGGAACTGCCCCTAAGCCTACTTTCCTGCCACAACTGGTGTTCCCAGTGCCTCTGAGATGTTGCTCAGTGGTTCATACTGGCTCTGGAATGCCCTCCTTGGTGTGTCTTCTGTGAGGCTCCTCTTCCCCTCCACTGCACCCGTTTCCACTTGGTTATTACTGTAGACTCAGGCCATGCCTTGACGTAGTCACAAGTTGTTTGAAGCAATGGCTGTATGAAGCACAGGTGTCACAGGAGTCTTCCTGTGGTTTTGCCGCTCTTAAGAGAAAAAATTTTAACATAAAAACAACTTAACGTAGCTCAGTCTGAATGGTGTGCAAGGCACCATTGACCTAGTGCTTGAGCACCGGGAATTATAGGTCTGTTTCCTCAGCCTTCATCCTCCTTGTGCTACTTGGCCCATTTTTCCCGGGGCCTTTCCAGATGGCCTCTTGGCCAGGTGTCCCAAGGTCTCAGCATGTTCCCCACTGGGGTTGCTTGGGGACAAATATGACAGCTGTCATCCATTGGCACATTTCAAGTGCATGGCTGCATTACAAGGGGGTATCAGCATTGCAGACTGTCCCTCCACAGCTCACCCTTATTGGGTGCTCTCAGGGCCCACTGGGCTGCCCTATCCTGTCTCCATCTAACCTTTGACGTTCTAGGCAATCCTTCTTCTGCAATTGTGGGCAAAACTGTCGGCATGCCAGGACACCCATGAGCAGGGTCTAGAGGTTCAGTTTTGCCTCCAGAGTTTGACCTTCCACAGGCTGGCAGGACCCATTGGTTCGGTCTGGGTTGCTCGTTCCTGGTCCTGAATTGACTGCCAGAGCTGTGCCCAGCACTTTTCTGGTGGCCGCCTGGCCAGGGCATGTGTGCCTCTTCACTTTGGCTTCTTCTTGGCTAAGGTGGGCCCAGGCCATTTATTTCTCTGGGCTCACCAGCTGGCAGGCGAAGCAGCATGTTGCTTCTGGGGACATGGAGTGAGTCCAGTTCCAGCTCCGGTGTCCAGACACTTTCCACCAGGCTTTTCACTCCAGAACTCTTTTCAACATATGGCCACCAGGCCCTGCACCAATAGGGGACAGGCCCTCCTGCTGCACTGGTCATGGCCGGGCCACCTGGGCTGCAGCACTGAAGTAAGTCAGGAGGGGGCCCATCGCAGTGACATTAATGAAAGATGCTATTACAGATATTTGCCTTTAATTAGCAAAGGTCTATAGACTGACTGGCAAACACATGTTGTTCTTACATCAAAGGTAAGTTGTCAGAACATGATTAGAGAAACTGACACCTAATACCCAACATATAAAGGTGCTCATACATGTGCTGTGGTAGTCGTGGTTGGGGGAGGTACTTTAATTAGAACAGATCTGAGAGCTGCTGTAATTAAAGTACCTGGAGTGTCGTGTGATCAAGGTCCCTGTACTGAAAAATGGTAGCAGAGGGCACTTTAACTTAAGCTCACCAAACCTTCAGGTAGGGCAACAAGTCCTGTTTTTCCTCCCACCGTTCATTGACCAGGATCTGGAGCTACTGTGTCATCTGCTGCAGGCAGGTGATTTGCTTCTGAGGCCCTAATGCCTCTGGTGGAACTAGGGGCTTTGAGGATGGAGTGAGGTCCATAGCTCCACCACCTGGGTCCTGTCCTGTGAGGTCAAAAAAAGAGGTCTGGACAAACTATTGAGGACTAAAGCATGAACAGTCAGGGAAAATCACCTGGGTAATTCAGTGAAGTCCAGGAACTAGGTTCATGGGGAACCAGGAGTCAAAGTAGGGATTAAGAGTTAAGACCAGAGTTCCAGCTAAGCCAGGTGCTTCAGTTGGCCTCAGGGTAATCCAGGAATTATGGAACTGTGAACTGACAGGAACAACCAGCAGAGTCTTTGCCCAGATTGCTGACTGGGATGAGCTTGTAAAGGCTGGAGCCAGTGGGCCCTGTTTCCTGCAGCCCCAAGGTTGCCCAAATTGTTCAATTGGGACCAGCTGGGCCCTGGGCCCTGATCTGAGCTCATTACAATGGGTATGATTCTGTACTGCAAGGGAAATAGAATTGCAACCTGAGTTCAAATGCCAATATGCCACTCAAATGCCTACAGGGAAATAGAGTTCTCCCTCAAGTCTCTTAGCTTGGAGGTCACAGTACTTATAAACCTGAATTCTAACTATCAGAGAGAGACAACAAACCATGTTATATTAATTATTTGTACAACTTTATACTAAAATTTTTCTATCATGTGTGTTGTTCATATCATTTCAGCACGTTATGGCTTATTGAATAAACTGAAATTATTAAATAATGCAAAGATTGAGCAATGTGCAGAAAGATTGCCCACTTACAATGACCAACTGGGCATGCTAGTTTAAATTATTAAAAAGTTCTGGAACCAGGCACATGGTTACATATGGCTTTTTGTTGGTTTACACTAATAACATTTTACTTTTGTAAGCTATATTCAGCATGTTTCTTGTCATTAACTGCCATGTTTACCATATTAGAACATTCATTTGATGGCAAATGGAGGAGAAAAATAATTGATTTGTTACATGTGGCTTTGGCAGGGCACTGGTAGTGCCTGCCACTTTAAGGACTGGACCAGGGAGGGGCAGGTGCTTGATAAGGGCAGCCATTTTAAGGCCCAGGTCCCTGAGCTGAGGGCAGTTCATGATCAGCCAGCAAAGGAGAAACATCTAGCTGCTGAGCTGTGCCAGGAACACCTTCAAGGTAACGGTGAGGCTACGGGGATGGCTTGGAGACCTCATTGGTCCTGAACATGACCTAAAACTGCACCCTGCCAGGGAAGGAAGGCCTGATGGGGCTGCTGGTGGTGTGACAGTCCCCATGTAAATACCAGGAGTGATCACCTCCCTGGTGGAAGGTGGGCTGGGGCGCCTTAACCTCAGCACCCACCTTCGGCTGGGTTATATAGCACAGGGAAGGCCAGGTAAGCTTCTTGAAGCAGCTTAGCCCACTGGGTAAGTGATCCTGTGGGGCCAGGCACACTTTGTGAAGCACCTGAGCTGGGAATGGGGAACCTTGAACTCTGTGAGCAAGGTGGTGGCTCAGATCTGGCCTGAGAGACCTGACTGGTCCATGCTGGGGCTAGGACTTGATGAGGGGGTTGAAGGCCCAAGAGCAAGAGGCTCAGGATCCCACCTAAGACAGGGCCAGGGCTTAAGGAGAAGCCACAGGTCCCAGAGAGGGGACCACAGCTAATGGGCAAAGGGTACAGCTGAGTTTAGCCACTTGGGATACCATCTGTGAGGCTTGGGCTACAGTGTAGGGATGGAACAGAGCTGTGGATACCCCTCTAAACACTGGGGTTTAAAATGGGAAGCCTCCCACCTAATTAACACCTCAATACATCAAGGCATGGCAGAAGAGTGAGGTGGACAGCTGGCCCGTAGACAGGAGTCAGGCCGGTGCTTGCACTGAGTGTGAAAGCTTGCCCCTGTCACAGTGGCCAAATACAAGGGCACAAAGAGCACAAAATATGATCAAATTATGTAACTTTTATTTATTTAACGAGTCTATAAGAGCTGACAAAAAAAAAAAAATTGTGGAATGACCTGAAGTGCAATGCCACATTATGATGGCAATTATGCTAGCCAGTTTGTTTATTTTTATGGTTTTTTTCCCCTCTTCCATTTATTAGTATAGTCTGCTTATTTGCATAAATTTGGTGGAAAAGGGAACCATGCAAATACTGCAATAGGAAACTATGGTATCATAGAATCATAGAAAAGTAGGGCTGGAAAGGACCTTCTAAGGTTATCTAGTCAATCACCAATCAGAGGTGGAATCAGCCCTATCCAAATTGCCATATTCAAATCCATTGCCTAGAACTAGAGTCAACCCTGACTATAACCACAAGGCATAGTATCCTAACCTGCCACAAGTAAGGCAGGGAAACAATGGCAGTTAATGTCCTGCTGCTGTAAGAGTTATCAGATATGTTTGTATTAATTGTCATGGCCAATAACTAAAATGAAGAATTTTGTTAAGTTTTCCTACTTCATTCTTTGCAAGTTTTACACCTACATGATTTAATTCCTATGAAGAGCTCCTAATAACATTTGCTATTATGGGGTGATTGTACATGTGATGGAGGTTTAGTCCCCTAACTTGAAATTGTCACAATTAAAAACCCACTATTTCCATTTAGGGGCTTCTGTAACTGTTATGGAGACGGGGACCAAACCTTTTTTTGTTTTGTTCTTTTGTGGAGTCTGCCATATCTCCTGTGGCCAGGGGGGTGAGTTGCCAGTGGGCTGATTAGCCCATGAGCTGTGGGGGACCCAGTCCTTCCCTCTGGAGTGACAGTGCCCTTTGGGACTGCTGGGCATTGCCACCCCAGAGGGAAGGACTAGGGCCCCCACAGCTCGGGGAACACTACCAGCTCACTCCCTGGCTGTGGGAGAGGTGGCCAGGCTTTGGAAGTGAAAAAAAGCAGCAAGGGACTCAATCTTTTATTTTTTTTCCAGCAGAGCCGGCCCTTGTGAGCTGCTGGCAGGCCAAGCGGCCCCTGAGCTGTGGGGGGTCCCAGTCCTTCCTTCCACAGTGGATCCAACTCTTCCCCAAGCCTGACCCCTGGAAGACCACCGGGCGCTGCTCCCTGGATGGGCTCAGGGAAGAGTTGGATCTGGTGGGGTGCTGCCTCCAAGATATGGCAGCACCTGGCCACTAGTACCCTACCCAGGCAACTCCAGGGAACGCCATCACTGCAGAGGGAAGGACTGGGCCCCTGCAACTCAGGGGCTATTTGGCCCACCGGTAGCAAGCCCCCTGGCTGCAGGAGACATAGGCAGGTTCAGCAGCAAAAAAAAAAAAAAAAAAGGCTCAGGCCCCTTGCTGCTTCTGCCTTCAACTCACCTCTTGTACAGCAGGGTGAGCTGTCAAAAGGCTGCAGTGTTACATATAGCTACATTGCAAACTAAACTACATGCAGATGTGGCCATTTAAATTGCAAAAAGAACCCTGTACAGCATGATGCAATTAAACCACAAACGGGCAATTTTCATAATGCATACAAGTGCCCATTGAGTGTGTTATGATATTCCTCAGGAGACCCAGTTATGGATCAGGTCCCACTGTTCCATGTTTGTATGGCATCTGCTACAAAGTGGCAAGCTCTGCTCCAAGCTTACATCCTAAACCAGGAGACAACAGGTGAGTGTGCACACAGACAGGTGAGCACAATGAGACAAGATGTGCAGCATGATAGATAGTGGCTTCAATGTCCCTTCTGCCCAATCATTGCCAAATTTTCTGTGGGCAACACAACATGTGTGTTTGGATGTGGTGGGGAGCAAGGAGCTGTGAAGGGAAGTAGAAAAAGTGCTATAATTGTAACTAAGAGCCAGGGAAATTTTTTTTTCTGTAGCAGCCTTCTGAGATTGTCAATGAAAAGGTGTGGGGATAGAAGGAACTGCACTCAAGCCAATCTTGGGGAAGGATGGTTTTCCCCTTTGTCTCCCAGGAGGCAGCCTGTATAAAGGATTGTTGGCCATTTAAGATTATGTAGCCAGATGACTGCAGGCCAGGTCGTGAATGCTGTGTCTTGCAGCTGCACCCAGGTTCTGCTAGACTCCCTTTTTTTTTTAAGCTTCATGATTCATTAATAGAACCAGTAATTCTGGATCAATTAATTGTGCAGGGCTGGAGCTGTGCTGGGCGAAATGCAGAAGGCGCTGGGAGTGGGGGCGATGTCCCCCTGCCACTTGCTTAGCCAGTGTGGGGCTGGCATGAGACTGAGCCCCTGTGCTGCCTCTGGACAAGTGGTGTGCAGTGGTGGAGCTGGCCTCCCCACACCTCACAGACAAGTGGCAGTAGGGCATGGGGGGGGGTGGCATGTGCCACCTGAAACTCACTGCAGCCCCCATAACCCCTGCTTCCCCTCCCACCCCACCCTGATCCAGAGGCACATGTATTGTCTTGATCACTGCTTGGCTGGCTTTTGGTAACTCCACCATCTTTTTAAGGTTTCTGATACCCAGTTAAATATGGTTGCCTATCTTGAGGTTCTATGAGGAAGCATATGCAAGACAGATGGATGTTACATTTACAAGATAATTGTGGTGGCGAGAAGCCCCCACAGACACCATAGGTGTTGTGGGCAGCCCTGGGTATCCCCGGGGTGGATAAATAGACCCCCCCCAGGCTCTGGTGGACTCACCTTTAGGAGCATGTCCGGAGATGGAGATGGAGACACGGTCGCGTGAGCCGGCATTACGCCGGCTCTTTAAACAGCTGCTCCCAAGGTGGGGCAGCGTCAGGCTAATTGTGGCAGCTGAGCACGCCGCCGTGGGAAGTTTAAAAGCCCCACCAGAGCCAGCAGAGATGAAGGGGAGAGAGAGAGAGGGAGTCAGCAGAGAGCACGCCATACAGGCAGCACTGGCAGCTCCAGAGGCAGGCAATAGCAGCTTGGCAGACACTGCTCCACTACAAAGGCAGAGGGGGCAGTTTCAGGCAGCAGGCTGGGGATGGACAATCCCAAGTCCCGCAATCTCGGAGATTAGAAGGAGAACCCCTCCCCCTCGGAAGGGAGGAAAGGATGCCAAAACACCAAGGAGTGCAGTCCTTTGGGATCAGGGACTGCGGCTCCAGATGCGCTGATATCTAGGTGACCCAACAGTTGCCTGAAGCTGATGCCAGACCCCCATGACAAGGGAGGATGGGGCTTGCAGAGATCGGCAGAGCAGCAAGTGAAACATCCAAGCAGTTGGCAAGTGGACAGGGTATAGGGGAGGCAGAGCCCCAAGAAACACCTTGGCATAGCTGTGAGTGCCCCCATCGTTGGGTCACCTGGGATGAGAAACACCAATGAACACCTCCTTCATCAGGTAACAGCAAGTCACAGCAAGTGAGTTAGGGGTACCCTGACCAAAGGAGGTGGTAAGGTACTCATAGTGCCCTCTAGAGACACCACAGTAATTAAGAATGCTAATTAATTTAACATAGTCTAGGTTTTTAAGTTCTCATAAAAGATGGAAAGCTGCAAATTAGAACCACAGCTTCATACAACAGAGCAACTAAATGTAGTCACCAAAAACAAAACAGTGATTAACAAGTCAGAAGAAAAGTGCTGTGCACTTGTGAGGCTTCTCAGAAGCTGCTAGGACCCCTGTGTAGCAAACTGAAGTAGATTCTTTGGCAGGTCCCTTTTTCTCTGACTGAAGTGGCAATTCATTGCAGATTTGTACAACTAGCTGATGATTAAGTGGCAATATTAATTGATACAAATCACTCCAGGGTCTTCAGCCTGCTTAACTGAGATGTTTGAGAAATTGTGAGGAAAACTGAAAACAAATGTACTTTGCATTCAACAAAGAACAGATGTGCCTCAACTCGAGGCATTTTTAAAAAAAATATAAAATTGACTCAATATTTAGGGACTGGGAAAAACTGGGCAGGCGAGGGCTCTGCAAAGCTATGGAGGTACCAGACCCCCCACCTGTCTGGAACAGAGTAAGAAACCAAGTTCTTTTTTCAAAGCCTTGGCTGGTGCCCAAACCACTAGACCATCCTTTCTGGGGTAGGAGGCCCCTAAGCAGAGCAGCAACAAATATCCCAGGAGCCTAGATAGATGTCTATAGAGCTGGCTGTCATCTTGATGTGCCTTGCAGAAAGGGTATGCCTACCATAGGGGACATGTGGTGCCATGCATGGCAGCACTCTCTGGGCCACTCAGCAACTCGACAAACTGCCCCTACTGCTCCCTCCACACCTATGCCCTCGAGATTCCCTTCAACTGGTACAGCACTAGAGCCGAATGGAGGGAAAGCTGGCTGTCCTGCAAAACTCCAGGTGCTCCCAAGGAATGGAACTCCAACCTTAAGTGTCTTAGCAGCTGTGTGGATGACACCTTGGCCTTTGTCTCCTTGTGCCCAAACAGTGCAATCATCTCTCCCTTTTGCTCTACACCCTGTAGGAGAAGTGTGACCCCTTCTTAGCACTTTGGCCTCTGCTCACCTCCATCGTCATGGAGATTATGAATATATTTTGGGAGGCTGCCTTCCAAGAACCAAGTCATGACCTTGGGTTCCTTGGTCCATTCTGCAGCATCCATGGGCTCTCTCACTGGCATCAGTGAACAAGAACATGAGCCATCAGTGCGATGCTGTAGCCAGCAGGGCAAACAATACTCTGGCATGCATCAACCAATGTATCTCAAGCAAAACCAAGGAAGTGATTCTTCCGCTTTACTCAGCATTGGTGAGACTGCAGCTGGAATACTGTGTCCAGGTCTGGGTGCCACACTTCAGCAAGGATGTGGAAAAGTTTGAGAGTCCAGAGAAGAGCCACACATATGTTCAGAGACTTGCAAGGCAAGCCATACAAGGAAAGGCTGATGGACTTGGATCTCTTCAGCCTAAAAAAGACAAGGCTGAGAGGGGACTTGGTAGCAGCTTATTGCCATATCAGAGGAATACATCAGGGCTCGGTGAACAACTGTTCACCAGGGCACCCTTGGGGAAAGCCAGAAGTAAAGGCCACGAACTCCTGGAAGACTATTTCAGGCCTAGCACCAGGAAAAACATCTTCACAGTTGGGATGTCCAGACTGTGGAATAAACTCCCTCCACAGGTGGTGCAATCACCTACCCTGGAAATCTTCAAGAGGAGATTGGACAGTCAGTTCAATAGAAATTGATGCATATCAACTGTGTTTGAACCAACTCTGGCTCCTCTTGAAGAGGGACAGGTGCACTGTGTGATAGCACATTATTTTTCTGAGTTATGCAGGGTCTGGAGCTTCCCAATGGTCAAGTTTCTACCATCTTCTATGGAAGGAGTCAGCAATCTTTTTTAGCAGTGGACTGGAATGAACCAGCTTGGGTCCAAAAGGGCAGTGCTAGGACCCAGCCACCACCACTGCCACAGCCACAGTGTGGCACGGGTGAAGCACCCATCTGCGGTATGGTGTGGCATGGCATGGGCAAAGTCCCCACTCAGTAGGCTGGATCCAGTGGATCTGTGGGTTGGATTTGGCCCACAGGCCATGGGTTGCTAATCCCTCGCTCTACAGAATCCTACATTGTGCTCTTCTGTCTGTCCTTGATACAGGATTTATTTCCATGTTGAATCCTAGGTATTTGCTGTCCTGTAGGCAGATTTAAAATCCCTTCCTGGATGTTTTTCTATAAGTGAAGTTTTTTTTTTTTTTTTTTGGTACTTCTCAGCTGTTTTCTTGCTGACTGAGGCTATGATTATTTTGCCTCCAGAGAGCTTGGAGGAAGTCAGTGATTATTTTCCTGAACCTCATCTTTCAGGTTATCACATTTGGCTATTAGATATGGATCCTAGTAAGTAAAGCCATGGATCTGTCCACCCATTCATCTGGTTATTTTTACATCCCATGTCAGAAGTAACTGAGCATTTAGCAGTCAGTAATAGTTTCCTCTTCACAGCCTCCTGCATGGCAGGGAAAAGTGTAATTATCTTGTGTTACATATGGGGAGCTGAGACTTGGGTCTTAGGGCATAGTAAGTCACATTCTGCCCAGGTCCTGCCAGAAGAATGTAGCTGCTGCCAAGACACTTTCTTCAGAAATTGCTTCTGTTTCTTGGTTTCTGGAGAAAATGTTCAGGGAAAGTGGTCTGACTTAGTGTTGGTCTGACAAGGATGAAGTGTCTTTATAACTTTGGCTGTACTATATAATTTCTCCTAAGGGAAGAGTCCATTTCTCTCTGTCAGGCCTCTACATTTAAAAAAAAGAAAAGAAAAGAAAAGAATTAGGGGTGTGTGAAGTGGGCTGTATTCGATTTGGATTCGGCCTGAATCGGGGACCGTGATTCCATTCGTTGATTCGGATCATTGTCCCTGATTGGATTAGGCCGAATCTGAAGCTGAAGATTTGATGCTGATTTGGCCATAGACGCAGCTTTAAATTTTTCTACATGCCTCGAGGTACCAGGCGTGGTTCATGAACATCTGCCTCAGCATCGCAGCGGAGCATCCCACAGAAGCGAGGGGAGCCCCCCACATGCTCGTCAGTGAACCTGAAGTGCTTCTGGTCCGCTTCCAGGTCTGCTGCTGAGCGTGCTGGGGAGCCCCCCATGCTCCTGTGGGATGCTAAATCCACCCCAGCATTGCAGCATTGAGCTGCCTGGTACCTTGAGGTATGTAGAAAAAACATTTAAAGCTGTGTCTATGTCCAAAACCTTTCAGAATCTCTCCAAATCAATTTGGAGGGTTTTGATTCAATTTGGAGAGATTAAAGGGTCTACTGATTTAATTCTGATTCAGAGATTCAGCCACTGAACTGGGCCGAATCTCTGCTGAATTGAATCAGTGACCAAAGGTTCGCACAGCCCTAAAAAGAATCCCCTTTAGAGGGAACACGTACTTCTGCTGCTACAGAGATGGCTGTTGTGCAGGTGGATCTGTCAGACCACCATGCTTTGCTGGGCCTCATATTCCAGAAGGAACATGTCCTCTATCCAGTATCCTGCAGTTCCAGGCAGAGGTAGAAGTGGGGAAGGATCTTTTGAACTTTGATATATATATATATTTTTTCTCCCAATCTTGAGAGAGTAAAGTATATCTTGAATTTCTGGCTGTTTCCTCTCTTCAGAGTCTTGAACCCTCCTTACATGTAAAGTGATGAGCTGAGAAAACAACTTTTCTTACTCTGATCTTACTGAATTTTATCCAATATTTTCATAGATTTCATAGACTTTAGGGCTGGAAGGGACCTCGGGAAATCATTGAGTCCAGCCCCCTGCCCAAAGGGCAGGAAGTCAGCTGGGGTCATAGGATCCCAGCAAGATAAGCA
>NW_017728923.1:5997775-6015987 GCF_001723895.1 Crocodylus porosus | reverse complement strand
TTTGCTCCCTGCAGGACCGGACCAGCGCGGAGTAATCCTCCTTGGAGGTGAATCCCGTCCTCCATCCTTTGTAGGCTTTCCTTTTTAGCCATTCATTTCTTTTTCTTTCTCAGCATCTCTGGGGCCTATCATTAGCACTTTGCTCTCAGCCTGGACACTTTGACAAGCTTCATCTCCCTGGGTATTTAGGAGAAGACAGATTCCAAACTTTAGCTTCTTGTGACACTTTCATGAACGGCTTCTCCTCAGGTTGGATTTAAAATAGCTGCCTTTTTAATCTGACTTCCCTGCTTTTGCCTTTCTTCAGAGTAAACATGAAATGAATAGAGACACACAAGAAGCAGGAGGGAAATGCCAGGTAATTGTAAAAAGAAAATGAGAATGGTCTTACAGTGGTCCTTAAACTTCTCTGGTGTCTACCCAAATGCTGAGTACACATAGCCAGGTGGACACAACATACTGCACCCTCCTCCCCTGCTGTATTTATTTATTTTTAATTCACAAACTTCTGCATATCCTGCTTGGCCTGTCTTTGTCCCATCTCCTGTCATACGGAATTTCCAGAATGAACTGATTTTTGTAGTCCAATCCTTTTCATGCATTTTCTGCTGCCTCTGCCTAAATTGGGAAATCCAGCTACAGGGAAAGGAGATTATAGTGGTCCCCAGCTGCCCTGGGCAGGTGCTCAGGGGGCTTGATTCTGTCTTTCCTGGAAATTTCCATTCCCAAAGCCCTGGTTGCTTCTGCCTGACCCTGGGGAAGAGTGGGTGACATTTGTTTCGCCCAGCAATGCTGGGACACATCTTGGTGCAGCTGATCTGCTTTTTTTGGCAATGTTTGTTTGTAGCCTGAAAGCTATGTGCTGTCCAGGCCAGGCACTGTATTCAGCTCCGAAGCATGTACATGGGGCACCATAGCAGCAGCTACGAGGAGCTGAGCTATGGGAATCTCCAGACTTTCCTGTCTCCTCTTCCAAAAGAACCAGTATCAACTACAGCAGAGAGTAAGGATTAATCTAGATCTTTTCATCCCAGTGTCAATTCCCACCACTGGTACCAGAGGGAAAAAGGGGCCACAGGCCCAGTGACTTCCTTCAGCTCACTTCTTCATGGGAAGCAGCTCAAAGGCCCTTACATCATGCACTCAGTTCTGAAATTTGTCCTCTGTGCTTTTTATTGATCGTTATTAAACATCCATCTTAACTTTGCACCTCTGACTTGCTGTCTGTCCATTGATTCTCCCCATTGATTCTCTCCCTCCGTCCTTTCTGATTTTGTTTTTCATCCCCAGTCACTTTCCAACTCTCATTTCCCATGTCTTGTTTCTAGTGTCTCCCAGAGAAATACTTCCAACACTGTGTTAGAATATAAAATATATTTTAAGGAGTAAAATACTCATGCTGTGTGCTTACCATCTTCCTGAATACAGGCAGTCCTCAGACTTGCAACACAATTGGTTCCTGAAAACCGCATCTTAAATCAAAATGTTGTACCTTGGAACCAATTTTCTCATAAGAAACAACGTTTTATAAATCCTGAACCAAGGCCCAATACCCTATTTTCACTATAAATACCCCGGAATTTTGTACTCCATCATTTATAGAATGAGTAATATAGCTACATTAGTGTATTTATATTGAAATAACAATCATATTGATTTGGAAGGACTTCTTTGAGATGACTTTGCTGGATTTTTTGAAGGATTCTTGGCTGGACTCTTCTTAGGAGTCTTGGCTGCAGGTTTTTCTAGAGTCTTGTCCACTTTCTTAAAGTGCCCAAGGAAGTCTGGACAGATGTTCTCCAGGGAGATGAGCAATGCAGCGAACTTGTTTGCTGGCGTGGCATGGTATCGGATCAAGCATTGTAAAGTCGAAACTGATGTCATAAAGTTGAAATGGTGTCAATTTATAAATGCTGTAAGTGCGAAATGTTGTAACTTGAGGACTGCCTGTACTTGGTTTGTAGCTTATACACCTCTCCTTTACCCGTTTTGTTCCTTTGGCTTACAAACACTTTGGATGGGAAGTGTTATCTGATGATATCAGATGCTAGCTGGTTTAAGATGCTACTGAAATGTGTTTGCACCATCATAGTAAATGCATCTAATTTTGTATTATTTAATAGTTGCCAGTTTTGACATGTGCTCATTAATTAAACATTGATCATGTAAGCTAAGTAAGGTTGATTCCTACTGGCATCATGTGATGAGTAAGGAACAGCTGCAGTGATTTCCCCCCCCAATGCTATTGAAGCCCAATGTTTCAGGAATTCTGGACAAACCATCTTGGCACAAGGTCTCATGCCGAGTAAAAACAATAAGCAAGATTGGTTTCTAACTGGCAGCAGTTAACCAGTATATGGTGCTTTCCAACTTCAAAGTGTTATGTAAAAGCTGACCATTATTCTTCACAAAACTTTTGTGAAGTTATTCCTAGTTTTCAGTCTGGGCACTGAAGCACAGACAGGTTAAATGACTACCCCAAAGTCATCTAGGAAGAGCTCTCAGGAGTTCCTGGTCCAGACTGAAAACTCAAAGCTTATATCTGCATAGGAATTCTAGGTTCACAACACCAAGGAGTCCCAGCTGTTGAAGGTACCTGGCAATAAAGGTTACATGTATGGTCTAGGTCTAGCCATCTCCATTTTCAGAAAGGCTCTTTTAGTTACACAACAGGAAAACCTCTTGGAAACAGTTTGTTTCCTGAACATAGTATTGTTAACTGTACAACATCAGATGCATTTCAAACATATCTACACACACTGCATTTCTGTTTACTGTTTAGTAACTATGGAAAGATCAGCACCTTCAAAATATTTTACTTTTTTGGAGAAGGGAGCATGCAATTAAAAAAACAACAAAACAGGAATACTAAATTTACTGGAAATTCCTTTACAAGATTTATTTTTAAAAAATCCCTTGGCTGTTGACAATCACCATGATCTACAATAAAAACAAACAAATATTTGATAATGCTTGAACAGTTTTCACCTACAGTAGAAGGCTAACACCCAGGAACTCTTGTGTATTGGTTAAATACATGTATTTGTATAAAAATCCTCAATTGATCTTGAGTACTATGACGGTAAAAACTGGCTATTGGTTGGTTTCTGTGTGAATGGCACCTTATGTGCATTATATATGCCCTCTGACACTTACCTTACCTTCTGAGAAAGTTTTAAATGAAAAAGCCAACACGAAAAATCAGACTTTTAGCTCTCAATGAATTCATGAAGGACAAAGTTCTTAGTGAAATTCTAATGCTTGCTATAGGGGCTATGCAAATATACGATGAAGCTGGAATTAATTTGCTGTCCAATTTAACATGCATACTCATCTACAACAGTATAGCTCTGCCATTAGCAGATAAGGAGGACTTCAAGATGTTCTTTAAAGGGCATGAGAAATATAAAAGTTTGCTGAACTGGCATGAAGGTAAAACACACGATAGGGAAGACAAGATGAGTACAGAATCCAGAAGAAAGAAAAGTTCTCTGTTTCTTCGGCATGTCAAAAACTTGTTTTACATGGGTCCAGAATATTCAACAGAATGCTTGAGTGACATGCAAGGTGTATGAACTACTATGCTACTGATGATACCAGATACCATACACTGTATAAAATGCAATTTTCTAACAGACACACATTAGGGCTTTGAAAGTTTTACAGCTTGCCTACACAAGAAGTTATTCCTGATTAGCTCCCTTTGTGGACTTTTTAATTCCAGAACAAGATCACCTCATTTGGAATTAGCTTGCACCACTTTCAAAGTGGATTAAGATAGGACAACTGTGAAGGTTGCCAAGGGCTACCCACCATGTCTGGATACATGTGCTCTTTCGTCTTGACCATAGCCAACTTTCAAAGTGGATTATGTTAATTTGGAATAAGGGACTTGTATTTCAGAATGTCCATACAGGGAGCTAATCAGAAAGTGCTATTTTGTTTTGAATCCACATCCTAACTTAACTTTAATTAACTTCCCTATGCAGAAAAGCCCTTTGCCCAAGTCTCTTCCTTAGAGTTTCCATGGAAGCTGAAATCAATGTGGCCCCTTTTCTTAATTTTCTACTAGGATTATTAACAACAGAAGCACTGTTCTAGGACCACTGTCAGCTGAGCACAGCAAATTCACAACTGTTGAATATCATTAAAAAGTAAGCAATGAAGTATTTTAAAAAAAAAATTTAGAATTTTAAAATTCTTCACCAACATCCTACCCCCCAAAATGAAGTGATCAGTTTTATAACCTTTCATAAAGAGCTAGTGTGAAGAGCCAATATCCAGTAAATAAAGGGACGAAGAACTTGTGTTTTAAACCATCTTTCTTTGAAACATTGTGCAAATGGCACAGATTCCATTTAATGTTGTGCTGAAGCAAAAATAAAAAAGCAAACAAATTTCAAGTTGACATACTGTATTGTGAATTACTTTCCCAATTTTTCTACATCTAAGATAGCGTGAAATGTTCTGTGATACAGTAAAACAGTTTAATATACGATTACAGATCTGTAGTAATGAGTCAAAGATAATATGCAGTTAAATCTATATACATATATAGCTTAATATTTCACAGATACAACTCTTTTCCATTTCTGTTTTGTCAACAAAGCATAGGCAGAATATTTACAATTAAGCTGTTGAAAGGAAGCAACCTCCCCTAGGAAGAATAACTTGGTGGAAGTTCCAAACTTCCCAACAGAAGTGTTTGTAAACAGGCTATTTCTTCTTTTTGCAAAGGGGAGAGGAGAATGCAGTGTAATTATAGAGATTGCTGGGGATGGGGGGAAAAAAGCAAAGGCATGATGGTTAAAAGTCACCTTGCAGGAAACTGGGATACTTTAAAAAATGTTCCCTGTTTTAACTGGAAAGTTTTAAATAAATAGCTAATACTTTTGTGCTGTTTCCACATGCTTTGGGGGCTGGACAGGCAGTGCTACAATGCCTTGGCTAATACTGTAGTAACATCAGCTTTTAAGAAAGCATATAACAGCACAGGATTGACATCAACCTCCAGGTACACAACACTGCCAAGTAGGAACTTTAAGTGGGCATTTGAAAAGAAATATTTTTGCAAAAAATCATAATTATCTGTGAAACCAAATGAACTCTCATATATTTTGCTTTTCTAACTTTAAAAAGTATCTATTTCAGGCTCTTTATAAATCAATCCTGTCACACCCCAGCCAGTGAGGATAGCTCTCTCTGCATAGGAATTGCTTAGTTAGTGTCACATATATGTAATACTGTATACACCAAAGTACAAAATGTCTCCTCTAAACAACTACAGCCTTCCCTCAGCTCTGGAAACAGGATAGTTGCATCTGAGTTTATAATGCACAAGTTCAATTGCCAGCTCAAGATTGCTCACATGAAAAATTTAAAAAATAAACTAAAACCTGAAAAGGGCAGATGTCATTACAAAATCATTTGGGAGTAATTATGCTGAAGGATAATCTTCTCAATCAGGGCTAAGGGAAGCAGCAGAGTTAATGAACCACAACAGTACAATTAATTTCTCTATGTACATTTCCTTGTTCTTATTGGCTAAGATGTGTCTAATTTGCATAATGACTGTATAGCATACAATTCGTTTTCTGCTTAGCTACTCCTCTCCAAGTGCCACATCCATATGCCTATAGCAAACCAGGCTACCTTAACTTTCCCCTCCATCTCCATCCTACTGACCCAACTGCTTCTACTCTTTCTCGCTCCTTCACTTTGCTCTTGAGGAATACATAGTTATTTTTTCCAATTATATGTAACTTGTTTGCCTTAAAAGCTTTAGAACAGATCATGCCATATAGAACAGATCACATGGGATGTGGGAGTGTGTTGTTTATCCTGCCCAGATGGCCAGTATGCAGGGAGGGCATTCATAACTTCTATTTACTCCCTGTTAATTCAGTAATTTTGGCCCAGGGGTTTATCAGCCTAGAATATGGTTATCATCACCCCAGTAATAGGAGATGTCCTCCATTATCATGTAGGCAAATTCTGTCCAACCTTCCTTATGAATCTGCCACTGTCTTTAAACAGCTGTTAGGACTAGTTAAGGCTCTTGGCTTTTGATTTATTACTATTACATCTTTTTATTACTTCTGAAATTTAAAGCTGTTCTCCCCAAGCATGTTATGAGAGTCCCCAATGCTGCATATACATAACATGGCATTGGAAAACTGCTGTGGTAGTAATATGAGAAATTAAATTTCGGTGAATGTTTCTTTAGTAAGTGGGGGTTGTTACACTAGTACCTGTTAATAGAAAAACATTGTTAGCATTGGAAGGGCTGTTGTCGAGTCTGAAGCAGTGCCAGGTGCTGTAGCAGGTATTGCTTTGGGAAATGGTTTAGAAAAGCCCCCCCCCAAATATTGTAGAAATGGTTCTAGCCCTTAGGATTTGGCAACTTTCATAAGAAAACAGAAAGATGGAATTAAATCTATAAATATTGACCATATAATGGGTGAAATTCTGGCCCTACTGAAGTCAATGGCAAGTTTTGTTGGTTTCAGTAGGGGCAGTATTTCATATTGTGTACACACGCACTCATGTATCCATGTAAATTGTAGTGCATCTTCCAACTATTCATGGGTTAGAATTTGTCTTCAAACTGTAAACAAGTATTTGTGCAACATCTAAAAATAATTGAAATTATTAGAAAAGATACTGCGAGAGAGTGTGAAGGGAATTTTAGAAAGTCCCATTGCTTTGATGTCACTTGAATTATGGTTCCCAGAATTATGGGTAGGTCAGAAGGTATATAAACATTCACAAACCATAGAGCTGAAAAACTATCAACTCTTTAGGCCATGACTCAGTCCACACTTCTACTGTATGTAATTTGCTGATGGTAGCCATGAAATATAAATCAGTTAGAACTTATGGCCAAAAACTAAAATTTAAAAGAATCCTTCCAAAGTCATTTCCTTCTGTGCAGTTTTTAAGATTCACCAAACATTGTCTTCCTAAAGACCAAAATAAGTGCTGTTAGAGCAAACCAAAAAAACAAAGAAAGAACAAAGCAGATCATGCACAGCTGAGTCAAGGCTAAGTCACACAGAACAGACAATAGCCGTAAGACAGCTTTCAGTAACTGGTGAACTCAAATTACCCACTCTCCTGCATTGATTTATGATTAGAAGCTGTTCATATTAGGCAGCTGCTGTTGAAGGCATTAAATGCATTGCATGTGGCATAGTTTGCTTTAAAATGCATTACCTCTATTTCTTTTCCTCATTTTGGGTTTGAAGCAAAGCACATTGAAGTCAATAAATAAAATAAATTTATTATTGACTTCAGTAGGCTTGGATTAGGCCATTACATTAGGCAAACCAGGAATGTTTAAGATTCTGGAAGTAAGACAAGGGGACAAAGTGTTAAGAATCTTTCTCTAACAGTCCCTTTTCAAAATACCATCCTAACTGCAAGTGGAGACATCTCTCCTTAGCTACTAAGAAGGAATATTTGCATACATACCATTTAAGCATGGAAGTATAAATTAGCAGCCATCTCTGTTAACAGCAGACCTGATGAGAAATTTAATCCTGGCAAAGACTTTAAAAATAAATACCTACACTTTTTTTTCTCCTACAGTTCAATTCTTTTTCCTCTGAAGGCACCCAAGTGATACCACCTGTACATCCTTTTCCTCAATCCCATAATACATTGAATGGCTGGTAAAAAAAAGTTGCATCTGTTTGAGTCTATCAAAAACTTGCTCAGTGGCCTCCTTTAAACAACATTAGTAAAAGCAAAGAGAGTATGTTTTGGGGGCCCGAATCTCATTGATACTAAGTAGCCATCTTTGGGAGGACCAAGGGGCTTGAAAATAGGTATAAATTATATTACCATAGCATACGTTAACTCTAAGGCCCCATTACCCTAACAGAGAGGGTATTATGGGACTTCAGCATAAAGGAGATTCATATTTTACTTAAATTTTACGAGCAAGGAAAACAAAGCTTATGAATAAAACTCAGCCTTTAAAACAACTAGACATATGATTATGTTTCTCTTCTCTGTTTTCCAGGCATTTTGTTAAGCATGTCGTGTCATGTACTCGTATTATCGATCACCATCACATTAGCAGGACGTCAGTTCCTTTCAAGGGTGGCATAAAGTTTAAAAAGACATCAAAACAATATACTTTGTATTTAAGTGGCTGACATCAGATTCAACAGATTTTTAGCTCTTGTCAGCTTGTTAGTATGGCACATCTTATCCTCAGCCTATGCCTGCTGACTTAAGATGTGTGCATGTACTTGTATAACTTTTCTCTGGGGATATGCTTGCTTATATGATGAGAGGACGTGTCTTAGAACACTGTTACTCTGGTTATTCCATATTTATACAAGCAGAGTAGGTTTTCCCTTTCTCTTAGATAAATCCACTGATTTTTGAACCTTGTGTATGATACTGCATTTCTTAATTGAGGATATCTCAGACAATGGGCCAGCTGAATAAAACTACAGGCATATAATATGTCTGTAGGTATTCATTTTGGTGAATGGTTATGATTTTTTTGAAAATATAGTGTATAATTTATGATTTTTAGTACTATAGGGATGTTGAAAACTTCAGAGCCATGACTAATGAATATTCGTAGTAATACTGCATCGCCATTTGGATTTACTCAGTGGGATGCTGCCCCAGAACCAAAAAAAGAAAAATATTCCATTATAGTCTAGAGAATAGGTGTGTAGAGAGTTGAAAAAGTCTTTTTCTGGAATAAGAGCCTGTTCCCTGCAGTTTCCTTCAAAAACACTGCACCTTTCAACTGTCAAAGTTATTATTAGTTCAGTCTCAAAAATGTTCTGAGGTCCAAGTTTTGTCCATCTTCCTGGCTGCATATGTAACCTAAGAGTGGAACTATTTTACCTTGTTACTATGCTGTAGAACTGTGATGCTTAATTTTTTCACCATATGGAACTTCCTCCTTTCCTGCTTGTAAATATGAAAGTCCTCTCCACTCCATTCATAATCATGACAGCTCTGTAGTATCTACAAAAATGGCTATAAGAATTGAATGTATTTTTAGCTGTTCTTAATTAAATTAAATTGCTGGAAAGGGAGAACCATCATCATGTCACCAGTGAGTTTCTACATGCTATGGTTTAGGCATATTTGCTGTAGAAAATGGATATGTTTTTCTGAAGCTTTATTACCTTTTCTTCTACAGATGGGAAATTGAAGCAGCATTACGTATTTCATTGACTGGGAATGAAGTGATGAAATAACAGCTATTGCCACAGTGTAATTTTAATATGGGGAGTCTCAAACACTATGAGACGAAGCTTGCACTTTCTGTAAATGTGTTTCATATCGTACGTTTGTCTTTGCAGGTTCATTGAGAAGGTTTTTGTTAACATGGGCCCATCTGAACTTTGCTTCAATGAGATTCCATGCTGCTAGCAATTTCACTTCATGTTACACTCCCTCAGATTGCATTTGCTCGGACTTAGTGTCATACTCTAGTGTTTTTATGTTGTGAGGCCAAATATATTCTTCATAAAGAGAATGCAATAACCAACTGAACAATTTTGATGTGATGTTGTTCTATAACTGCAGAAAAGCAGCTCAAAGTGAGGTAAGGAATAAAAAGGATAGGAAATCAACAGTACAGAAGTAAAATCGTTCCTGGACAAATTAGCATTAACAAAAGAACACAGCAAATAAATCCTATTAAACAAGGGAGTCCAGTTAGAGACTAAAACAGTAGTGAAGCCTGGTTGGAGCAAAAAAGTTCTTTATGAATACAGGATCTGGCACCAAAGAAATTAAAATACTGCTGTTAAAATAGAAAATATAATTCAATGCTGGGGGGAAATGCCCCTCCACATATCCTTTCATGCATAATACAGAAGATTGCAGCTGAAAGGGGAGAAAACAGAAAATCTTGAAACCAGGCAAAAATCTTAGACAAAAATTCGATAAGGTTACAACCAACTTCATGCATGTATATTTATAATCTCTCACTGGTACTTTTTGCACATGCTTTGCAACAGAGCAAAATAAAGACATCAACTATTTAAGAACAATCATTCACCTTCCGTATTTTACATGGGAGCAGCATATGATAGTTGACATTTGTCCTGACATTGTAAATCATTTGAAAATTCAGTATCAAAGGAAGTTAAGGAAACAAATTTAAGTTATGCGATTTTAAAATACGAAAGTTTACAGGCATCCTAAAAGACTTTCCTCAATCCAGTGATAAGTCTTCACACGCTTGGAAGTGTAGTTTATTTTTGCTAATATTTCTTTTTCTCTTTCCTCACAGATCCGTCTTTTCTATAGTGAACCATGCCCAGATTCAGAGGTAATGCTTTCTGTGAAGCTCTGTCAGTGTTGGCAAATTAGTGTTAAACAAAAGGAGAGTGACAGATGTGGTTGTTTAGCCCTTTTCTACAACTCCATCAACCTGTCTCTATCCTATGCCATCTCAAAGCCCCATTAAATTTCAAGGTTAGGTCTGGACTAAGACTATTAGGGGGAAAGCAGGAGCTGCTGACTAGCAGCTAGCATCTTTAGCACTAGCTGCACTGAATAAGGAGCCAATCAGTTTTGTCTTACAGACCAACTGTATCAGCTCACCGGAAAGGTTGCATCTTCCTCCACTGTCTAAAATCTAACACCACTCAAAAGAGACTGATGGCTGAAGAACAACATCCAGGCTTGAAAACATTTAACAACCTTTTTTTTCTTGGTGATTCTGCAGTAATCTGCCTTAACTCATTTTAAAATATAGAAAAGAGAAAACAAGGCACTAACTTTTTTGTAATATCCATTTAAGGTTACATGGCCAAAAAAAGAATTTTTACATTATTTATGTTTCTTTTAAAACTATGGTGCAAAGAGCAGATCAGACACAAAGTATTCTGTAAAAATCTTTTATACTAACCTACTGCAAGCAAATGTGCAACATGGACTGTCTTTTGGCTCTGAGGAACAGAGACAGTTTTTAAGGACATCCACAGATCCCTTATTTATGCAAGGACTGGCACAACTTTTCAAAGGCACAAATGAGAGTTTGGTATGCACCTCCTACTGACTTCAACAGAAGGACCCTTAGCTGTCCTTTGAACCTTAAAAATTCTCATCCATTAAAACTATTTCAGGGATAGCTTTATTTCTGAATTGCATACAAAAATTCAAGATCTCTGAGATGAAGAAGTGAAGGTGCTGTCATTTTCATGGCAATAAGCTAACAGAGGTACACTATTCACAGACATTAAATTTTGAAGCCAAATAATGTTAGCTGCACTTAATCCAGATATTATCACTACACAGAACAAATCCAGCGCAAGAACAGAGAACATCTCGTTTTCAGAGCCCAGACATATTTCTGTCCTCAGCCATTTTACTTGCATAATGGCACAAGAAAAGGTGGCCATGATACTACTAAGTTATGCAACCATTTCAGTACTCTGATGTTACCAGAACACTAACAATACACATGTGGTAAAACACAGTGACTAACCACTGGCTTTATTCATTTTGTAAGCCTTTGTACTGAAAAATAATTGCTGTAATAATTAAAAACAGGTTCTCTCAGTGGCAGGTCCTATTCCAATCCCTGGACTACACTGTTCCCTTGCATCTAGTTTCAGTATGCATATCTCCTGTAGATGCAAGATCATGATGGGTAGAAGTATAATAATTGCATGGTATTTGAAGTTAGAAATAAGACATGGTCACAGCTCCATGGCTCAGCTGCTAACACTGCTAAAATTAACTTCCATTTAATACCAGTAA
The DNA here is from genome assembly GCF_001723895.1 of Crocodylus porosus. Lineage (NCBI taxonomy): Eukaryota > Metazoa > Chordata > Crocodylia > Crocodylidae > Crocodylus > Crocodylus porosus. Next base: position 6,004,236 of record NW_017728923.1, on the reverse strand, counting down.
TACGAGTAATACCATTTAATCACTGGACCTACCTAGGCCATCAAAATCAGAAAGAATAAATGGGGTGAAAAAGGGATGTAGCAACTTCAAGAGACATACTCTGGCATGTAAACAATCTCGGGCAATGCCAACTTCTCCACTAGGAGAAAAGCAACAGTTTAAGAAACTGAAATAAAAATTCTGAAGAGGATTCTAGGAGTATGTCTCAGAGTGCATTACACTCATCTTAAAGGTACACAGAAGAAAAAAAGAGACAAAATGTATAGTTACTGACAATGAAGGATGTTATGCACCTTCACACTGAGAAACACCCCCCGCGAAACTATGACACTATTGCTTGGCAGCAACTATCAGAATCAGGCATAAAGTATTCTCTGTATGAGGGTGGAAGTTAAATGCCCAGTATAGGTTTTTTGATGTTGTTCATTGCTGGAAGTTTTAACACTACAGTCATGTTAAATAGCTACCATGGCAACCAAGGATTTTTGAAACATAAGAAGAGCTGTTATTGTAACAAGAGTATATAGAATAATGTTTAATACAACCAGGATCCAAAATCAAAACCCTGTACATTTAAATATGAGAAAAACTTAAGAAGCTGGTACTAAAGTTGGACTGCAGATAGCATCTCAAACAGCTAAGCGAGAGCTTGGGCTCTTTTTATGATTTTAACACTAGAGTCACATTAGGAACAAAAAGTAGCGAGTGTAAATATATTATAGTTTCCGTGTTAAATCACTTCTTCACACTGAAGATGGAAAGTTAATTTAAAAATATGAACATGCAGGCAGAACAGCTCTGCATTTCCCCATGTCACCATATTTACCACAGCCAGTGAATTTATTTGGGGATAAATATTATTTGATGCAGCTAGTATTTGTCTAAATTGAACTTTACAATGTTTAATGTTATCCAAAGTGGGTCATTCAGTTAATAAAAATAGAAATAAGTGTTCTAAACTATGGAAGAGGAAAACAGGAGACTAGACAGTTACCTTGCTGGGGTCACCTGACCCTCAGTTATCTTTCCTGCTTGGTGCAGGGAGCTGGACCCAATGATCTTCTGAGGTCCCGGCCTTACAATCTAGTAATCTAAGCCCCCTACCCTGCAATTGCTCTGTGCAGACAGACCCTATGTCCACACAGATGCTCACTGATGTCATTTTCTGCAGACTCCAGGGTCTGCAACACAAAGTCTGTTGTAGGATTAGTATATTCTTGTGCTTATCAGCTCATGACAACGAGACTCCATCCTGATTCCTGCATGGGAAGCATTATATTTCCTGCTTCAAAAGCAAAGTATAGGGGCAAATTCTGAAAAATATTGTACAGCACCATTAATTTGGTTCAGGAGGGAAGCTAGGTTTTATTAGAATAAGCCTACATTTGGAGTCTTTAATGGTCTCACCAGTTTTGAAACAAACATTTCCCAGGTAACATCCTCAGAGTGGTTGGTAGTTTGAAGGCTGAAACACTAATGGATATCTAATTACTTTTCATTACACTAATTACCACCCCTGTTAATCCTAAAACCTTCTCAAAAACAAAATGAAAAGAAATAGAATTATAAATAAATAAATAAATACATTGTAACCCCAGAACTTTTATATGTTCTCTCTGAAACTAGACCAGCTTTAGGAGATATCAGCTTGACCTAGAATCTCACAAATTCCAATGGGGTAGGGGGCAAAATGAAAATACCTGAGACTTGGATTGTAGACATTTTAACAGTAATTTGTTTGCTTTTGGAACCCTATCCTGAGAGCTGGTGAAGTCCAAACCCTTCTTCCATACCCACATAGCAATGACCATAGGATGTAAGGAAAGCAATATATCCAAAGCACACAATGACACCTACGTTTGATCAAAGCAATTGTAAAGGAGAGTGAAGTTAACAGCAGCTGACTGGCTTGCTGTGTCCAAACACTGAGCCACTGTGGAACTCAACTCTTTCTCCAGCCCAACACAAAGCAAAATTTTGTCATCCCCTCTTCCAGCCTTAAACTCCTGTGAATCTGTGAAAAACATCCTCATGTGGTACATTACTGGCACTTTTTATCTCAGTCTCATATGGTAGATACACATACATTCTGTCTGTGTATTTACACAGAAAAGGTCTGATAAGAGTAAAATATTATTCATACAGATATAAAAAACCCAAGGAGTTGCATTATCCAAAAAAAGTGTTTTGCAGGAAACAATAATAAAAATGCTATCTTAACCACAACTTTTTTTTTTTTAAATTAGAGATATCCAAAACTATAATTTTACTTGGGACTTCTGTACCTTGATAGGGAGTTCGATGGAGTATATCTGAAGGCACTTAATATTCTCCTCTCAGCTAAAAGATGTTTACACAGGGAGCTGGGGAGTTTGGGGAGAGGGTTAAGGGGCATGGAGGAAAGATGGATGAAAATGAGCCCTGAAGAACTGTGATCTACACAGCATCAGGTGCAGAAAGGAAAACAAACGTACAACCCAGGCATTGAGAATGTCTTTCTTCAAAAAAGAAAACAGCCAACTGCAAATGTCTTTGTGTTTCTATGGACAGAGCACATCATGCAGCTCTCTGCCACTGCATCATACACTCTTAGAGATATTTAACTTTGTCAGTTCATTTGCCTCCTCGGTTCCTGTGTCCTCACAGTTATTTTTCTCTATAGCTTTTCCAAACCTGCACCTGTCTTCTGCTTTCACTGAATCTTTTTGGAGCCTTTTGGAGGAAGGAAGCATGTCCTTGGGTTCTGAGCTGTTATCTGAGCTACGAGATATCTTGTCAGAATTCTGTACAGAAGGCACCAGATTAGCAATCTCGTCGGTTGGAGACCGCCCGATGCTGCCATCCACTTGAACTCGAATGTCTGGAGATATAGACAACTGGTGATGTGGCACAATCCCATTGTCCATGCATTTTGGATAAAGGTATGTCTTCATTTGACCCTTCCCCTTCACATTGACAGTCCCCCTATAATCAAAGTCATACCCCATCTTGTTTAGGACACGGTAGCTCTCTTCACTCACCTGTATCCGGCACTCCACTCCAGTAGTGTCCATCCTGCTAGCAATGTTAACGGTATCACCCCAAATGTCATATAACAACTTGGTGGTGCCAATAACCCCAGCAGTGAGAGGGCCATGGTTAAAGCCAATACGAAGTTTAAAATTAAACCAGAGCATGTTGTTGTTGAAGTCATCTACCACTCTCATCATTTCTTTGGCAAATTCAAACAGGGTTTGCAAATGTCCGTGTGGATGATTGTTATCCTGAGACTGAGAGGTATTTAGTCCTGAAGCTGCCATGTATGTTGCCCCAATTGTTTTGATTTTCTCAATGCTGCTGTAATGTGGTTTGCTCAGCAGTTCATCAAAGTCCCCGATCAGTTCATTCAGGACACGATAGCACTCCTTGCCTCCCTCATAGTTCTCTTCATAGAACTCACTGAAGTTCACAATACTAGCAAAAATTACTCCACCGCTGTCATGGTTTTTGGAGTAACTCTGGGAGACCTTCAACTGCTCTGCCACATGATATGGAATAATATTCCTTAACAACCAGTCAGCCTGATCCCTCATGCTCTGTATTTTGGTACGATGAAGATCAGCTTCTACATCTCCATGGTAGAGAAGGCGGTAACTGACTTCAAACTCCCGATTCAGAAACCAAACCATAAGAAGCAAAAGAAAGAAAACCAGTATTACTTCCTGACCAATCAGGTCTGCTGGCTTCTTTGTATCATTTGGCTCTGAACTATTGCACGCATTCTTCCTGGAACTGCAGTAGGGGAAAAGAACAGAAACAAAAAATAATGTACATTTTTAATGTACAGGTTCTTGATTTAGCTGCATCATTAAAAAAAATCCTTTACTAAAAATAAATTGAAGAAGCATTATTTTGCATACTTAATTATAACACTTTTCGATTTAATTTTCTATTAACCAAACCCATGTTGTGGAACACTCCTGTCTTAAATTTCATCACTATTAATTTAAAGGGACACTGCTGTGTTTGGTAGACTTAGAAGCTGCCCAAATTTTACAGCAGTTCCATTTTATTATTTTTAAAATTATATTTTATGTATAAATAACTTTACTTGTTATATTATTTAGAACATATATTTTATGTATGTATAACTTAGTATTTTGTTGTATTTAACATGAAATTTTGCTTCCTAGATTTGGAAAACAAGATTTTACAACTGATAACAGAACACTGCTGCTTCAAGGCTCTCTTTATGTTTCCCCAAAGGCCTGAAAAATTATATAAACCTTGCAGTAGGCATTTCAGATCAATCTACTGGGACTCTGTAGGAAAATAATTCCAAAGCTGATGGTATTTTTTAGAGAGCATTTTGTCGTCTTCCTGAAAAATTGGAGGATGTGGTCAGGTCATAACTTGAATTAGGAATAAGCTTGTTATGGGGAAAAAGGAAATTTTTCAAGAAGCCAGGACTGAACCTTCGGTGCTTGTCTAGATCAAGGTCAATATTTTGGACCTCATCCACAATTAATGGCAGCATATGCAGATTATAAAACCTTGTTATAAAATGCTGCCTGTGTCAAGGAGCTCTTAAATAAGTCGGCTGCTGCAAACTGAACCAGATTAACACTCTCACTGGCATCAGGGTATCATCCATTCAATTTGGGAAGACCATTTATAAACACAACACACAAGTGCACTTCCTGAAACTAGGCTGTAATACATACTAGAAATTCCAAGACTTACTAACAGAGTTACTTAATCACAACCTTTTTTAGTAAACTTACCTCAGACCAGAGGTTTCCTCAGAGACAGGAAACTGGACACAGTTATCCAAAACAAAAACAGGGTTTTCTGACCAGAGGCCTCACAGAAAGCGTCTCCTTGAAAACACCTGCAACCCTAGTTTCCTAAAAATGATGGTAGCCTATCTCCACCCAGACTAGACTCAGTGGCTGTATCTAAATGAGACACTGACTGCGCCATCATTGCTGTGCAGCAGGGGTATGTGAAGCAGGCGCTATTCAATTTGGATTTGGCCCGATTCAGGTCAGTGATCGATTCGTTGATTCAAATCGCTGTCCCTGATTCGATTCGGCCAAATCCAAATTTGAAGACTCAATGCTGATTTGGAGAATCAGTGATTTGGATGTAGACACAGCTTTGGAAGTTTTTTCTGCATACCTTGAGGTAGCAGGCGCAGCTCATGAACTCTGCAACTCAGAAGTGTGGGGGGGGCCCTCCATGTGCTCGGTGGCAAACCCAGAAGTGGACCAGAAGTACTTCTGATCCACTTCTGGGTCTGCCAGGAAGCTGGAGGGACCCCCTGTGTCTTCCTGGCTCAGCAATTGGCCTCAGGGGGACCCCGGGTGCCCACCCCAGGAGGCACCATTCACTGAGCTGAGGAGTTGTGGTCCCCCTGTGCGCTTCCTGGCAGACCCAGAAGTGGATCAGAAATGCTTCTGGTCCACTTCTGGGTCTGCTGCTGAGCGTGCTGGGGGGCCCCCCATGCTTCTGTGGGACACTCCATGCAACCGAGCATCGCAGCATTCACCTGCCTGCTACCTAGAGGTACACAGAAAAAACATTTAAAGCTGTCTCTATGTCCGAATCTCCAAATCAATTCAGAGGGTTTCAATTTGATTCTGAGAAATTAAAGGGCCCTCTGATTCGATTCAGATTCAGAGATTCAGCCACTGAATTGGGCCAAGTCTCCTCCCAATTGAACCAGGAACCGAAGCTTTGCACAGGCCTACTGTGCAGTAGCATCGCCAAATGGCTTTTTCATGATGCTGCCTGTGCAGTAGCCCAAAACTACTGTGCAGCATCGCATCATACTTTCTGCCATGTGATGCTACTGCATGGTAGTTATGGGCTACTGCACAGTCAGTATCTTGTGTAGATGCGGCCAGTGTCTCCAATGCCTTTCTCTAAAAGGCATGCAAATTTTAAGCACAAGGGAGCACACAGATGTGCTCATTACATTCTAACTAGAATGTGCTGGAGCGGACTCAATTAACCAAGTCCGCTATAGATTTCATAGACATTAGGGCTGGAAGGGACCTCAGAAGATCATTGAGTCCAGCCCCCCGCCCAAAGGACAGGAAGTCAGCTGGGGTCATAGGATCCCAGCAAGATAAGCATCCAATTTGATCTTGAAGGTGCTCAATATAGGTGCTTGAACCACCTCCAATGAAAGGCTGTTCCAGACCTTGGGGGCTCAGACAGTAAAGAAATTTTTCCTTATGTCCAGCCTGAAAGGATCTTGCAGGAATTTATAACTGTTCAACCTCGTCATCCAAACAAACGTTCCCCCAGATACTGGTGGTCACCCCTGATAAACCTATAGGTGGCCATCAGATCACCCCTGAGCCTACGCTTTTCCATAGTTTCTAGGGTCAGAAGGGACCTGAGCTGATCATCGAGTCCGACCCCCTGCCATGGCAGGAAAGAGTACTGGGGTCAAACGACCCCAGCAAGGTGAC
>NW_017728923.1:5978107-5997764 GCF_001723895.1 Crocodylus porosus | reverse complement strand
GATTAGGTCACCCCCAGTAGCCAATACCAGGTCGAGCAGCGCTTTACCTCTCGTTGGCCCATAGACTTCTTGAGCCAGGTAGAGGTCATCCACGCATGAGAGGAAGCTTTGCGACCGCTCAGATTTTGCTGAGTGATCCTCTCACAAGATGTCTGGGTAATTGAAGTCACCCATGACAACCATGCTCCTGGAGCATGCGGCCTCAGCCAGTTCCTGGGCAAACTCCTGGTCAAGCTCTTGACTTCGGGTGGGAGGTCTGTAGTAGACTCCCACTGCTGTGTCCCCTGTGCTGTGTTCCCCATGGATTTTAACCCAGAGGGTCTCCAGTTGTCAACTCTGGTCGCCTACATCAGCTTGCAGGGACGCGTAGCTTTCCTTAACATAGAGAGCTACACCACCGCCCCTTTTATCTACACGATCCCTCCTGTAGAGGGTATAGCCATCTATAGCCGTGGTCCAGTCATGGGTGGAGTCCCACCAGGTCTCTGTTATCTCTATGACATCATAATTATTTGCATTAAGCAGGGGGACGAGCTCCTCCTGCTTGTTCCCCAAGCTCCTAGCATTTGTGTACAGGCAGGCAAGTGTCCCCTTGGGGGCTGTCTTGCTCACAGATAGTACCAGGGCTGTGGCAGGGTAGGCTCCCTTAAGTGCTTTGGCTTGCTGGCTTTGCAAGGGTTGCTCAGTGGGCCAGCAGTGGCGGTAGTCCTCCCATCCCCCAGGTGGCTTAATTTAAAGCCCGGTGGAGCAGGTCAGCCAGTCTGGCTGAGAAGAGCCTCTTCCCTAGGGGAGAGAGGTGGAGGCCATCTCTTCCCAGCAGCTCGCTGCTTCTCTTGCAAAGTACGGGCTGTGGTCATGGAAGCCAAAACCTTCCCTATGACACCAGCGCTGCAGTCTTTGCTTGACTACGTAGATCCTCCTCTCCCGCCTCAGCCCATACCCCGAGACTGGGGGGATCGACGAGAACACCACCTGTGCCCCAGACCCTTTAGCCCCACTCCCAAATCCCTGTAGTACCTCATGACCCAGCTGGGAGCGCTCTGAGCCGTGTCACTGGTGCCCACATGAATAAGGAGCATGGGATAGTGGTCTGTGGGCTGGAGGAGCTTAGGGATCCTCCTATGTTTTAATCAGAATGCTTTAGTGTTCACTGTCATATGTACTAAGCCTCTGCATATTTCAAAATGGCCACAGGGCACTTTATTTAAATCTCATCAGTTGAGCTTTAGATAAATCATCCTGTGGCTATTTCGAAACATACAGGGGCTTAATACATGTGATGGTGAGCCATTTTAATTACAGCAGCTGTTTGGGAACCGCTCTAATTGAAACAGCCCCCTCTCCTCACTCCTGAGCATGTGTATAGGCAGCCGAAGATTGTAATCCCAAAGCCCCTTTCGAACACAAATATAGGATAGAGGCTGGAGGTTGATCAAAGATGACTTTTAGTTTGTCTCCACAACATCCTTCATATCCATCAAGGGGACGCTTCCATTTCACAAACCAAATGAGGAAATATTCAGTCATGTTACAGGTGTAATTTCTAGTTGCAGCTATCTACCCAACAATACCAGATCTAGACTGGGCAGGATTCAGGAGATGTACCAAAAATATATATGGCACACTACCACAGTTACCATGGTACAGCTCTCCCCTCCATCATTCCTTGTACAGGTGAGACATTGAAAACAGGTGCCTTTGTTACTGTCTGTATTTCCATCCAAATCTCCAATCACATGCATACATACCTAGTATCATTACAGTCACAGGACAGAAGGGCTGGAAGGGACCTTATGAGCCCATCTAGTCTAGCCCTCTGCTCAAGGCAGGATCACTGCAGAGGTAACAGAATAGCTACCTGCACATAGCTAGCATTTTTTGCATTTATTCAGCTAAAAAGATATTTAGATTCTTGAAGGGGAAATGCTGTTCCCCTGATCATATATGAAAATCTGTCTGAGAATCACTGAAACTCTTCAAGCATCTGCTAGACTTTATGGAAACAAGAGAGATTGTTTCGGAGGTACAGAAGTGAATATTTCCATTGGAATCTGGCTAAGGAAGTACAGCATTATGTTATGTCTCTTTTAGGGCTGATATTTCCCTATTTAATATTCTTCAAGCCATATTTTAGCCAAGCTTAATTGTACAGTAGACTGTTTAACATGTTTTAGAATCCACACGGAAGTGGAAAAGTTATGAAGTTATACTAGGCAAATAAAGCCTTTCACATTATAGCACTGTTTGAACACGAGACGCAAGTATGAAGCAGCATAATTATTAATGATTCAGTCAGACCTTGTGAATTGTCAATTTTGGCATCACTAGCAACTTCTGACTGATATATTTTTGAAACTGTTGTGGTAGATCAGACATTGGAAAATAAGTCATACAATACCAGAAAGGGCAGGGAAAGCCTAGAGGTCAGTGCATCAAGTTTCTTAAATAGGATTTCCTAATTTTGGTTGTTCCTGTCAAAATCAGGTTTTCATTTTTCTCTCTTTACCTAATTGACTAATATGGGACTCAAAGACAAGGAGATGGTCATTCATTCTCTCTAAAGAAGATTTCAGTCCCAGGAATGGAGTAAGCATTCTTTAAAAAGCCTGAGAGTCCCTGGTTCTGTAATTTGATACCAGCTAGAACTTCATTCTGATTTGCTTCAAATAGGTGATAAATCACATCACCTAGGGAGGAAGGATGTGGTGGAACACCTTGGAACAAGATTTCCTGACTGAAGGATACATAAACGTGATTCAGGAAGTCTGTAGTGACCCTGAATATCTCTGCCAGATGGACTAATTTCAGTGACAAAAAAAGCTTGTGCAGAGCATTCTTCAAGGATTCTTACTTTAACTTCTCCTACATAAACAGAATATGAAAGAACAACCCTGTCTTGATGGATAGCAACATAACTAAGGGGGGGATGACTGGGGCACCAGCTCTGGGTGCCATCTGTGGTGGACGGGGAGGGGAAGGGGGAGGGAGAGGAGGGTGCAAAAATAGCAGCCACTGTGCTGTTTGCCTGGCTGATGTGCAAAAAAATCTCAGGAGTATACTGAAAGAGGAAATTCATTAGACACACAATCCACTGGAAAATATGACTTCTGTCTGAATATACTGGAGCCACTATGGTGAGGGTAAGACATACTATAGCTCCAAGAAACTAATAAAAAAATCCCTCTGTTCCTTTCCCATTTATTTATGTTGTATAGTTGACAACACTTTATTTTGCATGCCTTCAGCAAAAACTGTATGTTATGATTTTATTACATTATACATAATTTTACTGTCCATTTTATTATAGTTTTAGCAAAAGCTGTAAATAAACTGAGACTAGAAGATACCACTTTATGTGCAATTGGGTAGCAAGGGAGAAACTCACTAGCTGAGAAAACCCTTACAAGCCTCAACCAAGCAAGATAAAAGCTTTCAGATATTTTACAGGAGCTTTTAAGAATTTCAAGACCATTAAACCTGTTTACTCTTCAAGAGAGTAAACTTCCTTACTAGGAAATGGAGTTTTTAAAATTGGTTGATTTAAATCTTAAACTGACAGGACTACTTTAAAACAAACAATTGAAGCAATCGTTGAAGTGCTAGCTGGCACAAAGGCCTGAGAAAGAACTTGGCATCTTTATCCAGACTGTGCGCTGAATATAGTACACATGAGAGTTCCTGAGATGGAGTCAAGAGGTTTTCCTTTGGCTCAATCATAAGTCCTAAATATCACAACATAATTTTTTTTTTCCTTATAAAAGAGCCTTTTGGAAAGACATTTTCCCTATGAGCCAGTAATCTCATTTTAGAATTGGATTTTTCTCTCTACATAAAACAGATGTATAATGGCTGTGTTTTTTAGAAGAATGAAAAGGGTGAACAATGAGAAAAGGAGGGAAGATCAAACAGCTGTGCAATGGAATTTGATGGTTCATGTAGAATCTGAGACAATGTAAATGGGATTCTGCCATGAGTATGAGATGCTAAATATCTGGGAAAGATGAAGAGAGAACTTGTGAACAATTCTGTTCCATACTTTAATGTGAGCACAGAACATAAATCAATTTCAAATTATATTTGGATGGAGACGACGAAGTGAAATTAGAGGCATTTTTTAAAACTATATAGTAGGTTTGAGTCTTACATCTCAAATGACCTGTTCCTTTTAGGAACTATGAGCAGTTGAGTAAAAATATATTCCAACTACTCTGAGGCAGGAGAAATGATTAAAAAGCTGAGTATTTCATAGCTAGAAGATATACTGTTTGACAACATGACTTTTGAAGTGGCACAAGAAGTGGAATACCTTATACTGAAAGGTCATGATGCAAATTCTATATTTTGATTTAACTACAGTACTCCTTTGCAAAAAGCCAGTTCTCTGGGGAGCTTCCATCTGAGACTCCAAATAGTAGCTCTTACTGATGACTGACAAGGATGTTTGGGGACAAGTCTATCCCAACCATGCAACTGGTCCAATAATCACCCACAAACATCCTTGCCTCTCACATATTTCCTGGACCATCACAACTATTAATAGCACTCCAACACTACCAGCTCTTACGGATACAAATCTCCATAAAATCTTGGACAGGTAAGCCAAATGGGACTCAAAACATACTGCTTATAGATCTGTTGCATGACCTTAGTTATTTCCACAATAAAACATTTTCCAGAAAAACACAGGAAAATCCTGCGTGTTAAGTAAGAATGGTGTCTGGATTTTATGACATAGACAATGATAAACTTTGCTAAGCAGTGTGGCCTTGAGTATGTTTAATTACAATCAGTGTATCATAAAAATATCCAAACTTGCTTTAAACCAGGTTGTTTGGGTACAGGTAGCTGTCTATTTGCAGCAATGCAGAGTTTAAACTGCTACCAGATTAGAGAGATACGAGATTAGTTTGTGTTATACTACAGTCACTGCTCTATGTGCATGTTCTCAGCTTCTTACTGAACCATTAGCTTCCCTCAACTTGGAGAGAAGGTAATTCCTATAAATACAAAATGCTTGACCTTAGAAACGATATTATTTAAAAAAGGTGGAAAGAAAAGTACAATTGTAGGTCTGTGGACATAGTTCTAATTCACAATTCTGTTTTAATCCCAGAACATAACAAAGAAAGAATTTTGCCAATTTAGGGTCTTTACAAAGTTTCACATCTTCAGAGCAGGTAAATTTGCATTTTTTGCAAGCTTAATATTGCATCAATGTAGTTCCCATATTTTATTGGAAAAAGACTGCCAATTAAGAATTATGCATTAATGCTGGTACACATTATGGAGGAAGAGTATATTCTGTATTTACTCAGATATCACCCTTACCTTTCCCCCACAAAATTAACCTTCTAAAACTGAAGTGCATGTCTGTCTTAAGTGGGGAAGCTGATTTGTCTGCCCAAAACATGCATGGAGATGCTTTAAGATGACTGCTGCTTCTTTTCCCTCTCTTCCCTCCAGCAGCTGCATGGAGAGAGGGGCAGAGTCCAAAAGGGGCAGATCCAGGGTGCAGTTGCACCTGGCTCCACCCAAAGTTTAAAACCAACTGCCCAGCAGCAGCAGTAGCTTTTCTATTCCAGCAGTGCTGAGGAAGTCAATAGACTTCATGATTCTTTATAACCTATCTGATGTATGGTAATTGCTTTCCACAGGTGTTAATGTTCCCATCCTCTTTGTAATTGTCTTTATGTTCCACTAATCAAACTATCTTTTCTTTGGCAATGTTTTGCTTCTCCTGTTTCACAGCCCTGCAGGTTGTTCTTAGTTCTTTTCAAATCACAGATCTGCCCCCAGTGTCCAGTCTTTAGTAGCAGCTATGGTTGCAGCTTGTGGCAAAGCAGCCATGATCTGCTGACAATTCAAACCATGTGAAAGGGTTAAAACTGTAACTTTTGTCTGAAAAGGAAAGGGAGGGTAAGTGAGCTGAAGATTAGGCTCTACCCATGCTCTATGCAGCCACAACTCTGGCAAAATCTCCCCCAACCCCTTTTATTCTGCCTTCCCCAAGACAAGGTGCATGTCTTCTTTGGGTGCCATGTGGTATTTGAAAAAATATTGTGGGGCATATATATACATAAATAGGTATGTATAGACATACATACATACATACATACATATGGTGGTTCTTACTTTAACTTCTCCTACACTAAAGTTAAAGTAAGGACCACTATATATATGTATGTATGTATGTATGTATGTATGTACGTACATATGTGCGACAGGGGCAAGCTTTCACACTCAGTGCAAGCACCGGTCTGCCTCCCGTCTATGGGCCAGCTGCCCACCTCACTTGTCTGCAATGCCTTGATGTAATAATATGAGGATGTTAATCAGTCAGGAGACTGCCCATTTTGAACCCAGATATTTAGGGGGGTATCCGCAGCTCTGTCCCACCTCTACACTGCAGCCCAAGCCTTGGAAATAGCATCCCAGGCAGCTAAACTCAGCTGTACCCTTTACCCATTAGCTGTGGTCCCTTCCCTGGGACCTTCAGCTCCCCCTTAGGCTCCATCCCCGTTCTCAGGCCAGTTGGGATCCTGAGCCTCTTGCTCTCAGGGCATCCCTCATGGTGGGCCCCTGGCCCTTTTGACCCCTCTCTGGGTCCTGGCTCTGGCATGTATCAGTCAGGTAACTTGGGTCAGGTCTAAGCTACTTGCCTGCTCACTGGGTTGCTTGACCCTGTAGCGTCACTCACAACAAGCTCAGGCACTTCAAGAAGCTTAACTGCCCTTCCCTGCATTATGTAACCCATCCAAGCTGGGGGCTGAGGTTAATGTGCCCTGACCCGCCTTCCACTGGGGAGGTGATCACTCCTGGCATTTACATGGGGACTGTTGCACCACCAGCAGCCTCACCAGGCTTTCCTGCCCCAGCAGGGTGCAGTTTTAGGTAAGTCCCAGGACCAGTGAGGCCTCCAAGCCATCCCCATAGCCTCATCCTTACCTCAAATGTGTTCCTGGCAGAGCTCAGCAGAGAGGTGTTTCTCCTCTGCTGGCTGATCACAAACTGCCCTCAGCTTAGGGGCCTGGGTCTTAAAATCATCAGGCACCTGCTCTTCCTTGGCACAGTCCTTAAAGTGGCAGGCATTACCAGTGCCCTGCCACAGTACGCATATGTATATAACTATGTATATACATTCACATATGTAGACACAAACACATATGTATATATTTTAATCCAAAGAATCATTTAGAAAAAAATTACAGAGAGTTTTCCCGATACATTTAAAATGTGACTGCAGTTTGGTATCTGACTTTTTTTCCTTGTTATTTATATTTTATAATTATTTATAAAATATTTATATCTTTAGGCTAGGGCTTGCAAGAAAGGCTGAGGGAACCCAATGACTATCTTTCACAGCCTTCTAGTGGGACTTGAGCCCCTAATTTTATTAGACACCCTTGAAAATGCCAGACTTATTCTCTGTTTATAGCCTTATTTAATCCAGAACAAATTAAACATTACAATTCTGGAAGAAAAATATTTTTTATAGTAGAATAATTATTCTGGCTACTAACTTTGTTATTAAGGACTCTGACAATGTAAAAATATTCACTGCAATTACGTCATACTTGCAAAACGGGTTTTTTAAGGTTATTAGCAGCCTGTGAGGTTTTCTAATATCTGCAGCATTTAGGTATCTGCTACTTAAGTGAGCTGGTCATTGGTAATTTTAAGCAACAGAAAGTACCTTGCTGATTTTATGAATAAATAAGTCAATGAAAACTGTAATGGAGGATGGCATGACATTACTTCCCAGAAATCCAACTGCCTTAGAATTTTCTGATTTACATACGGTTTGCTTTAATGACTTAGCTCATATGTTCTCAGCCCAAACCTTCCAAGTAGTCTGGCTTTTCTAAACTTAGAACATTAAACTTAAAACATTAAAGAAAAGAAAGGTATATTTAATAAATCACACATACAAACAGCTGGAGCTCTAAGTACGAAGAGGTCAGGCTTTTACTGATATCTTGTTTTGGACCAACTGTATAGTTGGAATTGCTTCTGGACAAGCTTTTGGTCATCAGGGCTAAGTATAGACAGTCAAAAAGCCTGAGGCTGAATTGATTCAATCTTTATAGGTTAGTATAAGGTGCACAGACTGAACCGATAAGCAAGTGAACAACAGCCATTCATGTTTGATTCTGGAAATGCAGCCACATGTCTGCAGTGGCCCAGGCCAGAAGCCAGGGTGCACTAGAGAACACCTCCCTTCTAGGCTGGAGCAGATAGCTTGGGCCAAGGCTAGCCCACCCACCCTGTCAAGGGGGTTTGCAAGGGAGATAAAGCATTCTGGGTTGCTGGGGGACTGTGAATTAACTTGAATCTGGAGGGATCTGGGACAGAAGTTTAATGAACCAATTTAACCTAAATCAAGTAAGTCTGATACTACATCCATCCAGGTTTATCTTAAACCGGTTTCAGCCACTTTGAAAGCAGTTTATGTGCACTGAAATGCTGTTATGTTACAGATCTGAATTGGCTTCTAATCACTTGTACTGGTTTATGTGTAATTGTTATCCCCTACCCAGGTGCCCTTCCTCAAGCTTCTCAGGACCTGAGGAAGCACACGATGTCCAAACATTGTCCAGCAGCTCTCCCAACTATACAATTGGTTTAATAAAAGATATCACAAAAAAGTTTGGCCTCTTGGACATTTCTTGGACCACCATAGCTACAACAACACTCCAACCCTATTAAGTGTGAGGACCTTTTCACTGCTTTAAAAGAAAAGGCGGGGGACGGGTGTGGAGGGGAGACACAGACGGGACTGCTATTTGGTTAACCTAATATCAACTGTTAAAATATAACTGCTACATCTATTGATCCTGTCCCAGTACAAGTTAGCTAAAGCACTGTACAGGCAGTCCTTGACTTACAACTTTTTGAATTACAATGAACGTCAATTGTGCTGTTTATAAACTGACACCCTGTTTTGACATTCTGACATGGGCTTCAACTTCATGACGATCAATACAGCTGCATCCAGCTAGTAAGTCTGTTGTGGTGGAAGGGGAGGGGGACAGGAAGAGGTGTGTGTGGAGGTGGAAGATTAAGGCTCCTGAGGTGAGGGAGGGACCGAGGCTGGGGCAAGCACTGCCCAGCTGGGGCAGGGTGGGCACGGAACTGAGCTGCAGCTCATCAGGGGGGTGCGGGGAGGGATGGGGTGGTGGTTCCCGCCGGTGCGTGCTGCTCGTCTGGTGGCTTGTCTGGCAGTTCCCACCGCTTGTCCGGGAGGGCATGGGGGGTGGGCGTGTGCCTCTGGATGTGGAGGGGTGGGTGGGGCGGGCAGGGCCAGAGCTGCACCGTGTTGCGGTCCAGGCAGGTGGCGGGGGCTATGGCAAATTTTTGGGTGGCTGCAGCCTCCCCATAGTCTCCACTCCACCGCCTGCCCTGTCCCAATCTGGGGGTATATGCCTCTCCATGCCCTCCCGCCGCTCACCCAGCTGGGGCAGGGCAAGCGTAGGACAAAGCCATGGCTCGCCCAGGGTTGCTGGGAGGGAGGGGTGCCTCCTGCCACCATGTGCCGCTTGTCTGGATGCAGCACATCAGTTCCATTCTGTGCCTGCCCCGCCCTGGCAGGGCGAGCAGCAGGAGGGCATAGCCCCCACTCCCAGCGCTGCTGCTGCCAACATGGAGGGCAGCCTGGTGCAGACCTGACCTTGCCCACTCTAGAGGCACCCCCCACCCCCATGTCCCCCTGGACAAGCAGCAGGAGCAGCCGCGGGAACTGCTGGACAAGCTGCCAGATGAGAAGCACACAGCGCAAGGAGCCGCCGCCCTTCCCTCCCTGTGCCCCTCTGATGAGCCACAGCTCAGTCCTGCACCTGCCCAGCCCCAGCCCTGGTTCTGGCCCCAGCCCCTGCCCCCCAATGCCCTCTCCTCCCCTCTCCCTTCCACCACAATAGACTTACCAGCTGGATGCAGCTGTATTGAGCACTGTAAAGGAACCAATCCCCCCACTTACAACACTGTTCCTATGGGAAAACCAGACTGTTCCTATGGGAAAACAAAACAGCCCTGGGTCCTGGCAGCACCTGCTGCTCTAGACCCACTGCTGCTGCTGCTCTAGACCCGCTCCCCACTTCCCCACCTACTGGCTAGCCTGTCTCCTCCCCTGCCACCAGGCCCATGGCGCCTGGGCTTGGGATGTGAGGAGCTCCCGGCTGACTGGGATGCAGAGCTAGTAGGGCCCCTGCCCTCTCCCCAGGGGACCACGCCAGGGAGGCACCCCGAGGCAGGCCCCCACACGCATTTCCTGTGCCTTGAGTGTGTCCTTGGTGAAAGGGTCCTGGGTATGGGTGTCTGACCCACTACACCCTGCTGCTGATGATCAACATGGTGCTCCAAGTGCACCCAAGAACCTGGCCTGGGACTGAGTTTTGATGGTGCAGTGGGCAAGCCCATGCTTCCACGTAATGTTCGCAGCCTGGAGTGGTACCTGTGCCTATGTTATGTGAGGGAAGGGAGGGGCAGCCCTCCTCCCGGTGTAGGGCTTACCAGGTGGGTGTGGCAGGCGTGCCCAGTGGCCAGAATCTGTTCCCACTGGTGATGAGGATGTGCGGCTCCAGTGTCCTGGGGTGCAGGGGCTTGGAGCTGATGGCTGTAAAAGCTAGGAAAGAAAACTTCCTACACCAAAGACAGTGGCTGGGCAAAATTGGATTGTGGTGACAAGACAAGAAAAATCAAGTCTCCACTAATGGTTGCAACCCATTAGGCATAAAGAAAGCGGAGCTTGCAGCACCCAATACTAGACTATGATAACAATCATACTGAAGGCCAGGGCAAGAGTGGACGAGGATGGTGAGAGCACTATTGAGAAGAACAAACATTGCTCCACTGTTTGAGTTACATAAGCTTCAACCCTCTACCAAACCCAAGTCTAAAAATAAGAATGAAGGTTCCTGTAAAAGGAAAAAATTGTTGGCAGAGACCTGACACACTCATCACATGTATATATCCAAGCTAAGAGAGCAAGAGAGAAAGGCTGAGCTAGTGTAACTAGAAGGGAAGAAAACTATATATGCAATGCAACTGAACTAGCAACTAAAGAAGACAAAAGACTAAATATACATTTCAAGCAAAACCTGTAAAAGGTCCAGTGGATACAGGAAAGATGTCCTCTGCGTGACAAAAAAATGTATGCCTCACTAAACACATCCTCATATTTTTCAAAACAGGCATCCAATGCCTAACGTATCAATCATTCAGTGTCTGTCTGGAGTTCTGTAAATAGACCATCACCGGTACAAGCTATTGTAAATTTGCCCCATTGATAAACAAATACCCAAAGATAGGTAACCAATGCCTCTACGTATCCTGTTTAGCCACTCAAGACCCATCACATTTAATTGCTGAGCTAGTCAGTAGCTGCAAGAAGCAAAGGTCTTCACACCTGGACAAATCCAAAAACAGGAGCTAGGAAATTTAACAATTGTAATGTGATGGTCACCCTTTTCCTTTCTGTTTTGTATGGACTTTAATTGACCAACCATCAGGAAAAAATGCTTTTAAGCTATACAGTTAAACAGTATAAAAAGCAAGACAGAACTGCCAGAAGCCACCCTGCACCCAGCTCACTAGTGAAGGACCCAATGCCCTGTGAAAGCTTTAAAGATAAGAACTGCTTCCTGCAGTTAGTCCCAAAGTTTATCCTAAAGTTAGTCCCAAGTTACTGTGCAGTTAGTCCCAAATCAGTCCAAGCACACAGTGTTACTGCGCATGATGCAGGTATCAAATTTATGCTCAAGTTGGCATAAGTTGCCATATTTATTGCACAGCATGGGCGCACACATGTAGCTGTACCAAGCAGTAATTTCGTTTACTTGTGCAGTAAATGCACACATGTAGATGTGTCCTGTATATAGTGCTTAAAAACCACTATAAGAGAATTGTGTAATTTATCCCCAAAAGAAACTCTCCATTTATTGGAAACCCAATTTAATAAGTAAGCAGCAACAATTGCTCCATCAACTTCGATGTTTTTATTCTGTGGCACCTGTATAGTTTGTTTTCCCGAGTACTCACGTTAACACAGACATTGTATGCTGTCTCTCCAAGGACTTGACTGAAATCACAGACTTACATGAGTACTTGTCAAGTTATGCTTTAACTAGTTCATACAATTTTTGTAAACGATAATGCACGAAAAGAAGAATTCAAGAAGACATTCCCTCAAATACAGCAGTCTGACACTCTATGACAAGCTTACCTTATGTTCTGTGCTGAATTTAGGCGGGAAGTTTCTATGGAGCTGAAACACAGATGCAATGAAAAGTTAGATAGAAAAAAGCTATTAAACACAGCAACCTGACAAGATTTCAAGCTAGCTTACTAAACCTTTTCTGTACTATAATTGATAATATGTATTGTACCTGTAGGTACATTTCTGCAAAACTTTGCTTGCATGTGACTAACATTACTTTTTACTTAGGAGTGGCAGAAACAGATATCAGTTTCTTCTTGTAGGAGAAAGTAATGGTGCTATAGTTGGGAGAATATCTTTGAATAAATAATTTTCCAAATAAGCTCATCCTCACACTTAGCTGGGAATGCGTATGAGTAGTTTAAAAACACATAATGCACATAATACCTCAGACTTATCTGACCATTATCTCAGGGATACTTTCAGTTTACTTTATTCGAAGCCCTTCCATCAGCATCAGGTTGAAAGTAAAATAGTCAAGCGTGACAAGCACTTTGCATAGTGTCTACATCAGGACAAGAGAGCCAAAGCTCAGGGTAAGAGGCTGTGGAAGCTCCTAAGAAGTGTAGGCTACCTTGTCCATATATGATCACTGTAATATGAAACACAGAACAAAGTATACTATTCCTTGGACTTGGGGGTTGCTTTTATATAAATGGGCCTTGGTAGAGGCAGTGTGGAAGACAGACGGTACTGTGTGCCAGGGTACTGTTTCTTGAACACTTATACTATCTTCTTACTATGTACTGTGGGCTGATGTAAGGGTGAAGACTCAGCCCACCTCTTTTGGGATGACTGGTACTATCAATTTCGTGAAATCTCTGATCTCAGGTGAGATGTGGAAGTTAGAAGAACCTATACTTTTCATCCTTTCCACTGGCACTGTCAGGGGAGTTAGTGGAATTGCTCTCATTCAGATTGCCAAAAAAGGACTACAAAGCCTGAATGACAATCACCGAAAAAGAGGGTGGAAGAGGGGGAACACATATTATGCACCAGCACAACCGGTTCATTTGTTTCTCTTCAGGACTGGGAGATAATTAATCCAAGTTTAAGAGAGCACAAAAGCATGTCCTGGGATAGATTAGCTCAATGCAGCAGATCTACAAGGAGGTATAAAGACAGATGCTTTTGGTCCACTATGGAGACCCTAGAACAGAACGGGGATTCCTTTGCTCCAGGATAGTTTAGAAAAAAAATTATTCCGAGCCATATGATGAGGAAAGAGACTTAAGAAATCTTGTTAATAATGAAAGCTACAACCTGGGCAAGAAGCTGACACAGGTGCAAAATACTTTTTACGTGAAAAACTGCCAGGGGAAGTTATAGGAAAGGGCTACAATCAATCCAATACGATCAGATGAGGCAATAGTTTCTTAAAACCATTTATTAACCAGGACAGGGTGTGAAAAGGGAAAGGAAGGAAGTTTTACCACCTGCACTTAACTGATAAAAATGATAAAAAAGGTCTCCAACAGTGGAGTCAGTTACGATAGAACATGCAGGGCAGGGACATTGAAGGAAAGCCCCCTCCCAAAATATTTTATTCATATGTCCACCTGCTGCTGGGACTTGAAGTGTTTGTATGATCTCCCTTGTCATATGGTGACCTTCAGTAAATCCTGAAATGAAGCTATACCAAGGGAACCACATCCTGGCAAAATGTCAAAATCCCAACCACTAGCTTTCAGAAACAGAGGGAGAAAAGAGTTGACTGTTGAATGTCGTTTTGATTGATGCCCTTTTTTATTTCTTTCCAGAGAAATGCATTATTTTCCTCTTCTAGAACTGATGTCCACTACTGAATGAATAAGAGCTAGCAAACTTTTCTTTTTGCTTTGAAGACCCAGATTCATACACCTTAGCTTACACAGGAAAAATGCCTGAGATGCTTATTGAAGAGTTCTTCCCTTTATGCACAAGTTGCTTGGGTAGCCAGATTAAATATATATTTTTAATATTCCTTCACTGTGTAGTTCAGGATGTCTCTAAGGAGGTAAAACACTGGCCTCTGGTAGGAGGAAGAACAGGTTAGTATTAGAAACATTTTGAAGAGGTCACAATAGGACAAGATGCAAAGTTCATTGATCAGAAGCTTTGTGAGCTCCTGAGAAGTGTAACCTGATTCTAAAATGTTAAACAGTGAGAGTGACTGATATGGACTCTCCCTCAAGTAAGCCTCTTGCTAGAAAAGAGGTGAAAAATCTCTCCTCAGAAGGAGTTCACTGCTCAACAGGAGAAACACTTAAACGCTTGAACCATAAACACCCATTTTTCTGGAGATATTCTCCTTGAATTATTTGATCCAAAACAGATGGAACAGAGGATAAGAGGGGTCCTGCCAAGGCAGTCTCCAGTTCCACATATAAAACACCGTCCAGGAAGGAACTAGGGAAAGGGACCTCTCATCACTTAAGGTAAAAAACTAAATAAATCCTTAAAAACAACTGAAGAGGGTATGGTGATTAGAGAGGGACATTTTAGAAGTATCTTACGAAAGACATGAAGGAGCAGCAGATTGTGAAGCCCTGGCCGATATACATATTATATCCTTGGCAGACACTGCAAAGCATATACTGCTTTGCCCGAAACACTGGAAAATTTCCTGGGGAAGACCTGACACACAGAACCACTGCCTGGGCTAGGAGTGACAAGAACGACAGCCTAAAACCCAACCAAATTTACTGCACTGGTGTGCTGGAACACTACATGTAACTTGGTCCCAACATGGAGGACTGATGATCTCCATAGCAGCTTGGAAAAGATCTAGACTTTGACTGGTTTGACGAGGTCAATTTTTCTTCCTTGAATAAAGACCGAGGCAACAATAAAATAAGTCCAGTTGAAAGATCAGCCAGAAGCACAAGTAACTTCTTGAATCAAGGCAGGAAACAAACTGGATCACATACCTAAAGGGAGCCAGACAAGGGCCAGAGACAGAAGCAAATGTGCTTCATGCACCTTCCTACATAATTGAAGGGTAAGAAGATATAATCTGTCTGTCTATACCAGCAGTACATTTCCTGCTTTGAGACTGAGCCAGGTAATCTTAGGGCAATATATGCAGCACACAATGCACTGCCCACAGTGATAACATGCAAATCTCACCTCACTGGACATAAAGAGATGTAGAGCAAGATGAGAAGCACTGCTCCTACAACAGTGGCCAATGAAGATCTCATCCAGGAGCTAAGCTGGCAGAAGTTACAGTACTGAACAATGGTGATCAGAATCGCACAACACATAAACATGGTATACTGAAATGAAGAAAAAGAATGACAAGTTAGCCCTTTCTTGTTGATCAAAGAACCTATACATACAGTTTAAATACAGTAAGTTTACTGTCTCAGTGTAAACAACCCAATGTCCTTGACATAAAAAATTAGTTGCATATTACGTAGTCTAATACATTGTCTTTTCAGTTAACCCAGATAACTTTTTCAGAACTTCAGCAAGCGGCATGAGACTAGAGCAGTTTCTGCAATTAGCAAGAAAGCTTCTACCATAAGTAATTTGTAAAATTTTTGCTAAAGAGTATTCTGAGTTACAGCTTTTTTTATTGTAATTCCTTCTGCATCTCCAGTTTATCATTATACAGTATTGAGATCCTCTTGTTCAAGAAACTGAGTCTGAACATTCACAGATCACCATCATTTAATACTCCAAATTTCCTCATTAATTATTTTTTATAAGGCTTCTCATTAAATCATGCCTGAGTTTTGAACTAGATACTGGGTAGAAAGTATGAAACCTATTCACTCCCATACTGGCTGGCAGATTATTATTGTTTCACTAACAGCTGAATTTAATGTGATAGTTCTTTTGATAAACAGAGGTTGGGCACAAATACAAAAGTGCTGATTGGCATTTGCATTGACCTAAATGCACAGTACTCATTTTTTTTCTATTTAAGAAATCTCAGAAAATTTCCTATTTTCATATATTTACTACGTAAGTTGCATTTTCAGAAATATCTTAATTAAAATGCTCTTTATAGTTTTTCAAGATTTCTAAGTTTCTCCCCTTATCTTTTATCAGGAATGGAATGGGAGAGCATTTTGTTACATAGCCACCAGGTAGAAAATGAAAATCTGAAATATTATAGCACAACAGTTAAGCAAAATAGTAAGGGCACATTCCTATTCGTAGAATAGTTTATCCACTAAATACAAACTAATAAAGTTTACATAACTCATTTTTAAACCAAAAACAAAGATACAAATGGCTAAATGAAATTTTAAAATTTCCACACACAACTTAGTTTAAACTTACTTTTTTCTCCCATTTCGGTCTCCTAAAGTGGCAGAGCACTGGTTCTCACTCCAAGTGATGCCCCAGCATGAAGCCAGCCTAGAGAGGGTCAGTAGGTGTCGTGTTTTACTACGTAAGCATGGCTTTGGAAAGTTTTTTTTTAACAGAATTATTGTTACTTTATATCCAGGGAGGGTATAAAATGCTAGGAATAAAAAAAAAAAAAAACTTTGCAAAACCATGTCATAGTAAAAGATGGCACTTACCTGACCCTCTATAGGTTCCATATTCCCAGAGCTCCATACTTGTTGCAACTTCACTGAGTGCAGGGTTATCTGGGACATCTCTTGGAGTGTGAACCAACAACCCCACAACTCTGGGGGACCTGCAACAGAAAAAAGGGAAGTTCATAAATGGTCTTCTGCTAAATACAATGCTTTTACTCACTACTGCTTGGGGCATTCAATGGGTATGGCCCATGAGGTACAGAAAGATGCAAATCCTAGTGTTATCTTTACTTGATTTATTTTTTAAATAGTTAGATGATGATCAAGCACTGTGGTGACTGTACAAGACAGGCCTATAAGGAAATCAAACAGTTTAAAGTGCTTGGCATTTCTGAGGATCAGGCCTATGATTCTACCATTTCTAATTAAGAAAACTGTAGTTTATTTCCTTCAAATTAAATAAATAGCTAAAAGGTGGTAGTATCTTCACTTTCATTTGTAAATTGCTGAAGGGAAAAATAACTAGAGACCCATTTTGAAGAAGCTCAACAATTTATATCTTGCTGAGCACTCAGCATATTTTGACAGTTTCCCAACACAGCATTGATGTTCATTCAACAAAAAGTCATAGTCCAGCATTACTATGATTTCTGTTGCTGAACTTTAGCAATGAGCCATGCAAGTTGTTAGGGATATTCAGTTTCTTACTATATAAAGAGTTCCAACTCTGGTATTTTTTTCAACATAACAAAAAGTTCCTGAGATGTGTTGAGATTTATTTGAACTATTTTTAAAATCTAAAATCAAAACTAGTAAAAGGTGCTTTATACTATTAGCAATACCAACACGTATATAACAAAACACTTTAACTGAAAAGGGAAATACTGCATTAATTCAGATAATATATATAAATGTAATATGACTCCATTTTGTATGTTAAAGTTTTCCAATAATGGTTTTGATAAGTAGGTTACACTGTTCTTACATAATTAATTATATATGCTAGCATACAGAACCAATCCTATCCCTACTGAGATGTATATAAAATTAAAAGGGAATGAAACTTAGGAGAAGACAGAAAGGCTGGTAACCAACTCTGTTGAATCAAAGAGAGTCATATAATACTATGCAATACAATATCCTCCAACTTACATGGATGTTTGTTTCAAACTCATAGGTGACATGGGAAAAGACAGCAAGAGCAGGGAGGGATACCAGAATTGCACCGATGAAATGTCGAGGCAGCCAGCCAGCAATCACCTCCAGGAGACGCTTAGTGCAAGTCATCACCTCCTCCAGAAAGAATGCCATTCTGAAACAAAAGCACTCAAACTTAACTTTTTTCAACATATCAGCCAACATGCCGTATTCACCTATACGAATATGGTAACTCTAGTAGCTATAGTCCTGGGTTCATAACCAGTCACAGAACAATCTCCAGTAGTCACTTGTGTGCACTGGTAAAAGATAAAAGTTATTTTATT
This sequence comes from Crocodylus porosus, assembly GCF_001723895.1. Lineage (NCBI taxonomy): Eukaryota > Metazoa > Chordata > Crocodylia > Crocodylidae > Crocodylus > Crocodylus porosus. Next base: position 5,979,591 of record NW_017728923.1, on the reverse strand, counting down.
TTTCAAAAACTGAAGAAATATCATTAGCAATTAAGAAAATGTGAAAAGTAGGTGCCTGCCATTTATTAGTTTTAAAATTTTCATTAAGTTTAAGAATTTGTTTCAAATACGGGTGCCCAACTGGTGGCATCTGGCAGTTAATTTGTGGCCCTGGGGGCTGCTGCTGCCTCCATCACTCTAGCTGAAGCTGCAGCCACGTTCTCCAAGCTTCCTCTATATCCTCCAGCTCCTACTTCCTGGCCCTGTGTACATAACAAGGTGCAGGCAGGTCGATGCATAGAGTGCAGTTGGGGGATGGTGTCCATGTGTAGGTTACAACCAGAGAGCCATGGCTCATGCTGGTATGGCCCCTGCTGGTGTAGTGTGTAGACATGAGACCCTTGGCCACTTTGAAACTGAACAGTCCTGGTTTACAGTAACATTACAGGTACTTGAAATGTGGGGCTGTATGTGCTATTAGCAAATCTGTGAATGTTAACTGCAGACTTAGAAACAGTTCAAGTATTTGATTTTCTAACATTTGAAAGCCATCAGAACCAGCTCTCCCAGAACATTTCTAACATTTTAAAACCATCAGAATCAGCTCCTGAAATCAGACTTAGTTACCTCTTATTAAGGAACTTGAGGAGGGTATGGGTTGACAGCTGGCACCATTAGCGTACAAAAAGAGCACCCTCAGTGTACAAAAAGAAGTTATGCTAAGCACAGCTGAGGGCACCTGACACCTCTCACACTTCTCTTCTGGCCTGTTTGTATTTATTATAGCAGCCATCAGTGCAGCTGGCACTGTACAAAATGCTCCTGAAGAAATGGTTCTTACTACAAGGTGCTTACTACCACATTTACTTGCATACCAGATGCACCCTTCCCCTCAAAATTAGCCAGCCAAAATTAAGGGGTATGTTTTAAGTGTGGAACTTGATTTCTGTGCCCGAATGAAGACATGGGGACACTGCAATGGCTGCCGGAGGCTGTGCTGCCTCTCTAGGCACGTGCAGGGGGGCAAAGTCCAGTTCTCTGCCAAACTGGCAACAGCTTTTGGCTGTGAAGCAGCAGCAACTGTGACAGAGTTAAAGCTTTGAGCAAGGAGAGGGGGTGAGTGATTAGGGGTGTGGGAAGTGGGCCCTATTCTATTTGGATTCAGCCCAAATCAGGGACAGTGATTCGATTCGTTGATTCGGATCACTGTCCCTGATTCAATTTGGCCAAATCTGAATCTGAAGATTAGATGCTGATTCAGAGAATCAGGGATTTGGACGTAGACACAGCTTTAAATGTTTTTCTACATACCTTGAGGTATCAGCGTGGCTTGTGAACACTGTGATGCTGGATGCATCCCACAGGAGTGCAGGGGGGCCCTCCACGTGCTTGGTGGTGAACGCAGAAGTAGTTCTGGTCCACTTCTGGGTCCCGGATGCCCCCCCGCTCCCCCTAGACCCAGGAGGCACCAGTCACCAAGCCGGTGGGATGCAAACCCCCCCCTC
>NW_017728923.1:5956110-5978007 GCF_001723895.1 Crocodylus porosus | reverse complement strand
CCCCCCCGTGGGCTCCCCAGTGGACCTGGAAGTGGACTGGAAGTACTTCTGGTCCACTTCCAGGTCTGCTGCTGAGCGCGCTGGGGAGCCCACCGCACTTCTGTGCGATTCTCCTTGTGCCCCAGCATTGCAGTATTCACAAGCTGCCTGGTACCTTGAGGTACGTAGAAAAAGCATTTAAAGCTGTGTCTATGACCAAATCGCCGAATCTTTCTGAATTGATTTGGAGGGCTCTGATTTGTTTTGGAGAGATTTAAAGGGTCCTCTGATTCAATTCAGGTTCAGAGATTCAGCCACTGAATCAGGGATCCAAGTTTTGCACAGCCCTATGAGTGATGCTATGTGTACAGATGCTAAGCACTGTATTCTTCCCCTCCTGCATGCATCCAGGAGCACTGAACCATGGCGAGACCATGCTGTAGCAGGGAAGGCCTTGGAAAAATATTTTTTTCTTTATTCTGCCTTCCTAAAACAAGGTGCATGTCTTACTTGGGGATATGTAATATCCCAGAAAATAGGGCAGGTAAAGGTCCAAATCCATTTGCTGCAGCTACACATATCCTAGCTAATTCACAAGCCCTGATCTTCACAAGGGGTTAAGGACCTTAACCGTACAAAAATCCAGGTTCTTCTGTATTATTACAGAATTTAAACTAAAGTGCATCTGTCTTTATATTGTTACATTAAACTACTCCTGTCTTTCTTAACAATACGACCAATTACTAGAAAGAGAGACACGGTTTTACATCTTATCAATCATCACTAAAGATGACTGTCATATGAGAACTGCCTGCAACAATGTTTAAAAAATATCTGGAATTTCAACTATTCACAGTTCTAATGCAGTGAGACAAAGCACGGGTACAGAGCATAGGCCTACAAGTCATGAAGCAGTGCCATACAGGGACATTCAAGTTAGGTCTTAAGGTGCTAGCCTAGGTATCAGAAGCAGTAAAGGTACATCAGTATGGTGTTTTTCCCAAAGCGCTGTGCTAATTTTCTCTGCAATGGTAGTCAATCCAAGGATAATGCTTCTGGAAACTAAGCTAGCTCCTTCGACCCAACTTTGATATCTGTGCCTGAAACTAGGCCTGTATGAAGCAGCAAGTATTCACTTCAGATTCAGATTCAGCTGATTCGGAGGGACAGTGATTCGATTCGGCTTCAGCGATTCGGCCGTAGACTATAACAGGGAATCACTAAAATACCTATAACTTTGTAATTTTCTTTGCAGATTCAGATGAAAACAGCAGAGGTGGTAGCTGAAGGCATGACGCCTGCCAAGTTTCAAGGAGACAGGTGCAGGGGTTTCTATGAAAGTGCACCTCAAACTGTTGAAAGTAAAACTCATATCACTTATCTGTGTTAAGGCCGAGCGGGATGAAAATAGTAGGGATGGCAGCCCCTTTGTGCGCCCATGAGACCTTGCTGCAAACCTTCCAAATATCTGAATAACTCTGAATCAATTTGGAGGCTTCTGATTCAATTTGGACCTTTTAACCGGTATCCCGATTCGATTCGGATTTGGAGATTCGGCCACCAAATCGAGCCGAATCTCCTCTGAATTGAATCAGCTACCAAAGCTTTGCAGTACCCTACATGATACTGTGGTATGTCATGTGTACACATTAGCAGTTACTGTACTGGGGACTACTCACAAAAATTAGGTCACTTACCAGAACAAAGTTTCACATGTAGGCATCATAGAAATATGCAAAGAATAACAGTCATGCACTTAGAATTACTCAGCTCGTTCAGAAGCAAAAATGTCTTTTTCTACTATATTTTAGACTTAAATGAAAGGCATGATGGAAGTGAAAGGTGAAAGCTTGGCAGAGCTAAAGTTCTCTGGATAGATTTAACATTATTATTCTTTTTCTTTAGGTGGTCTGGTTGTTTGTTACTGTAAATCAATTTTGAATTTCTGAACTTTCTTTTTATAGTTTTTGTGAAGGAACTACAACATTTTTTTAAGGGTTCAAGGTTCCATTTCTTTTCTTTCCTCTTTTATTGTGTTACTCCATGTAGCAGGAATTAGAGTCAAGCCCTTGCTATGAACCAGAGAAGCTGGCTTGGCCAGGGAAGAACTCACCTGAGTGCACCCAGGAGAACCACATAGCCACAGGTGCATGAGGAAAAGGGTCTGGGGGTAACCTGGGGAAGGGGCAGGCCTCCTAGGGCACAGGGTCACGTGTCTGGAGAAGCCCACCTTCATTGGCTCAGTGGACTGGCTGGGCAATTGAACAGAAAGCCAGAAGACGGATCAGCATTTGGCATCTCCCAGAGAGGGGAAGAGTAGGGCTTAGGCATAGTGTTGTACATCCTGTGTGGAGATGTGAGATGCAGATGGCCGAACCAATGAGTCCCACAGAAGCCAGGATAAACCTCAAGTAAAGATCTGACCAACCTGACAGAAAGAGATAAATGCAATGGGTGGCCGGGTTCATAAGGGGCTAGTCTGGTAATTTCGGGGATTGGCAGAGTTGGGATCTGTATCTGAGGCACCCAGTAAAGGCACGGCAGTGTCAGGAATAGATAAGAGATTGGAAGAAAATTAATTTAGGGGCTGAGAATGACCTTAGAGAAATGATCAAGAAGCAAGAAGGGAATTCATTTATGAATTATGAATGAGTTTATAGGAATGATTAGGAAGCATGAAGTAAATTAGTTTGTAGGTTTGAATGAATTCGTGGGGGTGAATGGGAAACCCATAAGAGAGTTAAGTTATGGAATTATGGAATGAATTTATAAGATTACTTAAAAGAAAATGAGTGAACTAATTTGAGGACTCCACGAGTGAATGTGCATAACATTATGTTTATAAATAACCAGTCGAAATAACTTCTGGATAGTGATTTTGTGAAAGGGGAGAAAAGAGGAGTTAACTGACAGTATAAGGAATATGGAAGGAACCCAGAGAGAGGGGCCCAGGCTGGAACCTTAACATAGGACTGGTGAGAATCTTTCACGACAAACCTGAGTGGAAAGGGACAGGATGTCAGGGAGGTGGTCCTGCAGACAAACCAGTGGCCTAGCCAGATGGATCTTCACCCAAGGAATTACCTAACCTCCCCACAAAAACCAAAACATCAAGGCATGGCAGGAGTGCGGGACAAAGGTCAAGGTATGTTCCAACATAACGGGGACTTGAAGATCTATATGCACTTACACTGCAATTTAATACAAACCTTTTTGTTTACATGGGAAAACCTATCTATCGTCATAGAAAGTTCTGAATAGCAAAAAAAAACAAAAACAAAAAAAAACAGAGAAGGGACAGAGATGCACTGTAATTTAACAAGTGTCCCACTAGAGGGAGATACTAGACTTTTTAAACAGACTGGAAAATACAAAATCCACTTAACAGATTTTCATTTAAGTACAAATAAAACAAAAAAAATCCCCAAGCACCCAACCCCTACCTCTCCAAAAAAACCCCTCAAACAAAAAGTAATAGCAAAAAGTAACAAACCCTACCAAACAACTAAAAACCTATGAAAAGCTAATATGGAATAATTCTGACAACCAATTTTTTTTAGATAGCAAAAAAAATTCCTAGATTATGTACAGTGAAAATGGGGTATTATACTCCCAACTCTATCACTTCTGACAGCTCAGGTAAAAGTCTCAGGTTGCCAGTAGATGTGCTGGGGGCTGCTCTAAAACACTATATTTAAAACATGCCGGAACAGACTGGATTAACTGAGTCTGCTGGAGCATGGTAATTACTGTGCTCCAGCCAGCCTCCACATCTTGCGTATTAGCATTCCCACACTTCAAAATGGTGACAGGAGTGCTTTAACTAAAGCTCATTGAATGAGCTTTAGTTCAAGAACCCCCAATGCCATTTTGAAGCATGGGGACACTAATACATGAGACATTTCAGCATTTTACTTAAAATGACCCCTCCCCGCTCTGGCTCCCAGAGCATGTATAAAAGTACCCTCAAAGACTTAAGTGGAAGAAGATTTAGTCCAGGTCTTGAAGATTCCACAGTAAGCTTACTTAAATGTGAAGATCACTTTTCCATACAAAGTGCAAACATTAAAGCCTAAATACACACAGTCAAACAGCACAAGGCTGAACCAATTCAATCTTCACAGGTTAGTCTAAGCTGCATAGATTGAACCAGTAAGTAAGTGAACAGACACTGACTTTTGATTCCAGAAATGCAGCCACATGCCTGCACTGGCCCAGGCCAAAAGCCGGGGGGGGATGGTTTGTGGGGTGGGGGGTGCACTAGAGAACACTTCCATGCTCAGCTGGAGCAGACAGCTTGGGCCACAACTAGCCTAGCTACCCTGTGATGGGGGGTTTGCAGGGAAGGGAACAAAGCATCCTGGGTTTCTGGGGGACTGTGAATTAACTTGAATTTGGAGGAGATTTGGGACAGAAGTTCAATAAACCGATTTAACCTAAAACAGTTAAAGCTGATACTATATCCATCTAGGTTTATCTTAAACCAGTTTTGGCCATTTTGAAAGCAGTTTATGTGCACTGAACTTCTGTTATGCTACAAATTTGAACTGGCTTCCTATCACTTATATCAGTTTATGTGTAATTTCTGTCCCTAGCCTGAGGGTGGCATTCTATTTCACCATAATCATTTAAGTGGCAGTCTTATAATTTTTCAAGTGGCATTCTTTTCACTTGCATGCAGTTACTAGTTTCCTAGCGGTGTAGATCCATACGAGGGTGTGCCGACTACTCACTGGCCATGCATGAGGCTGGTTCTATACGTATGTTCCTTGTGACTGTGTACCAGCACCTAAGACATAGGTCAGGCATTATCCAGATGCTTCCTTGGTGCTCCATTAGAAATTGGATCCCTGGGGGGTTGCAAGAGAATACTGGACAAGGGTCAGCGTAATACTGGACAAGGGTCATGACCTGCTAGCATGGCTGTTACAGTACCAGGCCAGGAAGTCTGAGAGATGCAGGTTCAAACACGCTGGAAGGAGAAGGGGTTATAATTTGAGGGTGCCTGTACATGAGCGTGGAGGCTGCTCTGATGCACTGTAATTACAGTGCGTCAGAGCAGACTTGATTAAGTGAGTCTGCTGGAACATGGGAATTACTGCTCTCCAATAGCCTACCGCATCTCATGAATCAGTGCCCCTGTGCTTCAAATGATGGTGGGGGCACTTGAACTAAAGCTTATTGAACAAGCTTTAGATCAAGTGTCCCTGCCACCATTTTGTAGCGTGGGGACACTGATACATGAGACATTGCAGCACTTTAATTAGAGCGGCTCCAAAAGTCACTTCTTACCCCTGGAGCACATGTAAAAGTGCCCTGAATCTCTGGCTTTTCTCCCCACCTCCACCCCACCTCCATTTTGTTTCTATGGATTTGCATGAAGGTACATGAATATACATCCATCTGTGAATGCAGGGTTGTGTCCAGGAGCAGAATGTCTATCTGTCATACGTGATAAAAGTACTACTTAAATGACTAAAAAATTGTCATTTAGACAACCACAGGGAAACAGAATGATACTGCAAGAGTTGATATATGGGTGAATTGTGGAATGCCAGGAGAAATGAAATTCAAATACCCACACTATGTGCCTATTCCTCCATTGGTGAAATCCCAGTCAACACAATAGAAAAGTGACAACTTTTGCATTTCAGTTGCAGGCGTCACTAGAGCTACTGGAACTCCACATATGCAGTTATGAGACATCTCCTACCTATTCCCAGTGATCATCTGTGCCACCATAACATAGGCAGGCAGAGAGACAGATTTTGTAACATGCAAGTTATGTGTAGATACCACTGTGCAGCTAGCTTTCTCTAGACTAGCCTGCTACCAGACCCCTGAAGGGATGAGGTAAAGCAGAAGGCCTTCTACTGAACCTCTATACTAGGATAACTGTCACCCTGTGGAAGCCATTATAACCAGCCCACAGTAAACTTGATCAGTTAGTCACCATGATGGAGTCACTTCTATATTCAAATGTTTGAAAAATTAATAGTAATGAATTCCAGAAGAATACAACATTCTACATTTGGCAATACTTACATATTATCTCACAGTGATCTTCTGGAACAGCATTTATAGTAAAGTTCCACATTCTGGTATTAAATCTAATTTCATTCAACCCCATACAACCCTATCTTTTATAATACAATGCCTTCACATGTGGCCAGGACGCAGCAAGTTGAGCTGGGGCAGAGCAGCCTGCCAGCTGGGGGGTGACTGTGTCTCATAGATACAGCATTCTCTTTAGGAATCCTATTTATACTGGCTTTTAATTCAGAACAAGAGGACACTGCAATAACAACTAGATAAAAAAACCAAAATGCCTGTATTTACACTTAGTTCATAACCGAATGAATTCATATATAGTATATACTGTCTTCTTGTGCAACTGTTTACAAAACCCTTACATGCTGAAAGCTGTAGCTGGTCAATACTCATCTTCCAAGAAACATTTTATAAAATGCAGAGCTGGAAACATGAAGCTCTCTTATACTTCTAATTACATCTATTGGAAGTTAAAGCAGTAAGGTGTCAAATGGTGGGGGAGAAGGACATTCTTCACACTGTACTTTTGCAACTGGAGATAACACTTTCAATATACTTTTAAAAAGAAGTCCACTGCCAAGAAAATATTTAAGAAAAAACTTCCTCAGGCCCAGAACACACCAAATGGATCCAGACCATGCTATGACAAGAAATGTAAAACCTACCAACACATCTCCTAGCCACCCTGAATGTGAAGTAGCGCCTCCTGATATCTAGCCTGAATCTACTCTCAGTCAACTCATGGCCGTTATTCCTTGTTATTCCCAGTAGTGCTCGGGGGAACAGGGACTTTCCCACTGCCTGCTGGTCTCCCTTGGCCAGTTTAGAGACGGTCACCAGATCCCCTCTCAGCCTTCTCTTGTGGAGGCTGAACAGGTTCAGATTTCGAAGCCTCTCCTCATAGGGCCTGCCCTGCTGTCCCTGATCATGCCAGTGGCCTCCTCTGGACCCTCTCCATGTTGTTCACATCCTTCCTAAAATGCGGCACCCAGAACTGGATGCAGTACTCCAGCTGCAGTCTGACCAGTGTCACATAGAGGGGGAGGATCACCTCCTTGGATTTGCTCGTGATGCATCTGAGGATGCATGACAAGGTGCGATTAGCCTTCCTGACTAATCACACATTGGCAGCCCATGTTCATCTTGGAGTCTATAATGACTCCAAGATCCTTTTCTGCCTCTGTGCTGACAAGAAGGGAGTTCCCCAGCCTGTAGGTATGCTGCTGGTTCTTCTTCCCTAGGTGTAGTACACTGCACTTGTCAGTATTGAATCCCATCTTACTCTCATCCACTCACCCCTGTAACCTGTCCAGATCCAATTGCAGCCTGTCCCTCCCTTGTAGCCTGCCCACTTCTCCCCACATCTTAGTGTCATCCGCAATTTGAACAAGGTGCTTTTCACCCCTTCGTCCAAGTTGCTGATGAAGATGTTGAACAGCGCAGGCCCGAGGACCACATCCCTCCAGGCTGAAAATGACCCGACCACCACCACTCTCTGGGTGCAGCCCTCCAGCCAACTGGCGACCCATCTGACTGTGTAGGCATCGACACCACAATCTCCTAATTTTTCTAATGAGAATGGGGTGAGAGACAGGGTTGAAGGCCTTCCTAAAGTCCAGAAAGACTACGTCCACTGCGACATCTGCATCCAAGGATTTTGTGACCTGGTCGTAGAAGGCATCAGGTTGGTCTGACAGAACCTGCCTCTAATGAACCCATGTTGGTTGCCCCTAAGCATACTCTCCCCTGCTTGTCCCTCGCAGATGTGCACCTGGATAATTTTCTCAAAGAGCTTCCCCAGGACCAAGGTAAGACTAACAGGCCTATAATTTCCTTGGTCCTCCTTTTTTGAAAATGGGGACCATATTGGTCCTTTTCTAGTCCTCCGGCACCTCTCCAGAGCACCACGAGTGCTCGTAAAGCTGTGCCAGGGGTCCCACAATGACCTCTGCTAATTCCCTCAGCACTCTGGGGTGGAGGTCGTCAGGACCTGCTGATTTGAACATGTCCAGTCCCTCCAGAAGTTCCCTGACTAGGTCCTCACTGACCCTGAGCCTGGCTGCGCCTCCCCTGGGACCATAGGTGATCCTGGTGAGGGGGATGACCTGGTCCCTGCTCACCTCCAGAGTATAATATATCTCATCTAAGGCACCAAATGCCCTGATGGAAAATATGTAGGTGAGACTAAACAACAACTGCGCACCAGAATAAACGCACACCAGAAATCTCTCACAGACAAAAACACCCAATTACCAGTGGGGGCACATTTCTCACAAGAAAACCACTCTCTCGCCAATCTCTCAGTTCTAATCCTCAAAGGAAACTTACAAAACAGTTCTCAGAGATGAGCCTATGAACTTCACTTCATCAACCTCCTGGATATAAAAAATCATGGACTAAATATAGACTTTGGATTTATGACACATTATAACCTGCCTGACATTTGACTCCCCAGGTACCTCTCCGCTATTTAACTGCTACATTCATCCCCCTTCTCCCCCACACCCAGCCTGTCTCTCACCCACTGATTCCTCAATTTATATCTTAAGGCCTTGCTGAAGTCTAAGTAAATGATGTCAACCTCATGTCCCTTGTCCAGCTGGTTAGTTACCTGGTCAGAGAAGGACACCAGGTTTGTTAGGCGTGACCTACCCTTGACAAAGCTGTGCTGGTTGCTTCTTAATACCCCACCAGTTACAAGCTTGTGGTTGAGGGCCCCTTGACAATTTTTTCTAAGATTTTCCCAGGACTGAAGTCAGACTGACTGGTCTATAGTTTGCAGGGCTGTTCCTCCTCCCTTTCTTAAAGATGGGTGGGTACCATGTTAGACCTCTTCCAGTCATTCAGGACTACTCCTCGAATTCTACAACTCTTCAGACAGCTTCGCCAGAGGCCCTGTTATGAGTTCAGCCAGTTCTTTCAGGACTCTCAGATGCAGGTCATCTGGCCCAGCAGACTTGAAAACATCCAAATGTTCTAAGAGTACCCTCACCTGTTCAGGACTGATTTCATATGGACTGTTGTCTTCCCCATATTCCCTGGGCTTCTGGACAAGTGAACACTCCCATCTGATTTCAGGAATACCAATGTGAAGTATGTAGGAGCTCTGCCTTTTCACAGGGACCAACTGTGGGCTGCCACCCTGTATTCAGTAGGGGTCCTACAGTGGAGCTTGTGCACTGTGGGACCCCTACCCTACAGTTGGGGTCCCACAGTGGAGCTTCCTAGCAACAAGTCATCATTTGCATTTTTTTAACTTAAATCCATAGCTAGACCTTTTTAGGAAAGAGATCAGAAGAACTTTAGCTTAAAGGATGTATTATTTGCACAGTATGCAAAGTATATTCAGGGAAACATTAGAGACTAAGCCATCAGAGGGAATCAGGAATAAGAAATAGCCCTAAGGAAGAAAAGCTCAAGTTTCATTTTTTCTCTTTAATGCCTCTTAGGGCGGAGTTACATGTTACACTTAGACCACAGTATGGATACTTAAAACGCAAGTGTCCACATATTAAAGCTTCTTACCTTGTGCTAAGTGCCCTCTAAGCATCTCAAAATGATGCCACTTCTAGCAAAGGTTAACTCTGGGCTGTGCTACGTAGCTCATATTAGGAGAACTTCAGTCTGCTCCACAGAGATGAAACGAGCAATTTGCAATCCTCCAGCACCTCAGCACTCAAACAACCCAGAGAATGGATAGATTCCAGGTGTCCTGCCTCCTAACCACACCCTTGCTCACCAGCCCTTTAGTAACAAGTCAGAGTTGTGCAGCCAAGAAATGGTATTAACTCTTAATGTGCTGCTACTCACAGCATTGTCTAACTCCAACACCACCTAGCATTCCATAATTTAGTCTGGTTTAAGTGTTAACATGTAACTCCACCCTTAGGAACATAGGACTGGAAGAACCTCCCAGGCCATCAAGTCCACAGTCCCTACCATGTGCTGGCAATCATTTACCCAAGGAATCTAAAATCAGCACTTCAAGCTCTCACAAATACAAGGAACAGTACTGGAAACACCAAGAACATTGCAGTATAATATCATAGACAAAAGCAGGGGAGATGAGGGAAATGACAATGCAATGCCACTGAATGATAAGGGAGTCATTGATTAATACAGTCTCAGAAGATCCTAGGAAAAAAGAGCTATGCCTCAAATTAGAGGAAAGCAAACTCTCCACAGTTCATTCCAGTCTGACCTAGATGAAAAATTCCATCCTAATGCAACTCTGGCAATTAGTATGATCCTGAGCAGAAAAGGAAGACATTCTAGCCAGAACTTCTGCGTTTCCTAAGTAGAAGCAGAAGCATCAACACGCCACAGTTAACACACGACACCTCCACCCCCCTGCTTTAGCTATGACCAACATCCCAGTATTTCAGAAGGCAAAATAAAACACTGGCAGGCAAGTTTCTTTGGGTAGATGTAATATCTTTTATTAGACCAACTAAATAATTGGAGAAAAGTTCTTTGCAAGCTTTCGGGCACACACACCCCTCTTCAGGCATTCAGGGTGTGTGAGCTCATAAGCTTGCAAAGAACTTTTTTGAAACTATTTAGCTGGTCTAATAAAAGATATCACATCTACCCAAAGCACCTTAGACCAACATGGGTACAACCAACAGCCCTGCAAATAAAACACTGTACACCAGAAGGATTTACAAACAGAAAAAAAAATCTTCTTGGTCCCTACCGGTAACCAACAAAAGCAATGAAGCATAAGGCAGCTATTCTACAAGACAATTATTGCTACACCCAAACATGGGAATTGCCAATACCCAATTCCAAATATCAGACACACAGACTATTGAGCCATCAATCCCTGTCCTTTCTATAAAGATATCCGATTCAAACTTAAGGTGAATCAAGTTCTCTGTCCCCACCACCTTGCCTGGAAGAACAAAGCTTTGAAACTGAAGAAAAGGGAAAGAAAAATAGGGCTTCCCATTTCATTCAGAGCACTCAATTTTCTTCCAGAAAAACAAAGGAAAGAGACCCCAGGAAGTTTGTCTGCAGTTTAGTTAGACCCTGGATAAGCACAGAGCAGGCTTTCACAGCAAAAATGTCAAGGGAAGGTACCTAGCTACTAACGCCATTTAAGCACAGTGTATTCAGAATGAAAAATTTGTCTTTTATATAATGTAAACTCCATTACCCTTTACTCATGGGAAGGAAGCACCAAGTCATCTGCTTTGGATACTGTGACCTGTGAGAGCCATCCAAGTAAGGATTTTACTGAATAAAAACTTATCTACAAACTGTTAGGGAGAAAGGTTAGGGAATGTACCCTGTGAGGACCACTGAAAATTTTTTCAGCAGAGTGGATTCTTTGTGTGTCTATTACACATCATATACCTTTACATGTCTATTGATAAAATCAAGTACCCTCATATTTTAAAAATTACTACATTTTTGTCCTCAGTCCCATCACTTATGTAAGTATAGGGCAATAGGGCATCCCCATGGCATCCTTGTGGTGGCTGAAACAGACAGTTTCAGATCTCTCTCTCAGGCTATCTCAGGTTGGACATAGGCTATTAGACTTGGCTTACAATGTATGGATTCATTTGTAGTAAATAATAATACAAAAGAGCAGCACATAAAAACCCTTCATTTAAAAATTTACAACATTTTGTCTTCCATAAATAATAACTTATGAATTACTTTTTAATCAGAAGTTACTAAGCTATAAATAAAACAGTTGTCACCTTTCTGTGACATCAGCCATTTTTTTTAGACTTTCATTCACTTTACCTAATTGAGACGATAAGGGACAGCACTTCCAACAGGATGGCAATGATGAATACAACAACTGCTGCAGGTGGGAGAGGGGAACTGGCCATCCCATGTTTCAGGAAGCAAGTGATAGAGAGTATAAGGAAGACTGTTGTGGAGAGGAACACATCCAGGAGTGAACTGAAGGTAGCACTGGCAAATGTCTTCACAGGTGCATTCCTTATAACCTATTTGGAATACAAGGGTTGGGGAGAGAATATAAACAAGTCTTTTTGTTCTTAATTCTTTTGTATTGTAGATCAACAGATCATTTGAAAACAAATGGAAGGAGGAGGAAATACAGAAATTTCATTCCTTATCAATTCAACATAAGTACTTTATGTTCATGGTGAAAGAAACTGGGGTCTCAGTTCAGTTTCTAGTGGATGAGTCATGCAACAAAAGACATTATCAAATTTACACCCTTGTCTGCCGAAATATTTTTAAAGAGCACCAAAATGTTTTTAGTGTGCTAATAATATAGAAAGCCTGCATAAAAACCATGTAAAGTTTATATAAAAATATTTAGAACTAAAAAACAATGACTTAGAGATGTGAACTCCCCCATTTTCCTTTATTCATCTGTAAAGCTATAAACTAGAATCCAGGTGGAATGAACAGAATGTATAGTTCTATTTTCTTTTGAAGCTTCACCACCTTCAAGGTCAACTTAGATTCTGAAGCAAACAAATCAGGTTTAAACACAAAGTAGCTTGTTTTCAAAGCTGCCATGAGCCGACAATTTGATTCCACAAAGGAATTCCTTTTGATTTACAGAAATACTACACCAATTATAGTCAGCAGAACTGACAAATGAACTTGTTTATCATATGCTGCTCACTCTATGCTCTTAACAGCCTAATGCAATCAGCTGTCTGGCACCATTTCTGTAGTAGTGGTCTGTTGTACAATATTTTGTAATCCAAACAGATCTATTATAACAAGATCCTTGAGGCCATGCACAAAGCTGTATGCAGCTGAAACAAGAAAAGAAGCAAAAGTCTTGGAAAACATATAAAGGTTAGTATTATTTTTAAAATATATTGTTGACATGTTAAAATAAATGACTGCACCATAGCAAATATCTTACCATTAGTAACAGGAAAAGGAACAAAGTTGTTGACTGTGCACAAATGTGCAATAGGATGCTGCTCCCACAAATATGAAGCTTGTACTTTTATATCAATTTATCATGTAATATTGGTGCAAATACTCAATATTTATTCTAACTATAAACGATCAGGATACCCGGTCTGGGGTTGAAAGTTTACCCCTCTTTTAAATTTTATTCAAATGTTGAATAAATCCAATAATTCTTTATTTAGATTTGATGCATGGGTTGTATTCAAATTCTGTTGTGACTTGATCATTTTACTGTAGTTTATTTTTTCCTTTGTCTAAAATGTGTACCAGTCTGGAAGATGTAATATTTAAAGTTAGTGGTGCAAAATCAACATTTTTTTCTCTAGTTTGAGGACAATCTAAACAAAAACCACTGCGCAATCCTAAATAAAGGATTTTCAGATTTATTCAACAGTTGAACAACATTTTAATTGCCAGAAACAATGCTACTTACAAGTTATACAAACATAAAATATAAACCAGAGTTCAAAATTAGTAATGAATTCTCATGGGATCAAACCTGATGATGTCATCTAATTACTAACCACATTCTGACAACAGGTTTTAGAAATGTTTTGCTAGTTTAAAATTTCCCTTTTCACTGGGGAAAGTTACTTACTTTTAAAAATGAAAACAGAAAACAGAGCAAAGGTTTTCTACATCATCAGCAAACAATGAGCACATATTTTAAACCAGCTTTAAATCAGTTACTATTAGCTCTTAGTGAAAAATCATTAAAGACCAGTATCTGATAAAAGGCAAAATTCATGAAGAAGGAAACGTAACTTGACTCCCTTTGGGATTCTTAGGATATGGACATATGAACAGCTTACCAATGGGCAAAAGGGGAGGAAGTTTTACTGCATATTGGCTGCACTGTGCTAACTATCATACACTTCTCCTGCAATAAGCGGAAGCTGAATTGCCACTAATATAATGATAGGTGGGTGAGTCCCAGACACTAAAGGAGGCAATAACAGAATGGAGCTAGGGGTGCCTCACTCTCCCATTTCTTCAGCCCTCCTCAGGCACCTTCTCTGCAGCAGCTCTGGCTCCAGCAATGGAGAGGGCAGGGCAGCAGTGGTGCACAGGGCAGGAGCAGCAGCTGGAGGTCCACTGCTGCGGGGGTGGGGGGAAAATGTAACTTATTTTTCTACCACTGAAAACTGGTCTTTAAATGGCCACTCAACACCAAAACAACGAGGTGCTTTCTCACCCTGCAGCAGTGAAACTCCAGCTGTTGCTGCTGTACTGTATGCTGCCGCTGCCCACAGCGAAGTACTAGCCAGTTAATCCTGTGAAATGCAGAAGTTTAGCCCAGAGTGGCAGAGGGGTAGGTCATCACAGTTTAGCTTCTACCTACTGTGCAATGAGAGTATATGCAAGAGCAGTTACTGTGAGGCAAATACAAAGATGTGGCTTTTCTGGAAAATGTTCCAATGCCCTAAATAGAACATGATCTGATTTAGCATGTTTATTTGACTTGTATCTAGTAAACAAAACTAAAAAAATACCCCTGTGTTAATTTTATGTCCCAACAGCCACACATATTTGAACTGAAATATTTGATTAAGAAAAAAATGAAATACAGCACACTTAATGTGGTTGAAATGTTATATTCAAACAAATTCAAAGCTTTATGTTGAAAGCAATTATTTTTATTGGAATACTCATAAAAATGTAAAGACAATACACAATAGCATGTACTTCCTTTACATTGTTTGTTTAAATTTAAGGAAAAAAATGAAGGCACTGAAAACTGCTGACACACTAATTTTAGCACACCCAAAGAACTGTGCATGATATGCTGTGCTTTGGTTTTGATTTGACCTGCACAGTCAATTTGTGAATTCATAACTTGCTTTTTGGTATGAATTATTATGTGAGTGTATTTACCCTCCTGTTTACAAATCACTAAAACATATATATACTCTCTCACATTTCCTAGGGATAATCACCTGAAAAACACTAATTACAACTTTGAAACCACCAAGCTTGCCCAATATTGTATTGGTATCCATTCATTGTTACCAATGATTTTTATGAAAAATAAATTTTTAGAAAGGGAAAATTTCTCACGGAAAAATAAAGTACTGGAAAATTTTCTGCCCCACATCTCTGCATGGCAGATATATGGTAAAGCTCTTTTAACTCGTACTAAAATGCCCACTTAAAGAGCCACTGAAAGCTTCTGACATGACTTTTACACAGTTTCTCTACAAGATAGATATTTGCAATAGACTTTGATAATGCTGTGGTCTCCTTTCAGTTCTTACCCTAAGGACTAAATACCATTTCATGTCTCCAAAGCTGTTTATCCACTGTGACAATAATTTCACATCCCATGTTAGGACATACTCAGTCCTGAACAGGAAACCACTTTTCTGGATTTAAAAAAAGTCAAGGCCTTAAAAGTGTTGTGTTTCCAAACTGCAAGGGATATCACTGCAAAGGAAAGACTCGCATCTTACAGCAGGGGATATAACTCTTGCATGTGTTTGTTCATATAACTCTTGTCAAGAGGTATAAGATCTCAGATTCATGACTTATAAACAGATAAACCACTCTAGGTCATTTTTTATTTTTGTGTGGCTTACTTAGCCATACAGTTGGAACACATTGAGGCATCTCGGTTTACAGGTCAAAGAACTAAAAAACTCAAAATAAAATAAAATTAAAACCTTTATAAAATACTTTTTCTGTAATGTGTGTAGCATATAAAAGCATGGAAGTGTGAAGCTGGTTTAGGTTTTCTTCTGATTCTTTGATATAAGCATATTTGTTGCTTTGACATTTACATATAACATACCCATTTTAATATCCAAATAGGTAAAATCTTACTTCCATGATGCATGATTTCTCTAGGATTCATGAATGCCTACATGAATTTAGCAATCTGAGCATTTTTGAAAATTATTTTTGCATATAAAGATGTAGTTCTTGTCCTTCTTTCTTTTACTTCCAGCTGGAAAGAGCTAGAGTTACTGTACTGTAAACAGTGTATGCAAATATTATTACTTATGTCCATATGCACATTGTTTTTAATTTCAAGGACTCTAATGGTTTATAAACAGCAGCAAATATTTGCTAACAGTGTTGTTCCATGTAACAGCTTTATTTTTTTTCTTGTTTCTTGTGTTTATTGTAACATAAGGTTTATACATAACAATGATCACAAAAGTAAGTAAAACAAGATATAAATTAATTAAAAAGGACACCAGCATGTAGACAGATATGCATGCAGTAAGGTTCTTCCGACCTTCCCCTTTTTGGCTTAGTACAGACAGTCAAAAAGCCTGAGGCTGAATCATTCAATCTTTGCAGATTAGTGTAAGCTGCATAAATTGAACGGATACACAAGTGAACACACATTCATTTTTGATTCCAGAAATGCAGCCACAGGCCTGCAGTAGCCTAGGCCTGAAGCTGGGGGGCGCTACAGCATGCCTCCCTGCTCAGTTGAAGCAGGCAGTTTAGGCTAAGGCTAGCCCAACCCCACTATGAGAGGCAGTTTGCAAGGGAGGTACAAAGCATCCTCGGGTACTGGGGGGACTGTGAGTGAACTTGAATCTGGAGGGGATCTGGGACAGAAGTTTAATACACCAATTTAACCTAAATTAGTTAAATTTGATACTACATCCATCCAGGTTTATTTTAAACTGGGCTCAGCCACTTTGAAAGTGGTTTACTTGTACTGAACTTCTGTTGTATTACAGATCTGAACTGGTTTCCAATCACTTATACTGGTTTATATGTAATTTCTGTGCTGAGGCTTTGAGATTAATGAAGCACTCTCTTGGCCTACAGACACATCTATCTGAAGTACAAAAGCACAAAAATGAGAGGCTATCACTACACTGCAATGGTCTCTAATGAGATCTGCAGTTGTAATAGGCAGGTGGTGTCAGACCCCGTATTCTGACAGGATATGTTCATGTGGGAAGAATGAGAATGATGACTGAAATCACTGTTTGTGATCTTGCTCATTCTTTGACGAAATAAGAGCAAAATGTGGAATTTTTTTTAGTACTGGGCTAATGAAGAAGAAAAAATTTGGCTCCTCTCTAGCAATGACTCACAGCTTGTTCTATACTATCTAGGTGTGTCTGCATTACTTGCACAAAGAATACAATATCAAAATTAAATTGAATTCCCTGCTTTTAATTTTTTACTTTTCTATTTATACCACTTCATTCTTGTATCGCCATATACAATGTTTGATTTTAATCTTGTTTAAATTGGTAGAATGTGTAAAACTCATTGTGTGCTTTTACATATGATGGTAAATTATATAATAATCTGATTTTATTGTTAATTTTGTTTTGTTTTAGCAAAAGCTGTAAATAAACTACTATACTACTCTATAATAAGAGCTGCAATATTAGCATTAAGTTACAAAATGCAGTAAATGACAAAGTTTTCATCAATACACATGTATATACATCAGAAAATAAACTACCAATGTCTCAATCTAAAGTTTTCTGCACTTTTACATGTCACAATATAGCATTTTTGTTTAATTAATTTCCAAACAGAGCTCAGTGTAAGTTTAGGTGAGACAGAGAATAAGGAACAAATTTTGCAAGTTTTCATTTTCAAAAGTTAATGAAAGTTAACTTTTAAATTTACGTTCAAAGGAAGGGCAGAGACTCCCAGAGCAAGAGATACAGGGGCTGGAGGTCCCAGATACTTACGACTAACAGAGCTGAAGCAGAGAGCTTTGGACCCAAATCACTGGGCCAGGGCTGGAAGTTTGGAGCCAGAGAAAAGGGGCAGAGACTGAAAAGACCGAGGCCCCAACAAGGGAGTGACTGTGCAGTGACACCTGCAAGGCATGGGTACTGCTGTAGGGAAGGTCAGAGGCCATGAATAACCCTTAAGGCTTAACAAGGCTAAAGTAACAGAGACCCTGAGGCTCTCTGTTACAATATCATACTCCATTTTACATTTAGAGTTAAAACTTTAACCAGTTCTGAGTTGGAAGTAAGAAGCAAATGCTACTTACTAGTTATTCAAATAACTTTGAAAATAAATTAAAAAATTAACTATCATTAATTTTTGAAAATGAAAGCTTGCAAAATTTGTTATTTGTGGTCCCTAGCTTATCTCTGTCTCAGTGACAGTATAGTGACACCTATGATGCACAGACACTGCTGTAGGGGTGGTTGGAGACCATGAATTACCTTTACAGCTACAATTACCCTGAGGGGACCAGGCAGACCAAGCATGAAGTAGGACTGAGACCCAAGGGGTCAGAAGAAATTAGGGCTCGCTCTAGCACCCCTACTCAGCCTCCCTTTCTAGCAATCCATAGTTACATAAAGATGTGGCAGGCAGACAAAAAGAAGAGGGGCTATCCTACAGCCAGAGCAGGGCAAGGGTTGTGTGGCCACCAGGGGTCGTTATGGCCACCCCTGAAGCACGACTTGCTACAGGTATAAATTTAACAGCTGAAATTTTACCAGATAAATACAGAATGTCAATCTTCAAGGCTCAAAATTAGATTACTGATCAAGCTAGGTGAACTAAAATAAGATGGTAGTTTCTTAGAAAGACACCAGCATTAAGAAACAGCTCGTATCTGAAATCCCAGCATTCTAGTTGATAATTGTAATGACTTTGGAAAATGAGTGTACCGTATTTGCCTAAATACAAGATGACTTTGAATTTAAGACAACTCCCACGTAATTAGATTCTATATACGGAAAATGTAAAAAATTGTTACAATTTCATGTATATAAACTAATTATTGGATTAGATTAGATTTTGGCTTAAATTACAACGCTGCTGTAGTGAGGAAAGTGGCAGCATGGGTGGAGACAGCTTGGGGGGCAAGTGGCCCTCACTACTTGTCTCCCCACCAGGCTCTATCCCCTACCTAACCTGTTGCTGCTTAGTCAGGTACAGCTCTGGCTCTGGCTCCATTCCCTCCTGTGTACAGAGCACGTGTAAACTCTGGCACCTGTCCAGCCATACAGCAGCAGCAGCTCCAGCCCCAGGACACTGCTGCAAGGCTGGGCACAGGTTGGAGCTTGCAAGTGCTCCATAACTGGGATGGAGACAGATACAGAGCCAGAGCCATGACTGACAATGAGCAGTAGGGAAGGGTGGAAGACAGGGCAGAAGCTGCAAGGGGGTAGGTGGAGAGGAGTGACAGATGGCTTCTGCAGATTAACAGGGAAAAAAATCCTCATCTTGGATTGGAGTAAATATGGTATTCGGCTCCTACAAACTATATGGAAAGAGTACTACACAGCAAATCAATTCAAGGAAAAACCCACCTCTTCCTGATAGCTGGTCCTGTAGGCCATCTCCAAATCCCGATCCAGAAAGTTCAGGCTCAGCTGGTTAATAGGTGGTTTGAAGAAATAGTCTTTCATCAGGCTAAAGAGAAAAGAGAGATTACATGAAGATTTTAAAACGAAAGGAGTTTAACTAAGCTGGAATCCTTCGTTCAAGATACCATTTCACAGGATTCTCTCTTTGGTTTCTCCTTCCAGTGTCATATTGGAACTTTTAATAATTTCAGCCTATAAGGAACTTACCACACACCAGCAGCTGCAGTACCTACAGTGTGTATTTTTGAGTTGGAAGTGAAAACTCCCTGCAACAACACCCTTTTTGGTATCTGTCACTTTAAAAGACAGGTTGCTCCCAGGTGGCTGCTGAGGGTGGCATTTTAGGGCCCAGCTCAGAGAGCAGTTCGAGCTCAGACAGCAGGGAAGAAACATCGCCTTGCTGAGCTCCAGCTCCATAAACAACTTGGAGGTAAAGGCAGGAGCTAGGGGGGATGGTTTGGAGGCGCCTGGTCTTAAGTTGAGGCTGCATGCTCCAGGACCATGGTTGTCATGGGTGACTTCAATTACCCAGACATCTCGTGGGAGGATCACTCAGCAAAATCTGAGTGGTCGCAAAGCTTCCTACTGTGCATGGATGACCTCTACCTGACTCAAGAAGTCTACGGGCCAATGAGAGGTAAAGCACTGCTCAACCTGGTACTGGCTACTGGGGATGACCTAATCGGTGACCTAGTAATTGATGGGAAGCTGGGTGACAGTGACCATGAGCTGATCACCTTCACCATCCACCATAAAGCTGGCAAGTCAGTCAGCAACAAGGAAGTCCTTGACTTCAGGAAAGCCGACTTTGACAAGCTCAGGAGGCTTGTCAGTCAGACCCTAAGGGACCACGACCCCAGGGAGAGGGGAGTTCAGGAAGAGGGGCTGCTCCTCAAGGGAGTGATCCTCAATGCACAAGCTAATTCCATACCATCTCAGCAGAAAGGCAGCAAGAGGGCAAAGCAGCCCTTCTGGCTCTCCAAGGATGTAGCAGACCTCCTGAGGCAAAAAAGTAAGGCCTATAAAGGATGGAGGATGGGATTCACCTCCAAGGAGGATTATTCTGCACTGCTTTGGTCCTGCAGGGAGCGAACCAGGAAAGCCAAGGCTGCAGCTGAACTCCAACTAGCTTTGAGCATCAAGGACAATAAAAAGTCCTTTTTCAGATATGTGGGGAGCTGGAGGAAAAGCAAAGGCAACATGGGACCCCTGCTGAATCAGATGAGACAACTGACACCCAGGAAAAAGACAACCTATTAAATCGGTACTTTGCGTTGGTCTTTCATCAGTCCCATGGGACGCCCACGCCTGTTACAGGACATGGAGGTCTGGGTGAGGGAGATCACCTTTCCTCCAGCAAAGCTGACCTCGTGAAGGAACACCTTGAGAGGCTGGATACCTTCAAATCAGCCGGCACTGACAATCTACACCCCAAGGTACTGAAGGAGCTGGCGAGCATCATAGCCCAGCCTCTGGCACAGATCTTTGAAAACTCCTAGCTTTCTGGTGTAGTGCCTAAAGACTGGAAGAAGGCCAATGTGGTCCCTATCTTCAAGAAAGGGAGGAAAGTGGATCTGGCAAACTATAGGCCTGTAAGTCTGACTTCTATCCCGAGGAAAATCTTAGAAAAGTTTATTAAAGAGGCCATCCTTAATGGACTGGCCGACGCCAACATCCTGAGGGACAGCCAGCACGGGCTTGCTGCAGGTAGGTCTTGCTTGACCAATCTCAATTCCTTCTACAACCAGATGACCTATCACCTGGACAAGGGAGAAAAGACTGATGTCATATATCTTGACTTCAAAAAAGCCTTCCATCTGGTATCCCCATGATCACCTCTTGGTGAAATTGGCCAATTGTGGCCTTGGGTCCACCACGATCCACTGGCTGGGAAATTGGCT
Source organism: Crocodylus porosus (assembly GCF_001723895.1). Lineage (NCBI taxonomy): Eukaryota > Metazoa > Chordata > Crocodylia > Crocodylidae > Crocodylus > Crocodylus porosus. The sequence goes on along the minus strand of NW_017728923.1, from coordinate 5,956,838 downwards.
CCGTGGTCAGATCCAGAGGGTAGTACTTGATGGAAGTCAATCATCATGGTGCCCTGTGACCAGTGCGGTTCCCCAAGGCTCTGTCCTTGGACCCATATAGTTCAACATCTTCATTAATGATGTGGACATTGGAGTCAGAAGCAGACTGGCTAAGTTCGCCAACAACATCAAACTTTGGGGCAAAGCATCCACACCAGAAGACAGAAGGGTGATCCAGGCTGACCTGGACAGGCTTAGCAAATGGGTGGACAAGAACCTGATGGTGTTTAACACCAAAAAATGCAAGGTTCTCTACCTTGGGAGGAAAAATTTGCAGCATCCTTATAGACTTGGCAGTGCTACACTGGCTAGTACTAAGGAAGAAAGAGACTTGGGGGTCATCATTGACCACAAGATGAACATGAGCCTGCAATGCGATACTGCAGCTACTAAAGCGACCAAAATGCTGGCTTGCATCCATAGATGCTTCTCAAGCAAATCCTGGGACGTCATTATCTCATTGTACTCAGGAGGCCGCAGCTGAAGTGCTGCGTCCAGTTTTGGGCTCCACAACTCAAAAAGGATGGGGAGACGCTTGAGAGAGTCCAGAGAAGAGCCACGCGCATGATCAGAGGTCAGGAAAACAGACCTTACGACAACAGGCTGAGAGCCATGGGGCTCTTTAGCCTGGAAAAGCACAAGCTCAGGGGTGATCTGATGGCCACCTATAAGTTTATCAGGGGTGACCA
>NW_017728923.1:5950070-5955622 GCF_001723895.1 Crocodylus porosus | reverse complement strand
GGGGGGGGGCAGATAAGCTTAGGAGAAGCACCTGAGTCCCATGGCCTGTTGGACCCTGGAGATGGGCCAGGCATGCTCAAAGAGGAGTACCTGAGCCCAAGGGGTGTGAGTACCTGATCCCAAGGGGTGTAAGACCCTGGGCCCTGAGGAAAGGGTGGAGTGAAAGTCAGGCACACTTAAGGGAGAGAAGCACCTGAACCTGTCAAGGTGGAAGACTCCAGGACCCAGTGTAAGGGGCAGAGTTGTGTCCTGAGAGATGGGTGTGGTGGTCCGGTGAGGGGTTATGGGCAAAGTAGGTCCACAGCTGAACAATCGCTCAGTCTGGTTTGGGTGAGGGTCACAGGAGAGGCCCAAAAGACCATGCCAGAGCTGACTGAGGGGTGGAGAGCAAAGCCCCAGGATCTCTTTGTGTAGGGCAAAGTGAATGTGGCCTGGATAGGCAGTATGCAAGAGACTGGTTGAGAGCCAGCGGAATGCAAGAGGCCCCAGTGAGGGGGGGATAGTGTGTGGGTGGCCTTGAAAAGGGCACTATGCTAAAGATTCAACTATGTGCCCAGTTTGGCCTGGCCTTGAGCCAGAGTATCATTACAAAGTGTGACATCTGTGAGGCATGGAACACACAAAGGGATGGTAGGAGCATGTATATACTGCCCATGGACATTTGGCACACAAAGGGCAGCCTCCTGTCTATTAAACATCCTAATCATTTACCAAAACATGGCAGGTGAACAAGGTGGGTGGTTTGCCCAGAGACAGGGGTGGGCCCATACTGATACTTGGCCTAGAAGGTGCCCTTGTCACACTCCCACAAATCATTTGTAATAAATGGAAACATCTCATAAAAAACAAAAAGACAAAAGTCAAGCTAGATATCAGGAGGCACTACTTCACAGTCAGGGCAGCTAGGAGCTGGAACCAACTTCCAAGGGAAGTGGTACTTGCCCCTACCCTGGGGGTCTTCAAAAGGAGGCTAGACAGCCACCTAACTGGGGTCATTTGACCCAAGCATCCTTTCCTGCCCACGGCAGGGGGTCAGACTACATGATCTGTTTAGGTCCCTTCCGACCCTATGAACTATGAAACTATGAAATAGGATGAAGCATGTTCTCACAGTTGCCAGGAAGATGTTAGCAAGTCCTTTTGGATACTATCATGCCCAAGGATAAAAAAACATAGATAAATTATTGGTATATATTAATAGCTGCTTTACAGAAAATGAGAGATATGTGTGACACAACTGTCTTTTTAAAAATTGATACAAATACTTCATAATATGCTAATGATGATAACAAAGATGACAAATGTTAGTAAAATTATTTTCCACTTTGAGGACCAGTCATTTTATAATTGAAGTTGTCAGGAAAAGGTATCTGAGATACAGATGAAGAAATTTAGCTTTACTTCCTAGACAGGATTTCTGAAAAACCTAATGGAGGAACAGGAAGCAATGAGCTCTGGCAAACCAGAACTGATGAGCAAAGCAGCAGTTATTAGAAGTACATGTGCATTGTCTTGTGTTATTTTTCTAGTGCCATATGGAAAAGAAGCCTCAATTCTCATTCAGCAGAAGACAGAATATTCTGAGTTTAATCAAAAGAGATTCAGAGAAGAAAAAGTTCTCTTGTGTTAGCTCTGACATCTATAAAGCTTCTCATCTGCAAATATTTTCTTCTCATAGGAGCAGCTGGATGAACTTGAGGTTTCATATGACATTTCAATGTTCTGAGGCTCCAAGACTGAGAGTAAGCTCATCTTTGCTTATTGCCCTGGTGCTTATTATCAGCACTTCATCTACATACTCTCTAATCTGCAGCTTCAGAACACATGATATTGCTCCAACTGCAACTACATCTCCTTCTGATCCCGTTCACTATTTACCAGGATTTTTTATTATTACCATTGTAGTAGAGTAATAAATTTGCTAGGTGCTCTTTACACACAAAATCCTTGACTTAAAAATGTAATCCCTGAAAAGAATGACCCATTTGAAGCTGGGTGCTTCTTTATTATACACGCTAAGCATGAGGGTCTGATACATACGCTGGTAAAGGTGTCTTTAGTCATTTGTTAAATACAATGACAAGTGGATGAAGATATCAAAAATACTATAAAGCTAGTTTCTGGTCATGTTATTTTCCTTTTGTGTTGTTTACTCCTCTACTGATGACAAGGATGCTCAAATGCAATGGCACAGGATAGCAGAAAGGAGATGTTTTCTTCTGAAATGCAGCTGCAGTTAATCCAAGAGATCTAGTCAATGGCATTGTACTAATTAAAGGGGTTGTTGTTTTTTTATTTTATTTTCCATGTTTGAACTGAAAAGGTCTTATTGTCAAACCCCAGTCCTAGGCTGGATTTCCACAGATGTGCCGGAAGACTTGACCCATGAATAAAGGTGATAATCATATGCCATTATCTTGGCCCTTACCAGTACATTAAAAGTGTTATAGGATGCTCTGAGAAAATGCTAAGATCTAAACTAAGCCCTTCTGCAACTCAGGTGATTTTACTGAGTTCTCCATAAAGACCTGGACATCATTTCAGTAGCTATGGGAGATTTCAAATACTCATGCCAAAGTCACATCACGAAGCAGTATCATAGCACAATGCACAACAACATTGCCAAAGATTTTTTTCTATATGAATTTAATGAGTTTTGTAGAGTGGCTGAACAGGCTTTCTTATTTCATGAAATCTTAATGTCAAAAAATGACAGACATGACAATAGGACTTTAAGTGCCAAAGAAGCCGGAAGGGAGCACTTAAGTCATCCAGCACAAATAAATAACTCGGGCCTCAGTGTACCAAAGGTTAGGGCCAACTGGAATGGGGCATCAAGTTCAGATGATTCTAGAGTCATATGCACAGTTTGTTTCCCATGTGGCCTTGGAGAAATTGTCTGATGTAATCCCATATTGTTGCACAGATGATACCTTTACTTTCCACGGAGCAAACAGTACTGAAAGGTGGGAGATTAAAAGGAAACAAATTTGTTGAAGTTAAACTGAACTATGGGCAAAGAAGCAATGACAAAACGATAAAAGAATTTGGAAAAAAATTAGCTTCAAGTAAACTGGACTAGGAAGGGTGCATTTTCCCTTCAGTGCTTTTCTCCAGGTCACTGCAACCAGAACTTCAAGACACAGAAGTACACAATAAGTGTTGTCATGACTGATGCTTGAGAAAGTTAGTAGCATTTTAGAGCATCAGCAGTTGGAACTAAGAGAGTTTTTGTTGCTCTCGGTGGAAAGAGGAATCCAATGGAAAGAAACCTTTAAAGATTATCTCCCTAAAGCAGTGGTTGTCAACTAGGGAGGTATGCATTCCCCTAGGGGTACTTAAAAAGGTCCTAGAGGTACGCAAACCTAAGGTGTCCAATAAATATGTTGTGTGTATGCACAGGGGTGCAGCACAGAATGCAGGTGGCCTAGAAAGCAGCTGGGTCCAACTGATAAGTGTGTTATAAGGGAAGGGTTGGGGCGGGGGCGCAGATCGAGGCCCCAGAAATGGGGGAGGGAGTGGGGCTAGGGCAAGGGCAGGAGCTGCCCACTCAGGGCAGGGTACAGGAATGAGCCACACAGGGGGTGGCTCCCACTGCTGCGCACATCCCAAGAGGGCATGGGGGGTGTATGCATCCAGATCTGTGTAGGGCAGGGCAGGATGCTGCTGTGGGCTGGGGCCGTGGCTGCACTGGGCTTTTTCCAGTGGGGCTGGGCCAGGCTGCACTCGGGGCAGGCAGCAGCAGTGTTGGGAGGGTGCTATGGGAGGGGCTGCAGCCACTCCAAAATTTGCTGCAACCCCTCAGATAGCCCCCTCCCAGCACCACCACCACCCACCCCCAGCGCAGCACAGACCAGCCCAGCCTGGGAACAACTCAGTGCCGGCCCCAGCCTGCAGATCCAGAGGCACATGCCCATGTGCCCTCTCAGGGGTGTGCCAGCCCTCCCTCACTGCTGTGCCAGCCCGCCCTGCATGCAGATCCAGCAACACTGTGGCAGGGCACTGTTGGTGCCTGCCACTTTAAGGGCTGAGCCAAGCAGCCAGCAAGTGCTTGACTGCGGGAGCCATTTTAGATCCCTGGTTACCTATATAAACAAAGCAGTTTGCTGCTGGCAGGCCAGGCAGTAACACTGCCTGGCAGCAAAGCTGTATGCAACATCCTGGAGAAAAGGGCAGGAGCTGTAGGAGATTGTTTGGAAGCTCCTGATCCTGGGCATGACATAAAACTGCACCCTGCCACGAGTGGGTGGCCTGGTGGGGCTCTCAGTGGTGCAGGAGCCTCCAGGAAATACCAGGCCAGTTACCACCCTGATGAAAGGTGAGTAGGGGTGCCTTAACCCCAGCCCTCAACTTCAGGTGTGCTATTTGAACCATCTGATCCAGGGAAGGCCAGGTAAGCTTCAGGAAGTGCCTGAGCCTGCTGGAGTGAGTGACCCCACGGAGCCAAGCATGTTTCATGAAGCACCTGAGTCAGGAATGGGGAACCCCAATCCCTGAGCGCAAGCAGGAGACTTAGACCTAACCTGAGAGACCCAACTGGTCAATGCTGGGACCAGGACCCAGATAGGGGTCAAAAGGGCCAGGGGTCCACCACGAGGGATGCTCATATAAAGCAGAGAAGCTCGGGGTCCCAACTGGCTTGAGATGGGGCCAGGGCTTAAAGCGAAGCTGAAGGTCCCAGGGAAGGGGCCACAGCTAATGGGCGAAGGGGATAGTTGAGTTGACCGCCTGAGATGCCATCTGCAAGGCTTGGGCCACAGTGTAGGGGTGGAACAGAGCCGCGGATAGCCCCCACCCCAATATTGGGGTGTATAACAGGCAGCCCCCCGCCTAAATTAACACCTCAGTTGTGTTCCATCAAGGCACGGCAGGCAAGACAGGTGGGGCCATGCCCAAAGGCAGGCAGGGAGACTAGCATTGTCGCTAACCTGGGAGCCCTACTCTGCCATAGGCACAAGCCCCCATGCCCTCCTGAGGTACATGTACTGGTGGGAGCTGCCACCCTCTCCCCATGCCCCCTGGACAAGCTGCTTATGGTTCCATCCCACGCTCTGCCCCAGCTCTGCAGCCCCAGCCCCACTCCCTCCCTCATCACAGGGGCCTCGGTTTGTACCCCTCTCCCCCATCCATTAAAAACAAGGAAAAAAAATATAAAGGGATACCTGAGCTGGAACTTTGAAAGAGAAGGGGTACACCTGTTAAAAAAGGTTGAAAACTCCTGCTCTAAAGGAATTCAGTTTAAACTTTTCAAACTCCCCTATCTCCTATTAACTTTCCCTTCACAATCAGACATGGATAAAAAGAAGTTTATCTGACCAGGAACATGGAAGAAGCGAGAAACTACATTTATACAGCTAAACTTAAAACTCAGAGCAATAGTGTATTGTTTACCAAATACATAAACATAATCCTTGAGAAAGGTTGAACATGTAACTTCTCTGGAAAAAAATAACATACCTTTATATAGATTTCATAGACATTAGGGCTGGAAGGGACCTCGGGAGATCATCGAGTCCAGCCCCCTGCCCAAAGGGCAGGAAGTCAGCTGCGGT
>NW_017728923.1:5914369-5949795 GCF_001723895.1 Crocodylus porosus | reverse complement strand
GACCTCGTCATCCCTTGGGGCGCTCTGGTGAACAAACGTTCCCCCAGATCCTGGTGGTCACCCTTGATAAACTTATAGGTGGCCATCAGATCATCCCTGAGGAACAAACAGCATATGTTGCAATAATGCACTGCAACGTACCACTGTTTCACTTATAACACGGTGCATAGTAATGGTTTTTTTCACAGAAATGAAGGGGGTATGAGTGTCACGATACCACAAAGCTATTACATTGTGTAAAAGGTACTGTCACCTCACTGAACAAACAATGATTATTTTTGCAATCAGAGTTGACTTGCATATAGGTCTTGTTCACAGCAATGAGATTTCAAATGTGTTACTGAGAGCCAGAATTGGTATTTTTGCAACAGAGTGTAGACTAGTTATACCACACAGACAGGGTGCTTACTTATAACACTGTGCAAGACAAATTGATAATCTCAGCAATTCATTCCTCCTGAGTTTATACCTATTTATTTCCAAAGTTCAGTTTTCTTTTTGTTATCCCAAACATAGGCTGTCCATAAGCAAACAAACTAAAAGCAACCTGATTCTTTTGTTGACAACAGAAAAGTAATTCATACTTCTCTACTATTCAGATACAGGTAAGAATCCCGCACAAACAACAATCTTACTAGAGACTACCAATATATTAAGCTTGTGCGAAGCGGCTAATATTCACTTCAGATTCAGCCGATTCAGGGGACAGTGATTCAATTCAGTGATTTGAATCACTGTCCCAAACTGATTCAGCTGAATCGGATTTGGAGATTTGGCCACTGCCGAATCAGTCAAATCTCCAAATCGGCCCCATCCCCCACCTGCTCTCCCAGCTCCACCAAAGGCTGCCCCGCCCAGGCCCAGCTCCCAGCTCTTTAAAAAAAAAAAAAAAAAGAAAAAGCCCAGCACTTACCAGATGCTGCCAGGTGGGGGAGCGATCCCTGCTACTCCGTGCTGCGTGGGGGGCTCTGCCACGAGCCCGCTCTCCCAGCCCCCCCATGGCTGCCCCGTCTGCCTCAGCTCCTGGTTCTTAAAAAGATCCGACTCACTGGCTCCTCCCAGGCGGGGAGCGGGGCAATGGGGCAATCCCTACAGCCTCCCATTGCCTTGTACTGCACGGGGGGCTCTGCCACGAGCCCCCAGAAGCCCCAAGGCCACTACAGCAGCTGGCGAGCCCAGGGTGGGTTTTTTTGTTCTTTTAAGAGCCGGGAGCTGGGGCAGGTGGAGGTTGGAGGGCACTGAGGGAGGCTAGGGGAGCAGGCAGGAGATGGGGTCTAGCATCCCATCTCCTACTTACTAGCACAGAGTCCAGATCAAGCTCCCCGCGGAGAGCTTCAAATCAATTTGGACCTTTTAACTGGTCTCCTGATTCGATTAGGATTTGGAGATTCGGCCACCAAATCAAGCCGAATCTCCTCCAAACCGAATCAGCACCTGAAGCTTTGCACGGCCTTACAATATATGTGTAATACAGTGAAAGTTCTAGGCTTTTTTCTAATAATAATAGCTATAATTTTTAATTTTTTAATTGAGAAATGTTGAAACAGATAAACTTTTATATTTGGTGGGCGTCAGCCAGTTTGTGAGTTCTGTTGATTAGCACGGTTACATGAACTACACTAAGCAAGAAGGTCTCCTTGGCAACAAAAGATGGCCACTTAATATGATGATGCATTATTTAATGGAGGGAAAATTTATCTCTGACTATGATGTTAAATCAGGGCTTCATTTTTGTTCCGAGTCAGACAAAAAGAATGATTCATTTTGGAAATGAAGGAAGAAAGTTCTAAGAATATCAAAGCCTGTGATAAATCATCAAAAGCAAGAAAATATAATTTATCCTGCTTCTGCAACTTCAATTTTTTGTCTTTATATGTTTTAAACAAACAATGCAATACATGACTGACATTTTTTTAGAGAAAATCATGAAAAATAGAAATAAAGGTTGATGGAACTTCTATTGAGCATGGATGGCCTGGGAAGAACAAAAATTTGGAAGAGGATGAATTGGAAAAGAGGATAGACATTTATAAATAATTGAAGAAACAGACCCCTCCTAATGGTATGTATAAAATGAAAATAGACACAAGTCATTTAAAACAGAAACTGGGAAGAAGTTAAATGGACAACAGTGATTGAAAAACTGTGAGCCAATTTTACTTCACTTTATGCCTGAATGGTAATTTTTCAGCTGTGTGACATTCTTTGGTACTTTCATGCAGTTTGCAATTGTTTTAGCCGTTCATTGTGGAAGTTTGTGTGTCCACACAAATCCAAGACTGGCACCTTGCACAGTTGTTCCCCAAATCCCTAGCTAGAGCAGGGCACGAGCAGCTTTGGGGCTCTCTGTGCCCCCAGTCAGCTGAGGGCAGTGGTGGCAGCAGGTGCGTCCCCCCTTCTTCTGCTCAGAAGTATAATTAGCCGGGTTTGATCCTGAGAGGGGAGATGCCATTGAGAAACAGAAGGGAGGGAGTGCCAAACGCAGGAGTGGGGGAATTCTTACCTGCTCAGAGGACTCAAGAGTCTCTACTGTAGTATGGTCTGAACTCAGTTCCTGTTTGGACACTGCAAGAGACCCAGGCGTCCAGAGTAGCAGGGAAATGGAGCCATCAGCATGTGAGCCACATACCAGGAAACCCATGACATCACACTTCTCCCCCGTCCCCCCAAGATCTGCCCCTGGGCATCCAAAAGAGGGAGACATGTGGGACCAGGAAGAAGAAAATATTCTAAGGGATACATGGTTTAGTAAGCTGGATGCTCCTGTTTTACAGTATAGGCCTAGGTTCTCCATCCCTTTCACTCAATGGGACAAAAATTTCCACCCTGTGTTCCACCAATTTCATCTCGTGACTATTAAATGCAAAGTACAGTGGCCCAGCTTCTAAAGGTGGGCTGTAGAAAACCTAGGTAATTCCTAGCCTGAAGTGTGATGTGGGGTCAGAGAAATGTAGGTTCAAATCACAACTGGTGAGGGAATGAGTACCTAGAACCTGGCTCTCCATAACTAAACAACTACTAGGGCTTAAAACATAGGCGTGCCAGTTTCATTCATCTAATTTATTTAGGAAGTATGCGCCGGGAAGCATGTATGTAACACTGTACCTGCCTCATGCTTAGAGATGTGCAAGTATCCACAGCGTATGGGTAACAGAATTGCAAACTATGTATAAGTGCCAAAAATGCCACTTACACAGCTGGAAAACTAATATTTGGGTGCATAAAATGAAACAGAAATGTGTGCACTTGAATATAATAAAGTCATGCTCTAATCACCCCCAAAGCTAAGCCCACAAACTGACTGGTGTTTTTGTATGTTATCACAACATAAACAGGAATAACATCAAAAAAGTTATCATCTTCTTAATGGTCCACCATAAAGCCTGTACATAATCAATCAGCAGAGGGTGGGTGTGTGTGCGTATGTGTGCGCGTGTGTGTGTGTGAAGTCACAGACTATTGCATTTAGAGCTTATACTTTCCACTTACACAGAACAAGAAAAGTATATTTGGGACAGCCAGCCAATCTTCCCAGATACTATTTTCTACACTTTTAATAAATAGACAGTATCACAGGCCTCAAACTTACTGCCCTTAAAAGTCTGTTACACAATTTTTGTAGCTCCAAGTCTGTGTTAAAATTTGGGTATCAATCCAAGAGATATTTGGTATGTAAATATATATGTATACACACACGCACGGTATAAAATTTGGTAAACGTATCTATATCTATCTATCTATATATACACATACACATATATTTACTGGGTGTAAAACCCCTGTTCATGACAGTGGAGGGAAAATGAAAACCATGAATTTCATAGATTTCATAGACAATCAGGCTGGAAGGGACGGTGGAGGATCACTGAATCCAGCCCCTTGCCCCAGGGGGCAGGAAGTTAGCAGGGATCATAAGATCCCAGCAAGATAAGCATCCAAATGTGTCTTGAAGGCATTCAAAGTGGGTGATTGAACTGACTCCAGCAGCAGTCTATTCCAAACCTTGGAGGGTCAGACAGTGAAGAAGTTCTTCCTTATGTACAGCCAGAATTGGTCACGGCGGAGTTTGTGACTGTTCGATCTTGTCATCCCTTGGGGCGCCCTGGAGAACAGACATTCCCCCAGATCCTGATGAGCACCCCTGATAAACTTATAGGTGGCCATCAGATCACCCCCGAGCCTCTGCTTTTCCAGGCTGAAGAGTCCCATAGCTCTCAGCCTCTCATCAGAAGTTCTGTTTTCCTGACCTCTGATCACATGCACGGCTCTCCTCTGTACTCTCTCAAGCTTCTCTACATCCTTTTTGAATTATGGAGCCCAAAACTGGACGTAGTACTCCAGCTGTGGCCTCCCGAGTACAACAGGAGAATGATGTCCTGGGATTTGCTTGAGAAGCATCTATGGATGCAAGCCAGCATTTTGGTCGCTTTACTAGCCCCAGCATCACACTGAAGACTCATGTTCATCTTGTGGTCAATCATGACCCCCAAGTCCCTTTCATCTGTAGTGCTAAACAGCATAGCACTGCTGAGCCTACAAGCATGCTGCAGGTTTTTCCAATGTCTGTATCATTGAAGAAGATGCTAAACAGTATAGACCATAGGACAGAGCCTTGAGGGACCCCACTGGTGACCATGCACCAAGATGATTGGCTTCCATCAACCACCATCCTCAGGGTCCTACCACGGAGCCAATTCCCCAGCCAGTGGATCGTGGTGAGGTCGAGGACGCAGTTAGCCAGTTTTGCCAAGAGGTGATCATGGGATACCAGATTGAAGGCTTTTTTGAAGTTAAGATGTATGACATCAATCTCTTCCCCCTTGTCCTGATGATGGGTCACCTGGTGATTAAAGGAAATAAGATTGGTCAAGCAGGCCTACCTGCAACAAACCCGTGATGGGTATCTCTCAGGATATTGCCGTCAGCTAGCCTGTATAGGATGGTCTCTCTGATAATTTTTTCCAAGACTGTCTCCACGATAGAGGTCAGGCTGATGGGCCTGTAGTCTGCTGGATCTACTTTCCTCCCTTTTTTGAAGATAGGCACCACACTGGCCTTCTTCCAATCTTCAGACACTTCACCAGAGCGCCGGAGTTCTTGAAGAATTGTGACAGCTGAGCTATGATGCTAGCCAGCTCCTTGAGTACCCTGGGGTATAAACCATCAGGACCGCCTGACTTGAAGGTAACCAGCCTCTCAAGTGTTCCTTCACGAGGTCAGCTTTGATTTCGCAAGGGATGTCCCTCACCCAGGCCTCTCTGACCCACAGTGGGCAGGGGTGTCCCATGGGACTGGTGAAAAACTGACGCAAAGTACCCATTTAGCAAGTTTGCTTTTTCCTGGGCATCGGTTATCAGTTGTCCCATCTTGTTTAGCAGATTAGGGGTCCTATGTTGCCCCTGCTTTTCCTCCGGCTCCCCACATATCTAAAAAAGGACCTTTTATTGTCCTTGATATTTGTAGCTAGCTGGAGTTCCATCGCAGCCTTGGCTTTCCTGGTTTGCTCTCTGCAGGTCCAGACCACAGCAGAGTATTCCTCCTTGGTGGTGGTTCCAGTCCTCCATCCTTTGTAGGTCTTCCTTTTAAGATGCAGGAAGTCCGCTAGTTCCCTGGAGAGCCAAGGGGGCTGCTGTGCCCTTTTGCTACCTTTCCTCCGAGACAGGATAGACTTTGCTTGCACGTCCAGGATCGCTCCCTTGAGGAGCAAGAACTCTTCCTGAACTCCCCTCCCCTTTGGGTTGTGGCCCCTTAGGACCTCACTGACAAGCCTCCTTAGCTTGTCAAAGTCAGCTTTCCTCACCTGGGCAGAGGACTTCTGTATTACTGACTGGCTTGCCAGCTTTACAGCAGATGGTAAAGGTGATCAGCTTGTGGTAACTGTCACCCAGCTTCCCTTTGATTGTTAGGTCGCTGATTAGGTTGTCCCCATTTGCCAAACCAGGTCAAGCAGCACTTTACCTCTTGTCGACTTCCTGAATCAGATAGAGCTCATCCACACGAGGGAAAGCTTTGCGAGTGCTCAGATTTGGCTGGGCGCTCCTCTCACGAGATGTCTGGGTAGGTAAAGTCTCCCATGACAACCATACACTGGGAGCCTGTGGCCTCAGCCAATTCCATGGCAAACTCCTGGTCAAGGTCTTGACCCTGGATAGGGGTCTGTAGTAAACCCCCACCACAGTATTCCCTGTGCCGTGTTCCCCACGGATTTTAACCCAGAGGGTCTCCAGTCATCCACCATGGGTGCCAATGTCAGCTTGCAGGGATGCATGGCTTTCCTTGACATAGAGAGCTACACCCGTGCCCCTTTTGTCCACTTGATCCCTCCTGTACAGAGTATAGCCATCTATACCTGTGGTCCAGTCATGGGTTGAATTTATTACTCTTTTTAGTAGAATTCTCAGTGGTGAGTTCCTACTGTAGTTAAATAACAGAACGAGAAATAAGATTACAATATGATAACAACTGACATCAGTCAAGAGAATGAAAATGCAGATTAAGGACATGGAGGCCCATTATTTCTTTGTTGTAGACTATTTTTAAGTTACATAATTCTTTCTTACCTGTCTTCTTTGATCACATCCACAAAATGTGCATCTGTCTTCTCTCTGATGTTTTTAAACCTCAGTGGAAGAAGTGCTGACTGATCCAAACTCACTCCTACCCATCTTCCTTTCTCTTGCAACATTTCATAAAGTGATGTCTGGCTATTGCTGAGCTTTTCTTCCTGTGGAGGACTCAAAAGTCCATTCTGGGTCTTCGGACTGTGTCCACCAGGAACCTGCTTCATAACAAGTGAATATATGCATACAAAAGGTTAATTATTAGAGGAAAAATATAAACAGCACATAGGTTTTACGAAGTACAGGAAAATATTAGGCTCCACAATGAGCACTAATTTAACTTCTGTTTATGCTTAGGCTTCTATTCGTGTACATCAAAAGCTTGACCCTCCTTATACATAAATCACATCTTTAGCTGGATATCTACAGTGGAGTCTAGTTAATTAGTCAGTGGGATAACTTATCACTATGGTCTTATTAGTTGGTACACGGAATCCCTGCTATGGACTTACTGATTTGTACACAGAACATTTTTGACTAATCTGTTAAAACATAATTAGCCATTTACAAGTGTACAGACATACTAAACCACAATGGAATTTGTTCCTGATAATTAGTTAGCTTACAAGGTATAGTATTTATTTATTTAACCTCACAAAGCCCTGGATATTCTTCAGCTTTTCTTGGCTCAGCAATACATAGACAATCAAGCAATCCATTCTGCAGAATTATCTATTTTGGCAATGAGTGCTTATAGAAGGACAAAACAAAAATCTCGACTGAATATTTCACTCTATCATAATCGTTTACAGCAAATACACTGACATTTTTTTTGTCCTTCAAAAATGGAAAGCATGGCCAAATGAGAAAATCAGAAAAATCACAAACTCTGGCAGATCAAATGTAAAAATGAAATAAGGCAGGACAAAGAAAAAAATGAGGAGCCCCTAGCAAAAGATGCTAAAGTTAATAATAAAAACTTTTAAAAATACATCAGAAGCAGGAAACCAACTAGAGAATCAGTAGAACCATTAGATGACCAAGATATAAGAGGTGCACTTAGGGATGACAAGGCCATAGCAGAGAAGCTAAAAAAAACCCTCTTTTCATTGGTGTTTATTACAGAAGACACTGGGAAAATTCCCATACTAGGCTGAAGAATTGGCCATGTTAAAGGTGACAACAAAATTAGTTTTGGAACAGATCAATAAACTACATACTAATATGTCACCAGGACTGGATGCCATTCACCTACAGCTCTGATGGAACTCAAGGGTGAAACTGTAGAACTGTTGGCAATAGTATGAAACTATCATTACAAATGGCCTTTATGCCAGAGCACTGGTGGATTGCCTACATAACACCAAACTTCAAAAAGGGTTACAGTGATGGTCCTAGGAATCCCAGACAATGAGTTTCACTTCCATCCCTGGCAAGTTGGTAGAACCAATAATAAAGAATAAAATCAACAGTCACATGGATAAATGTGATCTGTTGGGGAAGGATCAGTACAGTTTTTGCAAAGGGAAATTCTGCCTCACCAATTTACTGCAGTTCTTTGAGGGTGTCAACAAGCATGTGCACAAGGGGGATTCAGCTGACATACTATATATTTGGACTTTCAAAAAGCTTTCAACAAGACCCCTCACAAAAAACTTTCAAAAGAAAGTGGACTGCCATGAGATTGGTGGAAGGTTATTTCACGGATTGAGAGCTGGTTAAGATAGGAAGCACAGGGTAGGGTTAAATGGTCACTTTTCAGGATGGAGGGAAGTCAAAAGTGGGGTCCCACAGGGATATGTGGTGAGTCCAATTTTGTTCAAGATTTTCATCAATGGCCTAGAAATGGGGGTGCACAGTAAAATCTCCAAGTTTGCCGATAATACTAAATTATTGCAGGTAGTCAAGTCTGGACCTCCACTTGGAACCATAGAATCACAGAAAATTAGGCTGTAAGTAATTTCAGGAGGTCATCTAGCACAATCCACTGCTCAAAGCAGGACCATCCCCAGATCTGGGGGCACATGCCTGCTCCCATGCCCTCCTGGACCAGCGGTCCTCCCTCTGTCCACCACAACAGACTTACCAGCTGGAGGCAGCTATGTCCAGTGTGGTCAAGGACGACTGCCTGTTTAGTCTCAAGTTGCAGCAAGGAAAAACTTTCTTATGAGTAGTAAAGCACTGTTACAGCCTATCTAGACAGTCTATGAAATCTCTACCCTTAGAGATTTTTAAGACCTGGCTAAACAAAGCCTTGGCTGGGATGACATAGTTGGGGGATGGTCCTGCTTTGAGCACAGGGTTAGACTAGATGGACTCCTGAGGTCCCTTCCAGCCCTAATTTTCTATGATTCCATGATTGCACAAAGGTTGGAGAAAAATGGGTAGAAGTAGTGAAGGACACTGGGTAGCAGGAGCATGTAATGATAGCAAAATATATAGAAAAATGGACTTGAAACAAGTTCCAAGAATACAAGAAACAGATAAGATAGTGGCTAGCATGGCACTGGCATGCAACACACTCAATAAAGTCTGTGTTGTGCAGTCCTGCCTTTTTTTTTTTTTTTTTAACTCAAAGACTGTATATCAGAGTCCTAGAGAATTAGGGCTGGAAAGGACATCCAGAGGTCATGTAGTCCAACCCTGTGCCTGAGCCAGAATCCTCCCTATTCAAACCATCCCATAGAAACCATAATCTAAATTCTGTGCAAGACTATCCACAACACAGACCCAACAATCTAACCTACCACAGGCAAAGCAGAGGAACAACAGCAGCCGAAGTCCTGGTTGTATGAAATGTTGTCAATATATGGTCAAAGGATCCCGAGCAGAGGGCCATGCCCCCTGCTACAGAGGCAGGAAAAAAATCACCACAGTCCATACTAATCTGACCATGAAGTAAAATTCCTTCCTGACCTCAAATATGGTAATCAGTCTGACCCTGAGCAGAGGGGCAAGACCCTTTAGCCAGTAACCTCTGGCCTTGCTCCCAGCAGAAGTATTGGCACACCTCAGTCAAAAACCCCAGCCTTTGCTGTAGCCAACACCCAGGGCCTCTGAAGGAGGCTGATACATGTAGCAGAAGCAGGGGGTGAGGGCAACCAGCAAAATCCAGAACTATGGAAAATTCCCACAGTAGAACATAGGCATAGTTATGCCTAGATTATCCCTGATCAGTGGTTGTCCAAACTCTTCTTGAACATTTCTAGTGATCAAGAGTCCACAACTTCCCCAGGCAATCTATTCCACTGTCTCACTATTCTAACAATGAAGAAGTTTTCCCTAATTTCCAATATAAACTTACTTTGCTATGACTTCAAGCCATTGCTTCACATCCTCCTCTCTGTAGTAAGAGAGAAAAGGTGTTTTCCCTCTTTTATGGCAGCACTTAAAGTATTTGAAGACTGTTATCATGTTCCCTCTTAAGTGCCTTTTCTGCAAGCTGAATGTGCCTGGATCCTTCAGCCTCCCCTCATGACTTGCTTTACAAGCACTTTATCAATGTCCTTTGATACTCATCACTTCATTAAGTTTATTGCAAAGTGTGGTTTCTTGAAAAGTGTGGAAGTCTGGAACATCTTTCTCCTGAAGGGACATCTTTCCCCCAGGAGAAACTGAATGAATGTAGTTTCTGCTGGGACACCAACAGTTCTCCTGGTGGAAAGGTGTGGTTGGACAAGACCCTCGACTTGACAAAGACTGATAAACTGCATGACTATACCATAAGGAACACAGAAACAGAACTAAGAGAGGGATTATAAAATAAAGCCAGTCTCTTGGGAAGGAGGGCTGCCTAAGAAAACCCACAACCATTCTCCTCAAGAAACCTGAGATGCCTAAGTGGGAAGACCTGGGAACCAAGTTGGTTTTTTTTCTTGTGTGGACCCCATTTTCATTTAAGCAAGTATCCTAAATTCACCAGACAGGCACCTGAACGGGTCTCTTAACTTTCCCTACAGAAACATTTTTCTTCTAGCTACCCACTAGTACTAGTGTAGAAAATGCTAGCGGCATTTTATTCATTACTAAACACAGACCTGCCCTAAACAAGGTTAAATGCCATGGTGGCTGAAATGCCAGCAGTTGATATACACCAATAATGTCAACCACTGCTACCACGGATGGAACTGCGTTGACAGAAAATCTGAAGAAAGACTGAAGAAAAGGCAGCCTCTCTGGGAATTCTGTTTGCTGTACAAAGTCTCTGATGGTCAGTAACTCTTACACTCTGGCACTTACACAGAAGCACACTGGGTATAATCATCCTCCACATACCACCTTGTCATTTTTGAAGAATCATATAACATAGACAATATCTTGTGTCTGAAAGTAAAGCCTCCTGCATTCCTCGGGACCACACTGAAATTCTCTGGCCACTCTGATGTAAATTTATAAGAATGAAAGTTTGTAGTTGTTGTTCATCATAATTGCCATATTGTATACATCCTTGTCAGAAACAAAGGCCCCACTGTTTTACCTCCTGTACTAGCACAGAACAAGATGGTCCCCTCCCCCAAAGACCTTATGATCTAAGTTAGGGATAGGCAACTATTTCCAGCGGTGGACCAGAAAACCCATCCCAGGTCAGAGGTGGATAGTCAAGCAAGCACTAGGACCCTGTTGCTACTGCTGTAGCTTATCCCTACAGCAGCACAGAAAGAGTGCTCATAGCTAAAGCCCTGCCACCCTCCCCACAACCACTGAAGCCCCATGTTTGTGGGCTGGATGCAGCTGATGGGCCATAAGCTGCTGATCCATGATCTGTGTACAGGATAAGAAACTGCAAATAAATATAATCAGACACAGTGTAAGGAAATGAGATATATTAAACAGCTCCCCAAGCAGTGGTCTCTGCATACCACCTAGCAGGGCCCCTGTGGCACCTCTTGGAGACTAGCCAATCACCTACTCCAGCCCTGCCTGGGCCTTCCCATGAGGCTTCTAATAGGGATCAGATGTCCTGGGGGGCAATGGTAGCAGTAAGTCCCTGATGGGAGGGCTATAAAACCCTCCGACTTCCAGCAAGGCCTTATCCTTTCAATACTCTTAATAACCCTAGTCCTTGCCCAACTCATGTATTCCTGCTCCTGTCTTGAACCTCCTGGCTTACATTTCCGGTTATGAATCCCCAACTCATTCTTTGTCTCACCTCTGCCTCAGACTCTCCTGCTTTCCTTTCAAACTTGTTCCTGCCTTAGACCAAAGTACCCCAATTCCTGCTTACCCTATCCAGCATATTGGATTCCCTGGCTCCTGACTTCTGGCCTGGTCTTGACTGTGGGCCCATTTTGAACCCCTGGAATGATACAGTGGACTTGGACTGACACCTGGTATTATGACCCTTAACATTGGCTTGGACTTCAAATATTGTTGATCCTCAGCTTCTTTCTGTGTCCTGACCCCTCATGTCCAGGATGTGCCCATGACACTAGCACTTTAAATCTTGTCATGCTTCCTGTATGCATTGTGGTTAAGTTAAATTTTAAGGAGGGATCTGAAGGAGAACAATGAGGAAATTTACAAGGAGCTCTTCCAAAGCATGAGGGACAGCATGAGTTAAAAAAACAAAGTTATTTGTTTAAAAATTTAACATTTGAACAATGGAAATTGGCATCACATGCCAAATGGAGGTATAAGGTAGGGTAGGGCTGGGGAAAGGGTATGGAGGCTCTGAATTTTGTTTAGAACAGTATTCTGAATGGGTAAGAGTGGGACAAAATTATACTCATCAAAAGCAAAGAAAGAGGTTGTGCAGTAATGGAGACAAGATGATGACAGCCTGGAGGAACATTTTAATTGTGTGCATCAGCTGTCTGTTAAACCTCATGCAGAGGAATCAGGAAAATATATACAGAATGGGAAAATGTGTTACCTTAGTACTGTTTTTATGTTCTTCCTGACAGCCATTTTGGATAGCTCCTTCTTCTATACTGACATCACAGTTGGTGGCAATTGTAACACTACATGAAGGGCAAGTCTACAAAAGACAAAAAAAATAAAATCAGAAATATTCAGATATCACAGCAGCATCCGATTCATAATGGGCCCATTTTTGCCACAACAAATTTAATCTAAAAGCAATATGCATCTGAAGGTTTCCTTTCATTAAGCATTTCATGAACTGTAATTGCAGCTGGAGATGGCTTGCAGTCCTTAAATAATATTCTGAATTTTTGCTGTGTGGTTAAGAGAAGAACAACAGAATTGAAAATACTGAGCTAAAAGGGGACAAGGTCTAAGCAGTGGTGACCCAAGCAGGGTGTGAGACCTGGGGCAAATCAGCCTATGTGGGGCCTCACCCCTGCTCTGGGTCCCAGACCCGAAGAAGCTGCTGCCGCCTTTGGCATCAGCAGTGTAGGGAGGGGGCGGGTAGCAAGTGGCTGGACATGGAGCCACTGTTCTGTCCATCTCCATGCTGCCGCTGCTCCACAGGGCCCCCCAAAGTGCAGTTGCCTCGATTTGCACCCTGCTACGGATGACCCTGGGTCTAAGTCTTAGAGCTTGCTCCCTTTTAAGCTCCATATTTTCAATCTAAAAAGTAGTTAAAATGATTTTAAATGAAACATAAAGACTATAAACATTATAATGCCATGTGTAGGACTTGTTGATCTTGTCTGCATGATTTTGGAATCGCAAAAAATTTCCAATGTTTAAATGGGGTCATGCTGAGGAAAATTTTGGGAAGCTGTGGTCTAAGGTGTCAGAGAACAATCCCAGAAAAGCATTCCTGCTGTACACAGCTGCACCAACAGAGCGCCATCCTTTTTTCCACCACAGGAAAATATGTATAAGTAAAAGTGCAGTTTTGTTAGTATGACTGTCTTCACAAATATCTGGGTGTCATTATACAAGCTTATGAAGATTTAGCTCAATGTTTGCCAGCAGTCCCTCAAAGTTGAGGATAACGTCTGTCAGGCTTGATGGGTCCTCAGGTGACTGAGGTGCCCAATTCTGGATGCACACACATTCTTCAGCAATGGAGGCATGTTGTTGCAAGGGTGAGTGGGATTTGTAGCCCCAGGTTGGTCTCCTTCTCCTTCCTCTGCTGCTGCTGGTCCACCTCATTATCAAGTCATTGGGCCTCAAAGTGGCACGCACCTTGGTAGACCAGGTAGCACCACACCAAACAGTCAGCAGGTTGCTCCTCCCAGCCATTGGTGTTGATGCCTCCATGCTTGAGGGTGACCTTGAGCATGTCTTTGTACCGTTTCCTTTGGCCACCCTTTGAGTGTTGGCCAACGGAGAGCTGAGAGAAGTGACTCTGGTGAGGGAGGTGGTTTTCAGATATCTGGACACAGTGGCCCATCCATTGGAGTTGATTTCTCAGGAGCAAAGCTTTGATGCTGGTGGATGCAGCTTCATGGAGAATGTTCATGGTGGTCCAGCAGTCCTCCCATTTGAACTGCAGGATTCGACAAAAGCAGCACTGGTGAAAGCTCTCAAGGGTCTTAATGTGGCATTGATAGATGGTCCAGTTTCACTGCAGTAGAGAAGGGTGGTCAGAACGACAGCCTTACAAACCAGGACCTTTGTCGATTTCTGAAGATCTCTATTTTCAAAGACACGTTGTCATACATTGAAGGCAGCAGCACTGGCACAGTTGACCCAGTGCTGGACTTCTTCATCAATGGTAGCCAGTTGAGAGAGGTGGCTGCCAAGATACGGAAAGTGCTGCACATACTCCAGAGCCTCTTCATCTATGTAGATAGCACGAAGGATGTTCAGCTGGCCTGGGAAGGGTTGATGGAGAACCTTCATCTTGGTGACGTTCAAGGACAGGCCAAGTCTCTTATATGAAGCATTTAACACATCTAGGTTCGCTTGCACATCCTGGTCAGAATAAGCCATCACACAGCAACCATCCGCAAACTGAAAGTCGTGGATGTCCTTGGTGGTGCATTTCGTTTTTGCCCGGAAGTGCCCAAGATTGAAAAGCTTCCCATCCAGTTACTGGATACTAATGCCAATAGTAGATCATCTCAGATGAGGTGGATGATGATGGTCAGGTAGATGGTGAACAGGGCAGGAGCAATCATGCAAACTTGTTCAGTTTGGATACGGAAGGCGTCAGTTTCAGATCTGTCACTCAGGACGGCAGCAGTCATATCATCATGCAGGAGTCTCAGCATGGTGACAAACTTCAGCAGGCAGCCAAGGTGTTGGAGGATGGTCCACAGAGCTTCATGATTTAAGGAATCGAATGCCTTGGTCAGGTCAATGAAGGCAAGGAACAGTTCTTGATTTTGCTCCCTACATTTCTCTTGGATCTACCTGGCAATGAAAACCATGTCTGCAGTGCCCAAGGATGGTCGGAAGCTACACTGGGTTTCCAGAAGGATATCCTCAGCAACAGGACGAAGGCATTTCAGGAGGATGCAGGCCAGGATCTTACCTGCAACGGACAGGAGGGAAATCCCCCGGTAGTTCCCACAGTCAGATTTGTCCCCCTTTTTGTAGATGGTCACGATGGCTGCATTCTTGAGATCCCCAGGGATGTCTTCTTTGTCCCAAAGGGGGAGGATAAGCTGATGGAGTCATGATGTGAGCCGGAGGTCACCAGCATGGTAAACCTCTGTGGGTATACCACCTGGCCCGCAGGCTTTATTGGTTTTCATCTGTTGGATGGCCCACTTCAGCTCTCCAGTGGTTGGTGGATCACTGACGGAATCCACCACAGGGCATTGCGGGACAGCTTGGAGAGTCTCCTCTGATATGGTGGACTCCTGGTTAAGGAGGAGTTCAAAATGCTTGTTTCAATGAAGACGGATGACACCGTTATCCTTGAGGAGCTGTCCTGTGAGCCAGGAGCATTCCTGTGATTGGAGGAGGTTTTGTCCAATGGAGCGGGTCTGTAGGTTGTCTTAGTAGCCTGGAAGGAGTTACGCATGTCACGCTGGTTGGCATAGCCCTGGACCACGTGCGTCTTCTCCTCCCACCAGTTGTTCTTCATGTCATGGATGCATTGCTGGACCTCAGCCTTCATCCGATGGTACACTGCCGTCTTTCACCGAGTTCATGGATGGCTTTACCAGGGGATGAAGGCTACACACTTCCACTTGAGGAGATCGCAAATCTGAGCATCATTGGCATTGAACCAGCCCTGGTTCCGTCACAATGTGAACCCAATAGCATGGGCACAGGCGTCTTGAACAGCAGACATGAGTTGCTCCCAGTGTGCCTGAATGGAGGTGTCATCAGCGGTAAGGACTTGCTCCAGTATACTATACAACTGGGCGTGGACCTCCTCCCGCTGTCCAGGGTCCTTCAGAGCTGCGATGTTCGGCCATCTCTGGGCAGTCTTCTGAGTCTTCCAGTGTCTTGGCGCCAGGCGGATGTTCATCACAAAGCACACACTGCTGGTAGTCCCCCCAGCAGTCTTCAGTTCCCTTCATGGCCCTCATAACAAGCATGTCCCTCAAGTCTCTCTACCTTGGATGACAATGTAGTCCAAGAGGTGCCAGTGCTCCAACCTCGGATGTCTCCACATCGTCTTGAGCCGGTCTTTCTGGCGGAAGCCAGTGTTTGTCACAATCAGGCCGTGTTGGATGCACTTGGTCAGGAGCAGGATACCGTTGGCATTGGCCTTCCCCATGCCAATCTTGCTGATAGTTCTGCTCCAGATTTCATGGTCATGTCCAACCCAGGCGTTGAAGTCACCCAGGAGAATGATCTACTCATCCCTGGGGATGGAGGCAAGGGTGTTGTTAAGATCAGAGTAGAACCTTTCCTTGACTTCCTCATTGGAATCCAGAGTCGGAGCATATGTGCTGATGACAGTGGTGTGTTGGTTTCGGCAAAGGGTAATCATCAGCCTTTCACTGACACCCAAAGGGAAATTGGGGAGCACATCAGCAATCTTGCTCCTAACAGCTAGTTTTGTCACCTTGTGGTGGAGAGGCTTGCGTATTCCAATAACTCTGAGAGCAATGCTGTCCAGAGCCCACACTCCTGGTAGGGCCACCCATGGTGGTAAAGTCGAGGGGAAAGTTCCAGACAAGAATGATCCAAGAAGTCCTCAATGGCAGAGCAGACAGAGGAAGGCTCTACCCCCAGTGGCTCCTGAGGCGGAAGAAAGCTGCAACTGAGAAGTGGCTTCAGTCGTTGTGGTTCACTACACCACTGAACCCAGCCATCAACCGCCAAGACTATGTGTACCTGACTGCACACCAGAGTCCCCACACTAAATATGCCATGCATGGGCTTCCATCAGGTCCAAAAGCCCTGTGGCGATGGAGGATTGGCGACAGGAGCATGGCTGTAATACCTGAAGGCCCCCAGCCAAGAATCTGCACACAGGTGGCAGATGCACAATGGTCGTCAAGCACTTATGTCAGGATGGGGTGTCCTTTGGCAGCTACGTCTGCGACTGAGGATGCCCTCTGCTCACCCAGATGGGGAAGAGACTAGAAAAGGTGCCCCAAAATAGGCTGTCCTGTCTCTTCTGGCTGGGAAAATGCACCCAGCGGGATCACCATTCCTGTGGTCGAAATAAGAAAAAGCTAAACTTCGGAACCTGGAATGTGAGAACACTCACTGACAACCCAAAGAGTGATCACCCAGAAAGACGAACTGCCATTGTGGCTCGGGAGCTAGTAAGGCACAACACTGACATCACTGCTCTCAAAGACACCTGGCTCACCAGGGAGGGACAACTGAGGGAGGTCAGCAGAGGGTACACCTTCTTCTGGAAAGGCAAACCAGACTGCGACCCCCGTATCCACAGAGTCAGTGTTCATTGGTGGTCCCTTGAAGTCAAGGATAAGGTCCATCAGGTTTGATGGGTCCTCAGGTGACTGAAGTGCCCGATTCTAGATGAACATGTTATTTGGTAATGGGGGCATGTTCCTGCACAGAGGAGTGGGATTCACAGCCCTAGGTTGGTCTCCTTCTCCTTCCTCCATCACTGCCATTCTGCCTCAGTACCAAGTCATTGGCCCTTGAAGTAGCACACGCCTTGGTGGACCAGGTAGTGCCATGCCGAATGGTCAGCAGGTTGCTCCTCCCAGCCATTGGTGTTGATGTCTCCGTGCTTGACCGTGAGCATGTCTTCGTACTGTTTCCTTTGGCTGCCTTTGAGCATTGGCCAATGGAGAGCTGGGAGAAGAGAATCTGCCGAGGGAGGTGGTTCTCAGATATCCAGATGTAGTGGCCTGTTCATCGGAGTTCATTTCTTAAGAGCAAAGCTTCGATGAGAAGGTCCCTAATAATTATGAGAATTATTAGAGAATGGAAAAAACCTGGAGACAGAAATGACTGGATTATTTACTTCAGAAAGAAGATAACTTTGGGGACAGAAAAAATGACACGACAAAAGTAAAAAAAAAGATTTATATTTCAGAGAAGACAAATCAGAAGTTGTATTCTCATCTTACAAGAAAGAGACATTAAATGAAATTGGAATTTCAAGATTGGTTAAAAAAGGAAATAAGTTTTCCACACAGTAAAATTAGACTGTGGATGCCATTAAGGCCAAAATTTAGCAACATTCAAGACAGTTTATTTCAAGTTTATATGGATGTTTATGTGGAAATCAAAGTTATCAAGTTCTAACAGTTAATATTAAACACACTTTGGAATACAAAATCTCATGTTTCTCATTTTAAGAATAAGGACTGCTATTGAGAATTAGGATGTGTTACTGTGGACACAGGAGAGGTTTCAAAATTTTTGGAAATCTTTCTTCTTGGGTCCACTCATTTTCGTTGCATCACATGCCCACTTCAGGGCCTGCGTTAACCTATTTTCAGGATGTTCTAATTATCTTGGATGTTTCTATATCAATATTATAGATACAATGTCAAAGGCTGTAAAAGAGATTATTACAAACAGACCAACAAGCCCTATCCCCTCCAAGATTGTTAGACAATAAAGCTTATCAACTGAAATTTGTTAATGCTGAAATTTTAAAAAGTAACACCCTCTACTTACTCTTGCTAATAACCAACTGAAATCCTCACAAACAGTCAGTGCCTGGGGCTAGATTAGAAGAGAAAACCACAAAAGGGGAGCATAATCTTTTGCAAACAGAAAGAAGTTTATCTGCAGTGTATGTACATAGACAAGTCAGTGCCATGGTTGTAATTACTTATTCTAGATATTCACAAATAACCAGCCAGTGTGTGGGCCAGACACAATGAATAATAAATTAATGTTTTTCCCAGAACAACAGAGCAGGCATAACCACATACTAATTTAAGTCTTTGGTGATTATAACGCTTCTACAGTAGATTATGATTTCTAATAATAGCAAAAGAATAAGACCGCCAAATATGGCGATTGCCAAAATACATATTGTATTTACTCGAAACCAAGATGAGGGATTTATCCCAATCAGCATGAGGGAGGGGAGGGGAGGGGAGGGAAGATGGAAGCCTCATTTTGTATTTGGGTACCAGACTGGGGCAGGTGGTAGCTCAGCTCTGGCTTTGGCCTCAGGCTTGGGGCTGAAGCTGAGCTGTCACCTGCCTTAAAGCCAGAATGGCTCATTTGTGAGGAAAGGGAATGTGCCTGGCAAGATGTGCAGGTGAGCATAGGGTGGTAGTAGGGAACCTACAGCCTTCCCCACTACCCCTTACCCCCTGTGCTTGCAGTAGCAGCAGGAGTAGTTAAATTGTTGTGTGTGTGTGTGTACATGTGTATCTCTGTGTGTGTTTAAACTCTAAAGCCTACTAGGGTCTGGCTGGCAAAAAAAAAAAAAAAAAAAATCAATTGCTTGCCTTTTTGGTTTTTTTTAAAGGAGAGAATTATCACTGTTTGAATACCCTGATTGTAGTTGAAAACTGCTGAACAAATCTATCCTATCTCCAATCACAATTAGCCTTTGACCAGAGAACTGACAAGTAACACATTCAAAAGAGAGTAAGGGAATGTCTTATGCTTGAAACTGCTTGTGGATATTGTAAATTAAGTGATACCCAACAACTGTTGTGTAAGTAGTGCATACACAAAGCACAGTTATCTCATGACTAAGGTAAACTGACTTAATCTCACTGCATTTTCACAGAACTGTAATGTTTCTAAGCAAGCATGTCAAAATTTAAGTATCCAGTAACAGTGACCCCAGAATATTAGATGGAGTGGAGGTAACCAAGACAACCCAGGTAGCAAACAAGGCAGTGTGGGCTTTGGACAGACTTTGAAGGGGTCCAGCAACTGTTCCAGGATGGGGATGCATCCACTTATCTTTTTTTTTTAATGTGCATTTATCTGCAAAGTATAATTCTTAACAAAAAAATTCTGTTTGTGGATGCAAATCACTTTGATGTGAAATAATAAAAATGAATCTTCAACCAATTTCAAGTACCAGCAAGTCCCTAACACTGGTACACTTTTCTCCCAAAATGAGACTTCATTGCAGAGTCTGATAGCAACTAGGCACAAGTACTTTCCCTAAGACTTGAAGCTCATTCTTATGGATCAGCTTAGCCCTGTTTCTTTTTACCATACTCTCATTGTCAGTTAAGTACTCGGAAAGTTTAGCTGCCCCGATTAGCATTTTCTCATCTCCTCGCAAGTGAAGCAGCTTCAGTTTTTGCTCCATTTAATTTGGGCTTCTCTGACCATCTTTACTTGCAGACAGTAGCACAACACAACTGGGTCAGTAGCATATTTTAAAGCTAACCATACAAACTGAATACTACCTGTCTGGTAATTAGATGACCGATGTTCAGGGATCCAGGTTTTCCATTTCCCATGGAAAAACAGAATAAAATGAGGATTTCCCTCCTTATTGGAGTAAAAGGTGGATTTCTCATTTTAGCAGAAAAACCCACAAATTTTACAGTTTTGCAGCAAGCCCTCTGCAGGCTGGCAGAGTTCCAGCCTGTAGGGGGTTAGAGGGAGCAGGAGGAGGGCGGTCAGGCAGGGCGCACCATGTGCACATACATTCACATGGCTCCAGGCAGCCTAGAAAAGCAGCTCCTGTAGGTAAGTGTGGCGGGGGGGGAGGGAGGGAAGAAACTGACATTGCCCTGGCGATACATCCCAACTGCATGGCAGCAGTGAGGGGCACAACCTCATGCCATTGCCTTAACTGCAAGGTAGCACAGCAAGCAGCTTTACTGTGTGCCTGCTGTTCCCTGGCATGCCAGGTTGAGCCCACTGGGCTGTGGAGCCCCTGGGGGAGGGCAGCAGATTGGGAGCTAGAGCCTGCAACCCATGCTCACTCTCACTCCTGCTCTGCACACATATCTGGGGGGTGCAGATAGCCCCCTTTCCCCAGGAGTGCACGTTGCAGTGGAGAGTCGTCCCTCCCACCTGAGCCCGCAGCAGGGGAGAGGTGGGCTCCGCTTCTCTGCAACAGACACCACCTCCTGCCAGGGCCAGGGGGAGCAGGGTGAGGGGTACCAGCAAGGCTGCGGGGGCTATGAGTGAGGCCTTTTATTTTAATCATGGATTTGGGGGGTTTTATTAGAGAATTTGTGAGTTTTTAATCAGAGAATTCATGATTTTTTAAAAGGGAAAACAAGGATCCCTGCTGATGTTTCATTTTGCTTTTTATTTGGTCCTTTTTTAGTCATAAATTATGTTATATATAAGAACTTACTCAAAACATGATTTTTTTTTCATGGAAGCCACAATTTGAGGTGGTTTTTGTGAAAAGTGGCATACTCCACGATTTTCAGCAGAATTGGTGGGGGGTGGGGGGAACAAACTTACTGAAAATATGTTGGCTACCAGTAGACGCCAGCAGTTCTCACAGCCACTGACACACAGAAAGGGAGCCAAGATGGTGGTTGCGACCTCCAACCTCTATGGCTGACTGACCAAGAGGACTGCCCAATCAGTGGAGGGGGGTGGAACCACATGAATGGCAGCCCTCATGGCCAATCATCAGTGAGGGGTGGGGTCTCCACTAGGGGTACACAGCCATTCAGCAGCATGGGTGGGCCTTGCTGTGAAAAACCATGAAAATGGTTGCAGGCACCGCAATCAGGCCACAAAATTGCCTGCCTGCTTCCTTGATTTTGGTAGGTCCCCAGTTGTATATAAAAATAAACAAGCAAACAAGCAGCAACTCTTCCAAAAACCTGGCCAATAACTTTGTTAGATGACTAGGATTTTTCAAATATTTTTTTCAATTTTTTTTTTTAATGGACTAACCTTTGTTTTTTGTGAGTGCCTGAGAGTCTTTGTTATGTCACCAATGCTCTCAACTGATGGCGCTGCCTGTACCTTGGTACCATCCCCTGACTCCAGGCCAGAAAGCAATGCTTGTGCACAACTGCAATGGGGCTCCTTGACTTTCTGACCAGATATCAGGTAAGTCTTCAACCCTAAAGAAAAAATGGTACAATTAGAACAGTAGAAAGCCACTTAATGATCAGCTTTGGGTTTCTTACATATGAAATATAGAAAATAGATATTCTAGATGAATATTACAATTCAGAAATATATAAAAAATAGCTAACTTCAGTTGAATACAAAACTCAAGAACATGGATAACATTAACATTAAGAAGTTACCAATTAGAATTGTCTATTGTATTTGGAAATGGAAGATGCATTGTTTAGGATTGTTCAACAACCACTGTGCAGTTTATGGAAAACTGCACATTCCTGAAAATTGTTCTACTCTCCTGTGAATGGGATTGGAGTCATGAACTTCAACATTCTAATCTCACTTTGGACATTCACACCCTCAGTGGTCCTTAACATGTTATACCCTGAATTTTAACTTGCTGACAAGTAGCAGTTCCACTGATATTTACATCTCTCAAGGATGTATTACACATTGACCTAAAAATCAGATTATTGATCTTAACCTCCCTTCCTGCATCTATGCAGCAGAGATAATTTGTACATTGCATACCCACAGACCAGGGGTAGGTAAATTCTGGCCCACAGGCCAAATCCAGCCTGCTGGGCCATTCTATCCAGCCCACAGGTCCCCTAAAAAATTTAGTAAATTAGTATTTATTTGTTCCTGGCTGCCTGTCAAAGATGAAAGGAGCCAGGGGCAGTAGGACCCAGGGGGAGCCAGCAGGACCAAGCAGCCCAGTCCCACCCCACCTCCAGCCAATTCCCTGCCCTCACACTGCTCCAGCACCAAGTGGCTCCCAATTGCATCAATGGACTGCAGGAGCACAGGGCTATGCCAGTATCGAGGGGGCGGGGGGAGAGAGGATTGTAGGGAGGGGCAGCGTGTGTGTGTGTGTGTGTGTGTGTGTGTGTTCGTAGGACAAGTCCCACATGCACACCCCACCATATACATGCACCTGCACAGCTCCCGGCTGCACGGCTGGAGAGCATGGGGCCACACTGGTACCCCAGTGTGTGTGTGTGTGTGTGTGTAAGGAGGGGCAGAGTGTGTGTGTGTGTGTGTGTGTGTAAGGAGGGACAGAGTATGTGTGTATGTTCGTAGAGTGAGATCCACACACACACCCCACCATACACATGCAACCCCCACTGCCACAGATGCACACCCCACACCCACACCTCCCAGCCACCCTCCCCCCACACACAACCTCCCATAAACCCCATACCCAACCAAACACCACAGCCACACATCCTCAGTCCCCCACAAACCTATACCCTCTACGATATACAAGAGTGAGACTTCATTTTAAGCGATTATATACAATCACCTCTGCGTATACT
Organism: Crocodylus porosus; assembly: GCF_001723895.1. Classification (NCBI taxonomy): domain Eukaryota; kingdom Metazoa; phylum Chordata; order Crocodylia; family Crocodylidae; genus Crocodylus; species Crocodylus porosus. Next base: position 5,926,637 of record NW_017728923.1, on the reverse strand, counting down.
ATACAAACACAAAAAGACAAAAATATATTTTAAATCAATTAATGAATGTTGTAGATGTTTGCTTTTTAGAATATAATTTGGCATTTTTCTGATTCTGAGATGGCAAGTCCCCTTGCTGAAAGGAGTACTTCAGGGGGCAAGGGGAGGGATTGGGGGAGGGACTTCCAGTTGTAAGATGGCAACCAGGGGGCAGGGCACCTGTGAAGGGGCAGGGCTACCCATGAGGCCCTCGACAGCTTGCCAAAACTTGGTAAGCAGCCCTCCACCCAAAATAATTACCCACCACTGCCACAGGCATATCATAAGGGTTAATTTATGCTATTATTGCTCTGAAAAGGTGAAGTGGTAAATAAATGCTAGAAATTTTAGAGAGGTACAGTTGAATTATAATTAAAGAAGTGTAACACTGGTAAATAATAAATATTATATGTATATTTTTGCAATCATAAAATGATTTGAGACATAGTGGGTGGGATACAAGATCAAACATAAAGTCTGGCAAATCCTAGCTTGGCATTGTGAAAAATTAACCAGATCTTAAGCATCCATTTAGAAAAGGAGACCTGAAGACCTAAGTGGTTTATCCTATTCTTAATGTTGTTTATTTTCTCAATATAAAAGTTATGACATTCAAGAACATTCTCTAGGCAAGAAGACACAGACAGATGCAAAAGCACTGGAAGTTTACTCTTTGCTGTGACACTTATTTCCAATGGCTTTCCTTCACCTTTTTATAGCAGTATTTTACAATGTAATACATAATAATGTATTATATTTTGTTGTATTGGTGTCTCTTTTGCTGTGTAGCCTCGGAGCTCTTAGACAATATTTTTGTATATGTGTTTGGTAAACACAATTATCTCCACCTTGACTTCTGGGCCAGGAGGGGCTTGTATTATGGTAATTGGAAATTTGTTTAAAAAAGCAGTTTCCACATTCTCCACAACCTTTAACCGCACTGGATTGTGGCTCCTCCACCCTTCATACTTCCTATACGTGGCAAACCATATTAACCAAAAGCAGGTTTTTGCATTTTGCATTAAGAAGTTCTCACATATGGCTCTGTCTCATGTTTTAGTTCTAGTTTGTTAAAATAACTAATTATTGGCACCAAAAAGAAAACTCTAGTTATAAAAGGCACATCTTACTACCTCCTTTATTCCCTCAACCCCTGCCACACACAGTAAACAAGAGCATAACTCAAAATATTTCATACCAAGAACAGACACACTAATACCCCCATTCTGAAAATATATACATAGATATTTTTGTTATTATTATTACTGTTATTAATAAAAGTAATATAAGCAGAGGTGTTCATGTATTAAAACTAAGCACATTTCAAGGATCAAAGCTTAAGAAATTAAAATGAGAACAATTCTTGTCATTTTTTAAAAAAAAATTAACAAAAATGCTTTTAAATTTTGAATCTTTGTAACACTTTCCTAAATAACCTTTTCCACTTACCTATTTTTTTGTTTTTATTTGCTATTATATCTCTGCTATCCTGACAAAATTATATTTGCTTTACTACAGTTTGTTGTGATTATATTTGAAAATGAAGCAAGGTAGCTTCTGTGGTCAGTCTAATGAAAGATTTTTTTAAATAAAAGAGGACAACATTGTTCAATAATTTTCTGAAATTAGTTTATTATTTCTGATAACTGATGGTTAAATTGTTGTAAATCTGCCAAGTTTATCATTTTCCCCTTTCATTTACCATTGTAATAGGTTACTAAATACATTTTATCAATAATTATTTTGTCTGGGTCAAAAACATATATATATTTTTTCTAGGTAACCTATCTATCAGACCACACCACAGCAGGCTAGGTATTGCAGCAGTATTACAGTCAATCTGCTAACAACAGAGGGCAGACTGTTTTAGGTAGAAGACAGCTAATATTTGGTGAAATATTTGTATACCTTGCTGCAAAACAATATGAATCCAAAAATCACAGTAAAGAGAACTGTATGGAATACATTCTCACATTTATAAGGGAAACCATACTTTTTGCTCACTTTAAATAAAAAGTGCTTTAATTTGTTCTGTTCATTTCCTCTCCAACAGATTTATTCTAATTAAGTATTTAAAATACCACCCTTTGAATTCCGCTTTTCAGTGAGAAGCTACGTTGCCAAACTTTATCCTGCAGCTTACTTCATCTTTTACTGTGAAAGTAAAATCACTTCAATGAGACCTCTCTGGGGCATCAAATATTTGTGAATTTGCTAATCCCATCAGCAGAGATCCTGTATTTGAATGAAAAATACCCTTAATTTATATACTAAATTATACCCTGATTATAAGATGACCCCCAGTAATTAGGTGCTATATATGGAAAATGTATAAATCTGTTATAATTTTCCAGGTATAAAATCTAATTATTAGCTGTTTGCCTTAAATTTGTGCTCCTCCGACTGCTACAGCAGGGAAAATTAATAAGGGGGGTCAGGTAGTCCTTTGCTTTCTGCTTCCGCATAACTTTTTCCCTTAGCAGCCCCTTTCTTCTCTCATTACTCTCAGCCCCCCCGCCGTCCCCCCAAAAAAAGGATCTATGTGCTAATTAGCCTCCACTTATGACTGGAACTGAGTGTTTTTGCCACAAGTCCTGGGATACTCCAAAAATGTATACACAGATGAGGCACAGGGCACAGATACACCACGGCAACCCGGTCTGGGGCTTCACCTCTCGGAGGGCGGGACCACACTTATCATATGTGCCAAGCTAAGGGAGGGGCCGACACAGGGAGCTTTGGCATGCAATGTTGTGGCTCACCATGACATGAAAGAGTTGGCAGTGAAAAGGACTGTGCTTAATGGGCACAACTATATATCTTATTCAGATAGGCTATATTAACCTATCTTGTGGTAGGTTCCAATCAGCATTTCTGGCACTGGGGGAGGGTGTCAGAGCTTGTTCCAGCCTCTCCAAGTGTTGGCCTGGTACTGGAGTACCTCCAGGCCTGGTGTTTACTCCCTCTTGGGAGAGCAATTGCCCTTATTTATTTTTTAAGGGACACACACACACACACACACACACAAAGTTTCCAGCAGCATGTTTACTCCAAGTGGACCATATCTTCTATAGTCATGCTCAATGTTGGCTGCATTTAATCAACTGTCTGTAATCAACTTTACAGACAGACTAACAGAAGGCAGTATTCTGAAGGATAGCCAACATGGCTTCATTATAGGCAGCTCATGTTAGACCAACCTCATTTCCTTTAATGATCAGTTAACTCACCACCTGGATAGGGGAAATGAGTTTGATATCATATACTTGGACTTCAAAAAGGCCTTTGACCTGGTCTTCCACAATGTCCTCACAGTAAAATTGGGAAAATGCAGCCTCGACTACTTTACTCTCTGGTGGCTAGGTAACTGGCTCTTGTGCTAGCACCCACAGAGCATTGTTTGATGGAACTGAGTCATCATGGCAGAAGGTGACCAGTGGCATCCCTCAGGGTTCAGTACTCAGACCAGTGCTTTTCAACATGTTCATCAACAATTTGGATTCCAGTATTAAGAGGGAAGTGGCAAATTTCAATGACAACACCAAACTATGAGAGAGTGTGGTCATGCTTGAAGACAGGCTGGCAATATAGGTGGACCTCAGCCTGATGTCATTTCAAACGGAGAAAGGTACAATGTTCCATCTGAGGAGAAATAATCCACAACACTTACAGGCTTGGCAGTGCTATGCTTGCCAGCATCACATCTGAATGAGACCTGGGTGTTTGTAAACAACAAAATGAACATGAGCCACCAACATGATGCTGTAGATGGCAGAACTAGTCAAACACTGGCAAGTATCTACCAAGGCATCTCGAGCACAGCTAAGAATGGCATCCTCCTGCTCTACTCAGCCTTGATGAGACTGCATCCAGTTCTGGGTGCTACACTTCAAGAAGAATGTGGAGAAGCTCAAGAGAGTCCAAAGGAGGGCCACGCACATATTAGAGGCCTAGAGATCAGGTCGAGAGGCTGAAAGACTTGGGACTGTTCAGCCTGGAGAAAAGAAAACTGAGAGGAGACTTGGTGGCAGCCTATAAGTATATCAGGGGTGTACTTCAAGACTGGGGGGCATCTATTCACCAAGGCCCCTGAGAAGAAGACTAAAAATAATGGGAACAAACTGACTGAAGATTGCTTCAGGCTAGACATAAGGAAAAACTTTTTAAGTTGAGAGTCAAGGGCCTGGAACAGGCTCCCCACAGAGGTGATACAGTCACCCACCCTGGCAATCTTCAAAAAGCATCTTGATGCCCATCTTGCTGGGGCCATCTGATCCCAGCAGTCTTTCCTGCCCAAGTGCAGGGGGCTGGACCTGATGATCTGTAAGGTCCCTTCCAGCCTCCAACATCTATGAAACTGTGAAAGAGTTCAGATGAGATTAAGAATTTAACTATCTTCTGCCATCTACGGGGTGGCCATGGTTTTCACACTCCCTATATAGGGAAAGGCATACATCAAATTGCTGAAGTGTCCTGAATCTCACAAACAGGATGAATAACTGCACTTAAAAACAGATGACATTCTTTATCTGAATATAAGGGAATCAATAAGCAAAAAACTGTCATGGCTGAAGGTACATGCAATTACTACCAGAAAAACTTATGGACTGAAAAATATGAAGAAAATTTCTTCATAATCTCAACAGAAGATCCTGCACAACCAGTCAGCCTCTATGTGGGAAACATCTGGCTTAACTACATTGTCAAGGGGTGTGTCTGACTATTTGCACATACCTGAATTATTCTACTCACTGTCCGAAAAGCAGATAAAAATACTTCAGAAAACTAAAGGAAACTGCCTATTATCAAAGCTTTGAGTTCTTAAATAGAAGATTTATTACTATTTCTTCAATAAAAAGGAATATACTCTATACCCATGCTTAGACCAATACCCTTTCACACACCAGGAGCAGGAAAGGAAGGTGAAACAGTGCTCCAAAACATTGATCAATGTAAACCTAAGGTGGCCAAATTATTCCTTTTATGAACTATTGGACCAAATCGATTAATCAGATTCATTCAAGCTTACCTTTCCTACTTGGCATTTCATTAAAAAATAAATAAATGAATCTGTAAAGAAGAGTGAGGTTTGGCAAGCTAGAGGACTTGGGTACCTAGAACAAAGTCTGGGAAGCTGAGGATGTGAAAGGTAATTAGCCACGTTAGTCTGAAACCAGACTAGATTGTCACCTAATTGGCATTCCTTTGATTGTCACCTACAGGCCCCAGCTTGGACACATCATTAATTAGTTCCAAGCCCTCCTGGAAAAGGATGACCATCTCAAGATAGCCATGAGGGACAAACCTGTCCTGGCTTACAGACAACTCCCTAACCTCAAATGATGTTTTTCAAACAAAAAATTAACTAACACCCATCCTAACCAAGGCATCAGATGTTGAAATGGACCCAAATGCCTGCTGTGCCCCCATGTCAGTACGGGACACATCATCACTGAACCAAATAACAGAGTACAACATCCAAGGTTCATACACCTGCAAGCAGCTCTATCATTGTCATATATGCCAACATCTGCTTATGCTGTCCCTCTGCTGTCTACATCAGATAGATGGGGCAATCTCTGTGTGTAAGAACAAAGGAACACCAATCTGACATCAGCTGAAGAAAGAAACAAAGGGCTGTGACAGAACACTTTAACTTCCTTGGACAATCCATCACTGACCTCAGGATTGCTGTTCTCAGGCAGCGACATTTTAAGAATCAGCTTGAATGGGAAATTGCAGAACAAGAAATCAACCACAGACTGGACTGGTTTAAACAGGGTCTATGAATTCTTACCCCACTACCTGGATTAGCTTTTGTGACCCTTCTGTTTCTATGAGTTCTTTGCCTCTCCTTCTGCCTCCGCTTCTTCTCCCTCCTCCCTTCCCACCCTTTGCATTCAAATCACTCTTATCTTTTCACAGCATCTGATGAAGTGAGCTCAAGTTCAGTGAAGTTTGTACTCTGGATACAGTATTTATTTAAATCCAAGATAAGGCTGGAAGAGAGCAAGCAAGCGGGAACACGACTGTGGTCTAGTGGGTAAGCACTGCCCTGGATGGGAAAGGATCTGGGTTCTGGTCCCTGGTCTCCCAACCCCTGTTCTCAATGCTATTTATCCACTGAATGTAATGCAAAAATGCATACGCAGTCCCATGGATGACTGGTGCCATCTTTGTCAGAGGGGGCATGCCCCCACCCCATGAAGTTAATCTTGCTGATAGAGGGAGGAGGGTCCCCCATGTGGCAAAACTTACCAACTGGTGAGCGGTTGCGGCACTCCTGGAAGTGGCTGCAGGGCTTCCAGAAGCGGCTATGACCTACATCCGGCACTCACTCCCTGGCCAGTGCTCACAGCGGGGGCACCTGCCCCTCTTCCTATTGCCTGAGCAGGGAGCAAGACCTGATTGGGGTACACCAGTGCTCTCAAGGGGTACACATGCACCCACATGCATTCCCTATGCATCACCACTGCACAGTCCAGGGAGCCTACTGACTGAAGGGCTATCCAATTTCTCAGAGGCTGGAAGCTGCACAGGCCACACCAGCAGGGACTGCACACCGTTCAGACCTCATAAGTGCAAGCCATGGAACCCCTGTTGCACTAAGCTGGTGGGTGCTGCTCCCACTGCATTGTAGATGCCCCAGTTTCATCCGCAACTCCCCAGCTGCAGGCTTCCCTGCTACACCACTGTGCCCTGCCCCACCCCCTGGGATGGGCACAGGAAGTAGTAGAAGCTAGAGGGGGAGCCTGGAGCCCCTGGCTGCTGCAGCTGGAGCAATGAGGGTAATGGTGGGTGGGAGCAGGGGAGGAGGGGAGGGTACAAAATTAATCCCTCATGGGCTGCCAAATTGGACAGTCCCACATTACTTTGGCAAGGGGAGTACTGGGGGTCTAATTTCTCTCTCTCAAAGCTATTTATTCAATGACTTTTTAATGCAGAAGGCACAAACTGTCATGGGAGCTGGGACTGGAACCCAGGATTTCCCTGTCCCTTCTGACTGTCTTATTCTGTGCCCTAGTAATCTAGTCTGTCCTCCTGTACATCAGTTGCCACTAAGAACTGCCCCTCCTTTCAACACTTTATCTATATTGGGGGTCAAATTTGCCCTGGGCTGGATCTGGACTGCAGAAGCTCCTCCTAGACCAGATCCATGGAGGCACCAGCAGCTGTGATGGATCCAGGGCCAGGACCAGCAGAGCACACCCAAGGGCTAGCAGCAGCAATAGCTGGGCAGCAGGAATCCGGGAACAGGCCGCAGCACGGTTCAGGGAAATTGAAGAGAATTTGGACAATCAAGGGCTGTATCTGCCCTCTTTTGCCCCATACCACCAAAAGCAATGTTGATTGGGGTCTAGGAAGTGCAAATTTTTGTGGCAGGCCATGCTCCACTGGCTATGCCCCCCAACTGCCAGTAGTCTGCCAGATAATCAACAGGCTAGATGGTTCCACAGGCCGGATCCAGCCCATGGGCCATATGTTTAACACCCCTGATCCCAATATGCAATCCACATTTGATGCCACAGAGGAAGGCAAACATTTCTGAGATTGGCACCAATCCGGCCTGGAGGAAAATTCCTTCCTTCTCAAATCTGGCAGTCATCTTGACTCAACATAGGAACAAGAAACACCAGCCAAGTACCTGAAAAAGTTCTGTCCCATCTCAAAACAGCACTCTTTCCTGTATAGTGTCCTGCATTCAGCAGTGGCCTTCCCAAATGCATCAAAGAAAAGACAAAAAATTAAAGAAACAAAGCAGTAAATATTTGCTTAATCATGAGTTGGAGAAATAACTCCCTCCTAATCCCCACAGACAACTGACTGAAGCATGAGAGTCCAGTAATTCTTACTTAAGAGTTGCAAGTGTTCTGATGCTTGAACATGTGATGAAACTGGCTTTTAAAGTGGCTTAATTGCCCTTTTGCACCGCTTTAAAGGCATCACTGTTTACACCTGCGGTGGCATACTTCATTTTAATTTCCTTGCACTGTATATGTGCAGTGGCGTATTTAGCTTTAAGTGACTTTGTTATATAGCAAAGTAAAACACATCCAATGTATTTTAGTTTGCTGCATAACAAATGCAACAATACAGCTGGAGAAGGCAGTGGGGGATGGTGCATGGGGCACTGGAAACCCAGGTGTGCTTGGGGAAGCTCGGGCTTGGCAGGCTTTCAGCACACAGTGCACCATCCCCACCACCTTCTCTGGCCTCCAGCACACCCAGCCCCCGCCTGCTGCATTCCCACACTGCCCCAGGGGCAAACCCTACCCAGGTGGTTCCAGGCAGTGGGAAGTTGGTGGGGAAGGTGCACGGGGCTCTGAAAGCCCACCAAGCCTGCGCTTCCCCAAGCACACCTGGGCTTCCCGAGCCCCATGCACTGTTGGATTGGGCCAGGTGCTGCCTGTGACCTGCCTGTGCCTGCTAGCATCCTGCCTGGGTGGCCCCAAGGGGTGCTGCTGCCACAGAGGGAAGCACTAGGCCCCCCACAGCTCAGGGGATGCGCAACTTGGCAGCAGCTCATGCAGGCAGGGTCAGCCGAGAAAAAAAAGAGAAAAGTGGCAAGGGGCCCTTTTTTTCCCCTTCCCCTAGCAGAGCCTGCCCATGTCTCACATGACTGGGAGGCAAGCTGCCAGTGGGCCGAGAGGCCCCTGAGCCGTGGGAGGGAGCCCAGACTGTTCCTCCATGGCAGCAACGCCTGCTCACTAGCACCCCACCTGGGCAGTCCCAAGGGGCAATGCCATCTCAGAGGGAAAGACCACACCCCCCTGCAGCTCAGGGGCTGCATGACCTAGTGACAGCTCACCCAGGCAGGCTCCACTGACAAAACAAAAAGAAAAAAGTGGTGAGGGGCCTGATCTTCCCCCCCTCACAGAGCCTGCCCACCTCTCCCGCAGCCTGAAGGCGGGCTGCTGGCAGGCCCCAAGCTGTGTGTGTGTGGGGAGACGGGGGGGTCCTTCCCTCTGCAGCAGTGGTGCTCCCCAGGCAGCACCTGCCTGCTAGCAGCCCGCCTGAGCCGTCCTGGGGAATGCCGCCACCATGGAGGGAAGGACTGGGACCCCCTCAAGCTCAGGGGCCAACTGGCCTGCTGGCAGCTCATCCCCCAGCTGTGGGACAGGTGTGCAGGCTCTGTGAAGAAAAAAAATTAAAATAAAAATCAGGCCTTTTGCCACTTTTTTCTTTTCTCACCGGAGCCTACCCACACAACCTGCCACTGGGTCACACAGCCCCTGAGCTGTGGGTGTCCCCAGTCCTTCCCTCCATGTTGGCAGTGTCCCCTAGGGCTGCTCTGGTGGGGTGCTAGCAGTCAGGTGCCACGTGGGGCATGCCACTGCTGCAGGGGGGAGGACCAGGCCTCCCCGCAGCCCAGGGGGTGGAAAAAAAGGATTGGGCCTGTCATCAGTTTGTTTTCTTTCTGGTGGAGCCTACCCGCGGTTAGGGGGTGGAGGGAGGGGGAGCTGAGCCATCACTGTTCTGTCATAGTGATGGAAGTCCCCAAATTGAAACGGTGGGATTTTAATCAACAGTTAAAAATCTACCAAATAAAAACCCACCATTTCAACTTAGGGAGAACTAAACTCCCACCATGTGTACAAGCAGACATAAAAGGCAATACTTTCTATTGCCTGTAAAAAGTGAATGAAGATTCACAGGTGTGCAGTCTCCATGGCCAGAAGGGACAACCAAAAGCATGATCTCTTCCAGAAACTGGATTAAAGCATATATTTCAGAAAGATATCTAATCTTAATCTGAAGATTCCAAGTGATGGCAAGGGTACCACTTTGCTTGGAAATTGCATCTTATTCCAAAGTTGAATTTGTCAAGTTATATGCTAGAAGAAAATGATCTGATCACTATCTCCAAAGTTTGCACTTTCTTAGGTCATAGGTTCCTCTAACATGGCAGTTTTTAAACACATGTTAACTACTGCTAAAAATAAGGCCTGCATATTCAAACCTTATCTCAGTAGTGTATAATTATTTGATATGAAATGTTTGTTTTAACTTGTCACCTTTTGGAGTACTGGAGCCAATAGTTAGATAAGTACTGTTTGAAAAGGTATGATAATATTTTGGAAAGATGACTAATGTGTATTTTTCTGCTTATCCAAGTTTCATGTATTGTACTAAGTATTATAGAAATCAGCTTTCTCCCTAAGTATTTATTGGCACTGGAGTTCCTTGGGCATGCTTACTGATCCCTGCATTCTGCAAGAGAAATTAAACATAGTACTATGAAATGGCTTTAAATTCCAGAAAAGAACATTTTTTGGAATTTAACTGTAGTATGCTTATTTCATATTACAGAGTAAACTTCAACAGCTTGAAGAATAGTTCAGCAGGACTATATAAACCTTCACACTTAAAAAAATATGCATGAAACTGACTAAATTAAAAAAAATATTCAACTCGGATGCAATTCTCACATACACCTATTTATATTATTTATATTTCCCGCAAGTTCATCTCAAATTAAGAAGTATAGAACAGGGTCAATATTTTCTCACGTATCAACAAGGCAAACCATGACTGTTTGAACAGTTACCGCTTTAATCAAGAACTCATCATTTTGGTGAATAATTCTTTTTTAATAAGTGAATAAGGAGGGGTTACTTTGTTTTTTCAAATACGTATCTTTTATAAATCTTTCTCACACTGTCATTTTACATGTAGTGTAACCATTCACATGCTATTATTTTGTGCGGTTTATGGAGAAGTGCACCCTATAGCATACATTGTAAAAATTTTGATCACCTGATGGATATAGTGGAGTAGGGCCAGTATATTTAATAGTATGACAGAGCAGCAATACTCGTAACAACTACGGCTGTGCGAAATTCGCCAGCAGTTTCATTTCGATGCTATTTTGACTCATTTCAAGCTCGTAACAGCAAAATCAAAACAAAAGAGAGAGCTTCGAAACTGTCTCAAAACAAAACGAGGCAAGTCAAAACGTTTTGAGATTTTCAAAATGTTTTGAGTTTTGAAGCTCAAGCTGGGCTCGCCTGCAGAGAAACAGAAAGTAAATAAGGAGAGGGAGGGGGAAAAGGCGGGAAGGAGTGCTCTCATTATTGACTGTGTAGCTGGCCAGTGAAAGTATTCCTTCCCTGAGGTACCTTCCAATCCCAGTGCTCTGGGGGAGGGATGGAAAAACTGCATAAAAGGCAACGTTGTTTGAACTGCCCTGCTTTCTGCCTTTGTGTCAGTTACTGAGCTGTGTGTTCCAGTTTTGCCGGTCAGCAGCTAGAGGTGCAGGGGCCCAGAACCCAGAAGCCCCTGCACCTATCTCCTTGACAGCTGGCAGGCTTCACGGCCTCAGCAGGGGCTAGCAGGCCTGCAGCTTTCACCCTGCTGAGCCTTAACACACACAGTGTCACCCATGTCACGAGTTTTCCTTGTCTGCAGCTTGAGGTGAAGTTTCCCCAGAACACCTTCACCTACCTCCTTGAAACTTGGCAGGTTTTGTGGCCTCAGCAGGGGATAGCATACCTGCAGTTTTGACTGTGGCTTAACACATACACATGACATGAGTTTTGCTTTCACGATTTGAGGTGCAGTTTCCCTCAAACCCCTGCACCTATCTCCTTGAAACTTTGCAGGCTTCATACCCTCAGAAGTGGCCACCATTCCTGCAAGTTGCATCCAATTCACGCCAGAAATGACAAAGTTATAGTCTGTTTCAAACTTCCCCATTATAGTCTATGGGCAAAACGCTGAAACAGCATCAAAACAGCAAAACTGTTTCAATGGAACAGCAGTTTTGAATCAAAATGAAATTCAAAACAAAACTCTGTTCCACCGAAATGCAAGTCAAAATGGAATGGTGCCATTTCGCACAGCCCTAGTAACAATCTCTTCTATACTGTGGTAACTGTAATATGAACATACTTATTACATTTGGATACAAAAGCACAGTTAAAATTATGTTCATAGATTTCATAGACATTAGGGCTGGAAGGGACCTCGGGAGATCGAGTCCAGCCCCCTGCCCAAAGGGCAGGAAATCAGCTGAGGTCATAGGATCCCAGCAAGATAAGCATCCAATTTACTCTTGAAGGTGTTCAATGTAGATGCCTGAACCACCTCCGATGGGAGATTGTTCCAGACCTTGGGGGCTCGGACAGTAAAGAAATTCTTCCTTATGTCCAGCCTGAAACAGTCTTGCAGGACTTTGTGACCATTCGACCTCGTCATCCCTTGGGGCGCTCTGGTGAACAAACGTTCCCCCAGATCCTGGTGGTCACCC
>NW_017728923.1:5855794-5884317 GCF_001723895.1 Crocodylus porosus | reverse complement strand
GAATGTCCCAGTCCCTGTTAAAGAAAACAGGCAAAGAAACTGTTAAAAAAAAATCAGCTTTCTTGTCTGGCGTAGCCACAAGATTACCATTTGCATCTTGCAGGGGACCTGCATTGCCTTGTGCCTTCTTTTTGCTCCCAAGGTACTTGAAAAAGGACTTTTTGTTGTCCTTAATCCTGGACGGTAGCCTGAGTTCCATCTCTGCCTTGGCCTTCCAAATAGCTGTCCTACACATATGGGCCCAGGAGGAGTACTCCCTGCTTGGTGAAAGCTCCTCCCTTCCACTGGTTGTACACCCCCCTTTTAGTCCTCAGGCATTGCTAAATGCCCTTGCTGAGCCAAGGGGGTTTCTGAGCACTCTTACCCACGTTGCTTTTCTCAGAGACTGTTATCCTTTGGGCCTGGAGGATTGCCCCCTTAAGATACGACCATCCCACGTGGACTCCCATCTCCTCTACCTTCTGAGCCCTCAGTGCCTCCCCCACTAGTCTCCTAAGCTCACTGAAGTGGGCCCTTCTGAAGTCAAGGGTTTTAGCCTTGGTATGAGCCCTTGACACCCTGCATTGGGTAGTGAAATCCAGCAGGCAATGATCACTATTGCTCAGGTGGTCAAGGACCTGCATCCCTCACTAGGTCATCCCCCGTGGCCAGGACCAGGTCCAGCAAGGAGTTACCCCTCGTGGGGCTGTGCACATCCTGGATAAGGTGATGGTCCTGTAATACAGCCAGGAACATACATGAGCAGCCAGACCTGGCTGTCTGCTCCTCCCAGCAAATGCCTGGGTAGCTTAGGTCACACATGACAATAGCGTCCCTCGATCTCCAATCAACTCCATAAGCTGATTGGAGAAGTCCTGGTCCAGCTCTTCCCCCTGGTTGGGTGGTCTGTAGTAGACACCCACCATAAGGTCCCTTTTGCTATGCCTCCCTTGTTGTTTGACCCACAGTGTCTCTGCCCAACCCTCTAAACCCAAGCTAATCTTTGATGATGTGAGGTGCTCTTTGACATAGAGCGTAACCCCCCCAACCATCCTCTCTGCCCTGTCTCACCTATATAGGGTGTATCCCCAAATGCCCACCACCCAGTCGTAGGTAGGGTCCTACCAGGTTTCTGTGAGCCCTACTAAGTCTGAATTCTTACTTGCAATCAGGTGGCACAGTTCCTCCTGCTTACTCCCCATAGTGCGAGCATATACCGGGAGCGTGAGGCCTCAACCAATTCCCTGGTGAACTCCTGGTCAAGGTCTTGACTCTGGGTAGGGGTCTGTAGTAGACCCCCACCATAGTATCCCCTGTGCCATTTTTCCCTGGATTTTAACCTAGAGGGTGTCAAGTCGTCCACCATGGGTGCCAATGTTGGCTTGCAGGGATGCGTAGCTTTCCTTGACATAGAGAGCTTTTGTCCATTCGATCCCTCCTGTACAGGGTACAGCCATCTATACCCATGGGTGGAGTCCCACCAGGTCTCCATTATCCCAATGACATCATAGTTATTTGCATTTAGCAGGAGAACAAGTTCCTTCTGTTTATTCCCTAGGCTCCTGGCAACTGTGTATAGACATGCAAGTGTCCCGTTGGGGACCTTGCCCTGCCTACATTTTGTTCCAGGGCTGTGCCTTGGCCTGCTGGCTTTGCAAGGGCTGCTCAGTGGGCCAGCAGTGGCAGTAGTCCCCCCATCCTCTAGCAGGCTTAGTTTAAAGCCTGGAGGACCAGGTCAGCCAGTCTGGCTGAGAAGAGCCTTCTCCCCAACGGAGAGAGGTGGAGGCTGTCCCTTCTCAGCAGCTTGCTGCCTCTCTCTCCAAAGAGCGGACTGTGGTCATGGAAGCCAAAGCCTGCCTGATGACACCAGCGCCACAGTCTTTGCTTGACTGCCTGGATCCTCCTTTCCCTCCTCAGCCCATAGCCTGAGACTGGGAGGATCGAAGAAAACACCACCTGTGCCCGCAGACCCTTTAGCCCTGCTCCCAAATCCCTGTAGCACCTCATGACCCAGCTGGGAGCACTCCGAGTTGTGTCATTGGTGCCCACATGGATGAGTAGCATGGGATAGTGGTCAGTGGGCTGGAGGAGTTTATGGATCTTTTCCGCAATATCTCAAATGCGGGTTCCCAGGAAGCAGCAAATTTCCCGGGCTAAGGGGTCGGGGTGGCAGATTACCTCCTCAGTCCCCCTCAGGATGGACTCTCCCACGACAAACACTGCGTTTGGTCATAGGGAGAGCAGGGGCAGTAGCTACAGCATCGTCTGTGTTGCCTGCGGGAGCTGGAAACTCACCAGGCTCTGCTGGGGCTGCAAGAGTTTCGTACCTGTTGCAAAGCTCCAGTGGAGCAGGGGCCTTGGTACAGCAGGCCTTGGGGCCCCTTGCCACCTTGGTCCCTGGGCTGGACAGTAAGGAAGGTCCCTGAGTCCTCCCTTGTCCTGGAGGGAGACCGTGATCTACCCTCCACCTCCAGGGGGAGAAGGGCTTGGCAGTAGGAGTCAATCTCTTGCTCACAGTCCCTGATGGAGCGCAGTGTCTGGACTGTGGCCTGGAGCTCCTCCAGCTGGCACGCCAGAGACCCAAAAAGGGAGGTAGCCATGCTCCCAGGCCCCAGAGCCTGAAAAAGGGACAGGCAACCCCTGCAGCCGAGAACCAGGGACTCCATCTGGGTGAAGCTCCGAACCATGGGCTCCATCTGGGTGGCGGTCTCCGAGGTGCCAGAGCGGGGCGCCGCAGACCCTGAGGGTTCCATCCATGTCATGCTGCTGGTGGGCTGGCTATGGCTGGGACTGTCTACTCTGGGGGGCTCACAGGCAGGGCCTCGGGCCCTCTCGCTTGCCCTCCTGTGCTAACCCCTCCGCCGGGCCCAGGAACACATCTGTTTGCACAGCCTCTTTGCATGGCTCCCTGTGGGGCTGGGCGAAGTAGGAGCTGGGGGGGACATGACCCTCC
Source organism: Crocodylus porosus (assembly GCF_001723895.1). Lineage (NCBI taxonomy): Eukaryota > Metazoa > Chordata > Crocodylia > Crocodylidae > Crocodylus > Crocodylus porosus. The sequence continues at coordinate 5,881,385 of NW_017728923.1, read as the reverse complement.
TTCAGCCCACTTAGCCCACTCCCAGCTGACTAGGTCCCTCCCTCCACAGGTCCCTGCTTATCTGCAGGCAGGCCAGGGCTCATCAGGGGTCCTGATGTTGCTGCTGGGATCCCTAGTCTCATTGGGGTGCAGTGGGCTTACACCCCTAATTTGCTTTGGGGTTGCTGCTGGGGTCCCTAGGTCCACAGGGGCACAGCAGGCTTACACCTGCGCATCTCGCACTGGAGCCGGGACTCTAATCCTATAAAAGAACTGAGTGCACTTCAAGAAAGTGTCTGGACATGTGCGCCAAAAATTCCACTGTTTTCCTTGTGCATTTGATCTTTGAGGGTACATTACATAACACAGAAAAGATCCTGAAGTTGCCTTCAACCAGCTCAAGCCATGTAAGCCACCTTTCCCTGTTTATATCACAATTTCTGGCCCATACTGTGCTCCTTGTTTGTGAAGCTGAATCTTTCAAGGAACCAGTATGTAAACTACTGGGCTTATCTCTACTTATGGGCAATAGAAAAGGAAATAATATGTAGAAGGGCTAGAAGTCAGACTTAGAAAATTGTGAGATTGCTACAGGTGCATTTCCTTGTGCTTTGGGGCTGTACATATCCTAAACACACTGCAGAAAGGGACAGGGTGAGCAGTTGCAGGCCTGATCTTACACCTAGAAGCTCAGCAAAACTTCCAAGATCAGGCTGTAGAGCTGCCAGCAACTAGGCTAAGCAGTTTACAGTATAGACCAGTGATTATCAACCTTTTTAGTTTCACTTTTTTTTTTTTACTATAGAAAAAGAATAGTTTTCTGTTGCAAAGAACTCAGAAAGACTACAACCATGGATTTCTATTTGAAATTTTTGAGTTTATTTTATAAATCATGCTTGCATACCTAACAGTGCTAACATTGTGTGGCATTCTACATCACCCTTTAAAGGATCTCAAGGCACCCCAGAGTGCCATGGAATCCTGTTTGAAAATCACTGGTATAGACAGCTGAGTTTTACTTGAATGTCTGAAATGCCAAACCTAGTCAGAATTCATCATGCAGATTTGTGGTACAAAGGTGAGATTTTTGGCCTGGTGTCCATAAGTAAACCTCAGCCAGGGCCTGGAATATGCTAGATTTCTTTTTCTAAGATAAAAAGTAAAACTACCACCTCTTTTGTATAACTGCTTCAGCTTAAGAGACTCCATCTAAGAGGAAACCGGGTAAGTTCAGACTGTCTATCCCTCCAATCTCCTAAAACCAGGTAACTGCCTTTGCCAAATAGTGTGCACTTACTGTGAATTTTAATGTGTTCAATCTGAATGGAACTAAATTACCAGTCCTGTGCCTTTCTTGATCTGTGTTTTAGCAAGGAGAAGAGAGACAAACAGAGTCCCTTTGCCATCTTCACAAAAAAGGTACTTGTTGCATTGGCTTTGTGACCCTGCCAGCAAAAGGACTACACTGAAATCTTTAATCCAGGTGGGAGATGCACAGATCTACTGCTGAAGGATCACATTCTTTTACCACTGGGTAGAACATCTCTGCTGGTAGCAACCTTTCTGGAAGATTTGTCCAAATGAGGTACTGCGATGGCATCTACCTAGACTTAGTTAACTGTGAAGGGCCTTTATAATGAAAATTTGATACTTTTAGGTAAAATTCTCTTAGTTAGAAAGGATTAGCCAATGCCAATCAAGGAAATAGGCATATTTATTTTTGGCAGTAATACCGAGATAAGTATTAGCTAATGCACACTGAGCAACTTCCTGGTGTGTGGGAAGTGGAACTAAAATAAATATGGGTCAAAAAGCCCATTCCAGCCTGCCAGAAGCCCAGAAGGGATTCATTTGTGGTCCCCAGACTCTCACTTAGCCATCGCTTCCCCCATTGTTCCAGCTGCAACAGCAGCCAAAGTCTCCAGGCTCCCCCTCCCTCCTCCAGCTGTTGCTTCCTCCCCTTGCCTAAGGGGTTGGGGTTGTGTGGCACAGCACAGAGAGCTGAGGGTGACTCTGGGCCACATGGTGGTGGGGAGGGAAGCTGTGGGCAACAGATCATGCTTGCGCAGAGCAGAGATGTGTGTGTCTGGCGGGGTGGGGGGGAACACCACGAGGATATGTGCCCAATGTGCCCATTCAGTGCACCACTGGGTGGGGAGGGGCATGCACAGCTCAGTTAAAGCAGTGGGAGGTTTCCCAGTATAGTGGTAGGGGGTGCCTGTAGCCGATGCAGATGCACGGAACAGCAGCAGAGGGGTCCACATGGCACAAAGTCTAGAGGCCCATGGCTCACCTGCTGGGGCCCCTGGGGCTTAGAAGCTGGACAGCCTTGACTTACACATTACAGCATAACAACACATAGCAGCAGCTAGTAATGACAGCTGCACATTGACTTGCAATGACATGTAGGGAAAATAACCTGATACTTTTCCAGTTTTGCAGGTATAGTAAGGAAAAGCCTTAACCCATTAGTATATCTACCCTCACATATCCTGTGAGGCCACATATTGTTAGCCTGCAGAGAGGATGTTAGATGTACTAGTCCTCAGTCAAACAGAACGTAGGTTAGGGTGGCTCATTAGAGACTAACTTGTTCAGAGGAGAACCTTTCAAAAGCAACAACCCATTTTGTCAGATGCATCTATGAAAGCTCACATCTCTGAACCAGTTAGCCTCTAAGGGGCCACCCTGCCCTACCTTTTGCCTAGCATGCACAGAACATCTGTTCATCTCAGTCCTAGTTTACAACATTACAAAGATTCAGTATGCTCTTGTCAGAAAATCAGTAACCACCTGGGGATTTTTTATATTTTTCTGTTTGATTCCCTAATTTGGAGACAGACTGCTGGCCTTCTTGCCAAAAAAGTTTATGTACACCAAAAAACACACTTTATGGTGTTGTTTATGTACACCTACAGGAACCAGTATCTATAGTCATTTCTATATTTATTGGTCATGATACCTTCCATGAGGGCAAGGAAAGGAACACAACCTAGGGATTATTGTTAATCCTGCTTTATGCAGTTTGAGAGAAACAGAGGCTTTCTTTCATACACTTAGAATGTCTCATAAAGTAATCTCTGAATCAGATTTTTCAGAATATGAAAGAATCAAGGGCACTTTCTCTCCTCAATACTTCATTATAACACTGCTAGACCTACTACTCTCATACATTTCTGTATCTTCTCTGTTAGATAATTTAAAGAGAGAAATTTCTGATTGAGAGTCTGATATTGGAGTGGGGACAGGAAACCTAGTAGTCTTCTGAATGGCTTTCTTGACCTGGGAGGGATTTAAATAGAAGTTTGTATTGGACTGGGTTGAGAAGGGGCTTTCTAAGGTCCTCAGCTTTGTTCAATGGACATTCTTAGGTGCAGCCTTGACGTGGCTAGCACAGGGGCAGCAGTTTCTAGCCCTGAAGGTTGAAGGGAGTTCTTGACCTGCTAGCTGCATTGTGAGAAAGAGGTGGTCTGATGCTATTAGTGGATAGTAAACTTGAACTACTGAGAGGCTGGACAGGTGTTAGATAGAGGTGCACCAATAAATCAGTTCCTATCATATCAGCACTGATAAAAGAAAAACTGATATTACTGGCAATCGGCTTTTTTGACTGATGTAGCCAATAATGTTGTTGATAAATGCCGTGTGCATGGGCGCAGGATGCACGCGATCAGGAATGCAGATGGCAGCTTGGAGAGCAGTGTCTGGCCGATAAGTCTGTTGGGGGGAGGGGGCATAGGAGAGGGAAGGTGCAGGAGGGGGGCCAGATCAAGGCCCTCCCAGTGAGGGAGGAGCTGGGGCTGGGGCTGGGTCAGGGCTAGGATTCAGCAGGGGGGAGGCGGCTCCCACCACTGCACACACCCCCAGGGGAGGCTTGTGGGGACATGGATGTGCACCCTCCAGATCTATGCACGGGGTGAGGACAGGCTGACTCTGTGGGCTTGGGCCAGGGATAGTGCCAGGCTCTTCCCAGCAGGGGGGCTGGGTTGGGGCTGTGCTCAGGGCAAGCAGCAGTGGCACTGGGAGGGGAGGCTACAGGGTGGGCTACAGCCACCTCAAAGTTTACTGTAGTCCCCCGTATCCCCCCTCCCAGAGCTACAATCTCCTGCTCCAAGCCCTGGCTCAACCCCCCTGCCAGAAAGAGCCCTGTGCTGCCCCCGGCCCCAGCACACAGGAGCAGCAATCCGCCCTTGTCCCGTGCACAGATCCGGGATGCGTGCAGTGCATATCGGCAATTGGATCGGTATTAGCCGATACAGCTCATTAATAATCAGCCATCAGTATAGGCCCATAAAATCTTTATCAGTGTACCACTAGTGGTAGATCATGCTGTAGACTGAAAGGAAAGGTCATGTTTACGGGGTCTTCTTACAAGCTTTCCTGGCTCTCTGCTGAGTCACTACTAGTAGTTCTATGCTGCTACAGTCACTGCAATGAAGATGCTGAGTAGCTGCTCCACAATCAAGGCCATGAATCAGTGCTTCACCAGTTGTGCAGACAGCTTCCTTGGCCCTTTAGCACTCCCCCAACATGGAGAAAGGAGACACTATTGCCTAGGCCAGGTCCACAGAATTCTGCTGCTGTGGTGATAGAGTTGCTTTCCAGAACTTTTCTTCTTCTGGGGATGAGCCATCTGGAAACCCTACCTCTGGGTCTCTCCTGAACAAGTAAAAATCTCTATGCATCTACCATACCGGGGTGAGCAGGGGGTAGATACAGTAGACACAGTGTCTCTCTCTCTCTCTCCGTCTTAGTTTTCTCCAGAATGCTGCACACCTTGCATGGATAAGTAGGAAGGAATAGAAAGTCACACTGATTACTAGAGAGAGAAGATCGGGCAGAATGGCACATTAGAAACAAACTGGTTGTAAAGAGAGAAAATCCCTTTTTGCCAACAAAAGACGACCATGAGATGCTGCAGATTTTTACCCAGCCTTTCCCCTGCTTTCTATAACTCTGCTGTGCGAGACAAGCAGAGGCGATATGCAGCTGAAAACACAGACAAAAACCTGAAAGTTCTGAAGCTACAGATTTGGCCTGTCTTCAGTTCTCCACAAGAACAGGTTCCCAGTGTCACAAATCTATAAACCACATTATGAATAGGAATGAATAGTCAGTGACTGCTAAGGGAGGGGGGGGGAGTTGCAGGTAAAAAACAAAGTCTTTCTTCAAATTCTTTCGTAACTATTCAGATCTTAAATCCATACTGTATTTTCCTTATTGTCAGATCCCCTAATGTCCCCCCTCCCCACCATTTCATAATTCTTTAGCTCAGGGGTAGCTGATCTGCAACACTAGTACTGCAGAGCAGCAGACTGAGCAGAGGAAGGGGTTGGGTGTGGCGTGTGGGGAGGGTATGGCACTAAGTTGTGGGGCACCTGCCAAAAAGGTTAGCCTCTACTGCTCTAGCTCACAAACCCCTAACAATTTATCCAGTGCAGTTATACACTGTGAACAGAACCCTTTAGGACTCTTAAAATGGGAAACCCAGAAACAACCCAAAATAAGCAGCCCAAGAGATACAGGAAATAATGTATTATTCAAGTTCATGTTAAACTAGAGACTGCCAGTTCTGAATATAACTGAAGCAGCTGCAGCTTTTCTAATTAAAAAAAAAAATTAAAACATTCTGCTAATTTCTGCCCAGCAGATTTACTGGCTAAAGGGGAACAAAAATATTTAATGAAGTCTGAATTGAATTTTGAGTCTTAAATACCTAAGTAGCTTTCTGCCTAGGTTGTACGTGACAATGGAACTGTACCATTGCAAATATAAGTTGGTCCTTCAAACACACACAATGAACTATGACTATGACTTTCTTTAGATACCTCGAATTGTCTTGAAATTAAGATTGAAAAAATATCAGAAGTTTGGAAAACTGAAAATACTTTAAAGCCTTTATGGAAAAAACACCTTAAATTTGTATTCAGTGGCACAAATATTGCAGTCTAAAAAATTATGGTTCCAAAAGATAAATATGTTGGTGGTTGTGAAAGTTTAGTAATCTGAAGCAAAAAACCTCCTGGTCTCCCTGGCAGAACAATTTAAGTTTAAAGCCTTGCATCTATTTATAGAACTTGGGCACATGTCACTACAATAGTTGATTGTGCTGTGCAGCTGTTTTGTATATCTAGAATGGCAGGAAAGAACAGACTGCACTTTGATCTTTCCCTTTTTTGGAGATTTAGAACAACAACAAAAATTGCCAGTAGGAAGGCAGACAATATTTTTGGATGGCAAGCGTACCAGTTTCAAAAGCTGTGGTTTATATCCATAAGACTCCGGGAGATTATTTTTAGCAACCCTGTAAATGAGAATTTGGAATTTGGAAATGGACAAACTATTACACCTGTCACAAAAATAAAGTTACACTGAATCTTCCATTTAAGTGATGCACATATAAAGACTACCACACTAGATGGCCCATTCAAACTGAATACCATTATTCTGTAAAGCTACATGGATCATGTCTCAGGAAATGAAAATCAAATATTTGTTCAAGATAGACTTTACAAGATAAGACAACCATGTACAAGCATTAAAACCTGTCAGTTTTTAAGCTATAAATTACATTTAAAATGCACAAAACAGACTTCTTGTATTCATAAAAAAAAAATAGAAACATGATTTACAAAAGTTAGATCACAGTTCACAAAACTGCAAAGTATATATACATGGTTATACAAAGTACATTTTTCAGGCATAAATCTGAAACCCATACTTTCCAAAAAGTTCTTCCAAAACTTCTGGCTCGGGCCAATGTCTGTTAAGGCAGAAACTCTTCCCAGACTAGTAGATAAGTTGCTTTGCTTATGCATCCTTAAATTTTGTAGCTCTAACCTCTATATTAATCAGGTATTTTATGAGAAAAATAAACTATCATAAGGGATTAAGATAACCTTACAACATACTCTTATTATTCAACTGTATTGAGTTTTTGGACTTTTTGTGTTAAACTCAGTTTCAAATCTTCAGTGTTCTGAACGAAGAGGAGGGAGTTAAAAGCAAAACAGTTTAAGACAAGGAAAAGGAAAATTTGAGCTGGTGGCAATTCACTGGCAGCCTCTTTGGAAAAGGCCAGCCCATTGGAATTTTCATCAGAAAACGCTCCTCCAGTGCTACAGCTGAAATGTCAGAAGTTACACAGAAAATGATAACCAACAATTTTATCTTCTTGCAACTATTACATGTTTGCCCATGTAATAATGAGATTGGATTAGTAGAGAAGGTTTTAAAATTAAATCTACTAGTTCAAATTTTATTTACGTACCACCTTACAGTCCACCACCAGCTCTCTGCAAGATAGTGACTAAGAAGATACAAACCTCCAACACCACTAATCAAAAATGATAGGACAAATGGTTAATAAAAAGTCAGAAAGATGTTTTTCCCAAAAGCTGGTGACCAAGTAAAATTTGTAACATCTGCTGCATACTTTTACAATAACTTAGCCAAACTGGTACTCTAAAAATCCCTTCTAGTGATATACATATCCATTCTGGCAAATTCCTCTGGAAAACATGTTTTCATCCCTTTGGCAAGAAGAGAGAGGAGCAAATTGTATGTTATGCCAAAAATCTTCAAGCGACAACAGAAAATTTGGGGGTTTTATCACCTTTTCAGGTAGCATAGCATATAAAGAAAAGAGGCATGAAATTATCCATCTAGTTAGATGCTGCTGCATGTTATACGTAATCTTCAATTTTAAAGAAAGTAAAGGTCAGGGTGAGCAAATGACAGTTTTATAGCGCTCGTTATCATCATATCTGAGCATCTGGAAGAGATTACTGCTGTCACGAAACCTACTCCGACGGTCAGAAATTAAATAAGTCTACACTAAGCATCTATAAAGACTTGGAAGTTCTTCATTTATATCCCACAAAAAACATTTTCTAGTCTGCTGGTGATTTGATTCACACCTTACAGAAATATATACCTTACAGAATCCGAGATGACTTTGAGTTTAAGATGACCCCCCTCCCCCAATAATTAGATTCTAGATATGGGAAATTTATTAATTTGTTTAATAATTTTTCATGTCTAGAATGTTATTATTGGCAGGTCACCTTAAATATGCTCCCCACTACCACTGCAATGGGAAAGCAATGGCAGGGAGGCAAGCAGCAAACAAGGAATCACCAGCCTGATCCCAATACCTTGCTCCTCCCCTACATTTTCCATGTGCTGCCACTTGCTCCCCCCACCCTACTATCTGTCCTCTCAGTACCTGCCTCCCCACCGTCACTTACACCTTACTCAGTCACAGTTCCACCCCACTCAAACCCAGGGCATGGAGCACATGGTGGCTCAGGCTCCACCTGGCCAGGCAGCAGCAGTTGCAACAGCCCCAGCCCCAGGCAAGAGCTGCTGCGAGTAGGCCAAACAGGGGCCAGAGCCACCCTGTGCTCCATGTCCCAGGCCAGAGCAAGGCTCGAGTAATAGCCAGAGTTGGAGCCATCACTGAGGGTAACTGTTGTGGGGGGGGGGGAGGGTGTTTAAGTAGAGCAAGGCAGTGGCTGTAGCTCCAACTCTGGGGCCAGCGGTGCAGCAGCTGCCTGTCCCCTACCTTGTACTTGAATCCAAGATGATGGGCTCCCCCATGAATATTGAACGGGGGGGAACCTCATCTTGGATTTGAGTAAATATGGTACGTGTTAAAATAAATTGTTAAATTACTTAAGTAATGCATAGTTCTGGGCAGCTACCTGGACCTAAGTCTACAAGTATATTTAAAAAATAACCAGCAAATGACCAGGATATGTGTTGAATTAAATATTGTGGGTATTAAGTTGGCACCCACAGGGAGCTAGGTTCTTTCCACACTCACAGAATCCATTCCCTGCTTCCAAGATCTTTTCTACACTATGAAGTAAAAGGTGTGACATTACCTTGTGGACTTGCTGACACATTCTAAACATGCTAAACTGATTCAGCTAAAACCTAGGAGGAGTCTGGGCTTTAACTCAACGAAGGGTACTGTCAATAGCCTACCACTGCAAGGACAGGAAGTAGTTGTTAAATATGCTCAAGAAATCCAAGAAAGCGGACCATATCCCCTGCTATAGAGAAAGGAAACTCCATTAATCGCTCTCCCCCCATACACATATATCAAGAGGCAGGGCCAATCTAACCATAAATGTGACAACCAGTCTGACCCTGAGTGAAGGAGCAAGACCTCTACCCAGAAACCGCCCAGGCCAGGTTTTTTAAGTCCCAGCAGAAGCATCAACAAACCCCAGTCAAACCACCCAGCCTTGACTAATACCCAATTCTTCTGAAGAAGGTACAACAAGAAAAACTGTGACACCATAGCAACAGAAAGGGAAAAAATTCCTTCCTGGGCAGCTAAACTCAGAAGTATGAGATAACCATACACCTTCCACTCCATGCTGCAACCTGGGGACCACAAACACTACTCCATGTATCAAACACATTATTAGACCAACTAAAAAATTGCCCAAAAAAATCTTTAAAATGATCTTTTTCTGCAGAAAAAAACAAATTTGTTTTGTGATATCTTAGTAGGTCTAATAAAAGGTATCATCTCTGAACCGAGAGTTCTAGAGTTTTGCATTACTCTATGTATCATACATCCTCACTGGACCCAGAACTACCCTTTCTATCCTCCTATCCCCTCCACAAACTTATTCTAGCTATTTTAATTTTTTTTCATAACAAAGCTGGTTGCAGTGTTCCGCATCATTCTCTTTCATTCCGAAGACAAGGTAAAAGACTTCACAGGAGCCTCAATCCTGCTCAGGTACTACTACGTTATGAAAAACAAGTAGGGATGGGAAACAAACATTGGGGCTAGTAAAGAAAAAAAGAGCTATGGTAAAATTTCAAAAGCCTGTAAGACACCTGAAATGTGTCACCTCAAAAGACACTTCAAATGAGACTAACTCTTAAATGACTTAAGGCAGGGGTGTCAAACTCATTCTGTCCCCAGGCCAGATCCCAACTGTGGGGCTCCTCACAGGTTTTATATACATTAGGGCTGGAAGGGACCTCACAAGATCATCAGGTCTAGCCCCTGCCTAAAGGGCAGGAAATCAGCTGAAGTCAAATAATCCCAGTAAGATAGGTATCCAAGTATTTCTTAAAAGTGTCCAGAGTAGATGCATGCACCACCTCTGGGGGCAGTCTACTCCAGGCCCTGGGGACTCAGACAGTAAAGAAGTTTTTCCTTATGTCTACCCTAAAATGGTCTTCCAGAAGTTTGTGACCACTGGACCTTGTCTTCCCTTGGGTTGAACCTTGTCTGCCCTGGTGAACAGATGCTCTCCCAGTTCCTGATGCACCCCCCTTATGTACTTATAGGCTGCCACCAAGTCACCCCTGAGCCTACACTTTTCCAGGCTGAAGAGTCCCATGGCTCTTAGCCTCTACACATAAGCACATGGCTCTCCTCTGGACTCTATCAAGCTTCTCCACATCCTTTCTGAATTGCAGAGACCAGGATTGAATGCAGTACTCCAGCTGCAGTCTCACCAAGGCCAAGTAAAGCAGGAAGATGACTTCCTGGGTCTTGCTTGAGATGCATCGGTAGGTGCAAGCCAGAGTTTTGTTTGTTTTGCCAGCTGCAGCATTGCCTTTGTGGCTCATGTTCATCTTGTGGCCAATCATGACCCCCAAGTCTGTTTCAATCATGGTGCTAGCGAGCATAGCACTGCTGAACTTATAAGTGTGATACAGTTTTTTCTCCCAAGGTGGAGCACCTTGCATTTCTCAGTGTTGAATGCCACTAGGCTTTGGTCTACCCACCTTGCAAGCCTGTTGAGGTCAGCCTGGATTGCCAGCCTATCCTCTATGGTGACCACACTTCTCCATAGCTTTGTGTCATCAGTGAACTTAGCCAGTCTGCTTCTGACACGAGAATCCAGATCATTTATAAACACACTGAAGACTACAGGTCAGAGAACAGAGCCCTGGGGAATGCCACTGCTCACCATGCGCCATGTTGATTCAGTTCCACTGACTATCACTTTCTTTCTGTGTCCAACCACGGAGCCAGTTCCCCAGCTATCGGACCATAAGGTCGTTGAGGCTGCAGGTCCCCAATTTTACCATGAGGACATCCTGGGGCACCAGGTTAAAAGCTTTCTTGAAGTCCAAATATATGATATCAACCTCTTCTCCTCTGTCCAAGTGATGTGTCACCTGATCATAGAAGGAAATAAAATTGGTCATGCAAGACGTACCTACAATGAAGACATGCTGGCTCTCTCTCAGGAACTTGACTTCTGTTAGCCTGTTGTTAATGGTTTCTTTGATGAATTTTTCCACGTTCTTTCCAGGTATTGAGGTCAAATTGACTGGCCTGTAGTTCCCTGGATCTTCCTTCCTCCCTTTCTTGAAGATGGGCACCACACTGGCCCTCTTCCAATCTTCACGTACCTCACCCAAGCGCCATGAGTTCTTGAATATCCTTGCCATTGGCCGCGCTATGTCAACCAGTTCCTTTAGCACTCTTGGATTCATTCCATCCAAGCCAGATGATTTGTGGATGTCCAGCCTCTCAAGGTGTTCCCTCACAAGTTCTATGTCAATTATGGGCATATGTTCACCCTTTCAGAGGTAATCCTGCATCTTGTCAGGCAGGGTGATCCCCCTGGGCTGGTGGAAGACCGAAGCAAAGTAATCGTTACAGAGATTGGCTTTTCCCTGGGCGTTGATTATCAGCTGCCCCATTTGGTTTCGCAAGGGTCCAATGTTGCCCTTGTTTTTTTTCCGACTTCCCATGTATCTGAAGAAGGACTTATTATTGTCCTTGATTTGTGTAGACAGTTTCAGCTCAGTTTCAGCCTTGGCTTTTCTAGTTTGCTCCCTACAGGTGTGGGTCAGTGCTGAATACTTTTCCTTAGTGGTGTTTCCTGTCTTCCATAAGCTTCTCTTTTTAGATACAGGAGGTCCATGAGTTCCCTATTGAGCCAAGGGGGTCATTCAGCCCTTTTGGTGCTTGTTCTATAGGCTGGAATGGACTTCCCCTGTGCTTCAAGGATTGCATCCTTAAGGGGTCATCACTCATCATGGACTCCCCTCCCTGTCAGATTATGGCCACTCAGGACCTCAACAACTAGCCTCTGAAGCTTGTGAAAATCGGCTTTCCTAAGAGGACTTCTGTATTGCTGACTGGCTCACCAGGTTTGCAGTGGATAAAGAAAGTCATCAACTCATGGTCACTGTCACCCAACTTCCCTTCAATTCTCAGGCCACTCACTAGATTGTCCCCTTGGGCCAGTACCAGGTCCAGCAGTGCCTTACACCTATTGCTGGCTTGTAGACTTCAAGACAAATAGAGCTCATCAGTGCATGTGAGGAAGCTTTCTGACCAATCAGATTTGGTTGAGTGCTCTTCCCACAAGATGTCAGGGTAGCTGAAGTCTCCCATGACAACCATGCACCGAGAGCATGCAGCCTCTGCCAGTTCCCTAGCAAATTCATGGTCAAGCTCTTGCTCCTGATTAGGAGGTCTGTAGTAGACTCCTACCATTATATCCCCTTGACCACACTCCCCGCAGTATCCCCAGAGGATCTCCAGTCTCCCTCCTTGGTTGCCAATCTCCACTTGTAGGGAAGTGTACTGCTTCTTCACATAGAGAGCTACACCCCAGCCCTTTATTGCAACACAATCTCTCCTGTACAAGGCATAGCCATCTATACCTGTGGTCTAGTCATAGATGGAGTCCCAACAGGTCTCCGTTATCCCTATGAGATCTTAGTCATTTCTGTTTAGCAGAAGGGCCAGTTCCTCCTGTTTGTTCCCCAGGCTCCTGGCATTTGTGTAGTCAGGTGAGCCTGCCATTGGAGGCCCTAAGCTTTCCTGCACTCCTAGAAGAGCCCTGTCCCTGGGTTGGGGTAGAAGTGAGTTCCCTTGTACAGCTTGACCTGCTGATTTTATGGTTGACACTTGGTGGGCTTCCACTGGTGTTATCCGCCCATCCACTGATGAACTTAAGTCAAAGCCCAGTCAAGCAGGCTAGCCACTCTGGCTGACAAGAATTTCTTCCCCATTCAAGTTAGGTGAAGGCTGTCCCTTCCCAACAAATCACTGTGGCCATACAACCTAAAGCCTTCATGATGGTGCCACAGTGTTCTGTTTACTTCCTCAATTCTTCTCTCCCTCCTATGCCCATGACCCCGTAACCTGAACAATTGAGGAGAAAGCCACCTGCTCCCAGAGTCCTGTGGTCATTCATAACCCAGCTGGGATTGCTCTGAGATGTGTCATTTGTGCCCACATGAATAAGGAGCATGGGGTAGTGGTTGGAGGGCTGGATAAGTTTTGGGTTCCTCTCAGCTACTTCTCCAATACGAGTCCCTGGGAGGCAGCAGACCTCATGGGTTAAGGGGTCAGAGTGGCAGATCACTCCCTCAGTCCCCCTGAAGAGGGAGTCTCCCACAATGACCACTCCGCATTTCTTCTTAGGGGTGGCTTCTGGCTGCCTTTCTTCCTCAGATTTAGGAGCCAGTGGCTCTGCTGCCTCTACTGATGCTGAGAAGAGTTCACACCTGCTGAGAAGATCCGGGGGGGTGGTGACCCTGGTGTAGCATGACTTCCAGCTGGAGACCTTTGTCCAAGCAACCCCTGGCTGAACATTGTGGGAGCTCCTCTTGTCCACCTTTGTCCTGCCAGCCAATCTTGCCCTTCCTTCTTTCTTCTGGTGAAGAGCCTCACAGTAAGAGTCAAACTCCTCTTCACCATCCCTGATGGCACACAGCCTCTGTACTGCCAGTCACAGAGTATCTCTGGGGTGCAACATGTCCCCACCACGGTACAGGTAGCAGTCTGGGCTACTACTGTGTCAACACTTCTCTTCAGGCTTTCCGCCTAGAGCCTCATGCCCCTCCTGCTCGCCCTCCTGTGCGAACTTCTGCACTAACTCATGTTTGTGTGCTCTGTTTGCGCAGCTCCCAGGGAAGCTGGGTCAAGTAGGAGCCAGGGCAGGCATGATGCTCCTTGGCTCCTCTCAGCAGCCTCTAGCAGCTGTCTAGCTCCCACCCATGGCAAGCCCCACCTACTTCCCAGCTGTGCTGGGGGTCAGGGTCTGCCACATGACTCACTGGGGGTCATGGGCTCACAGAAGCACGATGGTCTTCCGCCTGTGCATCTCTCTCCGGAGCGGGACCCAAACCGCGGCTTCTGCCATTGGCAAACCCTTTTAAATTCTGCATATGTGCAGTGGGCCCGCTGCTGGCGCCACACTGCTCTCAGGGGAAGGGGATCCCTGCCCTGCCAGAGAAGAGAACAGGTAAGTGCCCTCCTTTCCCTATCTCATGTGCCAGGTGGCATCAGTTATGTGGCTCCCTGGGGGAGGATCCAGGTAGGCTAAGTAGGATCCAGGTGGGGAGAGGGGATGTGAACCTTCTCAGCTCCTCTCAACTGCCTCCCACAGCTGTCTAGCTCCCATCTACTGTGTGCCCCACCTACCACCCAGCTGCACTAAGGGTAAGGGTTGGGTTCCACTGCATGTCCTGCTGGGGGTCCTGGGGATCCTGGGTTCACCAGGACGTGACAGGCTTCCACCCATGCATCTCTCTCCAGAGCTGGACCCAAACTGCAACAGGCTCATTGGCAGTGGCAGGACAAGTGGTGCCAGGGAGCCATGGGGGTTAATGCAGCTGTAACTCACGTCTGTCAACAGCTAGCATCCTGATGCATACCATACCCCTGATTTCAGCACCCCTGCCCCACTTGCCCTGCCCCTGGATTTCCAACTCCTTTAGGAGCCCCACAGGCCAGATAATATGGCTCTGTTCGCCTGATCCAGCCTGCATATCATACATTTGATACCCCTTACTTATGGTATATCTGCACAGGCTAACTCTTAAATGACTTATGGAAGGGGTGTCAAACTCATCTGACTTCACAAACTAGATGAAAAGCACAGTTAATCCACATCAGATGTTAACGTATGGGCTAATTTACACAATGGAGAAAAAGGGTATATTATCCTGCACTAAGTTGTGCGCTACCATGGCTACACTGTTTTCAGTATAAGCTTTACATAATTTTAAACTAGTTCATTATCTCTAAATCACATTACAGTGCTCTGTGCATATACACCTTAAGTCAGCGGTGTCAAAGATATGGCCCAGGGGCTGGATCTAGCCTATACAGCCATATATTCTGGCCTGCAGGGATAGAAATTTGACTAGGAAAAGCAGCCATTGCTGTGGCTCCGGGAACCACAGCAATTAACACTGCTTCTGCTCATTCTGCTATCAAATTTCCAGCCCTGAGGGCCAAACAACATGATAGCAGAACTCAGTTCAGGGTAATTTACTCTTTTTTCTCTGTAGAATAATTTAGCCCAGGGGCAGGAAAAATTGCCTGGTGGGCTGGATCCAGCCTGTGGGCCATGTTTCATATGGCCCAGGATGCCCACCAATAAACTGCAACCCACCAAGCCCTTGCACCCCTGAGGGTGGAAGCAAGACACCCACGCATACAGCCCCCCCAACACACTCTATTGTGCCTTGCTCCTAGCCTCGTGGGTGGAAGGCCCTGGCCCGGCCAGCAAGCAGCTTCCAGGCGGGGCTGCTGCCCCTGCTGCAGCCACCCCCACGGGAACCTGCTTGGCTTTGCTGGTGTCTAGCTTGCAGTCAGTAGAGAAATAGCAGGGTGATGGCTGGTGAGAGCAAAGGAGCTGCAGCTGGGTGGAAGAGCAGAGAGCAGCATGGAGCCCATGCCCAGGGGGGCAGCAGGAACATGGAGCTCAGCTGGGCAGGGTATGGGTAGCCACCACTCCTATGGTGCACAGCCCCCAATGCCAGCAGTTCATGCCTGGTGCAGGTGCTGGGGTTCTGGCAGCTCCTAGATGCACAATGGGGGGAGTCCCGCACTGGAGCTGGCTATTTTCCCCAACCCTGCTGTGTGGGTCCCCAGAATCTACCAGGAGTGGAGGGAGCCTCGCCCACTGCTTCTCCATGGAATCCATTACGGGGCTTCCCCGAGTGCGAGCATGGGAGCTGCAGGCATGTCACATGGAGCCCCCATGATAGAGGCAGGCAGGGCAGGCGTGCTCCACAACACCATGCACAGCTCTGGCTGGAGCTGTGCCCCAATGGGCAGGAGTGCCCTGAGACCCCCCCCCCCACTTACTGCTGCTGGCAGCAGGGGCTGCACGGCCATGTGAGGGAGTATGTGGGGGTTTCCAAACCCTACACCTTGCCCCCACAACCGCCACCAACAGATACACATACCCCAACATACCCTATGGCCCCCCACCACACACACCACCCTACACACATATACACCACCATACAGACACAACCCCCACCCCACATGCAACCCACACCCCACACCCAATATACAAGGGTAAGACTTTATTTTTGAGTTATTATGCAATCACCTAGAGGTGACTGCATACACTATGCAAACACAAATCATGACAAAAATATTTTTTGTAATAAAATTAAAATATGTTATAGTAAGTTTTTTACTTTTAGTGTATGATTTGGTTTTTTTCTGGTTCTAAGATGTCAACACCCCCTCTCAAAAAGAAGTATTGGGGGACAGAAGGGGGCAAGAGGAGGGACTTCCAGTGGCAAAGGTCAGGGATTAGGAGGCAGGACTTCTGGTCCCAATATGGCAAACAGGGGCAGGGCAACTGTCAAGGGGCAGAACTACCCATGCAGCCCTCAACAGCTCACCAGCCAAAATAACAGCCCACCCCTGAATTAGCCTATGCTGAGCTTGTTAATGATGTAGGTTTACTGTTCTGGCACATGGTACATTTATTATCTACATCTGAATCTACATAAGATATCTGCATTTACCAATGCAAGCATATTCTTAAGCCCCCAAAGATCTCTCACAGGGAGAGAAAGGTGTCCCAAGGTGGGAATCAGTTTAAGTGTTTTAAGATTGTATCTAAACAACAGAAATTATAGGGAGTGGAAGACAGTGGAGAAACAGTACTATTTTGCAAGTAACACAACAGAATTGACATAAAAGAACAAGTTTGTAGTAGAGGATATCTGTGCAATTATATACTTTTGCCAAAGGTGTTCAACAGCCCACAAAAAATTAAGTATTGAGGACTGTCAGAGATGTTGGTTAAGAAGAAGGATTTTGCATGTTAAGGGCTGAAGAACAGAATAATGACAACTAAGGTAATAAAGAGAGCAAGTGATGTTCAGTGTGGCAGAGAAATAAAAGGGATGGATGGAAAATAAGTCTAATGCTGAAGCCAGAGATGTGGTGTCTCAATTACCACCTTTTTCTGTGTCAAAAGTGCTTACAATGTTTCAAGAAAAAAGTCTTGCATTCAAAAGCTTGTCTAACTCTAGACTTATTAGTCCAACAAAAGAGATCAACCAAAAATAATTCTTGCCTCACGTATAATTCTTTACCTTTTCTAACATTTTATTTTTCCTCACAAGCAGATCTCATTTACTCTTCCACGAACCTTAATCTTTTAATAAACAGGTTGCCAATTTGAATGCTATACAAAATCTTGATTCACAGGACTGATGTTTAAAAGGGAATTTGGATGCTTTCCTTTGCAGGTCCTCATTTGATACCAATACAGATTATGTGAAATGAAATTATTTCTGTAATAAGTTTGATAATGATGGGGATAGATTTGAAATTTACTGAGTATACAGAATGGAACATTAAAGGATACTATTCAAAATATAATTTTAAGAATAAAAACAAAAATATTTATTTTAAAATCCTGTTCATTTTCTTCTTGAGTATGTTTTTCTGCTTGTAGCTCGCATCCCTTTTTCCTCACACTATATTCCTTTTCTTAATAGGGTTAAAAAAAAGTGTCACTCCATAGGCAACTCAATGCCACAAGATACCCAAGAGGTTTCCAAAATTACTACATCAACTCTGTTCTGTTTCAGATTACTCCAACATGGAAACCTCCAGTGGAGATTATTGACAAGAGACTCACCCTTATAGCCCTTAAACAAACATTACAATGAAGCCGATAGCATCACCAAGTCCAGCAAAGTGTGGGAGGTATGATTCAGAATCCACAAGATGCATCATATGTCTCAAAGTAGGTTCACAGTCAATGATTAGCCAAAGTAGATCTGCTGGAATTACACAAATAAAGAGAGATACTGGTTCAGTGTAGGACAGTTGCTGAATTCAACACCTGTTATGGCAGTATTTTTGAAAGACTGTCACATTGTGTTGATCCTGCACTGCAACATTCCAAAAGCCTCAAATTGGCACCATCCTTCTCTTACAGTTCTTTGACACACAAAGGACAAATCGAGGGACTGTTAAGAAAGTGGTGCAAGGCAGAAGATGAAAGGGAAACCCTACCAACAAAATCAAGTGAAAAAACACACTAGGATATCAAGCAGGTCATCTACTCCAGCATCTCAACTGGAGGTGTGCATATTCGGCCAGAACCACTCTAATAAGAGACTGAGCCAATGCAGTACACAAGCTGGCAGAGAAGAATGCAGTGTTGCATTGCTAAATTGGTGTTGAAGATCTAATAGTTGCAGAGACACGTTACTATCCTGAATGCAGGTGGTAGGAACAACAGATGCAACAAGTCTCTTCCTTCCCTTTTGCATGTGGAGATTGCACAAGAAGATATTTTTTCTCTGGAAACAAGAGCATGGCATCAAGTAATCAATGACCTAGATGCCCATTTTGTACAGAAAAGTGTGTACAGTGTGAAAGATACACTTGAAGGATATTGCACTTTAAAAGAAAATGAAGGTGGTGAACATCTTCTGGCCACACTGAAGGAAATGAAGCAAGAACTTCAGACTTACTACAAGACCACCTTCTGGTTTCGGCACCAAAGAAATGCAAATTTTCCACTCCTTATCTTTCAAACTGTGATAACTGGTAAAAATTGTACAAGTAGTTGTAATTTTGCATATAAATGATGAATAAGCTGTTGGCCCGCAGTTCAGAGAAAAGTTTTTGGATACAAAACTTATACTATGCTGCTCTCAAAATCAAAGCAGATTTGAAAGTTACAGCCAGCATGAAAGGATATAGAACTCTGAAGAACAAGCCCAAAAATGTATTTCTGAAAGCCTTTACATATCGATCTATTTGATTTTGGAAGATGACTCAGATGTTGAAAGTCTTGTGCAAAATAAAAATCTAGACAGAGATATAGTTAATATACATGTCAGGATCTGGTTTACCCGCAATTAAGGGGCAAAAAGCTAACACCAAAGCATGTTGGGTTAGGATTGTTGATAAATTATGCAACTAGATCCAAGAAGCTGGTACAAAGTCTCTGTGCTTGTAGATGCAGCATACCACATGACATAGTTCATTGCATCGAGACCACCATTGCTAAGAAAAACTTAAAAGGAATTTTGAAAAAAATGGAGTTATCCCAAGGAATCTCATTCCCAGTTGTTTTGTTAAGTTTTCAGCAGGCAACCTCAACATTTTGGAGGAGACACTGGATGAAAAACAAATACTTCATGAAATGCAAATTGTAGCACTTCAAAAGGACCATTGAAACCAACTGAGATTGAAGAAAGCACCAACAAAATAGGAAGGAAAAGAACCTTGAAAGATGTACCGCCTAAATTTAACAAAGTCATTCCAGCAATGATAACTCCACAAGTCATTGACACCACCCATCCACAGTACAGGTATTAACTGTAATGAAAAGCTTGACAACACAGCTGTTCAACAGATTTCAGCAGAGCTACCATGGATACTGGGTAGAACATCAGCTGACAACCAGGAGATCATTGCCATACCAGAGTGGACAGAGTTTAACAAGTTTCTTTCTGATGCTTCACCATCATTGATAGTTGGATTTTGTCCCATGCTGCCTGCACCAGAATCTAGGTACAACACCATTTGGTCTGTCATCATGCAATATAAAACAATTGCAGGACAACTGGCACAACAGTCATAACTTTTGAGCAGACATTGTACTGCAGAGTGAAATGAATGCATGGGCTTGGCCAGAAGGAATAATCATTTGACTGCGAGGCTGGCATATCATCATGGTTTACTTACCAATTGGTCAGCCTTTTGCCACTTCAGGACTTGAAGATTGTTGGACAGAAAGCAAGTTATTTTCAGAAAACACTGCCACCAAAATAATGAAAGGAATATTGTACAACATGCTATCAGAGCACACAAGATAACATTCAAAGCTATATGGCATATTTTGATAAACAAATTCATTTTGTGGTTGTCCAGTTCAAGCAAAGGATTGGATTATGATGTCACTGACCAACTTTCCAGTAGCATAGCTGTTGCATTCAGAAACAATTATTACAAAGCAGGAAGGAACACAGTAAAAGAACTATAAGCATATCTGCCAATGACTGTCACTCTACTTCCGGAATTTGTGGAAGAATGCTCCCATCAAGGTATGTACTGGATGAACTAATTTGGAAGTAGTCAATACTCCCTTGTTCTTCATCAGGGTTGAATGTGAAGGAAACTGGCATAAGCATTTACACACCTTTGAAGAAATGCTTCTGTTGACAGCTGTGCATGATCATACCAATAACACAGGATGGGCTCTATCTAAAATATCTTAAATGTATGAAGGATTTAGCAAATTTTGCTCATACCGTATATGCAGAGTTTACAGAAGAAGGATTCAAGACAAGAAGAAGGGTCAAGACAACTAATCTCCCATGTGTAAACATTAGAGCTATCAAATGATCAAAAATATTGATTGCACTTAGTTGCATGATTTTAGAAAATTAGCTGCAATTAATTGCCATTTTAACTGGACACCTAAAAACTCAAAATTATGCACAGAAAAATTCAAAATTATGCAAAATTATACAGGTACTTCGTATGGTTGAGGTGGGGGTGGGGAAGAATTTGTGAAGGTGTGGGGGGGCTGTGGGGGTGTGTGCAGGGTTTGAAGCCTGGGCTGGGGAGGTCCCCATATGCCCCGGCAGGATACAGGGTCCTGTGGGTCAGGACCGAGGGGCAGCAGCAGGGCAGTGAGGGCTGTGATTTAGGAGTGAGGGGCAGGGGCACAGCATGGGCACATCATTGTCCCACCCTCACCCCCGAGGTGTCCTCTTTTTTAAAACTGGAAATACAATAACCCTACAGGAATGTAGCCCACTGGTGTGTAGATCAACACCCAGCAGGTAAGTCTGTACAGGGGGAAGGGAGAGGCAGATCAAGGCCACTACAGTGACAGAGGGAGTGGGGCAGAGGCAGGGGTTGGGGTAAATGGGGCCCCAGGGTTCGGGTGAATCGTGGCATGGAGCCACAGGCATCTCATCAAGGACGCATGTCCCCTGCCCACCTCGCGGTGGGAGGCACAACATGGCGTTGTGCAGCTCCTGGGGCAAAAGCAGCAGGGTGCATAGCTCCAGCCAGCAGCAGGCAGCCAGCCTCTATCCAATACACAAATCCACCTCTGTCCCTTGCACAAATGCCCCCCCCATCTTCCCTCTCCCCTTCCACAGACTTACCTGCCGGACACTGCTCTACACACTGCTGGGCTGCTTTCCTGGCCATGTGCATGCTGCGGCTGCTCGTGTGTGTGTGTGTCTGTGTCTCTATGTGCACCCATCCCCCTGCCCTCCTGTTGCAGCAGCCTGGAGCCTGTGCCCAGACTTCCCTGAGGCTCCTCTGCATTGCGACCACTTCCCTGCTGGGCAGCTGGGAGGCAGTGGTGATGGTGGCAAAGCCAAGCTTCGGCGTGGGCTCCAAAACCACGTGCGATTAACACATTAAAAAAACATAATGCAAGAACTAAGTAACACATTAATTGTGCACATTAACAGCAATTGACAGCCCTAGTAAACATTTCAAATGAGCCGGCACTAGGGCACATTAACAAGGTTTGCAGAATTGTCAGTGGCATTGTAAATATACCATGCAACAAATCAGCTAGACAATGATGGGAGCTGAACTACAACGAAAGAGGTCACCTAACCGACAAGGTAAATCATATGTTTTGGAGCAATACAACACCTTTCAATCATAACCAAACACAAACGACATGAATGAAATGAGATACAATGATGATAAGTTATTACAGAGCAATTTGAAAGGTTCCACTTGTTTAAGGTTTCTAACTATGAGCTGTTACATATTTCTATGGGAGATGTTGTGCTAGAAAACATTGCATTAGACATTCTAAATGCACATGAAAAGGAAGAGAAATCGTGAACGCCATTATCCAGAAATGTCTTACTGCAGATGCTACTGAGAGCTTCTATGCACGTACACCCAAAGCAAAACTGAAAACTTTCAACAATGTGAAGTCTACTACGGTATGTTGCAGCAAAATGAAACAGATGCAGAATGCAAAGGAGATCCAGCAAAAGCTACTCACAGTGGTTGCAGCAGGTAGAAGATTAGATGTGCACTCTCTCTTACAGCCCAAACTGTCTGGATAACCTCCATCACTTTTTAAACCTAACAAATAGCTCAACAGGGTTGACAAAGGAGCCTTGTCATAGGTCTTGATTGGAGATGAACAGTAATTGTAACAGATGCTACTTCCAAGAAATCAGCTGTTATTTTTGAAAGCATGGCTCTTGCACAGAGAACAGGAAAGCCAAAAACTGCATGATTACTTGGAGATTTGGCCAATTGCTTCCTGCAACAAGTGTTTGCCAATGATGCCAATATGTGCAATCAAGTTGACATTGTCTTTGATTGATGCATATCACCATCCACAAGTGCAGGCACAGGAATAATAAGGACTCAAAGTACTAAGGTGATCTGCCAATTCATTAGCAGCAGATTTATTTCAGTACTGGCATCATGGAGTAGTTTTATATCTTCACCAGCAAACAAAGAAAACCTAGTTAATGTTTTGTGAGGGACTTCTTATGGAATCATGCCCGTGTTTCTGAAGGTAACGAGTGCTCATTTTTGGTAGTTTCGCTGAAGGCAAAGCAGAGCGCTCTGGCTCATGTGACAGTTCGCAAATGCATTCACATCAAGAAGAGGCAGACAGAAGAATGACCTTACACAGCAAACATGCAGTCAGTCAGAGATACTCCTCTAGTACTCTCCTGTGATGACACAGACATACCAGTCCTTCTCCTACGGCATAATCTTGCCTAAAGTTTGGATTAAGAGAAGCTACCTAGTAAGATTAATTCCAGTTCATGACATTGTTTCAGAATTGCCTGAGCCATTCCTTGCATTTCTAATTGGAGTCCACAGGGGTTGTGACACCACC
Source organism: Crocodylus porosus (assembly GCF_001723895.1). NCBI lineage: Eukaryota > Metazoa > Chordata > Crocodylia > Crocodylidae > Crocodylus > Crocodylus porosus. The sequence continues at coordinate 5,858,271 of NW_017728923.1, read as the reverse complement.
AGCCAGTTCATCTGGTCATGCTAAGAAAACTGTTTGGCAAGTATTCGTTCAACAACCATAACTACTGCCAGGTCTAGGAAGAAGGCCTGATGTTGATAAAGATGCGTACAGTTGTGCAGAAAAGTTTGTTGTGTTGTTTGTATCAGCCATCAACATCTTTGACAACCCTTCTCGATGTCAGGGTGAAATTATTCCATCAAGGAAAAGCCCTGGATAAACTTCCACCTACATCTGACACCCTTGTGCACCATGTACATACAGCCAATTATCAAAGTCTTGTTTGGCAAAGTGCGCTTGAACCTAAGCCCACCATTGCCATCACCTGACCAGTGTGGTTGGCAAGCTGCAAATGATGTTTATGTTTCTATCATAAACATGCCTGAACCATTACCAGCAGAATTCCTTTGTATAACAAGTTGCAAATGCAAGACAGAATGCCGGGGACCAGCACACTTGTGCAAGCAAGGTTAATGCACCCTGCACTCCTGGCTGCAAGTGCCAGAAGACAGCATGTTGCAATCCATATAATAACTACAGAGATTCAGAAACAGATTCAGAAATTGATTCAAGTGATGAAAAGCTTTGAAAAACTGCAATTAACCATTGTATTAATGTTATATATACTGTTGCATTACCATTATATCAGCATTGGACCAGACTCTTACATTTTCCTATTGCCTTGAGTCAAATGTCTGTGTTTTTCATTGCCACTAAGTTATGTATTATTAATATCTGACTTCTCCGCATTGCAAAATAAAAAAGAAATTGTACTGTCCTATTCAAGATAACTCGAACAAGTAGGCTAGCCTGAGTTATAATGTTTTTCAGTACTGTAGGTCTGCTATGAAATTTGTAGTGATAGAATTTGTGAGGTTTTAGTAGTATTGTTTACTAAGCTTTTTAATTACACAAGTGGATACATACATGCTAATATGTCATCCATTTTGGAATCCAATATGGTTACCTTGACAGACATGTTACGAGTGAGCTCCTTGGTTTGTATAGTGTTGGTTTCATCATTGGAATTAATTTGCTAACCCTATTGGGGACTGAAATATTGACCAAAACATGAATTCAAGGCAGTGTCTTGGATTCCAACATAGCAGCTACACGCACTACTTGCCAGATTGGCAACATGATCTTCTGACACAGGTAGACCACCTGTACCTGAAACACACTATTGACACTTGTGGCAATGAGTTACTCATGACAACAAAATCTAAAGACCTTATTGGTAAATTTATACGCTACTATATATTTAGAGTCCATACACTCTGGAACAGCAACAGTCTCTCACTCATTCTTCATATAGCATCTGCCATAATGAGGTCTCAATCTTCATTAGGAATTTGGGGCTTTAGAAGAAGACTAAAATAATTCTAAGTAATAAGTGATATTGAATGCCCTTATTTTGGACACTGGACTGCAACAGCAAAAATTTCTGGTAAATGCAAAACTATATTTTACTACACTTTTAATAACTAAGGAGGACATTTTTCACTCTCTTAGCTACAAATATTTGCTTGGTCAAGTAAATTGATGTAATGTACATGTCTTCCTCAAGAAATAATATAGCTATACATTTCCTGCATTAAATGTTGATACTGGTTTTCACTAGTCTTTCCTGCACATTGGTATTAAAAATCAAAGTGTAAATATAAGTTATTGCCCTTAATTATTCTTTTCCTATTCCAAAATGTATCCAGTGGTGTCACAATTCATCACCATGGAAGCAATAGAATATCAGTCTCTGGACCCAGGAGGAAGGTGAAGAAGTGAGGCTTCAGTAGTTAAAAAATGGCAGGCTATTGTTCATATGCTGGTGGAAATGATAAAACTAGTAGGGTCTCCAGGCTTCTCTAAAAGATGTCTAATTAAAGATTCCTAAGCAGAAATAAAGAGGAGGAAGATATTTCCCTGTGAGGGAAGAAGGCAGTTCAGAAGAAAATAATTGGGTAGAAATGCTACCTTACCGCTAGAGGTAGGTATTGGGGAATGTAATGCAGTGTAGCATTTTTTCAAGTGGATAGCTCCAATGTCTAGAGGGAAAACTGTTCAGAATAGCCTCAAGCCAAAAGCTTAACAGGACTCAGTAATAGTAAAAGATATTAGGGAATGGACAAAAATGAGAAAGTATTAGTTTGCTTGTAATAAATAACAGCACTTCACAATCTATAATAAACAATTGCAATTGTTTATATTTATAAAAGGTATCTCTGCAGGAACATCAGTAGTGGGGTTCCACAGGGCTCAGTCCTCAGGCCCACATTGTTCAACATCTTCATCAGTGACTTGGAAGAGGGCGTAAAAAGCACCCTGTTCAAATTTGCTGATGACACTAAGATGTGGGAGGATGTGGGCACACTAGAAGGAAGGAATAGGCTACAATTGGACCCAAACAGGTTACAAGGGTGGGCAGATGAGGACAGGATGGGATTCAACACTGACAAGTGCAAGGTGATGCACCTGGGGAGGAA